>NC_133413.1:23097500-23777500 GCF_049350105.2 Macaca mulatta | reverse complement strand
TTCTGGCTCTTCAGGGCTTCCCTCTGCGGGGATGGTGGTGTGACTTGGGACCAAGCTAGAGGCATCCAGAACCCATGGCTTCCATGGGATGGGAAAGAGGGAGTGCAGCTTCTGTCCCAGGCAGGCTGAGGATGGCTTCCGAAGGGAGCCAGGGTAGCTGAGGGTGGGAGGTGGGTGCCTGAGGGGAAGGGAAGCGCCCGTTGGGCGTGTGGGTTTCTGTGTGAGTCTGAATCTGTCTGTGTGTGTTTGAATCTGTCTGTTTGTGTCTGCACTGGAACCACCCCCGCAGTGGAGCCGGGATGCTTCCTCGGGTGGAGGGTGCCCTGCTTTTCCATTTCCTCTCCTCCTCTCTGTGCTCTCCCGGGAGCCACTCCCATGGGCGCCTCTCCAGCCCCTGGCCTGGAAGCACCAGGAACCCTGGGGATGGGGCAAACACTCACAGCCCGGGGTCTGGAGCCGGTGTGGGAGCTCATCTGGGCCCATGACCTCTCCAGACATTTGGCGAAATCAAGGCCCTTAGACCAGGGACAGACCCGAGCCCAGGCCCTCCCAGAGGTCCTAGGCCGCAACCCTTTGTGCCCTTGGGCTCTGGAAGGGGTTTGGGAAGGGTTTGGGGTGGAAGATGGCAAAGAGCAGCTTGACCAGGTGAGGATGAGGCAGGGCAGACACAGGCCAGTGGGGCGTGCCATGTGCCAGAGCTGGAGATGACCAGGAGCCAGTGGCCCGGCAGGCACAGCCCGGCTGGCGTGGGCCAGAGCGCCCATCACTGACCCGTGAGAACTCGTCTGCCCCTGCCGGCTCTGGCACTGCCCCCTCCCAGCCACCCCGCCCTAGCACCCTGGGGGGCACCCCGCCCCACCGTGGCCTGGTCCGGCCCCTCCCGCCCTTTGCTCCAGTTCCCGGGCTTGGCACCTATAGTGGAGGTGCCGCCCGCCTGCCAGGCTCCGGGGCCGGGCCCACGGGAGGGTGGGGCGGCTGGGAAGCTGGCACGCTGCCCCGGGGGAGCCTCTCTCGGCAGGCGCCCGGGTGCGGCGGGGGGGAGGGGGAACAAAGGGCTCATTCTCCCCGTGCGCAGCCGGTGGCATCGCCGGGGCGTTGGCGGAAGCCCCCGGGGCCCGGGAGGGGGCAGGCCCAGGCGCGGCCGCCGAATCACGGGCTCCTGTTTCCCGCAGGGTGCTGGAGGAGGAAACCGGCGGAGCAGCTTCCCCACTCTCAGTTGCGCGTCTGGCGATGGCGATCAGAGGTCCTGCTGCGCTCTCCGCCGCGCTCTACCTCCATTAGCCGCGCTGCGCGGTACTGCGCCCTCGCCGGTGCCTCTCTCCTGGGTCCCAGGATCGGCACCCCCATCCAGGCACGACCCCCTCCCCCGGCCCCTCGGCCTTTCCCCCCACTCGGCCATCTCCGACCCGGGGCGCGTGTTCCCCCCGGCCCGGCGCCTTCTCTCCCTCCGGGGGCACCCGCTCCCTAGCCCCGGCCCGGCCCTCCCCGCGGCGCAGCACGGAGTCTCGGCGTCCCATGGCGCAACCCACGGCCTCGGCCCAGAAGCTGGTGCGGCCGATCCGCGCGGTGTGCCGCATCCTGCAGATCCCGGAGTCCGACCCCTCCAACCTGCGGCCCTAGAGCGCCCCCGCCGCCCCGGGGAAAGGAGAGCGCGAGCGCGCTGAGCAGAGCGGGAGAACGCATCCTCGCCCGCCGGCCGGGAGGCCCCGGAGCTGGCCCATGGGGAGCAGGCGCCCGGTGCCGGCCACGACGACCGCCACCGCCTGCGCCGCGACCGGCCGGTGAAGCCCAGGTAAGCACCAGGAGCGCGCCGCCTAGGGACACTCGTGGAGGGGGATTTCTGAGCCGAGCCTGCGGTGCCCGTACGGAGTGAGTTCCCCGTGCCCCTCTGGGCTGGGCCACCCATTCTGACACCTGAAAGTTAGGATGCCCGACGCGGCCAGACCACGGCAGAGCCGTGGCTCCAGAAAACCTGGGCGCCCTGTGCCACTGCGCCGTCACCTCCTGCCTGGGGCTTCGTCGCGCTGGCCGAGGGGACCGCGCCAAGAGAGCGCTGCCGCTCTAGTGCCACCTGTCATACTGGTCCCTTGTACGCACGTTCAATTTTCCCTCCCTTGCCTCTCTCTGGGGCCCAGCCCGCTTTCCCCGCCTCCTTCCCTCTCCCCTCCCCGCCAAGCTGAAGTTTCCAGCGGCGGTGGCGGCTGCCCTGGCACTGCTGGCAGGGCTAGGGCAACTTGACCCATCCAGCTGAGGCTTCTTAATCCCCCTCCCCTGTGCCGGCGCGTTCTTCCCGCTGGGGGCCAGGGCGGGGTTCCTAGCCCCCTGCAGTTGTCCTGGGACTCTGCTTGAGAAGCTGAGAAACTGCAGGGCTCTGGGAAGAGGCTGACTCAGGGCCGCCCAGGTGTAGAGAGAGACACAGCCAGCGGCCCTGGCTGGCAGCTTTCCCCAGTGACTCCAGCCTGCCAGGCCTGCACTTCCCATGGCTACAAACCTGGCTGGGGCTGTAGGCTAGGGTTGGGCTAGCAGCACCCCCAAAACCACTGATTGCAGGATGAGAAGAATCCTCTGAGACGACCCAACCCTCAAGGGCACACTGAGGCCCAGAGGAGTGACAAGACTTGCCCAGGGCCATGCAGCATAGGACAGAGTCAGGCTCAGGATCCAGCCTTTCTCCTCGTTCAGGGCCTTCCACTTTCTGTCCTGCCTCATGGGTTGTGAGCAGATTCCTAGCTCCGTGAGGCCAGGACATGCCCTACTAGCCATGGCAGCCTCCGCTGAGGGGCACTGGCCTAGGTGGAATTTGGGGAAGGGATGATATCCCCATACTGGAGGAACAAGATGCGTCCGGCTGCATGTGGAGAGGCAGCACGGTGCCCAGTTGTGGGCTGGCACTTGCCTTACTGGTTTGAGCTGCCTCGGTGCTGCCAGGGCAGTGCCCACTCTGTGCCAGGCAGTAAGGTGCTTGGGGAATGTGCCCCAGAAGCTCATGCTTTGATGGTTATGCTCCAGGGACCCCCCCTCTGGGAGAGCCCCATGAGGGCAGGAGAGTGATGGAGAGTTCGCCCAGCTTCCTGAAGGGCACCTGGGAGAAGACGGCCCCAGAGAACAGCATCGTCAGACAGGAGCCCGGCAGCCCGCCTCGAGATGGCCTGCACCGTGGGCCGCTGTGCCTGGGAGAGCCTGCTCCCTTTTGGGGGGGCATCCCAAGCACCCCAGACTCCTGGCTTCCCCCTGGCTTCCCCCCGGGCCCCAAGGACACGCTCCCACTTGTGGAGGGCGAGGGCCCCCAGAATGGGGAGAGGAAGGTCAACTGGCTGGGCAGCAAAGAGGGACTGCGCTGGAAGGAGGCCATGCTTACCCATCCGCTGGCATTCTGCGGGCCAGCGTGCCCACCTCGCTGTGGCCCCCTGATGCCTGAGCATAGTGGTGGCCATCTCAAGAGTGACCCTGTGGCCTTCCGGCCCTGGCACTGCCCTTTCCTTCTGGAGACCAAGATCCTGGAGCGAGCTCCCTTCTGGGTGCCCACCTGCTTGCCACCCTACCTAGTGTCTGGCCTGCCCCCAGAGCGTCCATGTGACTGGCCCCTTGCCCCACACCCCTGGGTACACTCCGGGGGCCAGCCCAAAGTGCCCTCTGCCTTCAGCTTAGGCAGCAAGGTGAGTGCAGGGGCAGAGAGGGTACCTGTGGCTCTGGCCTTGCAAAGTGGCTCGGTGGTCCCCAAGCTGCCCTTCCACTGTGATGAAAAGAGAAGGCAGCACCGAGGTAGAGGGGTCTATCAGCTTGGAGCTGTCCCAGGCCCCACAGTCAACCCCAAGCAAGCCCTTCCCTGAGCAGCTCCATCTCTCTAGGCCTCCCCTGCCCTCAGGTCATTGCAGCCACTGACTCATCCATTGTCTGCCTAGGATAAGGTCCTGGGAACTGTGGCCTTGGAATGTGTGGCTTGTCCTGGGAGGAGATGGGCGAGCAGACAAGGCCTCTCTATCTAAGAGTGGGATGTGCAGGGGACCCCATGGCCCATGTCTAGGGTACCTCCCCCATAGATGACTCCCACTCCCAGGGATGAGATTTTAGAACACTTAAAACTCAGTATGGCACAGGACACCAAACGGCCCAAACAGACCCTGGATGCCCTTTGGCTGTGCCAGGCATTCACCCTTTAGTTCTTAGACTTCCTTGTGAGGAAGTCTGAGAAATCCTGGGGGAGGAGGTGGGGGTTGCCAGGACAGTGTCGGAGGCACTCCAGAGACCTAGGGCAGTGCCATTGATTAATCAGAGTGTGAGGGCTTCAGTATTCTCCCTTCCTTCTTGCTTGTCAGTTCTGCCCATACATTTAGGCACGGGGAGCCCAAGTCAGCCCAGGCGTAACACTTTCTCCCCTCTGTAGGGCTTTTACCACAAGGATCCGAGCATTCTCAGGTTGGCAAAAGAGCCCTTGGCAGCTGTGGAACCTGGGTTGTTGGGTTTAAACCCTGGTGGGCACCTGCAGAGAGCCGGGGAGACCGAACGTCCTTCACTGCACCAGAGGGATGGAGAGATGGGAGCTGGCCGTCAGCAGAATCCTTGCCCACTCTTCCTGGGGCAGCCAGACACTGTGCCCCGGACCCCCTGGCCCGCTTATCCCCCAGGCCTCGTTCATACTCTTGGCAACGTCTGGGCTGGACCAAGCGATGGGAGCCTTGGGTACCAGCTGGGGCCACCAACCACACCAAGGTGCCCCTCTCCCGAGCCGCCTATCACCCAGCGGGGCTGCTGCTCATCCTATCCACCCATTAAAGATGGGGGTCTTGGCCCTTGTGGGAAGTGCCAGGAGGGCCTGGACGGGGTTGCCGGTGGAGCCAGCGAACCCAGCGAGGAAGTGAACAAGGCCTCTGGCCCCAGGGCCTGCCCCCCCGGCCACCACACCAAACTGAAGAAGACATGGCTCACACGGCACTCAGAGCAGTTTGAATGTCCACGCGGCTGCCCTGAGGCCGAGGAGAGGCCGGTTGCTCAGCTCCAGGCCCTCAAAAGGGCAGGCAGCCCGGAGATCCAAGGAGCAGTGGGCGGCCCAGCCCCCAAGCGGCCACCGGACCCTTTTCCAGGCACTGCAGAACAGGGGGCTGGGGGTTGGCAGGAGGTACGGGACACATCGATAGGGAACAAGGAGGCGGACTCGGGACACCATGATGACCAGAGAGGTAAGGGGGCCGGGAGGGGCTGCAGGCCCTGCGTGGGAGGGGGCAGCCGGGGCTGGGGCTTCGCATGGGGCGGGGTCCGTAGGCTTTATGAATGGACCACAGCCAGTGGTTAGCCTCCCACCTGGATCGCAATGGCTCTCTGGGAGTTCCTCAGCATCTCCAGGCCAGAGCCTTCCAGCAAGTAGCTTCTATCTCTGTCTCCTCCCAAGCCCTGGTGTGCTGGTAGCAGTATAATGACATGGTTCAGAGCACGGCTCTGGAGCCAGAGCACCTCGTCCCTGACTTTGCTGATTGGTAGCTGTGTGGCCTAGGATGAGCAACTTCACCTCTCTGGGCCTCAGTTACTTCATCTATAAAATAGGGATGAAGATGGCACCTACCTCAGGAAGACTACTGCAAAAGTTAAATGCTAGAATAATTCATAGCAAGGGTTTGGAAGAATTCCTGGCACCCAGTGAACACTCAGTAAACGTTCACTGCGATGACTGCTTGTGCCACAAATCCCTGTTTGGGGATTGCTTCTCCTGAAGGATCCCTTGTCCTGCCCCAGGAACGGCTGCTCTCTTGGCCAGAGGGAACTGGATACTCAGTTTGGACTCTGCCAGTGTTAGGGCTCTGGGCGCACCCTGGAGTCCTCTGCTACACTGTGCCCTCCACGGAGGGCCCTGGCACTGCCGGCCTCAGCCTCAGTTCTTCGGGATCACTTCAGTTTTTCAGCTTCCTGGACGGCTGGGTGTGGATCAGGACTCTCCATGGCCTTGCTCAAATGCCCCTGCACCTGGCATGGGCCTGTGTGTGCCCTCCCAGGCCTCTGCCCTGGCTGGGAAGTTGGCCCCTTCGCCTTCTTGGGTTACTGCACCTGTGGCCTGTGTCGAAACTCTCCGGCCTTCTCACCTTCCAGCGCCCTCCGTCCACTTTGGGATTGTCTCCTCATGTCACACAGCCAGCCGTATCACTAAGCCTTCAGTGGAGCTATCCAAAGTCTACACTGACTGGATCCTGCACATGTGTCAGGACGATCGCCCCAGCTGCCCAAAGCCTTGGGCTCAACACACAGACAACCTCTTCCCTCGCCTGCTGGTCCATGTCAGGGCATCCTCAGACTCCCTGCTCAGCCTGGCGTGCGAGCCTTCCAGCTGCCTGGTCCACTCTTGCTGGTTCTGAATTAAGCTTCAGAGGCCTGGGGCAAGGAACTGGGCTGGCTCTGAGTGTGGACGGGGTGGGCGCTAAGGCTGGGATGGGGTTCTCAGCAGCCCAGGAAGCCCAGACTCCTGACCTCCGCATTGTCCCCTCAGGACCCCGAGACGGCCAGGCCAGTCTCCAGGACCCAGGACTTCAGGACATACCATGCCTGGCTCTCCCTGCAAAACTGGCTCAATGCCAAAGTTGTGCCCAGGCAGCTGGAGAGGGAGGAGGGCCCGCCGGCCACTTTCAGCAAGTGCGGAGGTGAGCCGTTGCCCCTGGATGCCTCCAGTGCCCTCCCGCCAGGGCTCCCTCCTCATCTCCCCCTGCCCTCTCTCCAGATCACCTCTGGGAGGGGAACTGCAGCAGGAGGAAGACACAGCCGCCAACTCCAGCTCTGAGGAAGGCCCAGGGTCCGGCCCTGATGGCAGGCTCAGCACAGGACTCTCCAAGCACCTGCTCAGTAGTCTAGGGGACCGACTGTGCCGTCTGCTGCGGAGAGAGCGGGAAGCCCTGGCCTGGGCCCAGCGGGAAGGTGAACAGGACCTCCTGGGTCTGCATGGGGTCTCTGTAGGGGGAGCCCCAGGTGTCCCTCCCCTGACCCCACCCACACTGCCGGCTCCTAGACTTAAGGCAACCTCGGAAGAGCTCCTGGCCTGGGTGGGGACATCAGGAAGGTGTCAAACTGGGTACAGCCCAGTTCTCTGGGAGTTTTTGGGCTTGCTGGGAAAACAAGAATGAGTGCCAAGTATCTGCAAGGCACTGGGAGGTGGGGGAGCTCCTGAGGGGTTGGGGGTCAGGCGAAGCTCCTGGGCCTGGAGGGCTGGCAGGACCTGGGCTAAGGTCCCTCTGGCTGCAGGCGCTCCCTCTGGTCGCCTTTTCGCAGCAGAGGGAGTTCCTCGTAAGCACACAGCCCTGGGCTGCCGGTCAGTTTTTGGGTGGAGACCCCTGGGGCTCCCTCTTGCCTCAAACAGGCCAGGCCCCTTGGTGCATCTTCAGCCAGCTCCCTGCTCCCTGTCGGCTCCTGCCACTCCCAGCCTGGGTTCCCAGCACACACGCCACCCATCCTTCCTTTCCCGGCTCCCTGGAGCTTGTCATCCCCTCAGGCTTTGGCACTGGCTGTCCCAGTGTCTGGAATGCCCTGCTCCTCCCTTTCTACCTGGTGAATGAAAACTTACTCATCCTCTGGGGCCCTCTTGGGAAGCTCCCCCGCATTCCCATCCTCACCCTTCCCTGGCATTTTCCTCCAGCACCCGCCTCATGGTGCCATAGTCATTGCCATATTTATGGGTACATCTCCCTATCCAGAATGTGTGCACCGTGAGGCAGGGCCAAGTCCTGACCACCTCTGAGTCCAAAGGCAAGGCGTTCGTTGAACTGTACTCAGTGGCACCTTTTCCACCTACCAACAATGGCTTAGTCTGATACTTGGCTCTTAGAAAACCCCACTCCTGGCTGGGTGCAGTAGCTCACGCCTGTAATCCCAGCACTTTGGGAGGCCAAGGTGGGAGGATCACTTGAGCCCAGGAGATGGAGACTGCCGTGAGCTGTAATCACACCACTGCATTCCAGCCTAGGTGACAGAGTGAGACCCTATCTCAAAACAACGACAACAAAGTCTCCTGGAGGAAATGACACCTGGGCATGGTTACCATTTCTGGTAGCACATACGGCTTGGAGGGAAGGAGGTGGAGGAAAGAATGTGCTAGAAGTGGTGTGGATTAGTAATTCAGGGCCAGTGGGGAAGTCCCTGGGGCAGGGCTGGGTGTGGGGCAGGAATGGTGGAGCTGAGGTCTCCACTATCCCTGGAAAGCTTTGCTGGACAGGATGGTTTCTGCAGGGAGGCTCTTGACAGGGCTGAGGAGTAAGCAGTGGGTAGCTGTCGAGGGGCTTGTCTCCCTTCCCTGGGGGGCCCCTCCATGGAAGCTGCTCCCTGCTTCTCCTGCCCCTGCCTGGATCCTTGCCACATGAAGCCTTCCATTGGGGCCTGTTGCCTTCACCCTCTGACCCTGTTCTCTCCGTGGTCAGCAGGCCAAGGGCCAGCCGTGACAGAGGACAACCCAGGCATTCCACGCTGCTGCAGCCGTTGCCACCACGGACTCTTCAACACCCACTGGCGATGTCCCCGTTGCAGCCACCGGCTGTGTGTGGCCTGCGGTCGTGTGGCAGGCGCTGGGCGGGCCAGGGAGAAAGCAGGTAGGGAGAGGAGCTGGGGGTGGGAGGGCGGGATGGAGCCCTCAGGGGGACGGCTGCAAGCCTGTGGTCATTCGTTGACTGCCTCTCCCCAAAAAGCCCCCTACTCCCTGCGCAGCCCCAGCCTCAGCCACCGTGGCTCAATGCCCTTAGAGCAGACTTCCCCTCTCTGCAGATCAGAGGACCATGCCTGCGCCCTTGACCACCCTTAAACAAAGACGAATGTGCCCACTCGGTGTCTCCCACTCTGTTCACCCGGCACCTTTTAAAACCTGCTGTAACACTGTGAAGTGGGTATTATTGCTTTTGTTTTCCAGATAAGAAAAACTCAGAGGATAAGTGACTTGTCCGAAGTCACAGTTAGTAAAGTGTTGCAGCCAGGACTTAGACTCAGGTCTTCTGATTTCGTCCGGTTCTTTTCATGGTTCTCAGCTTTCTCCCCCTTGGCTCAAGTTGGCCATGGGAGAGCTTGAAATTTCCCTGTGTGTAGGAATGACCAAAAAGAGCTCCAGGGTCAGATACGTTTTAGAACATTGTCTTCCACATGGTTAGCCTCAGGGCTTGCAAAGCATCTCAGCACGTTAAAGGCTGTGCATTCTACAAGCAAAGAGTGCTGTGTCTCTATGTGACCCAGGTTTCCCAGAAAGCACGAGTTTTATGGACTATTGAGTCCCCTGATTTAGATATCATGTCCTGACCTTCTCTGACCTTAACCTGTGATTACCTTGATTTCTGGACCTGCAGCTTTTCCCTTCCTGCCCCACAGGCTCTCGGGAGCAGTCCACGGAGGAGTGCACGCAGGAGGCTGGGCACGCTGCCTGTTCCCTGACGCTGACCCAGTTTGTCTCCAGCCAGGGTGAGCCATCTTGGAGGGGTGGGGCGTGCAGAGGTTGGGTCCTGAGAGAGACCAGCTTCCTGTCTGATTATCCCTCCCCCCAGTGCCATGCCCTTCTGCTTGGCAAGGCCAAGCTGCCTGTTGGTCTACACTCACCACCAACCTCCCTCTCCTGCCCACCCCCACCCCCAGCTTTGGCAGAGCTGAGCACTGCAATGCACCAGGTCTGGGTCAAGTTTGATATCCGGGGGCACTGCCCCTGCCAAGCTGATGCCCGGGTGTGGGCCCCCGGGGATGCAGGCCAGCAGGTAAGACCCAGGGCATGCCACCGGTTGGGTATCATGCCTGCAAATGACTGAGCTTTGCAGGGGTTTGGCCCCCTTTGTTTTTTTGGTGGGGATGAAGAGCAAGAGAGAAGCCTGTGGAAACAGGCTAATTCCCACCTTGGGGATCAGGAGCCATGCACGATCTTGAGCGCTGGCCCCTCCCACCCCCACACCCTGGAGGTCCTCACCCCCTGCCTTCCTGGAGCATATCTGCCCTACTCTGTGCGTATTCTAGTTCAGCGCTTGCCACATCATGCTAGAGGTGCTTGTTGGTATGGCCCGGTCCCCAGGCCATGGGTTCCTTTGGGTGGAGTGTTGGCCCGCCTTCTCAGTATCCCCAGCACCTAACACCTAGCAGGCACTCAATGTGCATTTTGCAAAGTTTTTATGAAGTTCATGTTCTTATTATAAAAGTCATCCATTCAAAATAAATCGTTCATTGAATGCATTTTGGGTGCCAGACACTGTGTTATATACCCATTGTGGAAAATTTGGAAAATACAGACAAGTATAAGGAAGAAAATGATGATGACCTTAATGCCACCATTAGTTTTGACATATTTCTTTCCAGCCATTTGTCTATTTTAGTAGACTATAGACCCTACCATAGGTAGAAGTCTATGAGCAACTTTTTTCCACCTAATGTTATATCTTATAGCATTTTGCTCCTATAAACACGATTTTAGGACTGGCAAGAGTCCATTGTTCATTCTTGTGGGTTGTGTTGAACTGTGTCTGCCATTTTAAAATCTCTGGTTGGATTGGGGGGTGGTGGATGGGTTTAACAGAAGGAATTGACACAGAAAATGCCCCCAACTCCACAACCTTCGTGCAATGGCGACACCCACAGGACCAAGAGCATCAAAGAGGGTGAGCGGCTCCTCTTGCCCCTCGGCCTGTGCAGGAGGGAGGCTGGGCCAGAGTTTGAGGCAGGAGGGGACAGCCAGCAGAAGTCTCCAGGGATTTAGCAACCCTCTCACCCCCAATAATCTCCACCACTCCCCTCAGGACACGCCTCCAAACACCTTCTTTGGCCAGACCCCCCCGAACCCCTCTTTTTAGAGGCTCTGGAGCTGCCAGCAGGAAAGGCAGTAGCGTGGGGAGACCCAGTGCAGAGCTGCAGTGGGGGATGCTGGCTGGGGAGAGAGTGGGCTCAGCCAGGAAGAGAGGGACGAGCAGCATGGGCAAGAGGGCCTCAAGGGGAAGGGGAAGGACCAAACGCGAAGCCCCCCACCATCTTCCCCCCTAACAGAGACCCCCGATTCCACTGAGACCCCAGCAGAGGACCGTGCTGGCCAAGCGCCCCTGCCTTGTCCTTCTCTCTGCGAACTGCTGGCTTCCACCGCGGTCAAACTCTGCTTGGGTCATGAGCGAATACACATGGCCTTCGCCCCCGTCACTCCGGCCCTGCCCAGTGTGAGTGAGGGCATGGAGGGAGGGCTGGGAGCCAGGGGACCAGAGGCTGGGCCTGCCCTCCCTGCGGGGCCCAGCAGGTCCTGAGCCACTGTGCCCCTTCCTGCAGGATGACCGCATCACCAACATCCTGGACAGCATTATCGCACAGGTGGTGGAACGGAAGATCCAGGAGAAAGCCCTGGGGCCGGGGCTTCGAGCTGGCCCGGGCTTGCGCAAGGGCCTGGGCCTGCCTCTCTCTCCAGTGCGGCCCCGACTGCCTCCCCCGGGGGCTTTGCTGTGGCTGCAGGAGCCCCGGCCTCGGCCTCGGCGTGGCTTCCACCTCTTCCAGGAGCACTGGAGGCAGGGCCAGGTGAGGTGCTCTGCCCCTCCCCTCCCAGCCCTGGCCACCCCACCTGCCCCTTGGGGCCTTGTTCCCTAGGCCCAGACAGACCTAATGGCTCAGAGGGAGCAAGAGGGCTGTCTCTGAGCTGTTCACTGCCCTTACAACACACTCTTGCCTGGCCACGGCGGGCACCCTGGCCATTCTCCTCATGGCCTCCTTCCTTTCCCACCACAGCCTGTGTTGGTGTCAGGGATCCAAAGGACATTGCAGGGCAACCTGTGGGGGACAGAAGCTCTTGGGGCACTTGGAGGCCAGGTGCAGGCGCTGAGTCCCCTTGGGCCTCCCCAGCCCACCAGCCTGGGCAGCACAGCATTCTGGGAGGGCTTCTCCTGGCCTGAGCGTAAGTGTCCCCGACACAGGGGAGAGGGAGCTGGGAGCCCAAGCCCTAGGGACTGGGTGGCAGAGGAGTCCCAGAGTAACCCTGAGGGGCTGGAAGCAGGGGTTGCTGCTGCTGGGGCAGGGGCTTTGGAGCCGAGGAGGCCAATGGCCGTTCTGTCTCCTCCTGTAGTTCGCCCAAAGTCAGATGAGGGCTCTGTCCTCCTGCTGCATCGAGCTCTGGGGGATGAGGATACCAGCAGGTGTGTATGTCACCAAGGGCCAGCCCTACCTCCCCAGCCACTGAAGGCCCCGCCTGGTTCAGCCCTCCCCTCCTCCTCTGCCCCCCACCCCCACCCTGTGGCCCCCGGTACTCTCATGTTTGCCCTCTGGGAGTTACCCTGGCAGTGGGAGGGCCTTGATGGGGTCTCTGGTGCGCGGGTTGGGCCTGCTGGGCATGACCCCCTCGCCCCATAGGGTGGAGAACCTAGCTGCCAGCCTGCCACTCCCGGAGTACTGCGCCCACCGTGGAAAACTCAACCTGGCTTCCTACCTCCCACCTGGCCTTGCCCTGCGTCCACTGGAGCCCCAACTCTGGGCAGCCTATGGTGAGTGTCCCTCCACTCCTGCTCAGTCTCTACTCCCGTGCCTGTCATCTCAGGGCACACGAGCATCTGTGCCAAGGCCCTGGGGCTTGAAGTGCTTCTCTGATTCCATTTCTAATTGTTCTTTCTCTATTGCCATGCAGGTGTGAGCCCGCACCGGGGACACCTGGGGACCAAGAACCTCTGTGTGGAGGTGGCTGACCTGGTCAGCATCCTGGTGCACGCCGAGGCACCACTGCCTGCCTGGCACCGGGTACAGAAAGGTAGGTCCTCGGCCAGAGGCAGGAGGAGCAGGGACAAGATACAGAGGCGAGTGTCTGTTGCCACCAGCCCAGGGCCTGCCTGAGTTCTCTTTCCTCCTCAGACTTCCTTTCAGGCCTGGACGGGGAGGGGCTCTGGTCTCCGGGCAGCCAGGTCAGCACTGTGTGGCACGTGTTCCGGGCACAGGACGCCCAGCGCATCCGCCGCTTTCTCCAGATGGTGAGGAGGCAGCCGGGAGCCCTACCCTTCCCCCTGCTCAGCCCTAGAAGCTCGTCCAGTCCCACCCTAGTGTGCTCGCTCCCCGCCCCGCGCCCTCAGGTGAGCTGCACAGACCAACTCGCACAGACAGGTGCAGAGAAGGCAGAGGGGACCCAGAGTTCTGCCATGGGGCTCAGAGAAGCGGCAGGGGGTTGCGGCAGGACAGCCTGGACCTGATGATGAAATGACAGCACCAGCTGCCTGAGGCTGGACGTGGTACCAGGGCCTTAGGCGTAATATCTGTTACCTGTCTCAGTCCCCTGCCCCATGAGGCAGGTACTGCTCCTTTCCCATTGGCAAATGAGAACACCGAGGCTTAGTGGCAGGGCTGGGATCTGAGCTTCTGTCTGTCACGGCCCCAGGTCACTACTCTGTGCTACTCCTGGAGGCAGGCAGCCTTCCCTCCCTTCTGAGACTCCGTCCTGCTGCCCCTCTTTTGGTATTTGCATCTTGTTAGGGGAGACTGCCTGGAGGAGATGCTCCTGGAGGGGCTAGCAAGGAAGGGGGCTGAGGGAAGTAGAAAGAGAGATGGGTCAGGTAAGGAACCAAGGAAGGGGAAAGTGATGGGGTGGGCTGGAGGCAAGAAGCTTGGGGTGCAGGGGAGGAGAGTCCAGGGGTAAGGCGAGGGCAGCCACGTGGTTCCCAAGTCCAGCTGGGCCCTCATTATCCTGGGGAAAAGACTTCCACCTAGTGTCACCCCTCGCCAAAGCACACGCACGGAGACTTGCAGAGGCCAGCATGGTGTGCACCCCTCCAGCCCACAGGCATACACACGTGTAGATGCACACACAGATGCTGGGACATGCAGAGGGGAGCACACCTCCACACACAGATGGCCTCTTCCGGGCTGGGTGTGGCTGGCCGTGGGCAGTCCCCACGGCCCAACCCAGTGACTCACGGGGCAGGGCTGAGGGGCACAGTCTCCCTGGGTGGCCTGGGAAACACTGCTCAGCTCCAGGATGGACCTGAATCTCCAAGGGCAAAGGAATCTTGGCACCCAACCGGGACTCCTCTAGGGTCCCATCAGCTTCACTAGCCTTCCCTTCCCTGATGGCCCCATCTTGCAGCCCTAAGCCCAGGGGCAATGGCTGAGGTCCTTGCCGAAGGGGGTGGATTGGGCTGGTGGCGGGTTGGAGCATGATGCCGGCGTCCCCTTTGCACATGTTCCCTGGGCACCTCTGGCCTCCGCGAGTCCCTGCCTGCCCAGAGAGCTCCCTGCTCTGGTTGGGCTTGTGAGGTCCCCGTAGCTGTGGCTGCTGCAGAGACCTGGGCCTGGCCCGAAAGCCTGTTCACCCGCAGGCACTCACAGCCTCGCAGCGGTCCTTCCATTTTCCGCGTCCAGAATCTTAGGGAGACCCTGATGAACGCTTTGAGTTGTCTCCCCAGGGACATACAGCTCCCTGCTCACCCACCACTTAGCACACAATTCTGGCCATTCCAGACTAAGAAGTCCTGGTAGACAGTTTATGAACTGGGATTATGCAGGACGTCTCCCTTGGCTTTGCAGAAAGGGGCACCATTGAGAGAAGGAGCAGAGGGGCTGAGGTCACAGAGGCTGTTAAAGGCCTCCAGCCCCAGAAAAGCAGGGATTCAGTCTGCCCCCCTGTAGGGCCTTGAACCCCTTCCTTCTAAGCTCCTTCCAGCCAAATGTGTGTTCTGCCAACCTGAGCTGCCCCAGCCCCAAACAAACCCAACCCTACCCTCCCTGCCGGCCCTTCAAGACTTGACCCTTCAGCTCTTTTCTCCACCTCTGGCCTCTGCAAAGTCCATGTCCCATCCTCCTGCAGCCCTGCCCTTCCCTCCCCATCTTGCTCATTCCCCCTTCTCTTCTTTGAGGTGTGCCCGGCCGGGGCAGGCGCCCTGGAGCCTGGTGCCCCAGGCAGCTGTTACCTGGACGCAGGGCTGCGGCGGCGCCTGCGGGAGGAGTGGGGCGTGAGCTGCTGGACCCTGCTCCAGGCCCCCGGAGAGGCCGTGCTGGTGCCTGCAGGGGCTCCCCACCAGGTGCTTCCCGGCGGGCAGGGGCTCTGCGGGGAGATCAGGCTGGCAGGAGCAACCCGATCAAGGCTGCAGGCATCCAACATCACCTCAATACCCAAGAGCCGGGCAGGGCAGGGAGCCGCACACTGCTGTGGGGAACAGAAAACAGGGGAGCCAAGAGGCCTTGAAGACCCTGAGCCCAACTGGGACTGGCGCCAGAGTCCACTACTGTTTTCCTGGGCATGCTGATGTCAGGGGGCTCGCGGGGAGACTTCGGGGTCTCTCTGGCAGTCCTGACACCCGGTTTTGGCCCAGCCTTTGAAGTGTCCAGTGGTGCATCCAGGAATCTGCTCTCTGAGAGCTAGGGGTGGGGAGTGGGTGTCATTAGAGGAAGCGAACCTCAGGGACCAGGGGGACAGGGAGAGGATGTGTGATCTTGAGCCTCACTGTCCATGTTCCCCTGACACAGGTGCAGGGCCTGGTGAGCACAGTCAGCGTCACTCAGCACTTCCTCTCCCCTGAGACCTCTGCCCTCTCTGCTCAGCTCTGCCACCAGGGATCCAGCCTTCACCCTGACTGCCGCCTGCTTTGTGCCCAGGTGAGTGGGATGTGGGCCAGCAGGCTGGGTGTGCTGCCCAAGCCTCCCACCTCCCTGTGCCACAGCTTCGGTGGACATAGCAGATACCACCCTGTGCCAAGCATGCAGTTACCCTGTGCAGGGGCAGGGTATTCTTTTTATTTTGTTTCGTTTTGTTTTTTGAGATGGAGTCTTGCTCTGTCGCCCAGGCTGGAGTGGAGCTCCCTGCAACCTCCGCCTTCTGGGTTCAAGCGATTCTCTGGTCTCAGTCTCCTAAGTAGCTGGGATTACAGGCGCCCACCACCACATCTGGCTAATTTTTTTTTTTTTTTTTTTGATTTTTAGTAGAGGTGGGGTTTCACCATGTTGGCCAGACTGGTCTCGAACTCCTGACCTCGAATGATCTACCCACTTCCGCCTCCCAAAGTGCTGGGATTACAGGTGTGAGCCACTGCACCTGGCCAGAGTATTCCTTTTAAGCAGGGTGGGGGACAGTGGGGGGTCCAGGAATGTGGCTGAAAATGCTTTGTCCTCTCTCTTTTTCCTAGATGGACTGGGCTGTGTTCCAAGCAGTGAAGGTGGCCGTGGGGACATTGCAGGAGGCCAAATAGAGGGATGCTGGGTGTTTGGGGTCGGGGTGGGGACAGGTAGACCAGGTGCTCAGCCCAGGTACAACTTTAGCAGGGAATGACGCTAGGGGACTTGAGGATTTCTGGTCAACCCCACAAGCACCACTCCGGGCACAAGCAGAGCACCCTGTTCTCCTCCCCCTTAAGCCAACAACCACAGTGCCACCTAGCTCACACCTGTCCTTCTCAGGCTGGCACCTCCCCCACCCTGTGCCGCTCTCCATGGTACCAGGCCTGCATTGGGGTCGATTGACTTCCTCCAACCCCCATTCCTCCCCGACCCAGGAGACAAACAGCCCTTCCTTGGGGGACCTCGGGAATCATTCTGGCTTAAGCAACACCTGCTGCTGCTCACTCTTGCTGAGCCTGCTCTACTGCCCCAGCTCCGCTTCTACCACCGCATCCCCACTGGGCTCACTGCAGGCATGCTGAACAAGGGGTCCCTGACCTTCCGCCCTCCTGCCAAAAGATCTGGGGAGTGTGAGGAGAGGGTGGCATCAGGAGCTGCTCAGGCTTGGCTGAGGGAGCGGCATGGGCGATGTCACTCAGCCCCTTCCAGGTCCGCCCGCTTCCCTCCTTCATGATTTCCATTAAAGTCTGTTGTTTTGTGACTGCTGCCAGTGTGGTTGGCCCTGCCCCTGCAGGCCACATGGTCCAGGGAGGGAGGGGGACATGGAAATCTGCCCTAGAGTAGAGGCAAATGGAGTAGGGCAGCCTGGAGCTGGGGCCTGAGGGACAGGACACCACTGCCTGCTCTTCCTCCTTCCTCCGGGGCCTGGGTCCTTGCCTCCCACTGAGGAACCTTTGGGTGGGGTGGAGGGCTATTCCCCAGAGATGCTCCTGAGTGTAACAGGAGGCAAGGCAGAGTCCTGGGGCACAGCCACGAGGTGACCTCCCTGTGCAGAGACTCCGGAGCCCTACTCCACCCAGCAAGCTGCAGGCTGCCCCATCTCTCCCGTCTACCTTGACCTGGAGATCCAGAGGTGTGGCCCAGAGGAGCCCTTGCCCCACCTGTCTGCTCTTGGTGGCCGTGACCGACGCCAGGCCCAGCCACCCTGGGACTCAGCCTGACTGCTTCAGACAGCCGACCCCTCCTTGTCCCCACTCCACGCCTGCAGCCTTCCGGTGGCGCTCTGCCCTCTCCAGCTTCCCTTGTGTATCTCAGCCCTACAAAGAGAAACACTCCCACTCTTGTCATACCTAATTGTTCCTGCTGTGGTTTGGGGAATTTTTTTATTAAATAAAGTTTTTTTTTTTTATTATAAGTGTAATATACTTTCAGAACATTTAGAAAATAAGAAAGTCACCTTCAAGCCTATCATTACACACCTCCAACTACTATGAATATTTTGGCGTATTCCCTCCCAGTGCTTTCCCCAAGGATTTGCTGTACACATGGCTGGATTGCTGTTTTGTCCTTGGTTTCTTTCTTTCAACACCATATCATAATCATTTTCTGTGTTTCTACCTAACCATCATTTTAAATGACTGCTTATATTCCATTAAGCGGCTTTGCCATGATTTACAAAATCATCCTTTATTAAAAAAAAAAAAAAGCAGGGCTTTCTTCATTGTTTGGAGAACTCAGTTATTTTCATTTTTTTATGGGATAAAGAGGAGAAAAGAAAAAACTGAGAACTCTACGTTTACTTTGCTATTGTTTTCATTTAATTGATCTCATCTGGCCAGGCGAGGTGGTTCACCCCTGTAATCCTAGCACTTTGGGAGGCAGAGGCAGGTGGATCACTTGAGGTCAGGAGTTCAAGACCAGCCTGGCTAACATGGTGAAACCCTGTCTCTACTAAAATACCAAAAAAAAAAAAAAAAAAAAATTAGCCGGGCATGGTGGCAGACGCCTGTAATCGCAGCTACTCCAGAGGCTGAGGCAGAAGAATCGCTTGAACCTGGGAGGTGGAGATTGCAATGACCTGAGATCATGCCACTGCACTCCAGCCTGGGGGACAGAGCAAGACTCTGTCTCTAAAATAATAATAATCATTATTATTATTAATCTCATTTCACTCCTTTCATTAAAATGATTTCAGTTAATCCATTATCATGATTTTCAGACAGATAGGATTTATTTCCATTTTACAGAAGAAGAAATAGGCAAACTAGTCGGGCGCGGTGGCTCAAGCCTGTAATCCCAGCACTTTGGGAGGCCGAGCCAGGCGGATCACGAGGTCAGGAGATTGAGACCATCCCGGCTAACCCGGTGAAACCCCGTCTCTACTAAAAAAAATACAAAAAACTAGCCGGGCGAGGTGGCGGGTGCCTGTAGTCCCAGCTACTTGGGAGGCTGAGGCAGGAGAATGGCGTGTAGCAGAGCTTGCAGTGAGCTGAGATCCGGCCACTGCACTCCAGCCTGGGTGACACAGCGAGACTCCGTCTCAAAAAAAAAAAAAAAAAAAAAAAAAAAAGGCAAACTACAATTAAGTAAATTACCCAAGGTCATATAGCAATTTTAGTGGCAGAACGGGATTTGAACCAAGTTTTCTGAGTCAAGCCACCTGTTCACATTATAGTCTTAACTCTTAGTGGAATTTAAAGACAGGCTTGCCCTCCTGTCTGTCCTCCTCCTTCCAATGTATGTGCTTTATTTTATAGCTGATCATGTTCCAAGTGGTCCTGAATGACCCATTCCTACCTACGTTTCATCTTTTGTTTGAGACAGGGTCTCACTCCGTCACCCAGGCTGGAATGCAGTGACGCAATCTCAGCTCACTGCAACCTCTGCCTCCCGGACTCATGCCATCCTCCCACCTCAGCCTCCTGAGAAGCTGGGACTACAGGTGCCGTGCCACCATGCCTAATTTTGGTAGTTTTCGTAGAGACAGGGTCTTGCCACACTGCCCAGGCTGGTCTCGAACTCCTGGGCTCAAGCAATCTGCCCACCTTGGCCTCCCAAAGTTCTGGGATTACAAGCATGATCCACCATGCCTCACTTCATCTTCCGTAGTCATGTCCTGATGTCACCTCAGAACCCCAAATCTGGGGTCATTCCTGTGGGAAGACGGTTCTCTGAATTTTACCCATTAGGGGTGGGGACAGTGCATCACTGAGCCTCTGTCTTCCCCAAAAGACCTCATCTCCTCTTCACCCCCTTTGTCCTTCCAGGTGGGTCACAATGCCCTTGAGGATATATTTAGCCTCTTTGTAAACAGAAGTGAATCAATGTTCATTTGTCCCAGCATTGTTCCTCAGAATGCAGCCAGGCCAGGTAGGGACTGAGCCTGAGACTCCTCGTGGGGCACTCGGTGGCACTGTTCCTCACAGAGACTCTTGGGCCTCTGCTGCTCACAGGGTCTACCAGCCGTGCTCTGCTGCAGCCCCTCTGTCGCTCAGAAATCCCAGACATACAACCAGCCAAGCTGGAAGTGAGCGCAGGGTTGCATATCCAATGCCTTCTTTCCTTTTTCTCTGATAAAATCCTTAGACTTTTTTTTTTTCCCTTTTTACCCA
This sequence comes from Macaca mulatta, assembly GCF_049350105.2. NCBI lineage: Eukaryota > Metazoa > Chordata > Mammalia > Primates > Cercopithecidae > Macaca > Macaca mulatta. The sequence continues at coordinate 23,757,905 of NC_133413.1, read as the reverse complement.
GGAGCATAGATTCAAGTTGCCCTGAATATACATGCTCAGGCTTTTTATTTTGAAATAATTTTAGATTTACAGCTGAGTCACAAAGATAGCACAGGAAGTTCCCAATTATCCTTCACCCAGCCTCCCCTATTGTGAACATCTTACATAACCATGGTGCCTTGATCAAAACTACGAAATTAATATTGATACCACACTACTAACGAAGCAACAGGCCTCACTGGGATTTCACCAGTTTTTTCACGAATGCCCTTTTTCTGTTCCAGGATCCAACCATGCCTGCATTTGACAGATGGCCCGGAGGGTAGATGTGGCATCCCCAGGGTCCCTCAGAGAGCTAGCCTGTGGCCAGCCCTCCCTCTCCCACTGTAGCTTGGGTTCCTGCCCTCCTCACCTTCCTACCTTGTCAAGACACAGGTCTTGTTGCTCTGTCCATGACTCTAGCATCACAGACGCCCTGATACCACCTTGTCCTGCCTGCCCCTGTCCCTGTCCCCATCCCCATGGCCACCTACCCAGGCCTTCCTGCTCATGTGCTTCCCCCCGCTCACCCCGGCACATGCACACACATGCCCTGAAATGGCTGGCTCCAGCTTGGCTCCCGTGGGTGCTGGGAGCATTAGGCTACTCCCATTCACCAGGCTGTGTGGCCCACCACACTGGCCAGGGTTCTTCCCTCTCTGGGACTGGAGGACACACAGTTGACTTGATGGGGACCCTGGTGGTTCCTATCCAGCCTCCCGTCCTCCCTCAGCTGCCTCCCTTGCCTCGGCGCCTCTCCAGCCTCTGTCTGGCTGCTGTTCTCTCCCAAGGCCTTGGGAACGCCTGCCTCTCTGTTGTCTCAGCACTCCCTTCCCAGTTTACAAGGGGCTTTTGGGGAGGGCTTTCCCCCCCGGGATAATGGGAGGCATGGAGCCATGGTTTGCTGCGGTCTCTGCTCTCTGGGCAGTGAGGCTTTCTGTTGTTTACCTTAGGCTGCCTCTGAAGCTCCCAGAGCCCTGCCCAGACATGATCTCACTCTCTCAAATCATCCCTGCGAGGCAGACAGGAGTCTGGGACCAACCTGCCCCACTTCACAGGTGGGAAAACTGAGGGATTCACACATGTGCGGGCACGCACAAGACACACAAACACACACACACACACACACACACACACACACACACACAGAGCAAATATGTTGATAAGTTGCTCTGCAGTCCTGGGGTCCCGTGCCTGCAGTTATTTGGGAGGTGAGAGGTCCAGGATAGGGCTTGGCCCAGCTGCATTCAGCAAGTGCCTCAAAATTCATGGGCCTTGTAGGGATATCCCACAGCCTAACACGGGGCCCTGCCTCCAGGGAGCCTGTGGTATCAGCAGGTGAGAGGAGTCTAAAGAAACACATCCTGCGTTGCTGAAGTTCCTCAGTCCAATTCTAAGGCAGCTCTACAGGCACATTTCACCAGGCATGGTGGCTCATGCCTGCAACCACAGAACTTTGGGAGGCCAAGGCAGGAGGATCAGTGAGGCCAGGAGTTCAAGACCAGCCTGGACAATATAGCAAGACCCTTGTTTCTACAAAGAAATAAAAATTAAAAATTAAAAATTTAGCCGGGCATGGTGGTGCACACCTGCAGCCCCAGCTACTCAGGAGTCTGGGGCAGGAGGACAGCTTAAACCCAAGAGATCAAGGCTGTAGTAGGGTCTGTGATCATGCCACTGCACCTCCAATCTGAGCAACAGAGTGAAATCCTGTCTCTAGGGGGTAACAAAAGGCACATTTCATGAGGGTGGGCCTTGCGTGTTGTAGCAAGAAGTGCTGTGGTGGAGAGGGCCCACTCCTGAGGGTCGGTGGGCTGCCTGGGGACGGTGCCCAGTACTGGACAATCCACACAGCTCCTCTCCGATTGTCGTGCCTTCCCAACACCCCTGTAAAACAATAATTGTTATGACCCTACTCTACAAATAAGAAAATTGAGGCTCACAGCTCACCCAGGAGCACAGAGCAAGCCAGCCAGCAGCGGCTGGCCATCTGGCTCCAGGTCCTGAGCTTTGTCCACGCCATCAAGCAGGGAGGCACACAAAACCAGCCGAGGGAGAAGAAAGGGGTGGCCTCTGCCGGGTGAGAAGCCAGACGGCCTGCTTCGCAGATCCCTTCCAGCTGGCCTTGCCTTCCAGTTCTGAGGGGCGGGTGAAGGAGGAAAGGCAGAGCTGGGAGAGGAGCAGGCGCTCGCCACAACAACCCCCACCCTGCTCTCCACGCGCCAGGTCCTGCACGCTAGGTGGGAGGGTGACGACAAGGATGGAGGAGCAGGGCCCCACCCCCGCCCTCCCCGGGCGCACCATCTGCAGCGGAGAGGGCCTTGAGCTGCGTGGGAAATGCGGTGGGCAGAGGGACACTGATGAGGACGGGCCGGCTGACGGCAGCCCTCTCTCAGCCCCCGACTCTTCCCGCCATCCCCAGCCCTTCCCTTCCATCCTCCCAGCGCCTGTCACTCTTCCTGCCCAAACCAAGCATTTAGCACTTAGTCTCGAACCCTCAGCTGACTCCTCATCTAGGACTCCGTCTCTCTCTCCAACTACAACAGAATCTCCTTAAAGGCAGGGGTTTATGTCCCCCTCCCCACAGGCCACGTGACATTTATTACTCTTGAATGGAGTGAGAAGAAAGTTACTTGGGAGATGATCAACTCCGGCAATGCCATCGTGTGTTCACGGCAACAGCGGGGCAGTGGGTCCAAGGGGCGGCCCCGGGCCTCCGTAACGTCACCGGGCTTGTCGCGTCATAGTCGCCTACCCCTGCGGCGCAACGCGCCCTGCAGGAAGGATGACGTCACGGTCGGAGCTCCCGCAGACCAGTGCGCGCTCGGGGAGTAGGCGAGTCGGGGGCGGCTGGGAGACGTCCTGAGCGCGCGGGACTGACAGGCGGCAGAACCCGGGCGGGGTCCTCCAGAGCTGGCCCGGCGCCCACCCAGTTGCCCGGCGGCCCCGGGTGGCCCCGCCCCTTCGGAGACTGCCGCGGGCCGGCCAATCCGGGCAGGCTGCGGCGCCGCGCAGCCTATCAGCGGCCAGGGCTCGCGTGCGCTTCCGCGTTCGCGTGCGCTTCCGCGTTCTCGTGCGGGACCGGCCTGCTGCCGCAGGGACTGGGAGAGGGCGCAGGAGCCCACGCTCGCCCGCGGCTCGGCTCAGCCAGTCTGCGAGTACTCAGGCCGCCGCCCCCCGGGGGACCCGATGGCCTCGGAGGGCCTGACGGGAGCGCTGGCTGCCGTGCTGGCGGGCCAGGGGCGGAGCGTGCAGAGCTGCGACTCGGCGCCGGCCGGGGAGCCGCCGGTGCCCGTGCGGCTGCGGAAGAACGTGTGCTACGTGGTGCTGGCCGTGTTCCTCAGCGAGCAGGTGAGCGGCCGCCCGCCGGGCCCGCCGGGCCTCGGGAGCGCGCAGCCAGCCCAGGTGGGGACAGAAGACCCAACGGCCACAGCCAGCGCTGCCGCGTGCGTGGCGCTCCCCAGTTTTGCAAAGCACTCCCACTCCCACTCGCATCTGTGTCCTGCGTTCGTCCCGATATGCATTAGAGGAAACTGAGGCCCGGGACCTGTTTGTCTCATCCCACTAGGGCTCATTCCTTCCCTTCCCCAGAGTCTAGCGGAATGCCCAGGGTCCCCCGGGTAGCAGTGGCTCAATCCGTGTTTACCCTTAGGCCTTTGGTGCTGATCCCTGTAGTAGGCGATGTAATGACAACTAGAAGGGGCCAGGGCCATAGGGCAGGGTTGTACAGAGTGGAGGTGGGGGGTCGTGTTTCAAAGCCAGACCCCAGTGTGAGGACCCATCACAGTTTGTAAACCACGCCGTTGGAGGCGAGAGATACACAGTGACATGTACAGACGCAAATCAGTGCAAGACACATGGTGACCCTCACTCTGGGGCCTCATCTCCAGCCCCTGAAGCAGCTTCCAGGAATCTCAGCCCTTCCTGAAATGGAAGTCTTCCTAAATCCAGAGAGGGACGAATTGCAGGGAGGAGAGGGCTGCAGCCCCCAGCTACACGAGGGCAGGTCTACTGGAGCGCTAGCCGGATTGAGGGTGTCCACCCAGAGGGGAGTCTCGGGCGACTGTGTTTGAGGTGTCCCCTGGTCCCCGGGGAGGGAAGGCTGTGGCAGGAAGTGAGGATCCTCTGTCCCCTCAGGATGAGGTGCTACTGATCCAGGAGGCCAAGAGGGAGTGCCGGGGGTCGTGGTACCTGCCTGCGGGGAGAATGGAGCCGGGGGAGACCATCGTGGAGGCGCTGCAGCGGGAGGTGAAGGAGGAGGCGGGGCTGCACTGTGAGCCCGAGACACTGCTGTCCGTGGAGGAGCGGGGCCCCTCCTGGGTCCGCTTCGTGTTCCTCGCTCGCCCCACAGGTATGGCCCACCTGGAGGCAGTGTGAACAGGGCCAGTTGACACCTTTCCCCCAGCTCCTCGGTGAAGTGAGCCCCTCCACAGCCAGTCCTGTTATGACTGGCACAGCCTGGCATGGGCAGATTCCAGCCTTTGGGCTGGGGGCCTCTCTTCTGGGTCAGGGATGTCTGGTGACTGCCACACCTGCACTCCTCTCCACACAGCCTGTCCCTGCCCCATCCCCCACATTTCCCCCAGGTGGAATTCTCAAGACTTCCAAGGAGGCCGATGCAGAGTCCCTGCAGGCTGCCTGGTACCCACGGAGCTCCCTGCCCACTCCGCTGCGAGCCCATGACATCCTGCACCTGGTTGAGCTAGCCGCCCAGTATCGCCAGCAAGCCAGGCACCCTCTCATTCTGCCGCAAGAGCTACCCTGTGATCTGGTCTGCCAGCGGCTTGTGGTCACCTTTACCAGCACCCAGACAGTGTGGGTGCTGGTGGGCACAGTGGGGATGCCTCACTTGCCTGTCACTGCCTGTGGCCTCGACCCTGTGGAGCAGAGGGGTGGCATGAAGATGGCCATCCTGCGGCTGCTGCAGGAGTGTCTGACCCTGCACCACTTGGTGGTGGAGATCAAGGGGTTGCTTGGACTGCAGCACCTGGGCCGAGATCACAGTGATGGTATCTGTCTGAATGTGCTGGTGACAGTGGCTTTTCGGAGCCCAGGGATCCAGGATGAACCCCCAAAGATTCGGGGTGAGAACTTCTTTTGGTGGAAGGTGACTGAGGAAGACCTGCAAAGCCAGCTCCTCAAGCGGCTTCAGGGATCCTCTGTTGTCCCAGTGAACAGATAGGGAGGTGGAGGAGGTGACAAGGAGCTAGGCAGCCATGCTCCCTCTAGTGCAGACATGTCTCTCTCTGAGGGAGGCAAGAGGCTGGCGATCAGGGATCTTGTTGCATTGGGAGCAGGGGCGGCTCTCCTGGTTCCCGGGAGAGATGCTTTGAGGAGCATTCCTCTACATTGCACAAGGGACAGTGCCTTTAACCAAGCAAGGAGTCCAAAGCTCAGGACCTCACAACCCTGAGGGCACACTGACACCTCTCCCCAGGGGGATGGGGAGCTTTCTGCACCACCAGTGGCATCTCCTCCTCATGCTCTGTGCCCTCCTTGGGAAAGGCCTGCATCCTGATCCTTCCAGGCCCTTGGAGCCTGGAGGGGCACTGGGGAAGGTGTCCTGAGGGAGGAGCCCCTTGCTGAGTAAAGAGGTGTTACTTACCTTGCCTCCCTGCCTAAACGTTTCTGTGGGGAGCAAGTGTTGGGGACTGCTGTCCAAGAGCTGCTGTTCCCATCGTGTTACCCACAGCTGCCCATGCCTTTCCCAGTGCACTGACAGTGTGGGCCAGTCTGCTGTCCAGCATGGCCCCCGGGGCTCCTTCCAGCTGGCCTGCTGGCCCGGGATGTGACTCGGAGGGGACCCATCCCTAATGAAACACAGCTCTGAGTCCTCCAAGGGTTGGGCAGCGGGTGGCCCCAGAGGAACTTCACGTGGGACGGGCTGCAGGTGCTGCCTCTGCTCTCTCCTTGAGCCTCCCTGGCACAGACCCCTCCCCCGGCTCTCCTGCCTCTGCCTTTTCACAGCTTCAGCCCACACCAGACCAAACCTTTTTTTCATATCCCCTCAGCCTGGCTGAATCATGGTAGGAATTTTTTTTTTTTTTTTTTTTTAAGTGGCCAGGCACAGTGGCTCACGCCTGTAATCCCAACACTTTTTGGTAGGCTGATGCAGGTGGATCACTTGAGGTCAGGAGTTCGAGACCAGCCTGGCCAACATGGCAAAACCCCATCTCTACTAAAAATACAAAAAACTAGCCGGGCATGTTGGCAGATGCCTGTAATCCAAGATACTTAGGAGGCTGAGGCAGGAGAATCGCTTGAACCCCAGAAGCAGAGGTTGCAGTGAGCTGAGCTCCAGCCTGGGCAGACTGTCTCAAAAAAAAAAAGAAAACTTTGGCCAGGCACGGTGGCTCACACCTGTAATCCCAGTGCCTTGGGAGGCTGAGGCAGGAGGATCGCTTGAAGGCAAGAGGATCGCTTGAAGGCAAGAGTTTGAAGCCAGCCTGGGCAACATAGTGAGGCCCTGTCTCTACAGAAAAACAAAAAACAAACAAACAAAAAAACCCAGGCAAGGTGGCGCACACCTGTAAATCCCAGCTACTCAGGAGGCTGACGCAGGAGGATTGCTTGAGCCCAGAAGGTGGAGGCTGCAGTGAGCCATGATCAGGCCACTGCACTCCAGTCTGGGTGAGAGAGCAAGACCCTCTCTCAAAAGAAAAAAGAAAGAGAAAAGAAAGAACATTTAAGCGAAAATCAAAGGAAATGAACAGATAAAATATATCAAGTGTTCTACGGTAGAGATTTCTGATTCTGAGCAAGGAAACACTTGCATGGGCTCCCCTTCTCCTGAGGGCCGAGATAACCTCCAAGGCCCCTTTTCCAGCCCCCTCCCTGCCTCCCTTGGCTGCCCTCTTTCTGGCCCCTGGAAGGTGGTAGGAATCCTTGTACCCTCTGAGGACAAATGCCTCGCAAATGATGGAACCAAACCCTTTTGTTTCAGTTCATTTCTGTCAGTGTCGAAGGGACCCACCGGCCCACATCCAGTCAGCCGGGCAATGACATTTGGCTATTTGCCCCCATTATTTAGCCTAGTAGTTTTCAACCCTGGGAGCACATTAGGGTCACCTGGGTTTTTGTTTTTCTTTCTTTCTTTCTTCTTTCTCAGACAGGGTCTTGCTCTGTCACCCAGGCTGGAGTGGAGTGGTGTGATCCTGGCTCACTGTAGCATTGACCTCCCAGGCTCGAGTGACAAGTGATTCTCCTGCCTCAGCCTCCCAAGTAGCTGGAACCACAGGCGCATGCCACCACACCCAACTAATTTTTAAGTTTTTAGTAGACATGGGGTCTCGCTATATTGCCGAGGCTGGTCTCGAACTCCTGTCCTCAAGTGATCCTCCTGCCTTAGCCTCCCGAAGTACTGGGATTATGGGCATGAGCCACCATGCACAGCCACCTGGAGAGCCTGAACTCTGGGCCCACCCCCAGCAACAATAATTTAACTGGTGATGGGACACTGGGCATTGGGATTTTAAAAAGCCACCCAGTGATCAACACGAGTTGAGAGCCACCGTCTGGCTCCTTTTCCTCCAAGTTCTCAGCCTGCCCTCCCGCAGTCTCTTGGGGAACCCCCTCAGAGGATCCCCCACCCTTCCACACACATCTAAGGACAAAGGGTTTATTTATTTATGTGTTAACTTTTCTGTTTCCCTGAGAACACACCTGTGAATTATTACTATTATTTTTTTTAGAGACAGGGTCTTACTCTGTTGCCCAGGCTGGAGCGCAGTGGTGCAGTCAGCTCACTGCAGCCTTGAACTTAAAGACAAGGTTTTAAATACCAGGCCTACTTTACAACTAAAACAGGCATACAACACACAGCATACACACACCCAAGTGAGACTTGCACATAGATGCTCCCACGTGGTCCATTCCCTCACGGTGTCTCCGGGGCGGGCAGGCTCTCGGCTGCAGGTCAGCCCAGCAGAAGTGGCACTGCTCTGCCAAGAGTCTGGCTCCTGGCAGGCTCTGAGGATCAGCAGATCTGCACTGCCAGAGCCTGTCTGTTTACCGCCCACCCCACCTCCCTGCTCCAGTGCTAGAAAAAGAATTTGTCTTCCTTGGGGAGGAAGATGGGCCCGAATTAGCAGTGGAGTCCTGGGCAGAAGGAGGGGAAACTTGGCCAAGAACAGAGCCACCATGTCCACGCAATCACACCATTTATTGCTGTGCTGTCCGGGGAAGACACCGTGCAAACGCCAAAGTGCATGGAGGAGAGGGGAGGGTCTGTGACTGCCAGACCCTCGAATATTTTATGAATCTAAGAGTCCAGACGCAGTTCATCCACGGAGATCTGTGCCCTGTCCACACCAACACCCACGTTCGTGCACGCACATGCGCACGGTGCTCCTCAGAGCGGCGAGGTCCTCCCCCGTGGGGAGGAATGCGGGAGAGGCAGAGGTCACTGAGTTTCCTCCTGTTTCGTGTCACCTCTTGGCAACCTGTGTCTGGCTTCTAGAAGTGGCATGGGCAAGAAAAGGAAGCGAAAGAGGCTCTGGCCTGCTCCTCCTTGCCCAGGAGCAAAGCCAGCAACTGTGTAGTCCCGCTGTGAGGTAATGCCTGGCGCCGCCCATGTATTCCTGCAGGTCAAGACATATTCGGGCCGGGTGGGGTGGTGGCCCCAGCCACAGAGGGCATGCAGGGAGAACAACACCAGGACTGGCTGCCTGGGCCGCAGCCACTCCCCGCCAGGCTCAGGGGCCTGGAGTCAGGGGGCGTCCTGCCCTTATCTGTCCCCTGAGCTCCCTGGCCACCCAGAAGGGTCTTCTATCAAGAACACTGGGCCCTGAGCAGAAGGGAGGGCAAGGCCTGGCCTCCCCTGGTCTCTGACCTCTCTGCCCAGGTGCTGCGGACCTGCTGAGACGGGTTCAGAAGGCGCCAGAGAGGAACTAGCTGGACCTGAGCCTGGCTCCCGGGCCCGCTCCCCTCCCGGCTGCAGCTGCACCAAGGTTCTCATTAGCAGCGGCCCCCGCCTGGGTGCGGAACATGCTTTGGGCATTTGCCATGAGGTGGCTGGGCGTTTTGCAACAGTTTCCAGGGGAGCAGAGCGGGAAGAGGGGCTTCCCCAATGATCCTATTCACTGCTCCTCCTCCATGGGCCAAGTGGGCCAAGCCGTGAAGGCAGGGGACAAAATGTCAGGTCTCAGCAGCTCCCATGGTACCTAATGTGACACAGACAAGGCTCCAGGCCCCATCTCCCTGGCCTGGGCTCCCGACCAGTCTCAGAGCCATCAGCTCACTCCCCATCTTGCCCCTGGAGTTGAGTCACAGGTCTTGGCCCTGGCCACAAATGGCCAGTACAGAGGGGGCCAGGCACATAGCACATGAGGGTCTGGGGCCTGGGTGCTCACCTGGCTGTCACCCAAGCTCCTCCAAGAAGGCCCCAAGGACCCTGCTGCCTGGAAAGCCATCTGTTTGGCTCCTTGGCGCCTGGCATGCCCATTCCCTGAAACCCAGTCTGGTGTGGTCAACATGCCGCAGTCTCCTTGAGTGAGCCCGGGAGCAGAAGCCCCATCCCAGGAGGGGAGTGTGGCGGCAGTGCCAGGCAGGAGGCCGCTCTGGGGCAGAGGTGTGGACAGGAGTCTCCCACCGCCCTGCTCCTGGCTCAGACCTGCCCTTCCGGGGCTGGGGAGAGGTTCTGGCGAGGATCATGCGGGGGAAACTTGACGAAGGCAATGGCAGCTAGCTCCTTGCAGAACTCCTCCAGCACCACCACGCCCTGGAGGAGGGTCTGGTGGTCCAGCCTGAGGGGAGATGACACAGGGGGCATGGCTGGGTGGGGGCAGGACCGTGCCCAGCATGACAGCCCAGCATCCATGAGGCTTGACCCTGTGGCCGGCCACCTGTCCTCCAGAGGCACTTTCTACCCTCCCACCCCCAGGCTTCACCTGGCACCCTTGGTACTCACTGCTCCCCAGGAGCCTGGCCCGTCAACTGCTTGCGCACCAGGAGCAGCTTGCCTGGGAATTGGGGTACCCTCTGGATTCTCTGCATCAAGTCCCCGATCACCTAGATTAGGAACCACAGGGGACTCAGATGGGGCCAGCAACACCAGCGGGTCCCCTGGCCCTGCCACACCATGCAGAGCATGGGAGACTGTGCTTTCCCTGGCACTGGCAAGGGTGCCCACCCCTCCAGCCCCCAACCACCTGCCCCGTTCCCCTTCCCTGCTGTTCCCTCCACCCCCACTGGGCACACTCCCTCGGGCGGAGGCATCCTCACCCTCACCAACACGGAGAACAGGCTTCTGCAGCCGGGGGCCAGGCTGATGTAGGGATCCAGGAGGTACTCATGAATATGGGGGTGGGGGAAGAGGGCAAGCCGGGACAGGACCGAGGTCACCTGCAGGTTCAGGCTGTATGGCTGTAGGAACATGGTGGACAGAGCTGAGGGCTGGCAGGGCTGGTGAGTATTTTTGCACTCCTCCAGCAAGATGCCTGGCCAGTGTGAATGTGTGTGGGGGTGGGAGGCTCACGTGATGTGTGTGTGTCATGGATTCCATGGGGCTGAGGACCAGAACATGTTAGGACGTGTGGAGCAGGGGCGAGACGGGGCTTCCCACCTGGGGAAAGGACGGGGTGCTGTGCACCAAAGAACCGAAGCGGAGGCAACCCTGTGGCCAGCCCCTGCTCTCAAAGGACCCCAGAGGCACCAGCCTGGAGTTCTCCTGGCCCAGGCCCACTGGCTACCTGATCCAGAATCCGGGACATGCGGTCAAACAGCACTCGGAGGAAGTGGCCCTCGAAGAAAGGTCGCTCAGGCTCATGGGGGTCCAAAGGTGTGGGGGTCAGAGGCCAGCCCCAGGATGCAACGCGGGAGCTGCACTCCTGGAACTAAGACAGGCGGGAGAGTAGAAGCAGCGGGCCCAGGGATTGGGAACCAGCAGACGGGGCCCCACGTAGGAGGGATGGGCTGGGGTCCTTGGGCATGAGAGAGGGGGAACCCAGAGCTTATCACCCAGCTGTTCTGGAGGACAGGAAGTGGGAGCTGGTAGCAGGAGCCACTCACCAGGCCATAAGCATCGTGGACGTACGTGTCATAGCCCGTCTCCTCCAGGAAGGCAGAGGTCTTGGCTTCCTCGGGGACCAGGCACAGGAAACTGAGAAACAGGAGCTGGTGTGGAGGCGCTCCCGGCTCACCCTGCTCTCTCCTGCTCGTGGGACCCCTATCTCCCTCCCCAACTGGACCCCAGGGCTGTGGCCAAAGAAAAATACTCAGGCCAGACACGGTGACCAGGTCTGTAATCCCAGCACTTTGGGAGGCCAAGGTGGGCGGATCACCTGAGGTCAGGAGTTCGAGACCAGCCTGGCCAACATTGGGAAACCCCATCTTTACTAAAAATATAAAAATTAGCTGGGTGTGGTAGTGATGTCTGTAATCCCAGGTACTCGGGAGGCTGAGGCACAGGAATTGCTCAAACCCAGAACCCGGGAGGTAGAGGCTGCAGTGAGCTAAGATTGTGCCAGACTATCTCAAAAAAAAAAAAAAAAAAGAGTAAAACTTGAGTGGTTCAGACTGCCCAACTTGTTCCCCACCTGTTGACGATTTCGGTCACTGCTGTTTTGCCATCGTAGCTGGTGGCAGGAGCTAGGCGAGGCTTTGCACGAGGTTGAAAGCCGGAATCCAGGAAGCTGTCGGTAAAGTAGGGGTCTTCCTCCAGATCTCTATGGCCAGGACAGAACAGTGCGGCACCAATGAATGAATGGACAGAGTGAGTGTGCGAGTGCTGAGGGCCGGGCTGGGTCCAGAGGGCGCTGGTTTCACTTACAGTGTGTCCTCATAGCTCTCAGGCTCTGGTGAGCCCCAGGCCACGTAAGGGCGGCCCTCAAGGTTGCGCAGGACCAGGCTGCGGATGATCCCCTCGTGGGGCTTCTGTAGCAGCTCCTCAAACAGCCGGAGCGTGGCGATGCTGATCTGGAGCGGGAAGGCGGTCGGCAGGATGGCCCCTTCCCCACCCAGCTCCCAGGGGTGCCTTGGCATGGCTAACCCAGATAAGAAAAGGCCTGAGGCAGAGTCACCTCCCTTGGCTGGATGCTAAGGTGGCAGGTTTTTGGGGGAGTGGTGGGGGGTGTGGGCCTAGGAATCAAGAAGTCTGGGTGGTCCCTGGTACGTGACTAATTGGACGTGCAATTTCAGGCAAGCCAAATTGCTTCTCTGTGCCTTACTTTCCATGTCTGAGAAATGGGAGTATCAACCTTGCCTACCTCACGGAGTAGGTGTCAGCCCTCCCGCAAATCAAGTGAGTATAAAAGCACTGTCCAAAATATAAAATACTGTAAAATAAGCTGGGCACAGTGGCTCATGCCTGCATTCCCAGCACTTTAGGAGGCTGAGGTGAGAGGATCGCTTGGGGCCAGGAGTTGGCGACTGCAGTGAGTTAGGATCACACCAGTGCACTCCAGGGCCTGGGGTGACAGAGAAAGACCCTGTCTCTTTAAAAAAAAAAAAAATGCATATGATCAGAGAAAATTAGTGTGTGACAAAAGCGGCTCAGCAGTGTTTTGCAGATCAGCGTCTCAAAGGTGGAGTTATGGGAAGAGTGTTCAGGAACTCCCTCTGGCAGGGGTGGCGAGAGGAACAGAGGTGGAGGTCCCCCTCCGTACCTCATCAGAGAGGTGGTCGCAGTGCCCGATGAGGTGAGCGTACAGGGCATGGGGGTTGTCCCTGGGGGCTTCAGGCTGCCGGTCTGTGCCCAGGAGGAAAGCCGCGGCCTCCCGCAGCAGCGCAGGGGAGCGGAGCTGGCGCAGCATGGCTGTGAGGAGCGCGGTGGAGGTCAGGATGCTCTGCTCGGACCTATGGGAAGAGGGCACCTTAGCCAGGCCCGGGGTGTGCAGATAGCACACGAGTGCGGGTGGCAGAACCCTTCCTGCTTGCCTCGCATCTTTGGCTGGTATGTCTGTGGTCACTTGCCCATCCCTGCTGGGGTCCTGCAGGGAAGGGTAGGAGGCCTTCGTTTAGCCCACGTAGCTCAGAGCCAGGTGCACATCACAGGGCAGGCCTGGCAAACATCACCCAATGGGGTCCACAGATGGGATTCTGGTCAAGAAGGTGTCTGTCTGGCCTTAGGGACAGGACAAGGCTGGGTGGGGTAGGCGGTTTGCTGTAGACCACAGCCATGCCTGAGGTAACTGGACACTTACACATGCAGGAGCTGGGGCTGCAGGGTCTCCACGAAGAACTTCTCAGCCACGGCCTTCGCCAAGGCGTCTGCAACCACCTGGGTTCCACAGAGCATGTCGTCAACGCATTTTGCGCTCATCACAATTCCCGCTGAGAAATAACCATGTCCTTGCGCAGCGCCTGATGCCACAGGAGAGGGTTTCCAGCCTGCCTGGGGCCCCGCCTAGCTCCTGGACCCCATGTTTCCATGTCCCTGCTCCGCGTAGTCCTCGAGATGGAGACGGTACAGGGAATAGCATGAGAGCCCGGCCCCCGCCCGCCCCTGCTCACCGTGTGTGCCTCTGTGATAAGGTGGTCGCAGTAATCAAACCAGCCCAAGAAGGCAGCCAAGGCCTCCTTCCCAGGGAAGGAAGCCTCATCAGATGGGGCACTGGGTAACCTGAAGAGGGGAGAGAAGTCTCAGAGAGTGGGGGAGGAGCTTCAAGGTCTTCCTCAATGTCTCCCGAAACTGGGCCCTTCCCCTCTCCTGTGGAACCTCTGTGGCTGGGGATCGGTTATCTTGGGGGTTTTATGGACAGAGGCAGCAAAAGCAGTGCTTCCCTGGAGGGCACGAAGGCCCCTGGGGATCAGCTGCAGCCTTGGGGAGATGGTGGCCAGCAGGGGTCCCTAGCAACGTGGAATACCAGGGGAGCTGGCCACTAAAGACAGGCAGGGCTGCCAGCAACTAAAGATGCTGGCCAGCCTTCCCGGGCTGGGCACCCACCTCCAGCTGATGCCCTCTAAGGCAGCAATGTCTGCGGGGTCCAGGAAGACAGGCATGGACCGGTACAGCTGGCAGAGGTGCTGGACAATCGCAGGGCAGCAGGGGCTGCTCTGGACCAGGTAAGTGGCGGCTGCTGGGGAGGCCACGCTCACCAGGAGCAGCAGGTTCTCCTGGGCCTTCAAGGCCACCCGACTCTTCTAGGGGATGAGGACGCAACTTCAGGGACGTGCATGTGAGCCCCCAAATCACCTCCTGGCCATCGACCCACCCCTCCCCCGCCCCCACCCTCTCCATCTCTGCTGCCAGCACCTTGCTCTGGCACAGCCCAAGCAGGGAGGTGATCAGGTTGCTCTCTGCAGTCCCACCATCCAGCTGCTCGGTCTCAGCAGGCATGTGGCTGTTCAAGGCCTGGGCCCCACAGGGCTCCCCGTCCAGCTGGGGCCTGGCAGGAGCACCATCGTGGGAGCAGTCCTTGTCCCTGTGGCTGGCTGTGTCCTTAGGCAGGGCAGTGGGTTCTCCGCATGCCTTCTTCCTACCTACAATCTTTTTACCCTGCAAAGAGAGTGGGATGAGGCCAGGCCTGGTGGGGACCACTTCCCAGGGTCCCCCACTGGGACCGCAGGGTGGGCTGCTGGCAGGGCCTCAGCCTGGAGCTGGAGGGGAAGCTGCCTGCGTGCCTCCTGGGTACCTGCTCTCTGCGTCTGCCTCCTCAGGAGGGCCGAGGGGGCTTGCCCTGGGGTTCCAGGCCCTCCCGCTCCTCTTCCCAGTGGGAGTGCTCACTTCCAGGATGTAGGCGAGCAGCTCTGGGTCCTGCTGGATCTTGGAGCAGAGGACGGTGGTGAGCTGCACCTCCTCCTTCTCTGTAACAGATCCGGGAGCTGTCCCACCGAGTCGGAGGAGTTTCTGGAAGAGCAGCAGGACAGAAACATTGGGGAGAGGTGTGGCGGGGGAGAGAGTGGGGACTTACACCCACACACCCCTTGGCTTCTGGGCCCCTCACCTGCACAGGCCTGTGGACGCTGAGGTAATGCAGCAGGGGGTGCTGCACCTGCGCCAGAACCTTGCTGAAGAACTGGAACACCTGCTGCCGCATGCCTGGGGGGAACTGAGGCCAGGGACAGAGCGCCTGTCAGGACCGGGGCCCCCGCCTGCCGCATGCCTGGGAGGGACTGAGGCCAGGGACACAGCGCCTGTCAGGACCGTGGCCCCCGCCTGCCGCATGCCTGGGGGGAACTGAGGCCAGGGACAGAGCGCCTGTCAGGACCGTGGCCCCCGCCTGCCGCATGTCTTGGGGGGACTGAGGCCAGGGAAGGAGCTCCTGTCAGAGGTGTGTCCCCCACCTGGAACGCTACACCCCCAGAGAGCCCCAGGCTCAACTCCTCCCTCAATCCTGGCTCAGAGGGCCCCTTCTCACAGGCCTGCTTCCCTCGCCACGTTGTTCGAAACTGGCCTTCCTGGCACTCGCAACCCCTTTTCCTGCATCACTGTGCTCCATAACTGGGTCATTATTGATCCATCACAGGATGGTCCTGCCTCTCCCACTAGGATTCTTGTCGGATTTTCTTTCCTTTTTTTAAGAGACAGCATCTTGCTCTGCCTCCTAGGCAGGAGTGCGGTCGCATGATCACAGTTCACTGCAGCGTCCACCTCCTGGGCTCAAGCAGTCCTCCCACCTCAGCCTCCCACGTAGCTGGGGCTACAGGCGCGCACCACCATGCCTTGGCTCTTGTCAGTCTGAATCCCTACTGTGTCCCCAGCATCTAGAGCAGAGCCTGGCACGCGGCAGGCCCATCTTTGTGGAGTGAACTGGGAACAGGGGCGCTGGGATGGTGGAGTGTTCTGAGACAGCCACAGTGCCTGTCCTGTTTGCTCCTCTCCCCGCAGCTGCCACTTTCAGTGTCAGGACTGGGAGGAGCACAGGCAGAAAGGCCTGGAATCCAGGGAGCCCGGGGCTGCCCACCACAGCCTTGCCCAGCGCGTAGAGGGCCTCCCACCTCGGTCTGGCCCAGCGCGCAGGGGGCCTCCCACCTCGGCCTTGCCCAGTGTGCAGAGAGTCTCCAGGATCTTGTGCTGCAGCAGGTACTCCAGGCAGGGCCCTGCCTCACCCACGGCCACCTGCTGCTGCTCTTCATACACCAGGATGTCCAGCATCTGCTTCAGCCGCCAGGGAATGTCTGTCTTCTTGGCGGGGGTGTTTTCATCTAATTGATGTTTGGGAAACAAGGGTAAGTAGGGTGAAGAGGGGCACCCTGGCTTGAAACTTCACCATCTCCTGCCAAAGCCCAGAAAGGGGAGGTCCTGTCTGGGAGAGGTGGGGGAAGAGAGCTGCGGGCAACTGGGAAATGGAAGTTGACAGTGGATGCTTCAATATTTAAGAAGACAAAAGTCTTTCCAGGCTCAGGACACAGTCCTCTGAGAACGCATGCATGCCCAGTACTTTATTGGGGGCAGCAGCATCGGCTTCCTTCACACCCTGGGATAGGTACAGAGACAGGGACACATGGTCCTGGGCCCACAGAAGGCTGCTGTCAGCTCTGGGCCTGAGTGAGACGCTGTGGGCTCAGGGCTCTTGTCACGTAACTTAGAAGCTGTAATTCCAGCAGCTGCCTGAGAGAGAACCTCCCGGGGCCTCCCCAGCTGACACTCAGAGAAGGCAAGCCTCTGTTTTTCACAAAGAGGAAAAAAACATCTGCATCACCACCTTCAGGTCTGACCCAGTCCTGCTCTCTGTACCAAGGCCCTGACAGGGAAGCTACTTAGTGGGGCTTTTGCAGTCAGTCTCAGTGTGTCTTTTAAAGAAAGTTCTGGTGCTTCAGGACTGGCCTTGGAGCACCCCCTAGCTTTCCTTTAAGGAACAGGAGCTTGAGTAGGGTGGCCTGCCCCAGGCACTTCCGACCCTTCTAGTCTAGGAACCATTCTGGAAATGAAAGGGCTGGGGGGTGGGGGGAGCCCCAGGTGAATTTAAGCCAGTTCTGATCTGATCTTACTCAGCTGGTGGACCAAGGCTCTCCTTCAAGAGATCTTTCACCTGAAGAGGTGGTTCCGAACCGGGGGTGGGCTTTTCTCCCCCAGGGAACATGAGGCAATGTCTGGAGACATTGCTGGTTGTCCCAGTTCGGGGGTGGGGTGTGCTACTGGCACCTAGTGGGTAGAGGCCAGAATTACTGCTGCACATCCCACACTGCCCAGGACAGCCCCGCGCAGGGAAGGCTCCAGGTCTAATGCCAACTGTGCCAAGATTGAGAAACCTGATCTAGCAGAACCCTCAGAGGGTCCCACAGATTTCTGAATTTCCTGGGCTGGCCCGGGCTGGAAAGAAAGCCTGTAGGAAAGGTGTGGGCTGGAATGAAGCCCCAGTCTGAACTCCAGGAAGGGGAAAGTGAGGGATGCAGGATATGGTTACCTGGCAACAAGTCTGTATCACCCGTGGCAGCATCATGACTGCAGAGCAGCCACTCAGATGCCGTCCCCTCAGTGAGCGATCCTGATGGGACCAGGTGACCCAAGGCTTTGGCTCTCTGGGGTGTCAGCTTGGGGAGAGGGACCCAGGCATGTTACCCACCTTGGTTTTCATTCTCCTCCTACCCCAGATCTCTACAAGGAAAATGCCCCTAAGTTGGCTCAGGGGAAAGGGGAAGTTGTTAAACTCTTTTCTTTTGATCAGTAAACCCTAGGCACATGCTCTTGGGGCCTGAAGGCCTGGAGCTGGAAGCTGGGGGAAGTGCAGCCACCTCTTCCTTGCAGAGTCAGGCCAGTGAGACCCCCAGCGAGGCTACTCCTCCCTCACACAGCCCTTTCCAAAAGGTCAGGGTGGGACCGCCAGCTAAATCATCAGGAGCAGAGTGGCCCAGGGCTCTGGGTCTTCTGTCTGTCCGGTTCTCTGTCTCCATTAACTCGGCTCCAATTCTGCACAAGTGGGCACGTTACCTTTCCCAGGACACCTGCATGGTGACACTCTGCACACTTCTTCCTCCCCGCTCCCTCCAGGGTCCCCCGGCTGGGGAGGGCCAGGCCGCACCTGTGCTCTCGATGTAGTAGTGCGTGATGCCCTTCCAGTGCTCCACGAAGGCCTGCAGCAGGTCAATGCTGGGCTCGCGCTGCGGAGAGGGCAGAGACACAACCTCGGTGGGGGCCACAAAGGCCAGGGAGCCCCTGTCTTCGTGGGAACAGACATTCCATGCCGAGTGTCAGGTTCATGCTAGGCCTCCTCATGAGCAGGCACCCTGCTCCCTGGCTTTCAAAGGGAGGAATAACACATTTTCTCCCGGACACACTGGCACTGTCTCCATATCTAGCCAAGTATCTCCTGACAGCCACTTCTCCCTAGATAGCCCTCCCTCCTGGAAATGCGGTTTTCTTGCTATATGTCACAATCCTGTCCTGTGTCCTGGAGGTGCTAAGAATGTTGCTGGGGGAAACAGACACAGATTATTTCAACACAGCATGGTTACACTACAGTAGAGGCACATAGAGGAACGCAGTCCCCCAAAGAAAAGCAAAATGATGCAGATGGAAAATGTGGCAAAGGCCAGGTGCAGTGGCTCAGGCCCATAAGCCCAACCGTGAGGCAAAGGTGGACAGGCGGCTTGAGTCCAGGAGTTTGAGACCAGCCTTGGCAACATGATGACGCTCTGTCTCTAGAAACAATTTAAACACTAGCAGGACATGGTGGTGTGTGCCTATAGTCCCAGCTACCTGGGAGGCTGGGCTGGGAGGATCACCTGAGCCCAGGGAGGTCAAGGCTTCAGTGAATTGTGATCGTGCCACTGCACTCCAGCCTAGGTGACGAGGTGAGACCCTATCTCAAAAAGAAAAAGAAAAAAAAGACAAAGCTCTCCCATTCCTCTCAATCTGAGAGTCTCTGAAAATCTGTTCAAGACCACCACAGGCTCTGTTCATTTTGATGGGTAGGTAACATTAGCATGATATTAACAAAGTGCCTTCCTTCTAACATGCTTTCATCTTGTGTCCAAAGCCTGAGCCTGCACAACCCCAACTCCTTAGCCAGTGCTGCTCTCGTTTCCTCCTCTACCGGCTCCTTCTAGCAAGCCTCGGAAAATTCTGGTTCTGCTCTGGGAAAGCCCCTAACCTCCCCCTTTTCCACAAGTTCTCTCCATCTCTGCACCATGGCTGATACTGGCCTTGCACTGAGAACAACCACTTTCCCTGAAAACTTCTCAAAAACAAAACCATTCCTTCACTTTTCTTGCAGAGTAAATGTTTTCAGGAAAAAAAAGAAAGAATTCTAATCATCCCTCCCCACAGCTGTGCATTTCTGCCTCTAGGTCTTTGCTGGGGCCACTCCTCTGCCCAAGGTGCTCTGTATCCCGATAACTTGTCTGGATCCTGAAAGTCCCCAGCGAGGTTCAGTCCCCAGCAGCTCCACCAAGCCCTCTCCAGTGTCCCTGCCTGCCCACACCTCTCTCTGACCTCACACTTCACTGCACCACAGAGCTGAGTAGCCACTCATGAAATCATTCATTCATTCCAAGCGTCCACTATGTACAAGACACTATGCTGGATGCCACAAGCAACATGAGGATGACTAACACCCAGTCCTTAAGAAACGTGCCATGGGCCGGGCGCGGTGGCTCAAGCCTGTAATCCCAGCACTTTGGGAGGCCGAGACGGGCGGATCACGAGGTCGGGAGATCGAGACCATCCTGGCTAACACGGTGAAACCCCGTCTCTACTAAAAAAATACAAAAAACTAGCCGGGCGAGGTGGCGGGCGCCTGTAGTCCCAGCTACTCGGGAGGCTGAGGCAGGAGAATGGCGTGAACCCGGGAGGCGGAGCTTGCAGTGAGCTGAGATCCGGCCACTGCACTCCAGCCTGGGCGACAGAGCGAGACTCCGTCTCAAAAAAAAAAAAAAAAAAAAGAAAAAAAGAAACGTGCCATGGAGAAGACGATACAAAATTGCATTGAATAATGAAGCTACAAGGAAGTAGTGTGAGGCCTCAGGAGAGGTGGAAAGTGGTGACCTCTCAGAAAAAGGGGTAACTTCTAACAGGCTGGAACAGGGAAGGCTTTACCAGGATCACATCTGAACTAAAACTTGAAGAACCGGAAGGAACTCTGCAAAGTGCGTCTGGGGAAGGGGTGCTGGTGAGACTCTGGAGCCTCTATCATTTTTTGCAGGCAGCAGGGAGCAGGTCAATGACAGCTTTTTTTTTTTTTTTTTTTTTTTTAATAAATAAAAGAGAGTCTCACTGTCACCCAGGCTAGAGTGCAGCAGCACCATCTCACCTCACTGCAACCTCCACCTCCTGGGTTCAAGTGATTCTCCTGCCTCCCAAGTTGCTGGGATTACAGATGTGTGCCACCACGCCTGGCTGATTTTTGTATTTTTAGTAGAGACAGGGTTTCACCATGTTGGCCAGGCTAGTCTCGAACCCCTGACCTCAAGTGGTCTGCCCGCCTGGGCCTCCCAAAGTGCTGGGATTACAGGCGTGAGCCACCACACCCAGCCACTGGCACCGTCTGAGCAGTGTTTTAGGAAGATTCATCTGGCAGTTGAGCTTGGGAGAGGAGGTAAAGGCAGGAAGAATATGCTTAGAAGGCCACTGCAACACAGGGAGGGATGACATTCAGAGAACTAGAAACTCCCCTCGGTCCACAGGGCATCTTGGCTTCTTTCAAAGCTAGTTGGTAGGGGCTATGACCCTTCTCAAAAGTAGCACCACCCACAGTTATTCCAAATATTCTATCCCTGTGGAGTGATGGCATCTCACCACCTTCCATGTGACAGTGCCTGCCGTGCTGAGCAGTGGTCTCTTCTGCTAGACGATGAGCTCCCTGAGAGCCAGGGTTCTGTGTTTCACCGCTAGCCTGCCCTCGATGGGCTCAGCGCATAGTGAATACCCATGAATATTTACCAAATATCTCAGGAACCTCCTGGAGACATTCTTTCCCTAGTTCCTTGTTTCAGAAAGTCCTCTGGCCCTTCAGCAGCCCTACAATTATCTCATAATTTCTGTGATGGGGTCTCCTTTAGCCTCAAAATTGACTTACAGTCTTTGAAAACCTTGAGCTGGGCTTTAACCAAAAAGAACGCTCCAGTACGACAGGAGACATGGGAGAGGCAGGTTAACCAGCACAGGCCATTAGAGAGCTGGTGACACAGGTGTGTCATCTTTACCTGACTCCATGACCGGCAACTCCAAACCAAAGACACTGAACCCAACAATTTCTCTTTAAAGATATTATTAGTGGCCGGACATAGTGGTGGCCCACACCTGTAATCCCAGCTCTCTGGGAGGCTGAGGCAGGTCAATCACTTAAGGTCAGGAGTTTGAGACAAGCCTGGCCAACATGGTGAAACCTGGTCTCTACTGAAAATACAAATGTTAGCTGGGCGTGGTGGCGCAGACCTGTAGTCCAAAAAAAAAAAAAAAAAAGAGCTGTAATGATTCCTATCTGTTGGATCAGAAGAGGGTGGGAAGGAGCACTCTTCCTCCTCAATGAGGAGTCAGCTGACTTACTGGGATCACACATTACTTGGTGACCCAAGCTTGGAAAAGACCTAGACTGGAGACCTGGGGGTAGAGCAGAAAAGAGGAATTTGTCTCCCTGTAGGGCCAGCCACACCTCCCGGACATAGCCTACATGTTCAATACTAAAGGGCCCAGAAGATCACTTGGCTAAAAAGATGTCCCTCCACTGCCAAAATCTCCTCCTGCCACTGATGCCTGTACTTCCGTCATTGGAAGCCTTGGAAATTGACTCCTAGCCAGGCGCAGTGGCTCATGCCTGTAATCCCAGTACTTTGGGAGGCTAAGGCGGGTGGATCGCTTGAGACCAGGAGTTCAAGACCAGCCTGGGCAACATGATGAAACCCTGTCTCTACAAAAAATACAAAAATTAGCCTGGTGGGAGGTGGGAGGATTGCTTGAGCCCAGGAGGTGGAGGCTGCAGTGAGCCCGAGATTGAACCACTACACTCCAGCCTGGGCTCAGAAATAAATAAATAATAATAAAAAGAAAAGAAAAAGAAATTCACTCCTCAGGACTGAGGAACTGTCTGGCCTGTCTCACCTCCTGTAAATGGAGTGTTCCTCAGAGGTACGAATTAGTTTATCAGATCACTTTTAAGATGACAGCTGTTTTGACTGGGGATGAGGGAAGGGGAGGAAAAATCATTTTGGAACCCTCTCTACCTGGATGCCCCAAGGCCCTGGACCTGGGTCAACAGCAGGGCTGGGAAGGTGTAGGAAGTCATAGTTTCTGACTTTCTTCCCAAGTTTGCCTAAGGCAAACTTCCTTCAACAGGAGCTCCCATGAGGGTGGGGGAGGAGGTGGTGGGGAGGAAGGAGGGTGAAACCCAAGGCTTTCTCTCCTGAGAAAATCTGATACTCAACTCATCAATTGGGGGAAGATTTATACTTGGAGGCAGAAAAGTATTGTTGACTTTACAGACAGCTTCTTGGCAGAGTTACTTTCAACAGCAGGCACCCCCCCACCCTACCAGGAATACCCCCGCCCTCCCTACACAGCACTACATCTTGCTGAACGAACCCTAGTAGTGGGCTGCTTGCCAGCCTGCAGCCCCAACAAAAAATGGCAAAAACACACTCTGACGGCATGTGAAGCATCAATGGACTCTCCTCCCCGCACAGGGCCACTCACGCCCCACCACGGGCGGCCTGTCCCTAACTCAAAGTCAATTTGGCTTGTGAGGGGTGACAGCCACGCTGGAAACATAGGCACGCTGCAGAAGGCGGTTTCCCCGGCTGGGCGCCCACCAGCCTGCCCGGGTCTTTACCCTTCGTGGGGACTTGGACCGGCAGGGCCCGCACTTCCCACGTCCCGGGGTGACGGGAAGGGCGTCCTGCACCCCAACAAGGTCCTGGAGTTGTCTGCGAGATCAGACCGAGGAGAAGGGGCGGCGATTTTTTCAAGCCCAGGCGGGGTGGAGCGGAGGAAGGAGGCAGGCCCACCGGTACTGGGGGAGGCGGTCTAGGGCCCGAGGGGGCAGGAAACACCCCAAGGGGTGACAGGGAGCGTCCCGGCGAAGGCGAGTTCGGGAATTGGGAGACTCCGTGGCCAGGACGCACAGACAGGAAGCGACGCGGGAGCAGGCCGGGGAGGTGGGGCGGTCGGGAGGAGTCTGGGAGCGGGACTGGGAAGAGCGAGGGGAAGTGGGGCGCGGCCGGCGAGGAGAGGCCGGGAAAGGGGCGCCGCGGCCCGGGTGTCCCTGCCCGAGGGGGCCCGCGCCCGCCCGCCCTCCCTACCGCCGGCCGCACCCGGCTCCGCGCCCGCCCGGCCCGGCCTAGGCCCGCGACCCCGGGTGGCCTGGCACTCCCGGCCTCACCGCCCCCACGGCCTCCTGCAGCAGCGCCCCGAGCCGGCTCAGCATGATGGCGCCCGGCCCCCCGGCTCCTGGGCGAAGGCGTCGGCGGCGGCGCTCTAGGCGGAGGAGGCAGCCCCTTGGCCTCGGCGGCCCCGGCGCGGCAAGGGAGGCGGGGCCCGGCGGCTCCGCCCCTTCCCGGCCCGGCTGCGTGGCGCTGGCTAAGCCGGGCTGGGGGCGCCAGGTCGGGCCGGGGAAGGGGGTTGGGGACCGCCAGCGGTGGGCCCTGAGAGTTGGCTGGGAGGGTTTTTTTTTTTTCTTTCTTTCCTTTCTTTCGAGACAGGGTCTCGCTTGGTTGCCCAGACTGGAGTGTAGTGGCGCGATCTCTGGTTATTGCAGCCTCCAACTCCTGGACTCTTGCGATCCTCCAACCCTGGCCTCCAGAGTAGCTGGGACCGCAGGCACGCCACCACGCCTGGCCAATTGTTGTTGTTGTTGTTGTTTTTCCTGG
Organism: Macaca mulatta; assembly: GCF_049350105.2. Lineage (NCBI taxonomy): Eukaryota > Metazoa > Chordata > Mammalia > Primates > Cercopithecidae > Macaca > Macaca mulatta. Next base: position 23,734,208 of record NC_133413.1, on the reverse strand, counting down.
GAGGGGAGGTCTCACTATGCTGCCTAGGCTGATCTGAGCTTCTGGCCTCAAGCGACCCTCCTGCCAGTGCCTCCTGAGTAGCTGGGATTAAGGCGGGAGCTAAGGGGGGTGTTTTCGAGGAGGAATTACAATTCCTCCTGAATTGAAGTCTCAGGTAGCCCCAGGCACATGGGCTGATGAGCTCCTGCAATGTGCTGGTCCCAACCAAGATGTGCAATGCCAAGCACACCCCGATTTGGAAGATACAGTAAGAAAGGAAAGAAGGTGAAACTGCAATAATCATGGCTTATATTGATTACATATTGAAGTGACTGTTAGGTGTGTTGGGTTAAATAACGTATATTGTTAAAATTAATTTCACGTCTTGCTTTTTACTTTTTTGACATGGCTATCAGAAAGTTTATGGGCTGTGGGCATTGGCTCACACCTGTAATCCCAGTACTTTGGGAGGCCAAGGCGGGTTGATCACTTGAGGCCAGGAGTTTGAGACCAGCCTGGCCAATATGGTGAAACCTGTCTCTACTAAAAATACAGAAAATTAGCCAGGCGTGGTGGTAAGTACCTGTAGTCTCAGCTACTTGGGAAGCTAAGGTGGAAGAATCACTTGAACCCAGGAGGCGGAGGTTGCAGTGAGCCAAGATCATGCCACTGCACTCCAGCCCAGGCAACAGAGTGAGACCCCGTCTAAAAAAAAAAAAAAAAAAAAAAAAAGGAAGTTTCTGCAGCTAAGTGTGGTGGCTCAAGCCTGAAATCCTAGCACTTTAGGAGGCCAAGACTATTGACCAGCCTGGGCAACATAGCAAGATCCTGTCTCGACAAAAAAAAAAAAAAAATTAGCAAGGTGTGGTGGTATACGCCTGTAGTTCAAGCTACTTGGGAGGCTGAGGTGGGAGGAGGATCACTTGAACCCAGGAGTTCGAGGCTGCAATGAGCTATGATCGTGCCACTGCAGTCCAGACTGGGTGACAGCAAGATAGTGTCTCTAAAATAAACACAAACACAAAAAAATAGTGTCTCTGCTAATCACTGACATATGACGAAAGGGAAAGGACTCAGTTTCCCTCGGGAAGGAAGAATAGCCCCTGTCAGAATTATAGAACCTAGAGTTTTGGGGTCTCCGGCTTCACAGGACCCGCCTCACCTTTTAGGACCCATTCCCCAGTGGGGCTGAGGCACAGGAAATGCTGGCCTGCCCAGAGTGGGCTCTGTGCTGTGGTGTGGAGCCTGCAGTCCAGACTCTGAGCCAGGGTGGCCAGGGTCTGGGCCTCAGGCCCTAGGGAGGGCCAGGGTTCGGCCAAGTCCAGGCCGAGTGAGAATTGATTGGGACCTCAGTTCTCTGACAGGTGAGAGTTCCAGTCCAGTCTCTGCAGATTTCTAGGCCCACCTCCTCACAGGTAAAGGACACAGGCTGGATAGATCAAATCAGCTTGCTTCCCTTCAGCATGTCTCAGAGGACTCTAGGGGATAATGAAAGTACATCAGGAGTGCATAACCTTTTATTCGACTTAACTTTTTAAATGTTATTTTTAAAACTCTAATAAAGTCAGTGTACACACTACATGTGTTATATTCCAGAAGTATCAGAGACCGTGAATTTTATTAAATTTTATTAAATTTGGATGTCAGGTTAGCCCATTTAGGGGAAGATCTTTGAATGAAGCCTCTCCTATTAGCTTAAATGAAGACTTGAAGACGATTTCATGGTAAACTGTGTTTTATGTTTTGTTTTTTTGTTTTTTTTTTGAGACGGAGTCTCGCACTGTCACCCAGGCTGGAGTGCAGTGGTGCGATCTCAGCTCACTGCAAGCTCCGCCTCCCGGGTTCATGCCATTCTCCTGCCTCAGCCTCACAAGTAGGTAGGACTACAGGTGCCTGCCACCACGCCCGGCTAATTTTTTGTATTAATTAGCACTTAGCTTGTATTAATTAGCATTGTATTAATTAGTATTAATTGTCACTGCAGCCTGGGTGACAAGAGAGAAACTCCGTCTCAAAAAAAAAAAAAAAAGCCATATAGTCAATGACTCTCAATGTGAAAGAATTTGCTCACACTTTAATTTTTTTATTTTTTATTTATGTGTGTGTTGTGGGGAGGAGGCACTGAGAGGCACTTCCTAAGGCTTTGTTTTAGGGACAGAGAGCTCCACTCTGAGCTGCTCTAAGTTTTTTTGTTGTTTGTTTTGTTTTTTTTTAGTAGAGATGGGTTTTCACCACGTTGGCCAGGCTGGCCTCAAACTCCTGACCCTCAGGGGATCCACCTGCCTTGGCTTCCCAAAGTGCTGGGATTACAGGCGTGAGCCACCGCGCCTAGCCTTTTTTTTTTTTTTTTCTCATAGGTTATTGGAGAACAGGTGGTGTTTGGTTACATGAGTAAGTTCTTCAGTGATGATTTGTGAGATTTTGGTGCACCCATCACCCGAGCAGTATACACTGTACCCAATTTGTAGTCTTTTATCCCTCGACCCTTTCCCACCCTTTCCGCCTGAGTCCCCAGAGTCCATCGTGGGTTTTTGGTTTGTTTTTTGTGACAGAGTCTTGCTCTGTCGCCCAGGCTGGAGTGCAGTGGCATGATCTCGGCCCACTGCAACCTCCGCCTCCCAGGTTCAAGCTATTCTCGTGCCTCAGCCTCCTCAGTAGCTCGGATTACAGCGTGTGCCACCACGCCTAGTTAATTTTTTGTATTTTTAGTAGAGACGGGGTTTCGCCATGTTGCCCAGGCTGGTCTCGAACTTCTGAGCCTAGGCAATCCTCCCGTGTTGGCCTCCGAAAGTGCTAGGATTACAGGTGTGAGCCACTGTGCCTGGTCCTTTGTGACATTCTTATGCCTTTGAATTCTCATAACTTAGCTCCCACTTATGAGAACATATGATGTTTGGTTTTCCATTCCTGAGTTACTTCACTTAGAATAATAGTCTCCAATCTGATCCATGTTGCTACGAATACCATTAATTCATTCCTTTTTATGGCTAAGTAGTATCCCATCATATATATGCTCTAAATTCTCATGAACTGAAAATCCTTTAGGACCTAGGTTCAAACCTGCCCCTATTATATACGGTTCCCAAACCCTGTCTCCAGCACCCCTTAGGGTTCAATGACCTCGACATTTTCCCAAACAGCCTGGGAGCTCTTTGTGGACAAGGGGCATGCCAGCCTGGTCACTGCTGTGTTCCCCATGCTCAGAGCAGGGTAAGCCCCCCAGCAGTTTCTGAATGCCTAGTATTGGGTATGTGTGCAGAAACCATTTCTCTCTTTCTGCCCCTCCTAGTCTGCCCTCCTCTGCTTCTCCTTCACAGACAACAGTACCTATTGGGAAAGTCCTGGAAACCTGAATGCTGTCTCCGTTCTCCACTCGTTGGTTTCCTGCCGTGCTGGGCTTCAGAGGAAATGTCTCTGTCCCAACATTTTCTCGTTTGCTAAGAAGATGACAGTGATCTGTCCTGTTGACCTCATAGGTTTGCTGAAGGGATAAAATGATGTTGTGGATGCAACAGAACTCCTACAATGTAAAATAATCATTCACATTTGAGGGATTCTTATCCACTTTGCTTATTTCAGCCGCAGGGGCTAGGGACTCAACTAGGGGACTCAGGCCAGGCCCCAGCTCCAGTCTCAGGTTCACAAGTTGCGTACCCTCCAACTCACCTGGTCCCTCTTACTGCTTCTTCATGTGCCCACACATGGTTCTGCTCCAGCCAGGTGGGGGCGGCCCCTCTCCACATAAGCACCCACACCTGCAGGCAGTCCTCTTTCTGGTCTTTCCGTCCGTCAGATCTGCAGCACCTCTGCACACCCCCCCCCCCACCGCAACATGCAATTCCCTGTCTATTCCCCTTGGGAGTCCTTGCCAAGTCAACCTAGACCAGATTCCCGTCTTCCTCCCTTGGCCTCCACTTGACTCGTCCTCCAACTGCCATTTCTCCATTCCTTAGTTGCCCCTGCCTGACTCTTGGGGATCAGCTCACCACACATTCACATCTGCTGACCTTTTCTGTGTTTGGCCTCCCCATTGAACCATGAGCACCCTGCCCCTTGGGAGGGACAACCATGTCCGATGTTGAGCTTGGCCACCAACGCAAGCACGTCGGGATTTGGTGGAGGGCTAGGGCAGTCTTTCCTCCCAGCCAGTTCTCTACCAGGCCCCTCCCTGAGGTGTGAGTTCCCTCTGGCCCCAAACTCAAGGGCTCCTGCCCCTATCACAGAGTCCCTGAAGGAGAGGCAGACAGGTCCGTCTAGACGGCCCCTGCTTCTGGGCCTGGGCTTGGAGGAAGAGTACTGAGGGACTGCGTCTCCACCCCTCCAGCCCTAGGTGGCCCCTGCGTTGGAACCCTGACTCCCAGGGCTTCCCTCCACCTGATATGGCTTGTCTCGTTCACCCAGGTCTGGTGGCTCATAAGGAAAAGACAGATGTAGGGACCCAATGCGACCTTTTAATTCCAAGCAGAGTCCCCTCCCCCAGCATGGTCACACACACAGTGGAAAGGGATGTCAGGGTCTGGGCAGAAGCAATACCCAGACCTGGGCAAAAATATAGATATCATTATATACACACGTGGACTGGAAAGAAGTCAAGCTGGGGGTGTAAGGTAGGGCAGGGGCAGGTGAGGAAAGCAGCTGGGGGGGCCCCAATAAATTACATTCTTGAGAGAGCATAGTGTGTGGGGGGTGCGTGGGTGTGGGTGAGAGCTGGTAGCCAGGACACTCCAAAATGTGCCAGGCCTGGCCTCTTGACCCCATCCAAGGGAGGCGGAAGGCCCAGCTTCTGCCCGGTGCCTGGCTTGGTGCTGGAATTCCCATTTCGTGGCCCGGAGGCAGGTGGAGGGCCAGGGTCATGTGTAGGCGGCATCTCCACCCTCAGCCCAGGCTTCTGGGGAAGCCGCAGGGCTGGAGCAAGAGGCTTTGAAGCTCGGGGGTTGCGAGCAGAGGTCAGGGCAAGCTGAAATTGGGAGGCGACCTCCCTGCCGGAGGCTGAGCTGGGGCCTGTTCCCACTAGAATCAGAGGAGCAGGAGGCTGCAGTGCGGGAAAGCTGTCAGGAGTGAGTGTGGGAGGGATGGGTGGGCGACACGAGAGCCTGGAGCTCTTTCTGCCTGGCCGCTTCCCACCCCTGCATCTTCCCTCCAGCTGTTCAAGACAGCCAACAGGCCTAACCACCAATGCCCCTCATTCCTCCTCACCCTCTGGGGTGAGGGGCGGGGAGATGGTGCAAACATGAACTCTGTGTGCCGGAACCCCGACTGGCTTTGCCCTGTGCAGGGAGGGTCAGGGACGAGAGCAGGAGGGCCCCAGGCTTGTGAGGGGGAAGAAAGTCCGTAGCTCACTGCCCGGGATTGCAGAGGTCTTGGCCCCCCCTCTACCTGAGGAAAGGAGCCCACCCTACTTCCACGCCACCTCCTGCCCCTCCCAACCCGCCGGGGAAGAGCCCTGAAGCAGCAGGGGCAAGGGGGCCGTCCCGGAGCAGGTGGGGGCCATCAGAACAGAGAGGCCTTCTTCTTGAGCTCATTCCGCTTCCACAGAGCCAGCTTGCCAAACTCTTCGGGGGACATGGCAAATACCCTTGAGAAGTCCTCGGCAGACAGATGCCTCTGCGTGGGGGAATCGGGCAGCTCAGTGTGGGGTGGGGGCTGTGCCCAGTGACCTAGGGGACACTCACTCAAAGAGGCCCCAGGTGTTCTCCCAGGCAGTAGAGTGCCCGTGGACAGCCCCGCACCCATCCAGGGCATCTTCCTTGCCTACCTCAAGCCGCATCCGATCCACCCCTGGTGGCAGCTTGGTTCGCCCCTTGTTGGTCACCACTAGCATTTCGTAGGGATAGATCTGGGAGTGGGGGGAGGGGCAATCTTAGGTTCATAGAATGTCCTGTCCTTTGACTCCCTAGGCCCCCCACATCAACCTGCAGAGGCCACTGGGGTTCATGCCATCTTGCCCTCTGTCTCCCCCAACTTCCCTGCCATCCCTCCCATCTTCGACACCAGGAAGACCCCGCAGCGCATTCCACTTGCCTGGCATCTCCCCAGCCTCCCGCCCCGCTATAGGCGCTTGGGTCCCCTGCCCCTCACCTTCTGCTCCAGCACACAGGGCAGGGAGTTCCCCCGGTCCATCCTCCCCCTCTGGCCCTCTCCGTTCTGGGGAGACCAAAGCCGCAGTGAGCCAGAGTGGGGCAGGGAGACCTTCCCAGCCTTACCCCGACTTCTTCTTCTTCACCGGGCAACTCTGTGGCCCCACACCCCCCTTCCCCTGACACTTCCAGGCACCAGGACCCGGCTCCTGGTGCTCCGCCTGTTCCCCTCCAGGAGGCACTCACCTGCAGGCCTGTGGGAGAGAAGGGGTATGGTTCAGAGGCAGCTCTGAGGTCAGCAGGCCAACACATCTGACCTCACCAGACCCCTGCCCAGAGCCCAGACCCCGGATGCCCAGGGACCTGCGTAAGTCCCTTCCCCAGATGCCGGCACCAGGGCCCACTTCTCACCTGGGCTTCCAGTCTCACTCCCTGATGGGCTGAACTCTGTGGACTGTAACTAGAAAGGACACAAAGGAATCAGAGGCAGTTGGGGATATTCGCCTTTGGTCCCCTTCACTTTGGGGGCCTCCCCGCTCCCTGAGGGTACCCAAGTGGCTCAGTCTCTCAGCACCCCCATAGGCACGCCCCTCCCACATAGTCTGTATCTCCAGTCCCGAGGCCTTACCCGGCTCAGGGTGGTCCTGCCGTAGGCGGGGAGAGAGGAAGATTTAGACGTTCCCTGGTGCAAGGCTGGAAGAGAGCAAAAGGTCCTGGTTCAGTTCCTTTGGCCCTGACAGCCCTTTCTGAGAGAGCTCCCTCACGGGCCTTCCACACCTGGGGCAGGGCAGAAGGGGTCACGCTGGAGGGAACCTGGCAGGCTTCTGCTAGCTCCCAGCTCCGACTGGTCACCCTCAGCAAGCAATACAGTGCCCGCGATTCTCAGTTGTCTCTACCACCATCCCTCTTCTCTCCAACTAGAAGTGGCCCAAATATACAATTGGGCCCAATGCCTGATGTGAAAATTGAGTCAGCCGGAGCCAAGGCTCACATCAGAAAATGAACCTCTGGGATACACAAAGAAATCTAAAATTGAATGACAATAATTACATTATTATAATATTATTAACAATGTTAGTAATCAAATCTAAAATATATATATATATATTTTTTGGCCAGGCATGGTGGCTCATGCCTATAATCCCAGCACTTTGGGAGGCCAAGGTGGGCAGATCACCTGAGGCTGGGAGTTCAAGACCACCCTAACCAACATGGAGAAACCCTGTCTCTATGAAAAAATACACTGCACCTGGCCAAAAATTTTTGATAGAGATAGGGTCTCATTATGTTGCCCAGGCTGAACCTGAACTCCTGGACTCAAGTGATCCTCCTGCCTTTGCCTCCCTAGTACTGGGGCTACAGGCACGGGCCACCTGCTCAGCTAGTACTCGTATTTGTTTATTTATTTGTTTTTGAGATAGGGTCTCAGTCTGTCACCCAGGCTGAAGTACAGTGGTGTGATTATAGCTTAACTGTAGCCTCAACCTCCCAGGCTCAAGTGATTCTCCCATCTCAGCCTCCTCAGTAGCTGGGACTTGGGGCATACACCATCAAACCCAGCTAATTTTTTTTTTTTGTAGAAACCAGGCCTCACTATGGTACCCAGGCTGGTCTTGAACTCCTGGGCTCAAGCAATCCTCCCACCTTGGCTTCCCAAAGTGCTGAGATTACAGGCGTGAGCCAACTAAGTAAATTTTAAAAGTCTGACATTATGCCGGGCTCTGTGGCTCACACCTGTAATCCCGGCACTTTGGGAAGCCAATGTGGGTGGATCATGAGGTCAGGAGATCGAGACCATCCTGGCTAACACGGTGAAATCCTGTCTCTACTAAAAATACAAAAACAAATTAGCCAGGCATGGTGGCAAGCGCCTGTAGTCCCAACTACTCTGAGCAGGAGAATGGCGTGAACCTGGGAGGCGGAGCTTGCAGTGAGCCAAGATCATGCCACTGCACTCCAGCCTGGGGCGACAGGGCGAGACTCCATCTCAAAAAAACAAAAACAGAAACAGACAAAAAAAAAAAAAAAAAAAAAAAAAAGTCTGGCCGGGCGCGGTGGCTCAAGCCTGTAATCCCAGCACTTTGGGAGGCCAAGACGGGCGGATCACGAGGTCAGGAGATCGAGACCATCCCGGCTAACAAGGTGAAACCCCATCTCTACTAAAAAATACAAAAAACTAGCCAGGCGAGGTGGCGGGCGCCTGTAGTCCCAGCTACACGGGAGGCTGAGGCAGGAGAATGGCGTAAACCCAGGAGGCGGAGCTTGCAGTGAGCTGAGATCCGGCCACTGCACTCCAGCCTGGGTGACAGAGCGAGACTCCATCTCAAAAACAACAACAACAAAAAAAGTCTGACATTATCCTACAGAAAGAGTCATGTTCTCAGTACTGTCACTGGGGTTTGTACCAGCAGTCAACAACTTCATGTCAGCATTACTGGACCTCAGTCTCAACTTGCACATTTAATAGGATCTCTCAGTTTTCAAGTATTGCAAATTGTAATTCAAGAAAATTTGTTTCCAGTAATGTTTTCCTAGAAATAACTTTGTACCTAAGATCCTCAGCTCGATGTGATCTCAAAATGCCTTCACCTCCAATTGCTAGAAATGGCTGGCATCTATACCAACTGTTTCCACAAGCATTTCTGTATAAATAGTTAACCTCCATAGATTCAAAACTATGAGGAACTATCTTAAAATATATACACATATATAAATATATATACACATATATAAATATATGTACATATAAATGTATATATATGTATATATATAAATATACATGTATACACACACACACACACACACATATATATATTTTTTATATGGAGTCTCGCTCTGTTGCCCAGGCTGGAGTGCAGTGGTACAGTCTCGGCTCACCGCAACCTCTGCCTCCCAGGCTCAAGTGATTCTCCTGCCTCAGCTTCCCAAATAGCTGGGATTACAGGCACATGCCACCATGCCCCCCTAATTTGTGTATTTTTGTTAGAGACAGGGTTTCACCATGTTGTCCACGTTGCTCTTGAACTCCTGACCTCAGGTTATCCACCTGTCTCGGCCTCCCAAAGTGCTGGGATTACAGGCGTGAGCCACAGCACCCAGCCTTTTCTTAAAATATTCTTACGAAATCTGTGGCTTGGAAGGGTTCAATTATTGAGAACAAAACCTCATTTTTTTCCCCTAACACTTATTTTTATTTAGAAAATAGCTTTCACAATCACCATTCACTACAGAAGCATTTCACTCTTACAATAATAAGTATACATTTATTCAACCGACTGATAGAATTTCAACCTTCAAACCCTACACGAAGATTCTCCCCTCCAAATTACTTCTATCATAAAATGCTTACGTGTGTTCCACAGCGACTATTCCAGTGTCACCATTAAATCAGAATGACATGCCTGTTCATGATTCTTGAATTCAGGTTGTTTTAATATGACAGTAACCTACAGAGTCATGTGATCATTAATCACCCGCAAGTTCAGGGACGCCAAAGATGATCCCGAGGTAAGCATCTAGCTATTCAACTTCACGAGGCCGAAATGGAAGTTAAAGAGCTAACCTGGGCTGAATAGAAGATTCTGGCAGAACACTGACACTGAATCCAACCTTCACACATCCTCTGTCCACATCATTCTTCAGGCCTTAACTCTTTATTCCACATTCTCTAATAAACTTCTGTAGCTCTTCCCACCCACGGAGACAGCATCCTGAGAGCTCTGGGGAACACTCAGATGTCCTAACCACGTATTAACCTTGAGGTCCTTGAATTCCCCAGTTTCAGTGGTTTTCACCTCTGCTCCACGTGAGACAACCCTTTCAAAGGGTCACACCCAGGATCTTGTCATCAGCCGAACCACGATGCCTAGAAACTGTAAGCTTGGACCATTCACTTTGTGGCTTTGGCTCAGCTCCATCCCCACCACCCAGCCCGCCAACCTCATGGAGACCTCTAGTTTCTTCATTCACCTCCTACCTCCTCCACCGCCCACCTTCTGTCATTACCTTCTCCGCTTCGGCCCTGTAGCTGGGCACAGTAACCACTTTCATCGGCTCCTCCACGGTGCAGCCTGGCCCCTCAGCACCTATCCTTACAAAACGCTAAGCCAGGGTCAACCCAGCAGCTCCCATCCTGCCCCCAGCTGTGGACATACAGCCCACACAATGTAGATGAGCATCACTACAAAGGCCAAGCCTCACACATTTCTCCTCCCCTCCACGGCAGTTCCAAACCCTCGCCATTCTCACGAAGTCTCACCCACTAATGCTCAGCAGACAACCTCAGCTTCTCATCTGGCCTGCCCCTGGATCCAAGTTCCCAACCCCCAGGGGAGGCCTTTCAAGGCCAGCCTCCCTCACATTCTGGGGCTCGATCTCAACCAGCCCTCAAACCAGCCTATATATATATATATATATATATATATATATATATATATATATATATATATATATATATATATAATTAGAGACAGGGTCTCACTCTGTCACCCAGGCTGGATTGCAGTGACACGATCATAGCTCCCATCTCAGCCACCCAACTAGCTGAGACTACAGGCACACGCCACCACTCCCAACTAATTTTTCTAGTTTTTGTAGAGACAGGGTCTCACTATGTTGCCGAGGCTGATCTCAAATTCCTGACTTGAAGCAGTCCTCTCACCTCAGCCTTCCAAAGCGCTGGGATTACAGGCGTGAGCCCCGACTGGACCTCTAACGGAAGCCTTAGGCACCCTTCCCTTCTCTCTCTGTACAATCTCGCTTTCTCCTCGCTATTTTCCCGCCACATATAAGCAAGCTGAAGGTGCTCTACACGGGGCACTTCAAACCCCACATGTCCAAAACCAGTCTCTCATCTTGCCCTGAAACTCCGCCTCTCTTATTATCTCAGTTCCAAGTTGGCCATCACCTAGCACCCAAGACAAAAACCTCAACTCCTCCCTCTCGCACCTCCCACGTCCGATCAGCCACTGGATTCAACCCAGCAGATTCAGTTGTTTATATATTCTCAAATCCATTCCCTCGTCTCTGGACCCACATCTGTTTTTAGCCCTTATCCAGACTATTGGAGAGTGCGGTAGATTGTTTCCAAAGATGGCCTGTACCGTTGCCTCCCATCTTTCATGCTTTCTGCAATCAGACCTTGCGGTGCCTGTCATCAAGAATTACAGTCTTGGCTGGGCGCAGTGGCTCACGCCTGTAATCCCAGCACTTTGGGAGGCCGAGGTAGGAGGATTGCTTGAGCCCGGGAGTTCAAGACCAGCCTGGGCAACATGACGAAAACCCATCTCTACTAAAAATACCAAAATTAGGCCAGACGTGCTCACGCCTGTAATCCCAACACTTTGGGAGGCCAAGGCGGGTGGATCGCCTGAGGTCAGGAGTTTGAAAGCAGCCTGGCCAACATGGCGAAAACCCATCTCTACTAAAAATACAAAAATTATCTGGGCATGGTGGTGTGTGCCTGTAGTCCCAGGTACTCGAGAGGCTGGGGCAGGAGAATTGCTTGAACCAGGGAGACAGTGGTTGCAGTGAGCCAAGCACTGCACTCCAGCCTGGGCGACAGTGAGACTCTGTCTCAAAAAAAAAAAAAAAAATTAGCTGGGCATGGTGGCATGCACCTGTAGTCCCAGCTACTCAGAAGGCCAAGGCAGGAGGATCACTCAAGCCCAGAAGATAGAGATTGCAGTCAGCCAAGATGGTGCCACTGCACTCCAGCCTGGGCAACAAAGCGAGACCCTGCCAAAAAAAAAAGAAGAAAAAAAAAGGAAGTAGAAGAAGAAGGAGGAGAAGGAGAAAGCGAAGGAGAAGGAGAAGGAGAGTCTAGCTCCCCTCCCCTTGAGTCTAGGCGGCCAGTGACTGGCTTTGGCAGCTACAATGCAGAAGTGACACTATGTGGTTTCCTGTTAGGCTTTTTTTTTTTTTTTTTTTTTGAGATGGAGTCTCGCTCTGTCACCTCGGCTGGAGTGCAGTGGCTTGATCTCGGCTCACTGCAACCTCCACCTCTCGGATTCAAGTGATTCTCCTGCCTCAGCCGCCTAAGTAGCTGGGATTATAGGCATGCGCCACCATGCCTGGCTAATTTTTGTATTTTTAGTAGAGATGGGGTTTCACCATGTTGGTCAGGCTGGTCTCGAACTCCTGACCTTGTTATCCGCCTGCCTCAGCCTCCCAAAGTGCTGGGATTACAGGCGTGAGCCACCATGCTGGGCCCCCTCTTAGGCTTTAAGAGTCTTCGCAGCTTCCATTCCTGGGTTTTCAGGTCTCTCCCTCTCCTCTCCAGTCGCCAAGCTCTGAGGAAGTCCAGGGTAGCGTGCTGGATAGTGGACCACGGCATTCAAAGCCTGCCCCGCTCCCCGTCTCTTGGCCTCACTGCCCACTGCCCCACAGTGTGCTCTGTGCTCTGTGATTCCAGACTCCTGGAGGCTCAGCCAGCCAGAGGTTTCATGTTTCAAATTTCACTCCCACACTATTCCCAATGTCTACGATGCCGTCTTCCACTCACTTTGTCTGGCTTGCTTGGAGTCTCAGCCTTCAAGACTCAGTTTAAGCTGGATATGGTGACTCACACCTGTAATCCCAACAGTTTGGGAGGCCAAGGCAGGATGATTGCTTGAGTCCAGAAGTTCAAGCCCAGTCTGGGCAACATTGTGAGACTTTGTTGCTACAGAAGATTTTAAAAATTGGCCAGGCATGGTGGCGCACACCTGTAATCCCAGCTACTCAGAAGGCTGAAGTGGGAGGACTGCTTGAGCCCGAGAAGTGGAGGTTGTAGTGACCTGAGACTGCACTACTGTATTCCAGCCTGGGCAACAGAGCAAGGCCTTGTCTCAATAAAACAAACAAGCAACAAACAGCAACAACAAAACCCCTTAGTTTAGCCTCCCAGGCCCTGTTGTTGTGCTCCTAAAGCACCCTGCACACCTTGATCACAATACCGGCCACACTGCACCGAAACCCCAGGTTCCATGACAGTTTCCCTGCTGACCACAAGCTACCAGAGGACAAGACTAGATTTTTTCCCTGCTTATATGCCCAGTACCTAGCACATGGTAAACGCTCAATAAATGGTTGTCAATTAAACCAGACTTGCTGAATTCTGCTTTAGCTGATACTCTCATTTATCATCTGACATTGTTCCACGACTGGGAGTCTTGCTCCCAGGAGAGCAGCCATACTTTGGGTCAGGGATTGCATCCTGTATGTGTCATAAGTCAACAGACGCACAGAGTCAGGCCTCCATCTCTGGCCAGGTGACTCTGAGTCCCCTCCACAGCACTCACAGGTATGGAAGGGTGTCCGGTCAGGCAGGGAGCGGGTTTTCCTTCGGATTGGCAATGACTTTTCCATCTCTTCTTTCAAGATCATCTTTCCCAAGTTGGAAGTAACCTGAGGAGGGAGAAAGGAAGATGGAGCCAAGACGTAGACACTTGTTTCTTTCTTTTCTTTTTCTTTCTTTTTTTTTTTTTTTTTTTTTGAGAGAGGGTCTCACTCTGTCACCCAGGCTGGAGTTCAGTGGCACAAACATGGCTCACTGCAGCCTTGACCTCCTGGGCTCAAGCAATCCAACCTCCTCAGCCTCTTGAGGAGCTGGGACCACAGGCATGCACCACCACACCCAGCTAGCTAATTGTTTTTTTGTAGAGATGGGGTTTCACCATGTTGCCCAGCCTGGTCTCAAAATCCTGGGCTCAAGCGATCCTCTTGCCTTGGCCTCCCAAAGTGTTGGGATTACAGGTGTGAGCCACCGTGCTGGGCCAATACTCGTTTCTTATCTCCAAAAGGTCCAGAGTCGGGCATGCCGCCGGCAGGACTGGGGACATTTCCCAAGTGGCTAGTTCGTGCTCTGGAGCTCACGGAGCCTCTCATTCGTGACTGACACATGGCCACATTGGGTTTGGCCACCCTCGAGAGCCAGGTGTCCGAGCTGCTCGGTAGAACTCTACCACGGTGGCCTCCCTGTCCCTGTCCCAGGTCACCCTGCCCAGAGCCCAGGCCCATGTCACTGTCAATGGCTTTTCCATGGTTCTCCCTCCTCCCCTGGAGGCCCGTAGCCCATACTCTCCTTTTTGCTCTTCCCATGGATCACTCAGGCTGCTAGCGCCCAGCTCTGGTGGGACCATCCTTTTCTGTGCTTTTGATCCTAATATCAAGTAGTGTCCCCCAGAAAGCAGCATAAAGTTGAGGTGTCCCTTCAAAAGCAAAAACCTGGGGTCTTGGCAAGAAGACGTTCCCCCACATGTTCCAAAAAGTGTGCTTTTTGGGTAGGAGCCCCTTCGACTGGCTATGGAGCCAGAACTTCTGTCCACAAAAAGACACAGGGTGGGCTGGGCACAGTGGCTCACGCCTGTAACCCAAGCACTTTGGGAGGCCGAGGTGGGCAGATCACTTGAGGTCAGGAGTTCAAGACCAGCCTGGCCAACATGACAAAACCCTGTCTCTACTTAAAAAAAAAAAAAAAAATTAGCTGGGTGAGGTGGTGGCGCACCCGTAATCCCAGCTACTCAGGAGGTTGAGGCAGGAGAATCACTTGAACCTGGGAGCAGAGGTTGTAGTGACCTGAGATAATGCCACTGCATACCAGCCTGGGCAACAGAACGAGACTCCTGCACATGGGTAGAGGGTGAGGGGTGGCGAGATGCTACCTTACTGAGTTCCTCTCTCTGACGCTCCCTGAGAGCCTTCATTTCCTCTCCAGAGTCGTCATCTTCCTCCTCCTCCTCTTCCTCTGCTCTCCTCCGAGACGCCTTCCGCTTCCTCCATTCTGTCTCTAGGAGACACAAGCAAAGGCAGGCAGGGAGTCACTCGCCATGGGGTCAGTGTGCATTTATGTGGCACAGCCTCTGGGCACTGCCCTGGGCTGGACCTTGATAAGACCACTACAAATTATTTTTTTAAAATAAAGTAGGGTGGGTAAGGTGACTGACACCTGTAATCCCAACACACTGGGAGGCTGAGGTGGGAGGATCGCTTGAGCCCAGGAGTTTGAGAACAGCCTGGGTAATATAGTCTCTATAGAAATTTATTTATTTATTTATTTATTTATTTATTTATTTATTTATTTATTTATTTTGAGACGGAGTCTCGCTCTGTCGCCCGGGCTGGAGTGCAGTGGCCGGATCTCAGCTCACTGCAAGCTCCGCCTCCCGGGTTTACGCCATTCTCCTGCCTCAGCCTCCCAAGTAACTGGGACTACAGGCGCCCGCCATCTCGCCCGGCTAGTTTTTTGTAATTTTTAGTAGAGATGGGGTTTCACCGTGTTCGCCAGGATGGTCTCGATCTCCTGACCTCGTGATCCGCCCGTCTCGGCCTCCCAAAGTGCTGGGATTACAGGCTTGAGCCACCGCGCCCGGCCTAGAAATTTATTTTTAAAAATTAGCCTGGTGTGGTAGGGCATGCCTGTAGTCCCAGCTACTGGGGACACTGAAGTAGGTGGATTGCTTGAGACCAGTAATTCGAGGCTGCAGTGAACTGTGATGGCGTTACTGCACTCCATCCTGGGCAACAGAGTGAGACCCCGTCTTAATAAATAAATAAATATTTAAAAATAAAAATAAAGTAACGCCTGGTACAGTGGCTCACGCTTGTAATTCCAGCACTTTGGGAGGCCGAGGTGGGTGGATCATTTGAGGTCAGGAGTTCGAGACCAGCCTGGCCAACATGGTGAAATCCCGTCTCTATTAAAAATATTAAAAATAGCCAGGTGTGGTGGTGGGCACCTGTAATCCTAGCTACTTGGGAGGCTGAAACAGGAAAATCGCTTGAACTCAGGAGGTGGAAGTTGCAGTGAGCTGAGATGGTGCCACTGTACTCTACCCTGGGCAACAGAGCAAGACTCCCTGTCTCAAAATTTAAAAATAGAGTCAGGCATGGAGGCTTATGCCTATAATCACAGCAGTTTGGGAGACTGAGGCGGGTGGATCACTTGAGGTCAGGAGTTCGAGACCAGCCTGGCCAACATGATGAAAACCTGTCCCTACTAAAAATACAAAAAATTAGCCAGGTGTGGTGGTGCATGCCTGTAATCCCAGCTACTTGGGAGGCTGAGGCAGGAAAAATGCTTGACTCAGGAGGTGGCGGTTGCCGTGAGCCAAGATCGTGCCACTTCTCCAGCCTGGGTGACAGAGTGAGACTCCATCTCAAAAATAAAACAAAATAAAAATAAAGTAAAATAAGAGTAACATTTTCTCACCTTGCCATGAGTCTGGGTAGGCAACACACACATATACACACTCACGACTGACATTCAGTGGGTGCAGCAACATGAATGGAACTGGAGGCCATTGTCTTAAGTCAAACAAAGACACAGAAAGACAAAGACTGCATGTTCTCACTCATGAGTGGGAGCTAAATAGCGTGTATGCCTGGATGTAGAGAGTGGGATGATGGCCCATGGTGACTCGGAAGGGTGTGGGGGGTGGTGATGGGAAATTGCTTAATGGATACAACGTGCACTATTCAGATAATAATACCATAAAAACCCTGACTTCACCACTGTGCAATCCATGCAGGTAACCAATTACACTTGTACCCCATAAATGTATACAAATAAAAATTAAAATAAAATTCACTGGGGACCAAACCATCTATGATTTATCTGTCTGTTTCCCAGAGCTCCCATCACAGAGCCTGGGATGCAGAAAAAGTTTGATACATGTCTGTTGAGTCACTAAATAAATGAATGGGAAGTAAATGAATAACCAATAAAGAGGGTCACTCGCATCAGGCGCTATGGGAACACAAGAGTGGGTGAGCGACGAGCCTGGGGGCTCATGAAGGTGGGAAGAAGCCCAGAGGACACCATAGGGCAGGGGTGGGAGTGGGTTCGGCAGGAGCCAAGGGGAGGGAGTCCCAGACCTCCCATTCCCCTCTCCCCATCTCTCCTACCCACGACAGCCAGAGACGGGGGGCACGGCCAGTAGTCAGTTTCGATTTTGGCTGGCTGGTTGGGGTCCGGGGGCTGGGCTGCAGGGAACTTGGATGACTCGATGATGAGATCCTCGATGAGGTGCTTGGTCTGAGGGCTGCCTCCCACGGACTCTGCAGACAAAGACCAGGGTCAGCCAGGTGTGCCCTGCCCGAGGCCAACTTGGCTACCCTCACCCCTCCCTCTTCACACCTGTGAGGTCCTGCAGGTAAAAGCAGTGTACACACTGAGCACAGGGCACACGTGCTGCCGTGACGTGCTATCCTCCGGTCCCCCTCCAGCCAGCCCCCAGCCCCAGGGCACGGCCTCCCAGCAAGCAGCCGGAAGCGGGCTCTGGTGAGCCAGGGGCACCCTCACCTCTCTGCTTATAGATGGGTGGCTTCTTGTAGATGTTGGAATCTGGGCGGGAGGTCTCTGTGGGAGGAAGAAGAGATGAGGAGGAGGACATGCTGATGGCAGGGAGGCTGGGGCCAGGAGAATGGAGACGATGGACAAGGTGGGGAACTCATGGCCCCTGTCAAGAGCCAAGACAGGGCTGGCATTCCTGGCACTGTCCCTCGGGGGTTTGGGACTTTTTACACTTTTCTGGCTGGGGGAGAGAGAAAAAGTGACAGGTCTCCCATCTTCGGGAGGGGTCCTGGCCTCCTGGGGTCTACTTAGGTCTGAGGCGAGCATATACCCCAGAGAGTGGGGGACTGAATGTAAGGGCACTGGGGTTCCTGATGGAGAAAGTCTTAGGAACCAATGCGGTCATGCCGAGAAGACCTACCAGGGTGGTGGAAATGGGGCAGGCTGGTCCGGGGAGTTCCAGTGGTTCTGGGGGCTGAAGCCTGAGAGATGATTCCAGGCGACCGGCTGTCCGCCCACACCTGCAGAGCAGAAGCGTGTGGCTCCAGGCCCCCCAACCCCCTCCAACCCACACATGCACCCCCCGTCAGCTCACACCACCCTTTCTATCCTCCCATCCTGGCAGGCTGCAGCCCTCCAAACCCAGGGCAATGTTGTGGCACAGTTCCAAGGACCTACTGATGGTGCCTGGCCCAGGGAGAAAGGGTTGAATGAGGTCCTGGGTCCGACAGAATGATGGACACAGAGCTGGCCAGTGACAGCCAGGGCGCCGCTGATTCAGGCACTCCCTGGGCTCTGCAGAGCTCAGTCTGATGTGTGAGGGGAGGGAGTTAGGATTCCCTTCAGGGCAGGGCAGGGCAAGTTGCAGGTGTGGGGCAGACTCACCTCCGGGGATGGTGGGGGGGATGTGGATTTGGGTGACAGCGAGCGCTGTGAATGGAGAGGGGGCTGGTCAGAGCTACAGGGGCAGATTCAGCCTCTTCCCTAGAATGCCAGAGAGGCCATCTCATCCCCCACCCAATGCTGCACACTTTCCTGGCCAGCTCCTGGGCCACCTCTGCTTTCTTGGATCCTTCCCACAGTTCCCTGCACCAAGTCCTCAGTCTTCCCACAGGAGGCACAGAGAAGCATGCAAGCCTTGCAGCAGTGCGCCTGGGGCTCCAAGAGCCAACTCTTTTCTTCCTTCCTTCCTCTCTCCTCCCCTCTTCTCCTCTCTCCCTCTCTCATCTTTATTTTTTTCCTACTTCCTTTTTCCTTTTTCTTTCTTTTCCTGCCTTCCTCCCTCCCTTCCCTCTTTCCTTCCTCTCTCTCTCTCCACTTTCTTCTCTCTTCTCTCTTATTCTTTCTCCTCTTTCCCTCTCTCATCTTTCTTTCTTGTGGTCTCACTCTGTTGCCCAGCCTAGAATAAGTAGCTCTATCACAGCTCACTGCAGCCTCCCCTTCCCAGGCTCAAGGGATCCTCCCACCTCAGCCTCCTGAGCAGCTGAAACTACAGGTGCACACCACCACGCCTTGCTAATTTTTGTAGAGATGGGGGTCTCCCTATGTTGTCCCGGCTGGTCTCAAACTCCTGGCCTCAAGTGACCCTCCCATCTTGACCTCCAAAAGTGCTGGGATTATAGGTGTGAGCCACCGTGCCTAGCCTGAGAACCAATTGGGGAATAGTTGGTCCTGTCCTCAGAGCCTCAAAACAAATAGAAGGGACAAGACCAAGAAGCATCCAATGATGAGGTCGGAGTTCATCATGCAGGCACTGAAGTCACCCCATGGTCTAGCCCCCTGTCACTGGTCAGCTACGACACTACCCTGTCTTTTTATTTTTTTTTTTGAGACGGAGTCTCACTCTGTCCCCCAGGCTGGAGTGCAGTGGCCGGATCTCAGCTCACTGCAAGCTCTGCCTCCCGGGTTTACGCTATTCTCCTGCCTCAGCCTCCGAGTAACTGGGACTACAGGCGCCCACCACCTCGCCCAGCTAGTTTTTTTGTATTTTTTAGTAGAGATGGGGTTTCACCATGTTAGCCAGGATGGTCTTGATCTCCTGACCTCGTGATCCGCCTGTCTCGGCCTCCCAAAGTGCTGGCATTACAGGCTTGAGCCACCGCGCCCGGCCTACCTTGTCTTGAAGGCAGTTGATGAGTACCTGCCTTGCACTCTCTCCTGCACCCTGACTACCTTGTGTATGGATGGGCAGAGAGGTCACCTCTATTTTACAGGAGGGTAAACTGAGGCCACAACATCACACAGGTCCCTCCACTAGACTTTCAGCCCCCACACTCAGTGCTTCCAAACTGTTTCCACAAATCTTGCTCTTTGTGCCTCCTGTGTGCTGCTGCCATCCAAATGTGTCCACCCCTCTACATCTGAGCGACATGCCAGCCCAGAGCCCGTTCTGCCTGCTCTCTTGAACGCTGGATGGACTGACTGGCTGATTCCTGCGCACAGTTCCCTCTCTTGTTTTGCCGAGGCAGACCTCCAGGAAAAGAAGCACGGGAGGGATCAGTCCCCACCCGGTGTGGCTGGGGGGGCCTCCCCCCAAGTCCTGCCCAAGAGGAGCCCCCTCACCTCCCGGCTGCGGGGCAGCTCCACATGTTCCAGGAGGGAATAAGTGAAGTGGGGCTCATAGATCATGAGGTCGGGCCGCTCGATGTCCAGGATGGCCTTGTCCTTGGGGATGGCAGCCAGGTCCTTGTAGCCCAGCACCTGATTGTCCATCTTGGCCTGAAGGGAAAGGTGCACGTGAAACAGCTGTGCTGAAAGCCTGGCCTAGGACACTGGCCCTGCTTGCTAGACTTACGTTAATTACCAAGAAAACAGACTGCCGTTGCAGACGTTAACAATTCTATTATTTTAAGAAATTAGTCACCTTAAAACATGATAGTCCTTTGACTAGCACTTGGGGTGTAACGAGGCCAGACCAGTGGAAGGGGTATACGGGAGCTTCTCTGGGTTTCTGGGTTCTCTCTGCCCGCCAGCACCGGCGGGACCACCACTGGGGAGGCTCCGCGGGAAGCTCCCCTAGCAGCCAGGGGTCTTCCCCCCTCCCCCCTCCCAGCCAGGAGGTGCTGGTGGCCGAGAGGGGTACTCACCACAATGCTGGAGGGAGAGCCAGGCACACTGGAATCTCGGGAGGGGCTCACGCTCCCGGGGGAGGTAAGTGGTTGCTGGGGAGAGCGAGAAGGCGGGCGGGTGGGCAAGTGCGTGTGTGCGGGAGCGGGGCGGGGGCGGCCCTAGGCCTGGGGGACCCGGGGCGCTGCGCGGCGCTGCGCGGCTGGTGGCCACCAGGTGGCGCCCTGGACTCCCGAGCGACCCCCACCCGCCCTCGGCGCCCCCGGCCCGGGGCGGCGCCGCGCACCTTCTGCAGCCGTTCCATGCAGCACGGAGCTCGCCGGCCAGGTCACTCGCAGAGCCCTGTGCGCGAGGGGAGAGGACAGCGTGTCAGGCTCCGCGCGGCTGCTGGGCGCTGCGCGCTTGGGGCCGCGAAAGCAGCCGGCGCGTCCCCCCGGGCTGGCGCGTCCTCATCCCTCGGCGGTGACTCTCCAGGCTGCAGGGAGAAGGGAGGGAGGCCGCGCCGGGGCGGCGTTAGGCTGCGGGACCTCCGCGGTCGGCAGCTCTCCAGGCAGCCGGGCCCCGTGCGGCTCAGGCTTCCCATCCGCTCAGCCCCGGAGAACGCGCGCGTGGACGGGAGGCGACCGAGGGACGGGCTGCGCTTGTTTTTGAGCCATTGTTTTCTGGTTCCAAAGGAAATGACGGCAGGGGTCAGCCTGCCGCCCGGGCGGAGGCCTCCACGGCCTGGCTCCGCCGCACCTGCCCTCCCCGCCCCGGCCTGGCCTGTGGCCCCGGCTCAGGCCCTTCCCTCCCGGCCGCTGGTCCCACTCCCGCTCGGGACACTGTCCCCGCCGCCACCTCCCGGCCCTCGCCCAGGAAGGGTTAACAGAGAGGGTTCCATGAGCAGCCCGGCTTCAGCATCCCTCATCCAAAACCTGACATCCGCACTCCGAAACTTTGTGAGTGTCTACCATGACGCACAAGTGGAAATTCCACACGTCAGAACTTCACACAAACTTTGTTTCATGGACAAAATTATTTTTAAAACACTGCATAGATCGAGCATAAGTGGCTCATGCCAGCAATCCCAGCACTTTGCGGGGCTGAGGCAGGAGGATCGCTTGAACCTAGGCGTTCCAGACCAGGCTGGACAACATAGCGAAACCCTGTCTTTACGAAGAAAATTAGCCAGGCGTGGTGCTGGATGCCTGTAGTCCCAGCTACTCGGGAGGCTGAGGTGGGAGAATCACTTGAGCCCAGAAGATCGAGGCTGCAGTGAGCCGAGTTCGTACCACTGCACTCCAGCCTGGGTAGCAGAGTAAGACCCTGCCTCGTTAAAAAAAAAAAAAAAAAAAAAAAAAAAGTCTTGCTTTGTTGCCCAGGCTGGAGTGCAGTGGTGCCATCTCGGTTCACTGCAACCTCCGCCTCCCAGGTTCAAGCGATTCTCCTGTCTCAGCCTCCAGAGTAGCTGGGATTACAGGCGTGTGCCACCACGCCTGGCTAATTTTTGTATTTTTGGTAGCGATAGGGTTTCACCATGTTGGTCAGGCTGGTCTTGAAACCCTGACCTCAAGTGATCCACCTGCCTTGGCCTCCCAAAATGCTGGGATTACACGTGTGAGCCACTGTGCCCAGCCCCACCTTCCTGCTTTTGACACTTTCCACTGCTTTGTCCACCTCTCTGCCTCCCAGGTGCCTCCAGCCTTCCAGGGCCATCCCAAAGCCGCTCCTCTGGGAGGCCTCCTGTACTAGTCTAGTCCTCATGGATCAACCCTTCTCTGAATCCCAGTGGGACTTAAAAACAGACCAGTGTAGCTAAGCACTTGATTACAGGGAACATGTTTTCTCCCTAACTAGACAGATTGCTAATTGCAGGAGGATGAAAACAACAATAAGAGCTATGTGGGAGGCCAAGGAGAGAGGATGGCTTGAGGCCAGGAGTTCCAGGCCAGCCTGGGCAACATAGGGAGACCTCGTCTCTAACAAAAATTTAAAAATTAGCCAGATGTCGTGATGTGCACCTATAGTTAGCTCAGCTACTCTGGAGGCTGAGGTGGGAGGACTGCTTGAGCCCAGGATGTGAAGGCTGCAGTGAGCTGTGATCACGCCACTGTATTCCAGCTTAGGTGGCAGAGCAAAGAGCTGTCATTTATTCAGTGCTCACTCTGCGCTAGGTACTTTGAGAAGCCCTTTACAAGGATTATTTTGTTTCATTGCCACAACAGCCCTATAAGGTAGACCCATTTACAGATAAGGAAATGGGCTCAGAGAGGTTAAAATTTGTCCAGAGCCGTGGAGTTGAAAATGACTGTGTCTTCAGCACGATTCACAGTGCCTAGCTAGTCCTCAGTATCAGGTGAGAGTGAGGAAAGCTAGAATCTGCCAGATTTCTCAAGTCTGTTTGGGATTCTAGAACCATGGCATCTCCAAAACAAGAATATAGTAGGCCGGGCACAGTGGCTCACGCCTGTAATCCCAGCACTTTGGGAGGCCAAGGCGGGTGGATCACGAGGTCAGGAGAATGAGACCGTCCTGGCTAACACAGTGAAATCCTATCTCACTAAAAATACAAGAAATTAGCCGGGCGTGGTGGTGGGCGCCTGTAGTCCCAGCTACTTGGGAGGCTGAGGCAGGAGAATGGTGTGAACCCGGGAGGCGGAGCTTGCAGTGAGCCGAGATCGTGCCACTGCACTCCAGCCTGGGCGACAGAGTGAGACTCCATCTCAAAAAAAAAGAAAAAAAAAAGACTCTGGCCATCAGAGTCACACAAGGTGTTGGTGCGCATGGAAAGACTCTGTTCTGGAACTTTATACTCCTCTTGCCTTCTTAGTACTTGCTTTGTAATGCTTTTAATTAAGCAAAAAGAAGAATAAATTCTGGTACATACTTGAAGAGCTGTTAGCTCTCTCTCCTCTCTTATTTTTACTTTGTTTATAGCTAGTATCAAACTAGCTATACACTTGAGTTAGCCCTAGGGGCAAATGCTTATCCATGCATGCATGCATCTGTTCATCCATCTATCCATCCCTACATCCATCCATCCATCCATCCATCCATCCATCCATCCATCTCTGCATCCATCCATCCATCTCTCCACCCATCCCTGCATCCCTGCATCCATCCATCCATCCATCCATCTCGCCACCCATCCATCCATCCATCCCTGCATCCCTTTATCCATTCATCCATCCATCCATCCATCTCTGAATCCATACATCCATCCACTTAGTCATGTACTGTTTTATTCATCCATTCAACAAATACTTTCTGAACACCTATTCTGCAATGAACACAAAGCAGGACTCTGCAGTAAGTCTTATGGAGAACAGAAAGATGAGTCAGAGGAGCTAAGCTGCCTCTCCAGAAATAAGGCATGCATCTAGATAACTCCCATGCAAAGTAGAAAACTACATGTACCAGATAACATAGTATAAAGCACTATGAAAAGTCACAGAAGAGATTCCTCCTGCTGGAATGTCAAGAGAGGGGAAAGGGTTTATTGGAGGAAGAGGTATTTGAGGTAGGCCTCGAAAGATGCCCAGTTTGAGATCATGCAAAAATGGAAAAAGGGCCTCCTGACAGAGAAAGCAGCCTAAGGTGGGGACATGGGGATGTACTGGGCCTGCGTGGAGAACAGCAAATATGGCTGGATTGGAGAACTCATGAGGTTGAGATGCATTTGGGACAGGAGGTCGAGGCCAGATTGTGGAGGCCCTGAACCCAACCTAGGGTTAGGTCGTAATCTGTTGGCAACAGAGGGGCACAGAAGGCTCAAAAACTTTGTTTAAGCAAAGAAGTGACACAACTCAAGCAGTGTTTTGGGAAAATGAATCTGGTGGCAGCCTGACAGCCAGATTGGACAGGCAGAGCCGATCCATGTTCACGGGGAGACCTGTCCGGAAGCTGCAGCAGTAGTTCAGCAGGGCACTGTGAAGATCTAGACTTGGACAGGAAGGAGAGAGGGCAAATTGGAGAAACCCTAGAGGCAGAATGTGCAAAGCAGGACTGGATCTGGGGCACCCATGGCGGAGGCTGCAAGTCTGAGAAACTGGGAGAAGGAGAAAGGAGGAAGTCACTTTGACAGGTGAAGGTTGTGGTGGGTGCAGCAGGGGAACAGGTAGGAATGTCCAGGAGGAAAGGAACCTACAGAAGAGGACAGGCTGGAACCAGAGATGTGGGAGCCATTTGCCTAGAGGTCATAGTCCGAACACGAGATTGCCAAAGGAGAAAGAAGGTCAAAAACAGCATCCTGGGAACCTGGGAGACTGAAAAGAAATAGCCAGAGATGGCACAGTCAGAAAGAGAGAGGAAAACTAGATGGCAGCTCCCAGGGGCCTGGGAGTCTCTAGTAGGTCTTTGTGTTTTCAGCAAAGGGTCTGATACACAGTAAATGTGCAAAACATATTGAGAGAGAGAATGAGAGGGAGGGAGGGATAGAGGGAGGGGTGAGAGAGTAGAACATCATGGAAGCCATGTGTCACCGTGGAGAAGGTGAGAGAAGTGCTTTTCCTCCAGCTTGAATGTCAGGGCCATAGTGGCCTCCTGGTTAGGGACTGGGGGGTGATGAGGGTGCTGGCGAGGTGGTACAGCCATGGGGAGTGGCCCTTCCAAGAAGTGTGATAGAAGGGCAGGGTCATTTTGGAGGAGGCAAGATTGGCCTAAGGCCTTTAATGTGTTTTTGCAGACAGCAGAGAGGGAACAGTAGACAGGAAGGACTGAGGCTGCAGGGGGCAGTGGGCACTAGGTGGGCGGAGCAAGATGGCAGCAGGAGGGAAGGGATCAAGTTCATGGCCAAGTACAAGACTGGCTCTGGGAAGAAAGGTTTCCTGGAAACAAAGATAAGCTGGGCAGTGGCTCATGCCTATAACCCCAACACTTCGGGATGCAGAGGTGGAAGAATCACTTGAGCCCAGGAATTCGACACCAGCATGGGCAACATAGAGAGACCCTATCTCTACAAAAGAATTTTTTTTTAATTAGTTGGGTGTCGTGAAGTACGCCTATAGTCCCAGCTACTTGGAGGCTGAGGCAGGAGGATGGGTTGAGCCCGGGAGGTCAAGGCTGCGGTGAGCTATGATCGTGTCACTGTGCTCCCTGGAAAGGAGAGGACAGGGAAAGAAGTTGGGTAACAACCATACAGGGCTTCCATTTTCCCAGCAAAAGTGAGAGATGGTGGCCAGGTGCAGAGGCTTATGCCTGTAATCCCAACACTTTGGGGGCCAAGGCAGGAGGATCACTTGAGGCCAGGAGTTTGAGGTCAGCCTGGGAAATATAGTGAGCCCTGTCTTTATTTTTTTAAAAAATGAAGAATTATCGGGGCATGGTGGTTGCACATCTGTGGTCCCAGCTACTTGGGAGGCTGAGGCAGGAGGATCACTTGAACCCAGAGGCTTGAGGCTGTAGTGGGCTATGATTACACCACTGCACTCCAGCCTGGGCAACAGAGTGAGACTCTGTCTCAAAAAAAAAAAAAAAAAAAAAAAAAGAGAGAGAATTAAGGTTCTCTGCAGATCTTACAAGTGAGTCAGAGGTTTGGAGGGGTCACTCCGAGGAGCCTGTGCAGCTGCACCCAGAGAGAGGCCGGAGGGAGACTAGATAACTTCAGTGTGTTCTGGAGCCTGGGGGAGGCCCTGGAATCTTCCTGGAACACCAGCCAGGGGAGGGGTACAGAGTGTGACAGCAGCTATCTGTCAGAGTGCTGGCTACTCAGAGAGGTGGGAGGTGAGTGGCCCAGGGTGAGCCATGTCTCAGGAATATGTGGTCATATATCCCCATACTCACACGTGCACAAATACCGTCCCAGAGGCATGGGCGCCCAGAAGCATGATTTGAAATCCTGATGGTCACAGTCACGTTAACAGCTGCTATTTATAGAATGTCTATGTTACGACTGGCACTGTGCTGGGCAGTTCACATTTTTTTCTTTCTTTTTCTTTTCTTTTCTTTTCTTTCTTTCTTTCTTTTTTTTTTTTTTTTGAGACAGGGTTTCACTCTTTTACCAAAGCTGGAGCACAGTGGCATGATCATAGCTCACTGCAGCCTCGACCTCCCAGGCTCAATCCATTCTCCTGCCTCAGTATCCTGAGTAGCTGGGACTACAGAAGTACTCCACAACACCCGAAAACAATTTTTTTTTTTTTTGGTAGGGATGGGGGTCTCCCTATGTTGCCCAACCTGGTATCAAATTCCTGGGCTCAAGTGATCCTCCCCACGAGGTCAGGAGATCCAGACCATCCTGGCTAACATGGTGAAAACCCGTCTCTACTAAAAATACAAAAAATTAGCCGGGTGTGGCGGCATGCACCTGTAGTCCCAGCTACTCGGGAGGCTGAGGCAGGAGAATGGCGGGAACCCGGGAGGCGGAGCTTGCAGTCAGCCAAGATTGTGCCACTGCACTCCAGCCTGGGAGACAGAGCGAGACACCGTCTCAAAAAAAAAAAAAAAAAAAAAAAAAAGTGATCCTCCCACCTCTGCCTCTGAAATGTTGGGATTATAGGTGTGAGCCACTGCCCAGCCCATCTTAGTTTCAATTTAACCCTTACATTCCAATCCTGTGGGGTTGGCTTGGATTGGCGAGTATCTCGAGTATCTCGTTTGCACATGAAGAAGTTGAGACTTGAACAGGTCAAGTAGTTGGTCAAGGACACAGTACTGTGTGGAATCTAAGCTCAGGTCTGTCTGACTTCTAAAACCATTCACCACACGATACCGCCCAGGCAAAGCTGATGTCAGTCACTGAGCCCCTGGCCTCTCACCTCTGCTCTGTCCCCAATCCCTTCTTGCCCACAACCCCACTGCTGGGTCTTGTCCTTTAGCATCTGGGTCTGCTTCCTGGGGTCAGCCAGGGCCCTGCACCCTGGCGCCACCCCCTGCCATTTGTTAGAGAGCATGTTGGTTGATAAATTATTTCCACAGAGGCAGAAATTTGGTCCTACCCCTTGGGGGACATTTGCATGTAAACATGGGCCTAGCCTTAAGGCATAAAGTTTCTGCTGGTTAAATTTTAAGCTGTCAGAAGGCCAGCAGGGAAAATGTTTGGGGGTGGAGAAGAGTGTGTGTATATGTGTGTGTGCGTGCATGTGTGAGGGAGAGGGAGAGACAGAGAGAGAGAGAGAGAGAGAGAGAGAGAGAGAGAGAGAGAGAGAGAGAAAGAGAGAGAGAGAGAGATTCCTCAGCTTCTCTCAAATCACACCCTGCCTACTCCACCCACAAGCAGCCCCTTCCGTCAAAGCTCACTTCTCCCAGGTCAGTGCCGGCTCACTCCACCTGGTCCCCTCCAGACCCCTCTCCCATCCACGCACCCCGCCTGCCTGTGCAGGCGCCCCCAAGGTCCCAGCGACCTCCGTGCACAAAGAGATAGAAAGGGCGAGCTGCAGCAGGAAGAGGGGAGGGATGGAGGAAGAGAGAGCACTGCAGAGGAAGGCAGGTCCAGGTGACGGAAGGGACAGCTCAGCTGCCCCTGGCCCTGGTCGGAGGCCAGCTGTCTGCTCGCCCTCCATCTCAGCCCCACCCTCCTCCAGCTGTGTGTCCCTGCCTTATCTGAGCCACCAGCCCAGCCCCACCTCACCCACCACCCTCTCCTCTCCACAGCTCCCCGGGATGTGGGTGATAAGACCCGCCCACTGGGCCTTCCGAGTTTGTGCCCACCCATCCTGGCGGGCTCTTCTTCCAGGCAGAAACTGATCCAGACCGTGGCTCCCCTGGGCTTTTAGAAATGAAACCTCCGCAGGCAGAATGGCAGCTTCGGGGTAGGGAGCCCCTGGTCTAGATGTGCTCCTGTCTCCAGCCAACCACTACCTGCTTGGTGCCAGCCCCTGTACTCGGGACTTTCATACATCCTTTCTAAACCTCACACAAAACAACGTTCTCCTCATTTAGAGATGAACAAAAATGAGGCTGAAAGGTGAACTTGCCGAAGGCCACCCAAATAGAAGCCAAGCCAGAATTCCTACCAGGGCCTGCCTGAGGCCAAAGCCAAGTGCTCTTTTCAATGAGTACCAGAGATCCCACTTCAATCAAAATGTGGGACTTGGGGGTCCCACGTGCTAACCTTAGACAGTGGAGCCACCCAGAGTCCTGCTCACTGATGGCATCTGTAGAAGAGCAGCTGGGAGTCTGGGGGCCTCTGGCTCTGGGCCACACAGGCAGCAGAGTCCAGCCAGGCTGGAGGCCAGCCGGTGCAGACAGTAAACGAATGATGAAATGAGGCAAGTCATCCAAGCGGGCTGGCATCTGGTGGGCAGGGAACTTTGCCCCGCTTCGCCTTCTCCTGTTTTGTTCACAGTGACTGCCTGGCCCTCTCTCCCTTTCTTCCTCCCGTCTTTCTGCTTTCTCTTCTGGTCCCTTTTCTTTGCTTTCTTCATCTTTTCTCCCTCCCTCCCTCTTTCCCTTTCACCCTCTCCCCCACCCGGCCCCACCCCCGCAGTTACTGTGGCAACAATTCAATGCCAGAAATAAAGGCAGGATCCAGCTAGGTCACCAGTTCCCAAAACAGCATCCCGGGCGGGGAGGGGCAGGGAGGGTGGAGCAGTGCAGCACGGCAGGGCAGGGGCCAGGCGCTCCCATGGGTGCTGTGCATGCGTGTGATGTGGGTGGGGCAGGGCACCTTGCTCCCCCCTCCCCCCACTGGAAAAGGACACCAGGAGGCTGAGGCCTGCTCTGGGCCAGTGGCTCTTCAGAGGTGTCCCTTACTTAGGCCAAGCCTGAACTCCGAGTCTGTCCTAAGGTTGGCAGAGCCTGGGGACTCCCTCCTCTTCTCCCAGTTTCTCCCTCTCCCCTACTCCAATGTTTTTTACCCTTGTGTCTGCTGCGATGAAGGTTCCCCTAACCCAGCACTACAGGGCACCCTCTCACACTCGGATAAAGGACCAGGCCTGGGTGGGTGGGGAGCCCAGAGTCCCCCTGCTCAAGGCCTGCCCTCCCCTGTTCTCTTGATAACAACAAAACCGGGCCCAGATGCCCCCTCCTACCTCTCTGGCCCACCCAGAGACGCATCTGTGCAGCCATCTTCTCCTAGGTCTCTCTCTGGCTTGGTTTCTATGTTCCCTCTCCACTCTCCCTCTGAAGAGACCCCGCTTTCTGCTTTCTGCATCCTGCAGCCCCTCAGGCTGACTGCTCCCCCTCCATTTATAGCTGGTCCTGTTGTACAAGCGGGACTGGCAGAGCTGGGGGAGATGCAGCCTCAATTCAGCTTTCTGGATCCTGGGGCCTCCCTGTTCCAGTCCCCACAACACCCAGGAGCTCTAGAAGAGGGATTCTGCACACATCCACCCACGGGTGGACAACTTCATCCAGGAGTCTGACATCTGACCACGGAGAGGCCGGCAGCACCACACAAGATGGACAGGTGGGCACAGGCAGAAGCACCTGCGCTGAAACTGTTGCGGGACTCATGCACGTGGGGAGACTCCAAAGCCCTGTGTGCCAGCTCACGCCCCCACTCTCCCATCAAGGCCCCCTCACAGTGACACATGGTGCTGCCAACACCCGCTCGCACCCACCCACTGGTCCTGTCCCTGGCATCCATCCCAGAGTTGTGCACGTGTACAGCAACACACACAGAGCCCTCCACTTACCCAGCTCCGGAGGCCTTCCCTGGGCTCCCCATTCCCAGAGCCCAACTGCCTTCCTTGTCTTGGACCTGTCCCTGCTCCCCTGACTCTCACAACCAGGCAACCGGTCCCTGGAAGGGACACACTGGGTGTGTCTGCCCAAGATAGGGAGCTGGGCCTGCTGGGCCCTGAGGGACAGAGCTAGGGAGGGGAGCCCCGGAACCCTGTGGGGGCTGCATGTCTGCTCAGCCCTGGCCCCCTTCAAGCATCCCAGCGGCGGGCACAGGGGGAGAACTGGGCTTGGGCCTGCAGCTGTGCCCTGCCACAGCCTCACTCTTCACTCAGCCCCACCCCAGCCTGGCCAGTCACTGGCTGGGAGCAGGCTCTCCTCCCACTCCCCCTAAAAAGCAGGCTCCAAATAAACAGCCCCAGGCCCCTAAATGTACTGCTCCAACCCCCAGAGCATGTGGAGTGGTTGCGGGGAGGCCAGCAGGCCAGTATTCAGCAGACAGGGAATGCTCCCCTGCCCACCCCGTGCCCCCACAGTCCATCCCTTCCACTGCTGGCCTGCTCAGCTAGGTGGGCCGGGCAGAGATGCTAACGAAGAGGGGATTGGGCTGGGAGCAGTTCTCATCCTTGGGATGAGAACACCCCAGGCCCTCTTCCCCAAATCAGAAGAAGGTTCCATTAGATCAGGCCCAGCTAGTCCCAGGGGCCGGCCCATCCTCCCACTGGACAGGGACCACCGTGGACTCCCCCCAGATACCCTGCCGCCACCCAAAGCCTGGCTCACCAGCAAGCGCTGTGGCCCACAGTGCCCACAGAGGGGAGAAGAGGCGGAGACCCTGCCACCTACCTCTTCCCAGACAGTGTGGACCAGACGCTCTGAGGCCACAGAGGCCCGAGAGGCGTAGGCCAGATCCAAGGGCTGCCACTTCCCCCAGGAGCCTAGGTAATAGGCGTCTCTTCCAGGAACCCAGCCGCGCTTCCCCGGAGCACAAATAACAGGAAAAAAGCCGGCTTGGGGTGGGTGGGTGGGCGGGGTGGGAGCTGGCGAAGGAGGGGAGCTGGTCTCGGTTGAGCGGTCTGATCTCCCCTCTGGGTCCCCACCCCCCTTGCCCCCACCCTGCTTCTCTGCAAGCCACGACCGCCTGGATCCCCCGGTGCTGGGGAGTCCTTGTCTGGGGGCGGGCGGGCAGGCTGCCGGCTCCCCCACGCCCTCCCCGCGCCCTCCCCACCTCCAGCTGATAGCGTGTGGCTGGCGAGGGTGTGTGTGTGTGGATGTGCGCGCTCTTCCACCAACGCTGCAGCTCAATCCATTTCAAACAAGAGGAGCATTAACCTAGCGTCATGACGAAGCAGAATCAGCCAGCACTGTCCTCTCCCTTTCCCACACCCCAGTCTGCAGCACTCACACTCACACACACCTACATGCACCCAGAGTCCCTCAGCCTCCTCCTAAACAGCCAGAGTTCAAGTTGCTGTGGGCAGTGGGTAGGGGGAGGGGGCTACTGATGACCCAGGGGGACAACGCCTGGTTTCTCCAGGCACCAGCACCTCCTACCCTATTTATGACCACCCCACCATCTGACAGCAGCAACTGAGGCTTCTGGGGTCCAGCCTCTCGAGGTGGGGGTGCAGGCACAGGCCAGAATTGGTTACCCAAGGATGAGCTCTCTCCTGGGAGGGCAGAATGGAGGGATGCAACCAGGTTCTCAGTACTGAGATGTGGGCTGGCCCCTTGGTAACCTGAATCCCCTGGGAACTCCAATGGGATGCGGCAGAGAGAGAGAAGGACCCCATCTCTCCCTAGGGCGGCTTCATGAAAAATGAGCTTCCTGCCCGGTAACCCCCGGGTCCGGCACAGAATTTACAGGCACGTGCCTTCCCTGTCTCTAGCAAAGCCTCAACCATCCCAGGAGCCTGTCATTGGCCTTTCGGGCCCCCTGGGCAGGACAGGGAAGGGCAACAAGCCTTGCCCTTGACCCTCGCCCTGGCCCCAGCGTCCTCTCCACCTCCACACCGCAGACTTGCCTACCTAGGCAGCCCTCACCGTTGCCCTGGCAACCCTGCCCACAGCCGGTCAGCTGATGGTATCAGCTGTTGTTGGGGAAATCTAGAATCTGGGGAGGGGGCTCTGGGGTGTCTGAATGGAGAAGCACAGAGGGAGGGGCTTGAGGGAAGAGGCCAGGAGGGGACAGAATGTATCTGGCTGGTGGGGACAGAGAGGACAGTAACCTGAGGGATGGGCTCCAGAGAGAAGGGAGGAAGGAGGGAGGCAGGTGGCTGAGAAGGAAGACAGAACACAGGCTGAGCTGCTGCAGCCGGGTGGGGGTGGCTGTGAAGGTATAGAGAAAACCTGGGGGTGGGGGATGAAGCACGGGATCCGTGAAACTGTGGAGAAAAAGGCCAGGAGAGTGATGTGGGAGGGGGCATACCTTTAATGTGGCAGGAAGGGGCACAGCCTTGGAGGAGGAGCCACCCCGGCCATTGCTCCACAACCAACCCGGCCTCAACCCAGCCTCTCGGCTTTCTGTACCTTCAACCCCACCCTTACTTCCCTGTAATCAGGGGCTGAGAGTCAGAGGGGAAGCCCCAGCCCCACTCCAGCCCTAGATGATCTCTCGGTCCCTCCAGCTGACCAGGTACCGGGGGCTTTGACACCTCAGCCCTTTAGGATTCCTGATCCCTGCCGCACCCGACCTGGGTTCCTCCCCTGCCGCTGCCCCTCCCCCACCAGGCCCCACCCCAGGAGAGCTGTCTTCTGGTGCGAGGGTACCCAGAGGTAGAGCTGAAGTGAGCTGATGCCAGGAAGGACACTGTGGCCAGGGGCCTGGAACGAGGTGGGTGATGAGGAATGTGTAGGACCGCTGGGCCTGGGAGGAGGGGTGCCTCCTCCTATCGAAACCAGCACATGTAGGGCCGAGTCGGGGGAGTCAAGGGGAAAGGGCGGAGGGGAAAAGGAGGGGAGGGTGCTCGGTACCTTCAAGGGCCCAGGGCGTGGGGCAGGAGCGCAGCAGCCTCCTCGGTGACATACACCTCCATCCCTCCGCGCATCTCCTCTCCGCCTCCCGTTGCCAAGACAACCTGCCGGCAGCTCAGGCCCGGCTCAGCTGCGGCGGCAGGGAGGGGGGAGGAGGAAGCTGTGGCTCCCGCTGCCTCTTCCTCAGAGATGGAGGGAGGGGGCCTGAGGGTGTGTCCTCAGTGCTGGCACTGGGGGTTAGGGGACAGCTTCAGGAGCTAGGGTGCCCAGTGAACCCCATCAAGTGCCCCCATCCCCCCACTTCCCTTCATAAGGCTCTAGAATTGGCTCTAGGGGTGACCTCAGGAGAACCCTAATTCAGGGCCGGAGAGCAGGCCAGTCTTGAAGAGTGTGCAGCACTGGGGAGAGTCCCCACTCCAGGAAGCCCAGTGTGGAGCTCAGGACCGTGACAGAGAGCAAGGCAGGGACAGTCCTTGTGCTGAAGGGCCAGAGGGGTTGCTCCAGCAGGGTGCAGAGGCCCCTGGACGCTGGCTGCACTGGGCACTTGGCTGCGGGCCCCACACCTCTGCCGTCTCTACGTGAGCACCTTCACCTGGTCCCAAACCCTCTCTCATTCCACTGAGAAAAGTCAGGGCACAGGACAGCTCTCTTCCAATCCCTCAAGGCCCCATTCCCACTGTCCCCCACCACGCCCGAGTCTCACATTCTATCGGAATGTCTCTCCATGGGTGGGGCGGGCGGGCCACCTTGGGCAGGAAGAGTGATCAGCCCAGCCAGGCCTGGACCCAAGGGGATTGCAGAGTGAGAGCTCCCTCTGTCGACCTGAGGAGTGGTAACTGCCAAGGTCATTTTGCTGCCAGGGATTTGGGCACTGTGTGTGTGTGTGTGTGTGTGTGTGTGTGTGTATTGGTGCTGGGCCTTCAGAGGGGCGGCAAGGGGACCCTTCTCACCCATGCCATCCTCTGCCCCCACCTCATCACTGTCCTTGTCCCATGGAAAGACTGACTCTGCCTCCAGCCTCCTCCCCCTGGGAAGGCCTCTGACCCCTCAAGGCCGACTGAACTGTACTCCCCCATGGCTTGTCTGAAAGGGGAGGTTCTCCCCTTGAAAGCCGGCAACACTGAACAACAGGTGCCTGTTGGCTCGGGCCCCAGGCGGGTGGGTTTCCTCAGCTCTGCTCCGTACCCCGCAGGCAGGCGGTGGCTGCCAGGGCTCTCGTACCTTTGGAAGTTCAGGAGTTCTCAAGACCTTGAGGATGGGCGCTTGTGTCCACAACACGGGGCCAGGGTTCCTGTGTCTCTCAGGCAGGGGGGTCCCAGGCCCCCTGACGCCCCATTCTTGGCTCCTTTCCCCACAAGGTCACTGGTGCCAGATGTCCTGGGCGGACTCCGGCCCTGCTGCCTCCTCCCTCCCCCAGGCCCTCTCGATAGGCTTCTCTGTCCACGTCTGGTCTGTCTCACTCCAGTGCCCCCTGGCCCCACCCCACACACCAACCTGCTGGGCGGGGGAGCTATGTAAATATTAACTTCTGGAGAGGTAGAGCCAGGGCACCTGGATACTCAGGGAGGAGGGAAAGGGTGACAGGGACCTGAAGAAAAAGAAGGATGAGGGCCCCAAAGTCACCATTCTCATCAGAGATGGGGAGCCATGTGCCCGTGCCTCCGGGCATTGGACTCGGCTGCCCGGACCCCAGAGCCTCCATCCTCCAGCATGCTGCCACCGGACCACTGCATTGGGCCCCCGCAAAGCCCCTCACCATCTCCTCCCCGCCACAGCATAAGGACCAAACTCTTCATCATTTGATCCAATCACTTCCTGCCACTTCTCTACACAAATTTCAGCTCCAGCCAGGTAGACAGACTGTTCCCCTTCCCCAGAGGACACCTCCCATTTCCCCGCCTTGATTCTCATGCCTGTTTTTCCTCTCATCATTTTCCGCTCTGTGCATATTTTCTGCACTGAAATCATGCAAACCCCAGGCCTTCCACAAAGCTCCCGCAAGCACCCCGGCCTCTGCTCTCTCCTGCCCCAGAACCCACGATGCATGGGCAGGGGAGGGAGTGGAGAACCTTGCATGCAAAGTGTGGAAGCCAGGCAGAATCTAGAGTGCAGTGCTCACTAGCTGCGAGACCGTGAATGGCCTGGCATCTCTGAGTGTGAACTCATCCACATGTGCTACATGGGAACATCTCACCGCCCTAAAGAAGGAGTGCAAGAAAATGTGCCCTGAATGTGGCCTAGCACATCTCCTGAGCTCGGTACATATTAGTTTCCTTATTTCCAATAATTCTTGTCTCCGCTTTACGTCTTTGGGGACGTACGAAAAACAAACAAAAAAAGTTGCTTTGTTATGTCATGTGTAAAAGAAGGATTTCCAAAAGTCCCATCAAAGAACAAATAATTGCCTTTTTATGGGTTTATCCCTCCAATTAAATTTCAAGTGCCTTGAGAGCTCTATCTTGTCTCTCTTTTTTATTAACGGAAGGATTAGCACAGGGCTTGAATGTTGTGGCAGAAAAATAAACACTGGGACTAACTGCTTAAGCCCCGGCCCCACCCACGTCTGCCAAAGAAGGTGGGAGAAGGCAGGATTCCGGCCTCTCTCCTGCCTCCGCCTAGAGGGACGGTGGGGTGTTGGGATAATGACTTCTTTCTGGGGCTTCAGGTGGTGTATTTCCTCAATAAACATTTACCCTGTGAACATACTGTGCTGGGCAGTCAGGGAGGAAAAGATGGACTATTTCTACATCTGGGGCACATGCTATTTAGCGGAATCATGACAAGTACATACATCATGACAGTTCTGGACTAGCTGTGACATGTACCATAAGGCAAGGGCAAGTGAATGGCTGGCAAGACCAGTGGTAGTGGAGACAGTTGCTCCTCCCCGGGTAGTGCCGAGAGCCTATGGAGCAGAGAAGGAGCCTGCGGTCTGGGGTGTGTGTGTGTGTGTGTGTGCGCGCGCTACAGCAGGACACGACAGGTGGCAGGAACCCTTTGAATGAGGATGGGGACATGCTTGCTTGATAGAGTTCCAGTTTTCCAGCATTCTTAAAGGGTAGTTGTGGGGCTAGGGCCGAACAGGGAGACTGGACAGGGCTGGATAGGAGTCTTAAAGATGACGCTAAGGAGTTTGGCCAGGATAGTGTGGGCTGGGTAGAGCTGTGGTTGTGGTAGAGAAGATAAGTGGAGCAAACTCGGATGTACTGGAGTAGAGGGCGGTGTTGGGAGGCACAGAGATGATGTAGGGAGCGAGCAGAGATTTAGACAGATCCCAGTGAGGTCTGGCCACGGTGCAGAGCCCCAGAGTTTGGGAGGGAGCAGTCACGCGCAAGGAGGGCAAGGAGGCGGTGGCTGAGATGCTGAGGTTGCTCAGAGAGGCAGCTGGCAGACGGAGAGCAGAGTGGGAGGGAATCTTGGGGAAGGGTCCTCTGTGAGGAGCTGGGAAAGAGAAGCCAGGCAGGCCAGCCAAGGGCAGGCCGAGGGGGGTGGGGTGTGGCTCGAGGAGAAACGGTTCTTTACCATGGCAAGCGCTTGACGCTGAAGACACTGAGGACTGAGGCAAGGCTTTCGGCTTGGTCCCTGGAAAGTCACTGTCTCAGCATCAGAGGGACAGGGTTGAATAGACTGATGTAAGTGGAACCAGTTTGTGTGGCCTAAAGAGTGAGTGATGTCTCCCTCTGACGACCTGCTTGGCTCCCCTCTGCCTCATCAGGCTGTTTGGAGGACGGGACGGAGAAAGGGGAGGTCAATTTGTGAGCCATTCTTAGTGAGAGTTCTTGGTAATCCCAAACTGGCGTGAGATTTGAGGCACTGGTGGCCGCTGCTGCCACCTCCATCCACCTGGTCACATACTCCCCTAAAGGGATTCATGTTTCCCCAACAGCAAGGGGCTATTAGCAATTAGCCCCCTGTGGCTACTTCATGCTCACACCTGCATAGACCCGGGCAGTCAGAGGCAAGCAGGGTTGCTGAAGCCAGGTGTGGTCTGAGGACCTGGGGGAAGTCTCCTTCCTCCCCACCGCCTAGATGTGCATGTTCAAAGAGTCCATTTGAAGTGCCATCATTAGGGATCTATTCTTTTGGCTTCTTCCTTTTAGCATCTTCGAAGTCACCACTAGTTCAGGGGGAATGAGCTGAACAGACTTCCAGAGCCTGAAGAGCCACCTGGGGCATGGCAGCGCCTGGACACTGGGCAGAGGCGCCGAGAGGTGTGGTGAGGAGAAGGCTCAGAGTCCAGCCAGGGACCCAGGGACCCAGCGCCCCAGGGCGAGAGCAGGCGCTGGACACCTCGGGGATGGGGTGGGATGAGGGCACTCCCTGGGACAGCACAGGCCTCCAGAGCGGCCCTCCCTCTCCGTTCTCTGTCCCTCCCTGCCAGGTCTCACCTCAAAAAGCAAGAAAGAAAACAGTGAAGGCTTTCTGGAGCCAGCCCCCAGAGGCCTGTCGGTACTGGGGAGGTCAAAGAGAGGGAGGGAGGGGCCGGAGAAAGGCCGAGAAGAAAGCAGAGGCAAGACAAAGGGCCCCGTCCACCTTTGAAGCCGTCTCTAACCCGAGCGAGGGAGGGGCGGGGGTGGGCCGGAGAGCCCGGCTAGCGGGGAGGCAGTCTAGTTTTAAAGAATGTCTCAAATTCCTGCGGAAATCAGAGGGATTGTAAGAGGCCCCCTCCCCAACACACCTCCTTCCCAGCCTCCTCCCCAGCCACCCCCCAAAGTCCAGTCCTCTACACCTGGGGGGCCCCCAACCCTTTGTCCTCAAGTAATTGCTGGGTGTTTCCCCCGTTAAGTCCCATTGAACTCGCCAGTTATCAGCTGTGGCTCCAGACCACCCTCCCAACACACATCCCAGAAAACTACCCCCAACACGGCGCGGTCTTCACTGGGATTAAGGCTCTTTGTGATGGGGGAGAGAAAAAAGTAACCTGGTGAAAAGCAATTATGACGAGCAGTAGGGAGAATGTCTGTCCCAGGGCCGGGGACCTCCCTCTTGGCTGCCGCTGTCCCCACCTTCTAAATTGCCCCGTGGTGGGGGTGTCAGACTCTGCGCCAGCCCTCGCCATCAACTAGGACTGTAGCTGCACCCACCTCCCATTTTCACTGGACCAGGGCCCTTCCCCACTTCCTCTTTCCTTATTTTTAGGCCATTCTAGGGAGCAGAGAGGAGAAGGGATGTCTTTCATCCTTCTCTCTCCATAATGCCCCTCCTCAAGGTACTCTCAGAAGGAAGAGGGAGGGGAGGGGGTACATCCTCATAAGAGAGGGCTCAGTGAGGGAACGGGAAACGAGGCTGGGGGTCATCCTCAGAAGAGAGGGCTCAGTGAGGGTAGGGGAAACTGAGGCTGGGGCCCCAACCCCAGAAGAGAGGGCTCGCTGACCTGTTGGGGTGGGGGGGGTGGTCCCTGCGAGGAAGGACCTCCCCCTCGACAAGATTAAAAGCCAACGCACTGAAGAGGCGGGTTTTATCGCCCCCGAGTTCCACTCCCCACACGCACACCTGGAGGCCCCTGGGAAAGCCCACCGGAGAAGCTGGGGTGGGGGCAGGGCCGCCCCTTCCTCCCCGCCCCTCTGTCCCCCTCCCCCCCAGGCCATCCGGGCCCGGCCGCAGCCTCTAATTGAGATTTGCCCTCAGGTGTGGCCCCCGCCCCGGCCCCGCGGGGACCCGGGAGGACAGGGGACGCCTTCTCGCCCCCTCCCCCTTCCGGCCGCCCAGCCCCACTCCCCGCCCCCGCCCTCCTCACCGGAAAAAAAGCAATTTCGCTGCCTGAGGAGGCTCCTGGCGTCCGCGGGCCGCCCGGGCCTCGCCGGGCTCCGCAGGGCCCTCGCCCGCGTCTCGGGCCTGGGGCCCGGCTGGATGCACGTCCCGGCCCCGGCCCCTCTCGGGGCTTGGGTTTTCTTCCCCAACAGGTAGCACGGGCCGCGCCGCGCGAGCCCAGGAAACCCGAGCCCGCGCCAGGGAGGGACCGCCCGCCTCCCGCGGGGCCGAGCCCGCCGCCTCCCGGGGGCCCCAGCGCTGCGGGCCGCGCCTGCACCTGCCGGAGCCACGCCCGGCCGGGGAAGGGCAGGCTCGTTTCCAGGGGTACTTGGTGGTCGGATCCCCCACCCCGCTTCAGATAACCTATTTGCAGGAAAATGGTTTTATTCCGGGGCTGGGAGTTGGGGGTGGGGTGCAGGCCTGGGTCGTGGAATGTGAGGAGTGGCCAACCCTCTATTTTCCTCTCTCTCTCTCTGTCCCTCTGTTTTCCTGAAACAAACAAACAAACAAAAGTCCCTTCCTACAGTCTGGCCAGGAGGAGTTTGGGGGCTGGGGGCAGACTGAGGGAGATCTGTGGAGCAGATTTTGAGGACAGCCACCTCCAGACAGTTGTCTGCAAGGCCTCCAGTCGCTGACCTTTCAGCGGGCTTCAGGAGCCCGGCTGGGAGGCCGGCAGAGGCTGGCAGCCTGAGATCAGGGTGACACTCAGTTCCTCTCCAGGGCCTGCCACCCGTCCGGGAAGGGGGTGCTGTACCAGCCGCCCCTGGGGCACTGGCCTGCCCCTTCCCAGCTAGGGGCTCGGATGTTTGGCGGCCCTCAGGGTCCTTCCTGGGGGATCTGGCTCCCCTCCAGCCACCCCAGCCCAGTCCTTGGATTAAGAAGGGAGGGGGGTGGGGAGGCGCCCAGGGGCTGCTGCCCCCTGCCTCCCAGACTACGTGAGGGGCTGGGGCCGCCGCGTGCGCTTGGTCCGGCGGGTGGGGGCGGAGCCCACAAACTCGAACTGCTTCTGCTTCTCGGCATGGTTAGGGAAGGGCAGCTGGCCCTGGTAGAGGCGCTTGATGAAGTGGGCCTCGCGCTGGTTCTGGCGGCTGCGGGAAGCCTGGCGGGGCCGCCCCTGCCTCGTGAAGGCCATGAACCAGCCCTCGTGCCGGGCGTTCTGGAAGGCCGTGTAGTTGTTCTCCAGCACGATCTCCGTGAACACGCAGTCTTTGCTCTTCCCGCTGGGCTGCGGGAGAAGCAAGGACAGGAAGGGCATTTGGCCACCTACCCTGGTCTGGGGTGTTGCCCTTAGGGCCTATGTTGGACGACTGAGGAGGGACAACCGGAACAACAGCGCCGTGAACCCAGGGAACTCTGCCTGGTGAGATGGCATCCTAGTTAGAGAGGCAACTGTGGCCAACGCGAACAGGCTTTGTGGATCTGAGTTGCAGGCTTGTCATTTAGCCGTCCTGTACTAGGCTGGGCCTCAGCTTTCTGAGATGCAGGTGAAGATCAAGGTCCTGCAGCAGTTCCCAGCATGCCCGGGCCCTTAGCACTGAAATGCTCATGGAGCCTAGGGGAGTGGTGCTGCTGAGCATGGGAGAGGAGGCAGCAGCCTCCAATGAGAAGAAAGAAGGGTGCCAGCGTGGCCACCCATCCCACCCTGTCAGCAGTCAGGGGTCTGTGCCCATTTCTACAGACAAGAAGCCTGAGACTTGACAAAGATAAGCAAACCAGAGGTCATTTGGTCAGCAACAGCCGAATGGGAAGATGGGATTTGCCTGGTTTCAAACCAAGTGGAATTCTCCCACCCAGCAGGACTGGGCCCACTGTGCGCTTCAGTTACAGGAGCAGCTGCTTAGTGTCTGTCTTGCTAGCTGGAGCCCACTGGCGCCACTGAACTTGGGGGAGTTCCTGTCTTACATCTGTGCCCCACTTTCCACCCTCAACAGCCTTTAGTCCTCCACCCAGAGGCTGCAGTGTCAGGTAGATGCTAAACTCCTACTGATGCCTGCTGGAGAAATACTCCTGACATCAGCCCCGCAGATCCCAATGGCTTGCCAGTCCCCTCAGAGGGCTAATAGAGTTCCAGGGACTCATTTAAATAGAGAAACTAGACCAGGCTCAGTGGCTCACGCCCGTAATCCCAGCACTTTGGGAGGTTGAGGTGGGAGGATCGCTTCAGCCCATGAGTTTGAGACCAGCCAGAGCAACATAGTGAGGCCCTATCTCTACCAAAAAAAAAAAAAAAAAAAAATTAGCTGGGCATGTGCCAGCTACTACTTCGGAGGCTGAGGCGAGAGGATTGCTTGAGCCCAGGAGTTTGAAGCTGCAGTGGGCTATGATTGTGCCACTGCACTCCAGCCTAGGTAGCAGAGCAAGACCCGGACTCTAAAATAAAATAAAGAAACCAGAGAGGGTGGGCGGGCTGAGAGTCGGATGGGAAGTCTTTACGCAGGAGGGTGTGGCTCAGAGGAGAGAGGGGAGCTTGATGCCTTATATGTCCCCACCCCAGTAGGGCTGACTCTCTGTTACTGTTTCCAGTCTCCCAGCCTCACCTTCCCGATGAGCTTGCCCCTCTTGTTCATACAGATGTACTTCTCGCTCTCGGCCCCTTTGATGCGAACTCGGCTGCCAAATGTGTCCGTCTCCACTATGAGCTTGGCTGTGGTGGGGAAGGGGAGAAAGACCTCCGTCCATCGGGGCTGCCAGCCTATGGCTACGGCAGGGGACCACCCAGCCACACTGACCTCCAGACTCAGGCGAAGGGGTTGGGGACGCTCAGGCCCTTGGGGCCCTCAGCCCTGACACAGGATCTGGGGATGGACCAGGAGGTGAGGCAGGGCGGAAGTGAGGCAGAGTGGAGGTGTGGGTGGCCTGGGGGGAGGGCCAGCTCTCACCAAACTTGTTGCCGTCCTCAGCAGTGGCGGAGATGCGACGCCCGGTGACCTGCACGTGCTTGCCACTGGTCCGGCTGTAGAGCTGGTACTCGCGGATCTGCCGCCTGCTCAGCTGGTCGGTCATGGCGCCCTGGTCCCTCACGTACTGGTTAAAATTAGGAGACGGGTGATTCTCCCCCTTTGCGGTTACCAAGGGAAAAATAGTGTCAATTTGCTTTGGGTGACACCACCACTGGTCCATCCAAGGGAGAGGGGTGAGGAGGTGAATGTATTGGGGACAGGCCAGTTGTCCTGCAGAGTGAAGTGGGCATGTGGCCATAACCTTCCCAGGCTCCTGGGTGAGCCGGTCATAACTTCTTGGCTTTGCGTCTACCTTACAGAAGGGACTGGGGTCTGCCCAGGCTGGGGGACACTTATTGACAGAACACAGCCCTGGAATCAGGATTCTGGGAGCTGGAAAGAGCCCTCGGGGTTCTATCCCATCCTCATATTCTATGAAGGAGGTGCACGGGGCACACAGCTCATTAGGGACAGAACCGCTGTCCCCGCCTCTTAGACCAGAGCCTGTCATCTCCCCCAGAACTCCAGGGACATGCTCCATTAGCCAGGACAACCAGATTCCTTCCTCATCCTCTCCACTGGCCTTGAAAGACCCTGTGCCCAGCACACAGGGGCACAGAGCAGATGGTGCTGCGAGTTAGGGTCACCAGAGAGCATGTGGGGGACTCTGAAAGCTCCTGCAGGGTCCCGTGAGCATTTCTTCGAAGCACTAACCGTGGAATCCTGAGCTCATACCCATCTTCTCCCTGGCCTCGCCCCCTGGTGCTCAGGGCCCTTCCAGCGTTCCTCCCTCCTCTATGGGCTGGAGCTGGGGCTGGGCACTATGGGAGAACAGGCAGGCAAAGTGCCTCCTTAGCAGAGGGAGGCAGAGGCAGCACCAAGAGGACAGGCACTATCAGCAGTGGCCCAGTGGCTGCCCTTGCCAGGCGGCTCCTTAGCCACAATGTAACAGAGGCTCCCGGCCAGTTGGTGGGATGCGCCCGCCCACCTGCTTCCCCTTTGGGTTGGGGGAGAGGAACCATTTCCCCCCACACACTGTGCAAAGCCAGGAGGAGTACCGCCTCCCAGCTAGGTCTCTCCTTAACCATCTGTAAGGCTAAGTGGGAGAGACTCAGAGTACTTCCTCCTCTCCATCCTGCAAGGTGCGACCCGGGCTAGGTTTCCTGGCTGCTGGCAGCAGCCTCAGCTCTGGCAGGAGAATGCACCTTTTCTGTTGCTTCTCTCTCTACCTGGATGCTGCTGCCTGTGCTGGGACAGCTTTTCCTATCCCCTGCCCCAAATCCCTAATTCCACCTTTATCCCAGGCCCAACCTCAGCCATCTGGACAGAGCTAGACCCAGATCAGCATCTGTTAGGGGCTACTCTCTCCTAGGGAGGGGGTGGGAAATATCACCTTTGAAGCAGGGGGAATGAGGGAGCAGCTCTCAGAGCTGGACGTTTAACCTGCGCAGGGTTCACACTTCCTGTGCACCATTGCTCATTTCCAATTGCAGCTCCCCATAGAGCAGCCTTTGCTCAGCCTCTGCAAGACCTGCCCCTTGCCCCACCCTGGAGCATTTGGGGTGGGGGACCTGCCCAGCCTGCCCCTCCCTGGCCTCCCTTCCAGGGGGTGGGGTCCTGCCTGTCCCAGTCCCGCCT
This sequence comes from Macaca mulatta, assembly GCF_049350105.2. NCBI lineage: Eukaryota > Metazoa > Chordata > Mammalia > Primates > Cercopithecidae > Macaca > Macaca mulatta. The sequence goes on along the minus strand of NC_133413.1, from coordinate 23,690,973 downwards.
CCTGGCCCAGGTTCAGGCCCTCCGCCCCTCTTGGCCGACGGCCTTCTCTGGCAGTCTGTTCCAGGTCAGGAGCAGAGAGCGCCCCCCCGAAGCCCCCTCCTTTCCTTGTCCCCTTCAAGCCTTTCACAAAGGCAGCCCCACGCCCCCCCACAGCCCACAACCCACAAGTCCCTCTCCCCGCGGGACCTAGCCTGTCCCTTTCATGTTCCCGCTGCGGGAGGACCTCCCCTTCCACCACTGCAGACAGCTGCTTGTCAGACAGCCCCTCAAGCATGGCTGTGGTCCGGCCTGCTGGCCCCCCCTCCCAGGGGGGTGAGGGGGCACTTCAAGGGGGAAAGGACCGCTTTGCCACCTTCCCTGAGTCCTGAATGGGGCCTCAGCCAGGCCATAAACGCCCGGCCAGCCGCACCATTGTGCTAGTTCCCCTCCAGAACAGGTTGGGCCCACCCCCAGCCCCCTCCCAGCCAGGCTGGGGGCTTTCTTCTGGCTCCCCCTGGATGTGTGAAGCAAAAGGCCTGGAACGGGGCTGGAGCAAAAGGGGGAAGGAAGGGGGGGGGAGTTGTCTCTCCCTCTCCCACCCCCCCACTGCTTCAAAGGCTGCCCCTTTCCCTCTCCCAGAGAAAAGGCATTTACCTTCAAAAAAAGTCCCCACTGGATATGAAGAGAAGCGGGCCTCTGGCCTGGGAAAGCCAAGCGATCTCGCCCCAGAGCGGTTCTGGACCAGTGCATTTTAATAGCTGCACTTTTATGGAGGATCACAAAAAAGGGAGCAAGCCTCGCACTGGGGGCTGAGACTTGGGGGTGGGAGGTGTGCATGGAGGGAGGTGGGGGGCCGACTTGGGGTGGGGGAAGTGTAGAGAAGCAAACCCTGCATCCCGTCCCCAACAAACCTCTTTGGGCTTGACCTCTATGCCCTCCAGGTGAGGAGTCACCTCACCCTGGCCGGGCATTCCGGACATGCTCATGAGAACCCCACACTGGGCATCCGTACTGATGGGAGTGGGGTGGCGAGAGGGACATATGAGTGGTTTTGCATCAAAACCTGTCCTTTCAGGTACTGGCAAACCCAAGCCTCACCTGAGCCATCACCTCCACCCGCTTCCAACCGCTCCAGGCTCCATCCCTCAAGTCCGGAGTGCCCACGCACTTAGCCTTCTGGGGGAACCCGGTGGAGAGGGAGGGAGAGGAGCAGAGACCCAGGGGAAGTGGGGAGGGTCCTCAGAGGGAGGACAGAGATAAAACCTCAGTCAGCCCCCTTCCTTGCCCTCCCCATCAAAGGCTCACTCCCCTCCAAACCTCAGTGCCTCCTGGACCCAGGGAGAGGCCAGACTCTGCCTCTGTCCACCTGAAAGGAGCCTGCACCCGCCCTGGTTAGGTGGGGTGGGAAAACTGGGGGAAAGCCGGTGGGAACGCCTGCCTACCTGAGTTTGACAGCAGAGAATCAGCAGCTGTAAGCACCTGTGCGGGGACAGGAGGTAAGCCCAGGTGTGGGTGCCAGCCACAAGCCTAGGGTGCACCCAGGCCCCCGCCCCCGCCCTGCCAGCCCCGCACACGCACGCGTGGGAGTCCCGGGAAGAGGAGGGCTGCCCTGAGGCTGGAAATGGCAACAAAACTCCAGTGGGAGAGGTAGCACACTTACAGAGTGAGGTTGGGCAGCAGGCGGGCGGCTCCCATCGCTGGAGAGGTTCCTCAGGCGGTTGCCCCCCTGCCCCCAAGCTCAGGAGCAGATGTGGGAAGTCCCCAGGGGTAGAGTCCCAGAGAAGCCAAGGTCTCTCCGAGCCACAGGTTTTCAGGGGGGCGAGGAGAAGAGAAAGGGGAGGAGGAGGAGGAGAAAAAAGAGGGAGGAGGAGGGGGAGGAGGAGGGCGTAATTGGGAGACTGAGGTATGAGGTGTCCACCTTCCTGGCCAGTGAGGCTGCAAAGCAGATGCGGGTGGGGGCGTGCGCGCTGTGCCCTCTGGGCTGCCAGTCTCTCCTGGGCCACCCAGTGCAGAGATGGAGCAGTGGGGGCCTCCTGAAGGAGGTGGCCCTGCTGTCTCCCGCTCTATTCCTGACCCTCACAGACTGGCCAAACTCGACGCAGGCAAACTCGATGTGTGGCAGGCAAGGGAGGGGGAGCCCCTCCTCCCCTCTCCGGGTCTGCGTCTCCTGCCCTCAGGTCTGGTGCCCCACCTCCCCAGTCTCCTGCCCTCAGGTCTGGTGCCCCACCTCCCCAGTCTCCTGCCCTCAGGTCTGGTGCCCCACCTCCCCAGTCTCCTGCCCTCAGGTCTGGTGCCCCACCTCCCCAGTCTCCTGCCCTCAGGTCTGGTGCCCCACCTCCCCAAGGGTGAGCTGCAGGTGTCAAGCGGGGCTGGGGTCTCTGGTTCTGGCTCAGGAGTGGAAATTCCCAGAAGCAGCCTTAAAAGGAGGAGCCTCCCTCCAGGGGGCAGGGGTGGGCTTGGCTTGGAGCAGCTGATTGCTGGGAAGGAGGGGTTAAGTCTGTCCTGACCAGCAGCAAATACTGGGCGCAACAGATTGGGGGTCAGAGGTGGGTTGGCAGGTATAGATGGAGGTCTAGGAAAATCCCAATGGAGAGGTGCAAAAGCTGGCCTGAGACAGAGACTCAGAGAAGAGCTGGGTGTCCTGGCCTAAGCCCCTTTTCCTTGGGCTTCTGTAGTTCCATCTGAGAAATGAGGACAGGAATGCCTCAGGGTGTTGGGGGTTTAGTGTGAAATCAGCACACAGCAGACTTCAAGAGGTCTGTGTTCCGAGACCCAGCTCCACTCACCATTCTGCATCCCCTTCCTCCCAGTGCCTGTCCCTGGAGCCTCTCTGAGCTAGGAGCAGCTCAGAGTCCCCTCCCTGTGTCCCGTGTTCCTGAGCAGCTGCCTGGGATGAAGTGCCTACCAGCCTCTTCCCCTGACCTCCGGTCCCACATTGCTCGGTACAATGCCAGGGACTAGCCCATTTTGCCGATGAGAAAACTGAGGCACACTGGGAGGTGTTTGCTCAGAATGGCCCAGCTAGTAAATGGAATAGCCAGAATGGAAAAGTCCATCCTTCTTCTGTTCTGCATGGTTTGAGTTGCCACCCTCCAGATCCAGCCCCAAACCTGCTTCATTGTAGGGACACAGAAGCCTTCCTGGGTTTTCAGGATTAAAGGTGGAATCCGAGGTCCTGGAGACTGGTGAACAGAGAGCTCCATGCTGTTCCCTCCCTACAGAAAAGTGGATGACGGTGACTGCAGAAGATAGGAGGGCCTGGGGGTCTGCTTGGGGATCTCTGAGGGAAGACCCACTGTGAGTGAGCAGAGCTCAGGCCCCAGCTCTGGGCTCCCTGGAGTTCTCTGCGCGCCCAGGGTGGGAAGGGAAGGGGAAGTGGCGGATGTGGATTTATTTACCTAAAGAGATGACCAGGGGGGCGAAACTCTCACCTGTGGGTTCCTTCTCACCTTCCTGAGCTCCATCAATCCACAAAGTGGTCTGCCACCCCTGCCCCCATGCACTGACCAGTGCAGGCAGCTCCGGGCTCTCCTCTCCACAGGCTCTTCCTCGGGGACCCAGCCCAGGAGTGGGTGCAGCCTGAGCTTGTGTGGGGAGGGTGGGCGAGCCCTGGCCTTGCTTACCAGGGGGAGTCCGGGGATTTGGAATGAAACTCAAAGAACGTCAAAGCTAGAAGGGGTCTTAGGGATTCATCATTTGTTCCAACTTCCTCATTCCTTGGATGAGAGCCAGAGAGGGCAAGGGACTCGCCCAAAGCCTCACAGCTAGCTGGTGGCATGGCTGGGGCAAGGCACCAGGTGCCCACGTGCCCACCTCTCTGCTTTCCCCCTGTGGATCCTTCGGGTCACTTTCGTTCCGCGTTCTTCCCATCATCTGCAGTCTGGGTTACACTCTGCCTCTTCGGGCAGCTCTGGCTCATTCCCTGAGAAACCTTCAACCTCACATCCACATCCTCACCAGCTCCCAACCCCTAGGCAGGGCATTAAAGAGAGCACAGACACGTGGAGGGGACAGCTCAGGCCTTGGGTTCCAGGGTGGAGGTGTCAGCTGGGGGCAAAAGTTGGGTGAGGGTTCCAATTTATGCTGTCGGGACTTACTGGCCATGGGGACAGTGGGAGCCACTCAAGGCCTCTGAGCCCAAGCACCTGGTTTCTATCCATGGGGACAGGGCCTGCTGTCACTGGCCAGCCCTCAGGCCAGCCTGGGTCTCCATGGTAACAGATGCCAGCAGACAAGCTGGGCCTCGGAGCTTAGCCAGGGGGTTAGCTCTGGGCATGGCTGGATGCCCTGTGTCATAGGCAAGACAGCTGTGGCTCCTTGTCCCTTCCGGTTGGGCACCTGCAAGCCTGGCCTTCTAACTTGGTGTGCTCCTTTACGCCCATGGGGAAGCCAGTGGTGGGCCCTGAGTGGGGAGGCAGCATGGAGCCCTTGATTTTATCACCCCCACCTTGCCCTGGTCCTTATATGCTGTGTGACCTGTGGCAAGTCCCTTCACTTCTCTGATTTCAGGTCCCAGTTTATAAAAAGGAAATGGCTACTACCAGGGATGCTGTCAAAACCACCGCCATCCACATCAGCTGAGATAAAGGACTCGCAGAAACGCAACAAGTGCCACAAGAATGGGGGCAGGGGCCCGTTTTGTGGTTTAGCTTCAGTTGACCTAAACTGTCAGACTTTCTCCTTTGACTGGAGTGAGCTGGGGGTAAGGGGGAGTGAAGAAGGGTGGAGTTTATTAACATTCATTGCTGGGGGGGTGGCGTTCAGGAGGTGATAAGGGAACTGAGAAGTAGCCTGGGCTGCTGTGGTTAATCCCCACCCCCTAGTGCCAAGTTCAACACCCCCCAGCTGGGGTCGTCTCACGCCTGCCTCTCCTAACAGCCCAGCTGGTGCAAACACAGAGCCCACCTGCAGGTCAGCCACTTGCCACCACCTGCTTGAGCCCAGCCCACCCTCTTCCTGCTGAAAAACAGAAGCGTTGGGGCAGGGGAAGGGTGAAGGGCAGAGGGCAAAGGGCGCTCTAGCAAGGAGGATGGAATTTTTGCAATTTTTTTTTTGAGACCGGAGTTTCATTCTTGTTGTCCAGGCTGGAGTGCAATGGTGTGATCTCAGCTCACCGTAACCTCCGTTTCCCAGGTTGAAGTGATTCTCCTGCCTCAGCCTCCTGAGTAGCTGGGATTACAGGTGCCCACCACCACGCCTGGCTAATTTTGTATTTTTAATAGAGACGGGGGTTTCTCCATGTTGGTCAGGCTGGTCTCGAACTCCCGACCTCAGGTGATCCACCCACCTCGGCCTCCCAAAGTGCTGGGATTACAGGCGTGACCCACAGCACCCGGCCTCCACCTTTGCAGTTTATTTCCTACTGCCTGCTTGCAAATCAAAATCAAGTGATCACTGGTTTATCTGCTTGGGGCCAAATACATGCTTGGCTGTAGAGAGGCCTGGCTGTCCCTTGAGGACTACCATTACATGGTTGACTGACTTCTAACTCCTGCTCTCAGTTTACAAGACTTCGTAAACTGTGCACCGGCTCATGCCTCCCTCCCATCAGCAGAGTGGTCAAAATCCAGGGCTCTGGGGCCGGACTCCCTGGCTCCTCTGCCAGCCGTGTCACCTTGGGGCAACTTGTCTAACCTCTCTGTGCCACACTTTCCTCATCTGAGAAATGGTGCTGGGCCAGGTGTGGTGGCTCACACCTGTAATCCCAGCACTTTGGGCAGCCGAGGTAGAAGGATAGCTTGATGTCAGGAGTTTGAGACCAGCCGGGGCCATATAGTGAGACCCCCGTCTCTACAAAAATGTTAAAAAATGAGCTGGGTGTGGTGGTGCGTCCCTGTATTCCCAGCTACTTGAGGGGGCTGAAGCGGGAGGATATAGGTGGAACCCAGAGTTCTGGGCTGCAGTGAGCCATGATTGCGCCACTGCACTCCAACCTGGGTGACAGAGTATGACCCAGTCTCTAAAAAAAATTAAAAAAAAAAAAAAAGAAATGGAGCCAATCACAATCCCCTTAAGGCACGGTTATGAGGATTAAAGGAGTGGGTCGTGGGTATTAGCAGCTGTCACTGCAGCGATCCCCCTTCAAGTAGGTGTCTGCCTTGGACCTTTTGCATGCTGTGCTCCTGTTCCCAGGGACGTCCTCTGCCAGCTCCTTATGAAGTCCATTGGCCCCTTCTTGTCCATTGCCTCCTCCAGGAGACCTTCTCGCCAAACTGCTTCCCCCTGCCCCCCAAATTCACCTGTTCCACTCCCTTCAAAGCACCGGCCAGTAACTGAAATGACTGTGTTGGGTTTTGTTTCCCTAAACTGTAAGTGACTTGAAGGTGAGGAGCTGGGTTTGTCTACCCCGGGTCACTGTGGATGAAACCAAGTTCGAAAAGCACCAGCTGCCCACATGGAGCAGTCCCCCACGTCACTCTCTGGACGACCTGAAGTTAGTGGTTTGTCCCCTTGTTGGAGGGTGGGACTCTGGGTGACCTGGCTGTTAGAGCTGGCCCCTAACAGAAGTTAGTGGCTTGTCTGTTTGTTGGAGGGCGGGACAGCACCCACATCCGTCTCATGGGGGTAGGAAACATGCAGGGAGAATGCCACCCTGGGCGGGCGCGGTGGCTCACATCTGTAATCCCAGCATTTTGGGAGGCCAAGGCGGGAGGATCTCTTGAGCCCAGGAGTTGGAGACCAGCCTGGGCAACATAACAAGACCCCCTGTCTCTACAAAAAAATTTAAAATTCATTGTGGTGTGGTGGCTCGCACCTGTAGTTCCAAGCTCTTTGGGAGACTGAGGTGGGAGGATTGCTTGAGCCCAGGAAGTCGAGGCTGCCGTGAGCTAAGACTGTGCCACTGCCCTCCAGCCTGGGCGACAAAGTGAGACCCTGTCTCTAAAAAAATGAAAAAAAAAAAATGAATACCACCCTGCCCTCTACTACCTCTGTCTCTGGTCTCAAGAGAAGCTATAGCTGGACAGGAGGCCCCAGCCTGGCTGTTGACTTTCCCAGGCAGGTGTTCAAAGAGCTCCGACCTCCTGAGCCCCATACCTGGGGATCCTAGGCAGGATGGCAGGACCAGCTCCCCACTGGTTCACTTCAGGCCTGGCCCCCGAGGGTGCTGGGGAGGGGCAGGGAGAAGCCAGCAGAGGCGCTACATGGATAACCCCGAGTGGGAGGCCCATCTGTGTGTTTGCCTGCTCCAGGGACTGCGCCAGCGTCACCCACGTGTGAACAGCCCTCCAGAGTGCCCTCTGCACACCGGGGAGAGGGTGGGGGTCCCCCACCCCATTTTCCAGTCCTCTCTTGACCTCGCCCCTATGCTTGACTGAGGCCGGCTTGATAGCATGTGGGGCTTGGTGCCTCTGTAAAGCTCATCCCGTCTACCCCACCTCAAAGGTTTCCTTGAGGGTGCGGGCCTCTGGCTCCTGCCTGACCCAGATCTGCACACGCGGGAGGTGCCTGTAAGAGCTGGCCCCTAACAGAAGCAAGCAGGAAGAATGGATGTCCCTGAGGTCCCTATAGATGCTCTGCACACAGTAGCTGCCTGACAGGAGTATGGTCGGGAGAAGACCGTGGGCACTGGCCCCCTAGGGCAAGGCCCTTTCTGGTAGCTTGAGCCTCTGTAGCCCTTGGGTGCCTATAAACCTAGCCCTGCCCAGAGGGAGTGTGCGGGCTGCAAATCCACCTGACACTCAGCTCAGCAGAAGGCAGACTCTAGGCTCTTCCCTTGCCACTGGGGGAGAATTGGGGGTGCCGAGGAGGAGGGACACAGCAGGCTCAAGCCGCGGGGGCTGGGTACAGCGAGGCGGGTATGACCTCAGGGCCCGGGTGCACTGGTTCAAGGCTGCCCTCTGCCGGGCACTTGGGCTGGCGCCGCGGACAAGGAGGCCGGCTCCAGGGAAGAGAAGGGAAGTCCTGACTAGGCAACTTTATTGTGACCCCGAGGTGGGGCTCTTCACTGGGGCTCTCCTGAAAGCGGAGAGTTGGGGGTGAGGGGCTCTCATGTTGCCCCTACAACACCGCTGTCACATTCAGACACAGATGGAGGGTCTGGGCAGGGGCACCCTGTGCCCGCAGCACAGTCCAGGGAAGGCCCACTTTGCACTGTGGCCCCCAAAGCGTGGCCCCTCATTTCTTGAATCCTGGCTTCTTGGGTCTGGCTGTGGCTTTGGCCTGTGGAGGGAAGGCAGGGCTCCAGGGTCCCCCATTCCCTTCTCCATACCAGGCAGCCCCCCCAGAAAATACCCACCTGTCTCAGGGGCCACAGCCCCCGGTCCTACTCACCTTTTTCGCAGGGCTCTTGTCTCTAACGCTGGCTCTGCAACAGGGTGGAGTGGAGCAGGAGTGGGATGGGGGTCAGGGAGAGAGCTCAGCTCCAGACCCGTGGCGGGGCCCTCCCAGTGCCCACCCTGGAAAGCAAGCCTGGCTGCTTCTCCTGGGGACCACTCGGACTCTTTAAACAAAGGGGTGTGCGTGTGTGCATGCACACGCACATGTGTTTTCCTTAGGCTTCTATCTTCATTTGGTTATCACAAATGTCTTTTTTTTTGTTTTGTTTTTGAGATGGAGTCTGGCTCTGTTGCCCAGGCTACAGTACAGTGACACCATCACAGCTCACTGCAGCCTCCTGGGCTCAAGTGATCCTCCTGCCTCAGCCTCCTGAGTAGCTGGGACTGCAGGTGTGCACCACCACACCTGGCCCACAAATGTCTTTTTCATTATAAAATATTAACCATTTTGTACAAAATATAGCAAATAGACAAGAAAATACATTAGTTAGAGTTTTCTTTACTGTCCACACTAAACATTCTGGTGTATTTTCTTTCAGGGTTATTATTTTTTTTTGGTCAAACTTTTTTTTTTTTTGAGATGGAGTCTTGCTGTGTTGCCCAGGCTGGAGTGCAGTGGTGTGATCTTGGCTCACTGCATCCTTCGCATTCCAGGTTTAAGTAATTCTCCTGCCTCAGCCTCCTGAGTAGCTGAGATTACAGGCACATGCCACCACGCCCAGCTAAATTTTGTATTTTCAGTAGAGACAGGGTTTTGCTATGTTGGCAAGACTGGTCTTGAACTCCTGACCTCAAGTGAGTCTCCCACCTTGGCTTCCCAAAGTGCTGGAATTACAGGTGTGAGCCACCATGCCCGGCCTGGTCAAACTCTTAAAAAAAAATGTGTGAAATAAAATAAAAATGACTTTATATCCTGCTCTATGAACTATCAATATTCTTGTCAGGTGCAGAGTTCACACTTGTAATTCCAGTGGTTTGGGAGGCTGAGGCAGGAGGATTGTGTGAGGCCAGGAGTTTGAGATCAGCTTGGGCAACAAAGACCCTGTCTCTACACAAAACTTAAAAGTTAGCCATGCATAGTTGCACGTGCCTATAGTCCTAGCTACTTGGAAAGCTGAGGTGGGAGGATCACTTGAGCCCAGGAAGTGAAGGCTGCAGTGAGCCATGATTGTGCCATCACACTCCAGCTTGGGTGGCAGAGCAAAACCCTGTCTCATTAAACAAATAAACCAAAACCATACACATACTTTCCAGGTTGCTATATTTTTCATAAGCATTATTAATATTCCATTGAGAAAAGAGATGTAGTTTAGTCAATTGTTACATTGGTAGACATTTAGAATGCTTCCATTTTTTCACTATTTGAATAATGCCATGATAAGCATCTTTTTTTAATTTTGTTTTTTGAGACTGAGTCTCGCTGTGTCATCCAGGCTGGAGTGCAGTGGCACAATCTCGGCTCACTGCAACTTTTCCCTGGGCTCAAGCAATTCTCATGCCTCAGCCTCCTGAGTAGTTGGAATTACAGGCACGCCACCAGGCCTGGCTAATTTTTGTATTTTTAGTAAACACAGGGTTTCATCATGTTGACCAAGCTAGTCTCGAGCTCCTGATCTCAAGTGATCCGCCTGCCTTGGCATCCCAAAGTGCTGGGATTACAGGCACGAGCCACTGTGCCCAGCCATGAGAAATATCTTAGTGCAGATAATTTCCCCTGAATTTTGGATGGAATTCTGTGGAAGGAATTGCCTTCAGTGGAATTAGGTCCCAAGATAAGAATGTTGTAATGCTTTTCCAGAAAGGTGATGCCACCCTCCAGAACTTCCATACCCGTGTGCCTGCGTGTGAGGTATATGCACCGTGTGTACATTTGTACGCGCACATGCCAACAGCACAGTATTCTAACACTGTATATCTCAGCTAAGAGACTTCGGCTAATTTAACAGGTAGGAAGAGTTACCTTGTTTCCTCTTGTTCTTTTTCCAGCTTTTTTTTCTGGGAACCAAAAAACAGTTTATTAGGAGAGTTAGGACAAAGTCCAGAGCCAGAACAGATTCCCAAGGTCCACAAGGTTCCCGCTGAGCACCTGGCCAGAACTAGCCAAGGTGGCCTTGGCCCATCCTGCACACTCAGCTTGGGAGGCTGGCCCAGGCTCCCGGTGGCCCATCCCTCTGAGGTGCTTCTGTAGGGGCACCACTTCCTTCCAAACAGCCACACTCCTTCCCCCACCTTAGCCACGCTCGTCTGCTTCTGGGGCACCAGCCTTTTGACTTGTTTGACAGGGCTTTCCTCCTCCAGAGATACATCTGCATCCTCATCCTCATCATCTTCCTCCTCTTCTTCCTCCTCCTCCCCTTCTTCCTCCTCCTCCTCCTCCCAGGTTAGGTCTGATGCTTCTGTGATAGCATGGGAAAGGGGGCAAGGGCACAGCTTAGAGTTACAGAATCTCGATGCCCACCTCCCATTCTGTGATCCATGTTGCTCCAAGCACTGCCCTGGAGGAATCCTAGTCTGGAGTTAACAGTGGTTACCTGCCTGCCACCTGTACAGGGCGGCACCCTTTCTGGCCCTCTTGACAGTGGGGGCCAGGGTAGGGTAGGGGGTCTAGGAAAGCCCTCCAGAGGGCTGGGGTGGTAGAAAGAGGGCAGGGGAAGTGGCTCTGGCTGGGTAGGAGGGGGATTCATATTGGCAAGGGCTGGGGTCAAGGCTAAAGGTAGGCAGAGTGGGGGAGGAAGAGGAGGGAGAAGGGGAAAGAATCTAAAGCAAATAGCTAATGAACTGAAACTTTATCCTAAGACAAGTGGGACCTGCCAAGGCTTTTTAGCATAATCATAATTATGAATGAGGCATAATCATACAGAAAAGAGGGCCAGTTGAAGGGATCTTGAAGGAGTCAGCATCATGCTGCATTGCTACAGTCCGCGTTGCTGTGGTCTGCATCACTGCAGCAGCCACATCCTGAACAGTGGCTCCCTAGTACGGGGTATTACGCTGAGTACTTTTCCTGAATATCCCATTTATTCTTCACAACTGCTCTTTGAAGTTTACAAGCGAGGGGCTGCAGCCTACAGAGGTCATAGCGGGTAAAGAAGAACAGGGACCAGCGCCCTTGCCTTCCAGTCCAGGCTGCTGGTCGTGATGTTGCCTTTGCGGATTTTCTCCCAAAACTCAAGAATCCCTCCAGGGTTTGAATAGCTAGTATATCTCGAGCCCCTGCCTGGCACGGTACTCTCAGACCTTCCTGAGCCCGGGTTCTGACTTACCATAACTTTCCTGGCCACAGAGGAACACGGGTCCTGAGCCAGCCCGGAGCTGGAAAGTAACTGGGGGAGAAAGCTGCACTCCTACCATGGTGACCTGCAGTGGGAGGAAGCAGAGAAGAGAGGGCCACTTAGGCCTGGCACCTCTCGGGGGCTGGCCTCAGGCAGAAATACTGAGTTGATTTCCCTCCCCAAACCCTACACACTACTCATGGATTGTGTGGACCTTACTGTGTTCTCAGCCCTGTACCCCCCTGCTGAGGTGGGCTCTGTCCAAGAATTTGAACCTGGTAATCCCATTCTTGCTAGGCTCACAGATGGGCCTCCAAGCTGAAAGGCAGCTGTCGATAGGGAAGTCTGATTGCTATGGGCTAAATTACAGCTGTTCCCCCATCCTCCAAATTCCTACGTTGAAGCCCTATTCTCCACTGTGATAGTATTTAGAAATGGGGGCCTTGGGAGGTCATTAGGTTTGGGGTCATGAGGGCGGGACCCTCATGATAGAACTAGTACCTTTACAGTAAGAGACACTGGAGAACTCACTCACTCTCTTTCTCTCCACTCTCCTGCCCCACATGTGAACACATAGCAAGAAGGCTGCCATCTGCAACCCAGGGAGAGGACCCTTACCAGAACCCAACCATGCTGGCCCCCTGATCTCAGACCTCAAGCCTCCAGAACTGTGAGAAAACGTCTGTTGCTGAAGCCCTCCAGTCTGTGGTATTTTGTTATAGCAACTTGGGCAGACTGAGACACTCATCAAATGAGAAAGCAGATTCACGATTTTATGTACAGTACTACTTTCTTTTTTCACATCAGACAGGTAATGTGCCAACTCGTAACCAGGTTTGTGGTAGGCACATCTTATGCACAAGTGTGAAACCCCAATCATCACACTTTTAAATGACAAGAGCCTCTATGGTACTTTTGTCTTATGCATAATGTATGGATATACATAATAAAGGTTTTGGCTGGGCGAAGTGGCTCACACCTGTAATCCCAGCACTTTGGGAGGCCGAGGTGGGTGGATCACGAGGTCAGGAGACTGAGACCATCCTGGCTAACACGGTGAAACCCTGTCTCTACTAAAAATACAAAAAATTAGCCAGACGTGGTGGTGGGCACCTGTAGTCCCACCTACTTGGAAGGCTGAGGCAGGAGAATGGCATGAACCCGGGAGGTGGAGCTTGCGGTGAGCTGAGATCGCGCCACTGCACTCCAGCCTGGGCGACAGAGCGAGACTCTGTCTCCAAAAAAAAAAAAAAAAAGAAAAGAAAAAAGAAATGAAGAGAGGCGGGTGCAGGAGCTGGTGTGCAGCAACTGAAGGGAAATGGGCCTGAAAATAGCCAGGACTTTTCACTTCAGAGCTCACACACAGGCCGGGCACGGTGGCTCATGCCCGTAATCCCAGCACTTTGGGAGGCTGAGGCAGGCGGATAACTTGAGATTAGAAGTTTGAGACCAGCCTGGCCAATATGGTGAAACCCTGTTTCTACTAAAAATACAAAAATTAGCCAGGTATGGTGGTGCACACCTGTAATCCCAGCTACTCAGGGGGCTGAGGCAGGAGAACTACTTGAACCCAGGAAGCAGAGGTTGCAGTGAGCCGAGATTGTGCCACTGCATGCCAGCCTGGGCGACAGAACGAGACTCTGTCTTTAAAAAATACAACAAAGCAACACAAAAAACCTCACAGACAGGAGACAAGGCCTCGGGCTCAGGCGAGAAGGAGAGTTGCAGCTGAGACCACCATGGGGAGGCTAGGACCCGCAAGGGCTGTACCCTTAGTAAAAGGCCCAAGGTAAGTGTTGAGGATTGCAGACTAAAAAGCCCAAACCAGCCCTCTTCCCCTCGAAAATGAAAAAGAAAAATCAAAACCCTAGCCACCATAAAAGGAAGCTAACAAGGAAGCATGAATGGAAATAAAAGAAGCCTCCAGTGAGAGCCCACGACCCACAGCTGCGCCTCTCACTTACGGGGTCTGAATTTACTCAGTGAGTACTGCCAAGCCAAGAAATGTATAGAAAATCCCAAGCTTATGATATTCCTGAGGTAAATGGCAGAAGCAAACACGAAACCACTCTGTTGGGACACTCTCCAAACTCAGGCCACATCGAATTCTTTTGGAAAACAACAAAATAAACTAAAGATGAGCTCACCGTATAAAATTACAAAACATACAAGAAACAATCCAGCTAGAGTCAACAGAAAGAAATCAAGTGACTGCAGACTAGCCTAACCAAGACCTTAGAACCCCAATCTAAAAAAATATCAGATAAAGCTGGGTGTGGTGGTGCATGCCTGTAGCCCAGGCTACTCGGGAGGCTGAGGCAGGAAGATGGCTTGAACTCAGAAGTTCAAGACTGCAGTGAGCTATGATTGCACCACTGCACTCCAGACCGGGAGACAGAGCAAGATCTTGTCTCTAAAACATGTATATACACAAATATGTGTGTGTGTGTGTGTATATATATATATATATATATATATATATATATATATATATATATAAGTTTAAAACCAAGTAAATGTAAAAGTAGGAATCATTATCATAAGAACAAGACATTATGAACAAGAAAAAGAACCAAATGCAGCTTTCTAGATATAAAAAACCGGAAGCTGAGGATGGGCGTGGTGACTCATGCCTATAATCCCAGCGCTTTGAGAGGCCAAGGTGGGAGGATCGCTTGAGGTCAGAATTTAGAAACCAGTCTGGATAACATAGTGAGACTCCAGCTCTACAAAAAAAATAATCATAGCCGGGCATGATGGCTTGTGCCTGTAGTCCCAGCTACTCAGGAGGCTGAAGGGGAGGATCACTTGAGCCCAGGAGTTTGAGGCTGCAGTGAGCCATGATCAGGCCATTGCACTCCAACCTGGGCAACAGAGCAAGACCTTGTCTTTTTTAAAACAAAAACAAAAGAAAACCTCAACAAATGATTAAAAAGAAGAATAAAGCAGCAGAAGCAGAATTAGTATGATCAACAATACTGTGAAGGAATTACCAAATATAAGGCACAGAGGGAGAGATTTAAAGAAACATGAAAGAAAAGCTAACACGGGGGACAGAGTGAGAAGGCCCAACATATATCTAATTGGAAAAGGAACTCGAGAGACTGGAAGACAGTCAATATTCAAAGGGAAAACAACCAAGAATTTTCCAGAATTGATCAAAGACATAGATCCTCATACCTGAAAACCTAAGTCCTGAACAGATAAATAAAAATAAATCTACACCTTAACATATCACGGTAAAACTATAGAAAATAAAAACGACCGGGTGCAGTGGCTCAAGCCTGGAATCCCAGCACTTTGGGAGGCTGAGACGGGCGGATCACGAGGTCAGGAGATCAAGACCATCCTGGCTAACACGGTGAAACCCCGTCTCTACTAAAAAATACAAAAAACTAGCCGGGCGAGGTGGCGGGCGCCTGTAGTCCCAGCTATTCGGGAGGCTGAGGCAGGAGAATGGCGTGAACCCGGGAGGCGGAGCTTGCAGTGAGCTGAGATCCGGCCACTGCACTCCAGCCTGGGCGACAGAGCAAGACTCCATCTCAAAAAAAAAAAATAATAATAAAAAGAAAATAAAAACAAAAGACATTGCCTTAAAATAAACCAGAAAGGAAAGACATCTCCAAAAAGGAAATAATCAGACAGATTGAGGATTTCAACAGCAACATTGGGAACCAGAATAGAACAGCTTCAAAGCTGAAGGAAACTCTCGACCTAGAATTATATACACAGTCAAACCATCGTGAAGGAATGAGGGCATAATCATGATATTTCCAGACAAAGCCTGAGTAAGTTTACTATTCTCAGGCTCACTAAAGTGTGTTTCTAAAAAAGATAAATTAAATCAAGAAGGAAGAAGTGGGTGCAAGAAGCAGTGGTAACCAAACTCACTGGTAAACAAAGTAAACCTACCTAAGAATTAACTGGAAAATACAATAGTACTAGTAATGAGTAGTGTTGAGCAAGTTGACAAGTTGGAGCTAGAACACTAGATAATAATATTGAAGTTAAAAAGATGAGAATCACCGGCTGGGCGCGGTGGCTCAAGCCTGTAATCCCAGCACTTTGGGAGGCCGAGATGGGTGGATCACGAGGTCAGGAGATGGAGACCATCCTGGCTAACACGGTGAAACCCCGTCTCTACTAAAAAAATACAAAAAACTAGCCGGGCGAGGTGGCGGGTGCCTGTAGTCCCAGCTACTCGGGAGGCTGAGGCAGGAGAATGGCGTAAACCCGGGAGGCGGAGCTTGCAGTGAGCTGAGATCCAGCCACTGCACTCCAGCCTGGGCGACAGAGCAAGACTCCATCTCAAAAAATAAATAAATAAATTAATTAATTAATAAAAAGACGAGAATCAGGCCAGGTGCGGTGGTTCACACCTATAATCCCAGAACTTTGGGAGGCCAAGGCAGGCAGATCACCTGAGGTCAGGAGTTCAAGACCAGCCTGGCCAACATGGTGAAACCCTGTCTGTACTAAAAACACAAAAATTAGCTGGGCATCGTGGTGCATACCTGTAATCCCAGCTACTCGGGAGGCTGAGGCAGGAGAATCACCTGAACCTCGGAGGTGGAGGTTGCAGTGAGCCAAGATTGTACCACTGCAATCTAGTCTGGGCAACAGAGTGAGACTCCATTTCGAAAATAAAAAAATAAAAAGAGGAGAATCAGAAAACCTCCTTGGATTGTCTGGGAGGAAATAAAACATTAACTTTAAACTTTGAGTCATGCATGATTGTTAAAAAAATTAAAGATAACCAGTAAAAAATTAGAATGAGATTCTATAACTTCCAAACCAGTGAAAAGGGGAAAAGAAACTTTAATTAATCTAATAAATTATAGGAAAAGGAGAAGAAAATAAAAAAGCAAAGAAAGTAGGGGTACAAAGTACATGCCACAAATCCAATTCCATCAGCAATTGCAATGAATACAGACTATACTGGCCAGCTAGAACAAAATCTAGCTACATACTGTGTAAAAGATACATACCTGGAACATAAGACATAAAACACATCTGAAACAGAGAGGTAGCTGAGGCCAGAACACAAAGGCTCCGAAGCAGGCCGTAATACACTCTGGGCTCTTATTCTAAGTGAGAGAGAGCCATGACTTAAGTGTTCTAGTGGAGAAGCCACATGATCTGACCTGTGTTTAAAAGGATCTTTTTGGCCAGGCACAGTGGCTCACGCCTGTAATCCCAGCACTTTGGGAGGCCAAGGCAAGTGGATGACTTGAGGTCAGAAGTTCAAGACCAGCCTGGCCAACATGGTGAAACCCCATCTTTACTAAAAATACAAAACAACCACCACCACCACCACCACCACCACCACCACCTCAGCTGGGTGTGGTGGGGAGCTCCTGTTGTCCCAGCTACTAGGGAGGTGGAGGTTGCAGTGAGCCGAGATTGCGCCACTGCACTCCAGCCTGGGTGTCAGAGCGAGACTCTGTCTCAAAAAAAAAAAAAAAAAGATCTTTTTGGCAACTATGTGGAGCACAGACCAGGAAACTTTCTGTAAAGAGCCAGAAGGTAATATTTTAGGCTTGCAAACCATATGGTCTCCATGGAGACTACTCAAATCTGCTGTTATGGAGGAAAAGCAGCCATGGACAGGGTACAAATGAATGAGTGTGGCTGTGTTCCCAGTAAAACTACTTACAAAAACAGGCAGCGGGCTAGATTCAAGCTCTCTAGTTTGCCTACCCTGGAATAGACTACAGGGGACCATGTGATGGTAGGAAGGCCCAGCAATTAGAATGGAGCCACAGACAACTGTCACCTATACCGGAGTAGCAGGGAAGATGATGAGATGTGGTCCATCGGGGTATAAGATGGAGGCAGAGATGACAGGACTGCTGGTAGATCAGATATGGGCATGGGAAAAAAGACGGGTTGGCTGGGTGTGGTGGCTCATGCCTGTAATCCCAGCACTTTGGGAGGCCAAGGTAGGTACATCACCTGAGGTCAGGAGTTTGAGACCAGCCTGACCAACATGGCAAAACCCCATCTCTACTAAAAAGAAAAAAATTAGCCGGACGTAGTGGAACATGCCTGTAATCCCAGCCACTTGGGAGGCTAAGACGGGAGAATTGCTTGAACCTGGGAGGCGGGGGTTGCAGTGAGCTGAGATCGCACCATTGTGCTCCAGCCTGGGTGACAGAGTGAGACTCCATCTCAAAAAAAAAAAAAAAAAAAAAGGAAAGGAAAAACTGCCATTATTCAATTATTATATGCATAGAAAACTTGAGACGAATTATTAGAAACTACAGCATTTCTGGATACACAACCAATATGTAGATCGACCATGTTCCTGTGACTAGCAGTGAATGGTTTAAAGCAGCAGCCTCCAACCTTTTTAGCACCAGGGAACGGTTTCCTCGAAGACAATTTTTGCATGGATGGGGTGGGAGTAGGGGGTGGTTTTGGGATGAAACTGCTCCACCTCAGATCAGGCAATCGATTCTTATAAGAAGCATGCAACCTAGACCCCTTGCACGCACAGCTTACAATAGGGTTCATGCTCCTCTGAGAATCTAATGCCACTCTGATCTGATGGGAGGCGGGACTCAGGGGTAATGCTGGCTAGCTGGCTGCTCACCTCCTGCTGTGCCGCGGGTTCCTAACAGGCCACAGACGGATTCTGGTCCTTGGCCCGGTGGTTGGGGACCCCTGATTTAAAGTGTAATTTTTGCAGACAGCTTAACTTGCCTAAGGTCACACAGCTCTAGGAAGGGGTGAGCTGGGCTGGACCCCAGCTTTCTGCATGGGCTGTGCTACCTCCCTGGCATGGCTCACTTCTGTAGGGTGAATGCACCCTCGTGTGTGTCCATCCCCACCCAAGAGTGAGGGTGAGGGTGAGGCTGGGGCTGGCAGCAGTTTTCCTGCCAGCAGGGAAAGGCCCACCATGGGGAGGACTGAGGCCTGGAGCGAGGCAATGGTGACCGGCTGCATCTTCTTGTCCTCCTGGTTTGCTGGGGGCAGGATCTCCACGCGATGCATCTCTTCTTTGGCTTTCTCTCCCAAGCAAATCTGCGCGGGTTTGAAAATAGACAGAGGCCCCTCATCACCCTGAGGGCAGACGGGAGAAACCCATAGTCCTCTGTTGGGACCAGAAAGTCTCCGGACTCCATCCTCCTCCCCTCTTTTGGGAACACCGACCGTATGAAGCAACAGCCTGCAGTTCTGCTTCCCCTCCAGCTGGGGTCTGAAGGTCCAAGTCCGCCTCTCCTGACTGAGTTCGCAGCCTGCGGAGGAGAAAGGGAGGGAAGTGGGGCCCTCTATTCGTTCCCGAGGGAGGGGCTCACCTGGGCCCCAAGCTGCCGCGCACCGGAGGTGGGGCGTGGCTCTGGGAAGTAGCCTGAGTTCCCACTCACCCCAGAGCACGGTCGTCACTGCCTTTTCCTCCGTGCTGCTGGCGCTACTGAGATTCATGGCTCCGGGCGGAGAAGCAGGGTGGCCGGGCAGCTGCAAGGAGGGCGCCCGCGTGAGGCCTTGCTCCCTGACCCTGACCCTCGACTGGAGGATGCCAGAGGCCGGCAGGCATCGGCAGATACTGAGGCGTCGCTCGCGGCTGGAGAGCGCCCGCCAAGGTCAAGGGCTCACCGCCAACTCCTGGAGGACGAGTACCCACCTCCCAGCGGGGCGCGCAGCCCGGGGCTCGGCCGGGCGCGGAGAGGACCGCCGGACTCACGCGAGAGGGAGCTGTCCACCGAGCCCAGGCTTGAAAGCCCGCGGGGAGGTCACCTGGCTGCGCTTGGGCCTAACTCAAAAGCCTCTGTGCACCTCCACCAGGCGCAGAGAAAGGGGTGTGCGCGCGGCTTAGGTCCCAGCTCCCCCCACTCAGCCTTACTGTCGCTGCTTCGCGCGGGGCCAGTCACGCCATTGGCGCTCCCGGAGCGCAGCGCAACCTCATCCCCGCTGGCCGGAGGGCTGCTGCCCAAGGCCGGGCTAAGAAGCCTTGGAAGGGGAAGGGCAGGTGTCCAATCAGCCGCAAAGAAGCCGCCTGCCTCTCCCCTTCCCTTCTCCCATTGTTTCCTCCTCTGCGCGGTAGAATCACCTGGAGGGCTGTTAATGTGCGCATCGCTGCGCCCCACTCCACAGCTGCCCTTGGCGTGGGTCTGGGTGGGGCCGAGGGAATTTGCTTTTCTAACCGGTTCCCAGGTGAAACTGATGATGCCGGCCCAGGACCCTTCGTGAGAACGGCTGTCCGAGCCAAAGAGGACCCGCCGAGGCCTACTGGCGACCCCTCCCCAGCCCATGGAAAGGAAACCTTAGCCCAACTTAGGAAGGGAGGCCTGCAGCTGGCAGGAAGCGGCAGTTAGAAGCGCTCCTTGTTCGTTGCCTTTCTTCCTTTCCTTTCCCTATGCCTTATACAGCATGGGCCTTTCCTAAGGCCCAGACAGCCCGTCCTTCCAGTCTCCAATGAGAGAGAGCGAGCCCTGTCTCCAGAACGGTGAGATCTCCCGCGGAGAGCCACAGCCCGCAGGTGGGGTGGGGAGGGGAGCAGGGAGGCTCCGCGGCAGGGGGCGGGGGGCACACTGGGGAGCACGGCTAGCGACGCTACAGGGCCAAGCACGTGACCAGCAGCGGGTCCCAGGCTCAGTAGGCAGTGAAGAGAAGGGGGGGTTTCAGCGGATATACCCTGGAGACACCTCAGATAACCAGGGATCTCCCGCACACCTCTGGGGCAGGGGCTCATTGCTACGGAGAGGTCAGAATCTTTTATTCCTGGGAGCTGGGGTCAACCTCCCTGTGAATTGGCCAGGACAACCCAGGAGAGGCTTGGGGGCCTGCCAGGGCCCCCTAGGCTCCCTGTCCTCAGCTGAGCAGTTCCAGTCTCCTTGACTGTCCCTGAGATCTCTGTCCTTGGCAGGGGGCCTACTGGAGGTGACAGCCATTGCAGCCAAGTGTGTGGTAAAGATGAGCAAATTGCAGGCACATGCATGCCATGCACAGACGTTCAAGTATTCACTCAACAAACGGTGATTCCGCCAGCCGGGCGGGGTCTGTGCATCCCGCAGTGAATACGAAACAGCCCCTCAAAGGGCTTCCAGCCTCATTGGAGAGTAGGGCTCAAAGCAAACCGGTCTTCAGTGGCCCCAGGCCACCCTCCCCGTGAATAATCACACTGATGTGAGGCTGCAGCTGGGGTTCACAGTGAAGGCTAAATGGAGGCAGGGGAGGGGGATGACCCTGAGGTCATGACCTAGAGCTGGGAGACTGGAACTGGACAGTCTGGGTTCAAGTCTGGACTCTGTGATTTCAGGTGTGTTAATTCATGTCTCAGTGCCTCAGTTTCTTCATCTGCTAAATGAGGCTATAATACTGGTACCATCCTCATTAACTTTTTTTTAACTGATACATAGTAATTGTACATATTTACGGGGTACATATGGTATTTTGATACTTGCACACAATGCGTAATGAGCAAATCAGTGTAACTGGGATATCCATCACCTTCAACATTATTTCTTTTTTTTTTTGGAGACAGAGTTTCACTCTCATCACCAAGGCTGGAGTGCAGTGGTGTGATCTCAGCTCACTGCAACCTCTGCCTCCCGGGTTCAGGCGATTCTCCTGCCTCAGCCTCCCGAGTAGCTGGGTTTACAGGTGCCCACAACCATGCCCAGCTAATTTTCATATTTTTAATAGAGATGGGGTTTCACCATGTTGGCCAGGTTGGTCTTGAACTCCTGACCTCAGTGATCCTCCTGCCTCGGACTCCCAAAGTGCTGGGATTACAGGCGTGAGCCACTGGGCCTGGCTAAATGTTTATCATTTCTTTGTGTTGGAAACATTTCAAGTCTTCTCTTCTAGCTATTTTGAAATATACAGTAAATTATTGTTAACTATAGTCACCGTACTGTACTATCAACTTATTTATTATTATTTCTTATTTCAACTTATTTCTATCAAATAGTATGTTTGTACCCATTGATCTCTCTCCATCCCTCCACCCCTTCCCAGCCTCTAGTATTCCATCATTCTACTCTCTAATTTCAATTTTTTTTTTTTTTTTTAGCTCCCACATGAATGAGAGCATGTGAAATTTGTCTTTTTGTGTCTGGCTTGCTTCACGTAACATAATGACCTCCAGTTCCACCTATATTGCTGCAAATAAGAGGGCTTCCATATTTTTTTATGGCTGGATATATTCCATTGTGTAGAGGTACCACATTTTCTTTTTCCATTCATCTGTTGATGGACACTTAGGTTGATCCCGTATCTTGGCTCTTGGAATAGTGCTGCAATAAACAAGGGCGTGCAGATATCCCTCCTTTCCTTTGGATACTGATTTGCATTATGGAAAGCAGTATGGGGACTTCACAAAAAACTAAAAATAGGACTACCATATGATCCAGCAATCCCACTACTGGGTTATTTATCCAAAGGTATTTCTAGGGTTATTTATCCCAGTAATGGAACTGTTGAATCATGTGGTAGTTCTATTTTTAGTTTTTTGAGAAATCTCCGTACTGCTTTCCATAATGGCTGTACTAACTTACATTCCCACCAACAGTGTATAAGAGTTCCCTTTTCTGCACATCCTCGCCAGCATTTGTCTTTTTGATAACAGCCATTCTAACTGAGGTGAGATGATACCTCATTGTGGTTTTAATTTGCATTTCCCTAATGATTAGTGATGTCGAGCTTTTCTTTTCTTTTCTTTTCTTTTTTTTTTTTTTTTGAGACAGAGTCCTGCTCTGTCACCTGGCTGGAGTGCAGTGGTATGATCTTGGCTCTCTGCAACCTCTGCCTCCTGGGTTCAAGCAATTCTCCTGCCTCAGCCTCCCGAGTAGCTGGGACTACAGGTGCGTGCCACCATGCCCAGCTAATTTTTGTATTTTTAGTAGAGACAGGGTTTCACCATGTTGGCCAGGATGGCCTCATTCTCTTGACCTTGTGATCCTCCTTCCTTGGCCTCCCAAAGTGTTGGGACTACAGGTGTGAGCCACTGCGCCCAGCTGAGCATTTTTTCATATGCCTATTGGCCATTTGTTTGTTTTCTTTTGAGAAATGTCTATTCATGTCCTTTGCCCACTTAATATTACTATTTGTTTTTTGCAGTTGAGTCATTTGTATTCCTTGTATATTCTGGATATTAGTCCCTTGTTAGATGAATAATTTGCAAATATTTTCTCCTATTCTGCAGGTTGTCTCTTCACTCTGTTGACTGTTTCTTTGCAGTGCAGACGTTTTTGGTTTCATATAGTCTTATTTGTCTATTTTTGTTTTTGTTGCCTGTGCTTTTGCAGTCTTAAGCCATAAAATCTTTGCCTAGACCCATGTCCTGAAGCATTTCCCCTAGGTTTTCTCCTAGTAGTAGTATAGTTTCAGGCCTTATGTTTAAGTCTTTAATCCATTTTGAATTGATTTTTGTATGTGATGACAGATGGAGTCTACTTTTCTTCTTATTATCAATATCCAGTTTTCCCAGCACCATTTATTAAAGAAGATGTCCTTTCCCCAATGTAAGTTCTTGGTGCCTTTGTCAAAAAATCAGTTTGTGATAAGTACAGAGATTGATTTCTGGGTTCTCCATTTTTTTCCGTTGGTCTGTGTCTGTTTTTATACCAATACCATGCTGCTTGGTTACTATAGCTTTGTAGTGTATAATATTTATATTTATATTTGAGACAGGGTCTTGCTCTATCTCCCAGGAGTGCAGGAGCAATTTCAGCTCACTGCAGCCTCCACCTCCTAGACTCAAGTGATCCTCCCACCTCAGCCTCTGGAGTAGCTGGGACTATAGGTGTGTGCCACAATACCTGGCTACTATTTTTTTTTTTTGGTAGAGATGGGGTTTCTCCATGTTGTCCAGGCTGGTCTCAAACTCCTCTGCTTAAGTGATCCACACACGTTGGCCTCCAAAAGTGTTGGGATTACAGGCATGAGCTTGCCCACCCTGTAGTATGTTTCGAAGTCAGGTAGGGTCATGCCTCTACCTCTATTCTTTTTGCTCAGTATTGCTTTGGCTATTTGGAGTCTTTTGTGGTTCTATACAAATTTTAGGATTGTCTTTTCTGTTTTTGTGAAGAATGTCATGGTATTTTCACAGGGATTGCACTGAATCTGTAGATTGCTTTGGGTAGTATAGCCTTTTAAATTTAATTTTATTTCTTATTTTTAAATTTTATTTATTTTCTATTTTTGAGGCAGAGTCTCGCTCTGTTGCCCAGGCCGGAGTGCAGGGGTATGGTCATAGCTCACTGTAACCTTGAACTCCTGGGCTCAAGCAATCCTCCTGCCTCAGCCTCCTGAGTAGCTTGGACTATAAGGTGTGTACCACCACGCCTGTCTAATTTGTAAAATTTTTTTGTTGTGTCTCACTATGTTGCTCAGGCTTGTCTTGAACTCCTAGGCTCAAGTGATCCTCCCTCCTAGGCCTCCCAAAGCACTGGGATTATAGGCATGAATCATTGTGCCTAGCCCTAGTATGGCCATTTTAACCATATTAATTTTTCCAGTTCATGAGCATGGGATGTCTTTCCATTTTGTTGTGTCCTTTCCAATTTCCTTCATCAGTGTTTTGTAGTTTTTGTTATAGAGGTCCTTCACTTCCTTAGTTAACTTTTATTCCTTGGGACTTTATTTTTTGTAGCTCTTGTAAATGGGATCACTTTCTTGATTTCTTTTCTATTTTATTATTGGTGTATAGAAACACTGCTGATTTTCATATGTTGATTTTGGTGTCTTGCAACTTCACTGAATTTGTCTATCAGTTCTAGGAGTTTTTTAGTGGATTGTTTAGGCTTTTCTATACATAAGATCATGTCTGCAAAGAGAGACAATTTGACTTCTTTTCCAATTTCTTTTTATTGTTTTATTTAATTAATTAATTTTATTTTTTGAGACGGAGTCTCACTCTGTTGCCCAGGCTGGAGTGCAGTGACGCGATCAATGCTCACTGCAAGCTCCACCTCTGGGGTTCACGCCATTCTCCTGCCTCAGCCTCTCGAGTAGCTGGGACTACAGGTGCCCCCCACTGCTCCCAGCCAATTTTTTTGTACTTTTAGCAGAGACGGGGTTTCACCGTGTTAGCCAGGATCGTCTTGATCTCCTGACCTCGTGATCCACCTGCCTTGGCCTCCCAAAGTGCTGGGATTACGGGTGTGAGCCACTGTGCCCCGCCTATTGTTTTATTTTATTTTGAGACAGAGTCTTGCTCTGATGGCCAGGCTGGAGTGCAGGGGTGTGATCTTGGCTCGCTGCAATCTTTGCCTTCTGAGCTCAAGTGAATCTCCTTCGTCAGCCTCCTAAATAGCTGGGAATACAGGTGCCCGCCACCATGCCTGGCTAATATTTGTATTTTTAATAGAGATGGGGTTTCACCATGTTGGCCAGGCCGGTCTTTAACTCCTGACTTTAAGTGATTGGCCACCTTGGGCTCCCAAAGTGCTGGGATTACAAGCATGAGCTATTGCGTCCGGCCCCTTCTTTTCCAATTTAGAAGCCTTTTATTTCTCTCTTACCTGGTTGTTCTGGTTAGTACTTATAGAACTGTGTCGAATACGACTGGTGAAGGCCGGCATCCTTGTCTTGTTCCAGTTCTTAGAGTAAAGGCTTTCAGCTTTCTCCCATTCAGTATGATGTTAGCTGTGGGTTGTCATATATGGCCTTTATTATGTTAAGGTATATTACTTGTATGCATAACTTGTTGAGAGTTTTTATCATGAAGGGATGTAGACTTTTATCAGATGCTTTTTCTGCATATATTGAGACGATTATATGGTTTTTGTCTCTCCTGGTATTCTTACCCTGCAATTCCACCTAGGAAACTTCTCATCCATATATAAAGTTCATTGATTTTTTTTTTTTAAGAAACCACCTTAATGAGGTATGATTGACATGCAAAAGGCTGTACATATTTAAGGTATACATCTTGTTGAGTTTGGGGATAAATATACACCTATGAAACCTTCAACACCATCATGGCCATGAACATATCCATCACCTCCCGAAGTTTTCTCTTGCCTTCTTTATTATTATTATTATTTTTGTTTGTTTTGTTTTGTTTTGAGATGGAGTCTCACTCTGTTACCCAGGCTGGAGTGCAGTGGCGTGATCTCAGCTCACTGCAACCTCTGCTTCCCAGATTCAAGCCATTCTTCTGTCTCAGCCTCCCGAGTAGCTGGGACTACAGGCACCCGCCACCACACCCAGCTAATTTTTATACTTTTAGTAGAGACAGGGTTTCACCATGTTGGTCAGGCTGGTCTTGAATTCCTGACCTCAGGTAATCCACCTGCCTCAGCCTCCGAAAGTGCTGGGATTACAGGTGTGAACCACCACGGCCGGCCTGTGTTTTTTCATTAAGAACACTTAATGTAAGATCTATTATTTTAGCAGATAGTAAGTATACTACTGTACTTACTGTACTTAGTATTGTTAGTTCTAGACACTGTGTTGCATAGTGGACTCCAGATTTATCTTGAGTAACTGAAACTTTGTACCCTTTGACCATCACCTCCCTGTTTCCCTCTCCTCCCAGGGCATGGCAACCATTCCTATACTCCTTGCTTTTGTTATTTTGACTATTTTAGATCCCACATGAGTGAGATCATGCATATTTGTCTTTCTGTGTCTGGTTTATTTCATTAAACATAATGCCCTCCAGGTCCAGCCATGTTGTCCTAGATGACAGAATTGCCTTCTTTTTCAAGGCTAAATAATATACCATTGTATGTATGTACTATTTTCTATATCCTGCATCCATCAGTGGGCATTTAAGCTGTTTTCATATTTTGGCTATTGTGAATGATGCTGTCATGAACACAAAAGTGCAGATATCCCTTTGAGATTCTGATTTCAGTTCCTTTGAATATATGGTCAGGAGTGGGATTCCTAGAACATAGGTAGTTCGATTTTTTTTTTTTTTTTTGAGACAGAGTCTTGCTCTGTTGCCCAGGCTGGAGTGCAGTGGCCAGATCTCAGCTCACTGCAAGCTCCGCCTCCTGGGTTTATGCCATTCTCCTGCCTCAGCCTCTCGAGTAGCTGGGACTACAGGCGCCTGCCACCTCGCCCGGCTAGTTTTTTGTATTTTTTTTAGTAGAGACGGGGTTTCACCGTGTTAGCCAGGATGGTCTCGATCTCCTGACCTCGTGGTCCGCCTGTCTTGGCCTCCCAAAGTGCTGGGATTACAGGCTTGAGCCACCACGCCCGGCGGTAGTTCGATTTTTAATTTTCTTGCTGACAGGTTTCACTCTGTCACTCAGGCTGGAGTGCAATGTGATCATAGCTCACTGCTGCCTTGAACTGCTAGGCTGAAGCGATCCTCCCACCTCAGCCTCCCATGTAGCTGGGACTACAGGTGTGCACCACCATGTCTGGTTAATTTTTTTTTTTTTTGGAGAGACAGGGTCTTGCTATGTTGTTCAGACTGCTCTTGAATTCCTAGCCTCAAGCAATCCTCCCATCTTGGCCTCCCAAAGCACTAGGATTACAGGCATGAGCCACCATGCCTGGCCTCTATTTCTAACTTTTTGAGGAACCTCCATACTCTTTTCCTTAGCAGCTTTTACATTCCCACCAAGCATGTACAAATGTTCCTGTTTCTCTACATCCTCAACAATTGTTTTCTTTTGTTTTTTTGAGACAGGGTCTCCCTCTGGAGTCCAGGCTGGAGTGTAGTGGCATGATCATGACTCTCTGCCACCTTGACCTCCTGGGCTCAAGCGATTCTCCTGCCTCAACTTTCTGAGTAGCTGAGACTATAAGTGTGCACCACTAGGCCAACACATTTCTTGATTTTTTTTTCTTTCTTTTTTTGTAGAGTTGGGGTCTCACTATGTTGCCCAGGTTGGTCTTGA
Organism: Macaca mulatta; assembly: GCF_049350105.2. NCBI lineage: Eukaryota > Metazoa > Chordata > Mammalia > Primates > Cercopithecidae > Macaca > Macaca mulatta. The sequence continues at coordinate 23,663,640 of NC_133413.1, read as the reverse complement.
ACTCCTGAGCTCAAGTGATCCTCTTGCCTCGGCCTCTCAACATGCTGGGATTACAGGCGTGAGCCACCTTTTTTTTTTTTTTTTTTTTTTTGGAGACGGAGTCATGCTGTCGCCCAGGCTGGAGTGCAGTGGCGCGATCTCGGCTCACTGCAAGCTTTGCCTCCCGGGTTCACACCATTCTCCTGCCTCAGCCTCCTGAGTAGGGGGGACTACAGGCGCCCGCCACCACGACTGGCTAATTTTTTTGTATTTTTTAGTAGAGACGGGGTTTCACCATGTTAGCCAGGATGGTCTCGATCTCCTGACCTAGTGATCTGCCCGTCTCAGCCTCCCAAAGTGCTGGGACTGCAGGCATGTGCCACCACACAGGCCTGGGTGGTCTTTTCTAAAATGGTGCCAGAGGAACTGGATCTATCTCTTTGGCATGAGCCAGGCTTCTGCCGTGCAGGAATTAGCTTTTTCTTTTTAAATTAACTTTATTGAAAAATAATTTATATACAAAAACCTGCACTTGAACGGGCACAATGGCTCATGCCTGTATTCCCAGAAATTTGGGAGGCTAAGACAGGACGATGGCTTGAGGTCAGGAGTTCAAGACCAGCCTGGGCGACAGACTGAGACTCCGTTTCAAAAAAAAAAAAAAAAAAACACTAGCCAGGTGGTATGACACGCTCCTATAGTCCTAGCTACTTGGGAGCTGAGGTGGGAGGATCACTTGAGCTTGGGAGTTTGAGGCTGCAATGAGCTGTGGTCACACCACTGTGCTCCAGCGACAGAGTGAGACTCTGTCTAAAAAAACCCACAAAACTGCATTCATTTTAACTGCATAGTTTGAGTTGTGACAAATGTATACACCCATGTAGCATCACCACAGTCAAGATATAATTTCCATTGTCCCTTCCTAATTTGTTTCCCTTTGCAGTCAATGCCCCCACCCCACCCCCTGCCATGCCTAATTGGCATTAGGCAAATGCTGATCTGCTTTCTGACATTACAGATTAGTATTGCCTGTTCTAGAACTTGATATAAGTAGAATCCTACAGGGTCTTTTTGTCGACCTTTTTTTGCTAAGCAAAATGTATTTGAGATTTATTTATCTATACTAGTGCTTGTATCAGTAGTTTGTTTCTGGTTTTGGTTGAGGAGTATCCCACAATTGGTCTATCCAGTCATCTGCCTGTTAGAGTTATGTGTCAACATGACTAGGCTATCAACCCAGTTATTCAAGCAAATATTAATCTATGTGTTGCTATCAAGGTAATCTGTAGATGTAATTAATATCTACAATCCATTGACTTTGAGTTAAGGGAATTACCCTTGATGATGAGAGTATGCCTGACCCAATCAGTTGAAAAACCTCAGGAACAGAAGCAAGGTTTTCCTGAAGTCCTTCCTGGGGGCTGCAGCTTCAGCTCCTTGCTCCTCTCAGCTTCCAAGCTGCTCTTCCCGATGGCCTGCCCTACAGATTTCAGACTCTCCTGGTCAGTCCTCATAATCACATGGGCCAATTCCTTGAAGTAAGTCCCTGTCAGATAGAACTGTTGGTGAACATTTGGGAACTTTCCAGTTTTAAACAATTGTGAATAAAATGGCTATGAATATTTGAGAGCAAGCCTTTGGATATATGTTTTAACTTTTCTTGGGTAAATAAGAGCGGAATTGCTGAATATATGGTAAGCATATGTTAAGCTTTATATGAAACTACAAAACTACTTTGACATGCTATACCCTTTTATTTATTATTTTTATATTTGAGACAGGTTCTTACTCTGTTGCCCAGGCTGGAATGCAGTGGCATGATCATGGTTCACTGTAGCCTTGACCCCCCTGGGCTCAGGTGATCCTTTCACCTCAGCCTCCCATGTAGCTGGGATGACAGGCATGTGTCACCATGTCTGGCTGTGCTGTACCATTTTACATTTCTACATATAAGAATTCTTGCGATTCTCCTGCCTCAGCCTCCCGAGTAGCTGGGACTACAGGTGTGTGCCATCACCCCCAGCTAATTTTTGTACTTTTTTTTTTTTCCAAGATAGAGTCTTGCTCTATCGCCCAGGATGGAGTGCAGTGGCACAATCTCACCTCACTGCAACTTCTGCCTTCCAGGTTCAAGCAATTCTCCGCCTTAGCCTCCTGAGTAGCTGGCATTACAGGCACCCACACCATGTCCGGCTAATTTTTATATTTTTAGTAGAGACTGGGTTTCACCATCTTGTCCAGGCTGGTCTTGAACTACTGACCTTGTGATCCACCTGCCTTGGCCTCCCAAAATGCTGGGATTTCAGGTGTAAGCCACTGTGCCTGGCCTAATTTTTGTATTTTTAGTAGACATGCGGTTTCACCATGTTGGCCAGGATGCTCTCGATCTCTTGACCTTGTGATCCAGCCACCTCGGCCTCCCAAAGTGCTGAGATTATAGGCGTGAGCCACTGTGCCCGGCCAGTGTATAAGAATTCTAATTATTCTACATCTTTGCCAACAGTTGGCATTCGGTGTTAATTGTAGCCATTCTAGTGGATGTATAGTGGCATTTCATTGTGGTTTTTATTTGCATTTTCTTGATGACAAGTGATTTTGAGCTTCTTTTCAAGGTGATTATTGATCATTTGTAGATCTTATTTTACAAAATGCATGTTCAACTATTTTGTCCATTTTAAAGTTGTGTTATTCTTAGTGAGTTTTGTGTGTGTATGTTTCTTTTTTCTTCTTTTATTTTTTTTTTTAGACAAGGTCTTGCTCTGTTGCCCAGGCTGCAGTGCTGTGGTAACATCATGGCTCACTGCAGGCTCTGCCTCCCTGGCTCAAGTGATCCTCCCACTTCAGCCTCCCAAACAGTTGGAATTACAGGAATGCACCACCATGCTTGGTTAATTAAATTTTTTGTTGTTGTTGTAGAAATGAGGTCTCACTATATTGCCCAGGCTGGTCTTGAACTCCTGAGCTCAAGGAATCCTCCTACCTTGGCCTCCCAAAGTGCTAGATTACAGGTGTGAGCCACTGCACCTGGCCCTTCTTTTTTTTTAATTTACTGGATACCTGTTTTGTGTCAAATATATATGTTCAAAGATTTTTTTCACTCTAATCTGTGGCTTGCTGTTTCATTTTAAAAATAGGGTCTTTTGGGCCAGGTGTGGTTGCTCACGCCTGTAATCCTAGCACTTTGGGAGGCCGAGGTGGGCGGATCACGAGGTCAGGAGATCAAGACCACGGTGAAACCCTCTACTAAAAATACAAAAACTTAGCGGGTGCGGTGGCCGGCGCCTGTAGTCCCAGCTACTTGGGAGGCTGAAGCAGGAGAATGGTGTGAACCCGGGAAGGCGGAGCTTGCAGTGAGCCGAGATCACGCCACGGCACTCCAGCCTGGGTGACAAAGTGAGACTCTGTCTCAAAAAAAAAAACGTGTCTTTTGAAGGGCAGAAAATTTGAAATTTGAAGTTCTTTTTTTTTTTTTTTTCTTTTATGGCTCATGCTTTTGGTGTCTTAAGACATCTTGGCTTAACCCAAGGTAATGAAAGTTGTTTGTTTTTGTTTTAAGTTCTCTTCTAGAAATATTTTATCTTTTACATCTGTCGTACATTTTGAGTTTTTGTGTATGGTGTTAGATAAGGATCAGAGTTTATTTTTCCCCTCAACTGCATATCCAGTTCCTCCAGTACTATTTTTGGAAGAGATAATGTTTTCCTAGTGAATTACTTCGGCATCTTTGTTGAAAATCAATTCACCACATATGTTGTTCTGTTTTTGGACTTTATTCTGCTTCACTGATCTGCATGTCTATCCTATCCTAGTGTCAATGCCACACTGTCTTGATTACTGTATCTTTATAGTAAACCTTGAAATTAGGTAGCATGAGTTAGGATTCTTTTTCTATTTCAGAATTGTTTTGGTTATTCCAGATTCTTTGCATTTTTATACAAATGTAAGATTCAACTTGTTGCTACAAAAAAAACCTCTTGGGATTTTTATTGGGACTTGACATCACAAATTTTATTCATCCAATTCACAAACATGTTACACCAATTAAAATCTTTAATTTTCCTCAGCAATGGTTTATAGAATTTAGTGTACAGATACGGCACATATATTGCTAAATTTATTATGTATTTCATGTTTTTGGATGCTACAGAAAATGGTATATATTTTGCTAATTAATTAAAAAAAATATTCTCAGCTAAGATTCAGGTACGTATTTTAAAATTTCACCTTGTAATTGTTTCTCGTTGGTAGATAAAATTTTTTGTATGTTGACATTCTATTCTGTGTTGCTAAATTCCCTTGTTACAATAGCTTTTTTTACACCTCAAATCATGACACCTGTGAATAAACAGTTTTACTTTTTCCTTTCTCATCTGTGTGCCTGTCATTTCTTTTTTGTGCCTTTTTGCTCTGGTTAGAACCTCTGGCACAATGCTGAATAGAAGTGTTGAAAATAGGCAACCTTGCCTTATTCATGATCTTAGGGGAATCAGTCAGTTTTTCACTTTTAAGTATGTTGTTAATGGTTGGTTTTTCATAGATGTCTTTTATTGGATTGTTTTCTTTCTATTCCTAGTTTGCTGAGTTTTTATTTTCTAATCATGGATGGATATTAAGTTTTGTCACATCTTTATCTATTGAGATGAGCCATTACTTATCCTTTATTTTATGTGGTTAATTACATTTATTAAAAAAATTCAAACCAACCTTGCATTCCTAGGATCAATCCCATTGGTCATTTTATATGCCTCCCCTTCCCCCTAGTGTTTTTTGGTTTTGAGATAGGGTCTTGCTCTGTCACCCAGGCTGGAGTGCAGTGTTGGGATCATAGCTCACTGCAGCCTTTGCCTCCTGGGCTTAAGTGACCCTCCCACCTCAGCCTCCAGAGTAGCTGGACCACAGGCAAGTGCCAATATGCTCATGAGTCTTGTTCATTTTTTGTAGGGATGGGGTCTTACTATGTTGTCTAGGCTGGTCTCCACCTCCTGAACTCAACTCATCCTTCCACCTCAGCCTCCCAAAGTGCTGGGGTTACAGGTGTGAGCCACTGTGCCCAGCCACTTTTTAAATGTACTGTTGGATTTGACTTGCTTCTCTTTTGTTAAGGAGTTTTGCATTTGTGTTTATGAAGGATAGTGGTCTAAAAAGGTTTTGTTTTTCTCTTTAATGTCTGTGGTTTTGGTATTTGGAAACTGCTTATTTCAAAGTAAGCTGGGAGGTGTTCCCTCTACCACTATTTTTATTTTTGAAAAATCGAGACAAGGTCTCCCCATGTTGCCCAGGCTGGTCTTGAACTCCTGGGCTCCAGAGATCCTCCTGCCTCGGCCTCCCAAAGTGCTGGGATTACAGGCATGAGCCACCATTCGTGGCCCCCTTTATACTATTTTCTGAGCTTTTGTGGGACTGGCATTTTCTTCTGTAGCAATCTCCCCAGTGCTCTGCCTGCAAGAGCAGGGAATTCTCTGGATGGGAGTCCCATTCAGGCTCACCCAGCGCGGTACCTTCGCTCCTGCACCCTCATCCCCAAAGTGCTCCACACTCCCTCTTCCTTACTCAGTTGCCGCTCTGTCCTGGAACCTGGAAATCATACTAGAATCCTCTTTACTCCAAATGCAACTGATCACAAAGCCCTCCTCTCCTAACATCGCCCAACTCTCCCTGCAGTCCTTGTCTTGGTCCAAGTCTGTATTCCCCACTAGCTGGTGGGCTAAACAAAGACTGGTCACCAGGCTGCTTTGCCAAGTGGCCTTTGGAAATGCAGAGCGTTCAGGATCAAATACCAAGCTCCTGTGCCAGCCCTCATCCAGACACACACTAGGCTGCACCTTCCCTCCAGCCACGCCATTTGTGCAGCTTCGAGTGCTCTCCCTTGCCTTCTCCGGCGGGCCAAGCCCTGCAGGGGCTGCTCCTGCATGCCCTCCCACGAACCCTAGGGCATCTCGTGTGCGCCATGGCCGTCCCTTTCAGGGTATCCCCGCGCCACCACATTCTTCGGAGCAGGGACCTTGTCCTTAGCAGCTGCACCCAGCTCGGGAACAGCGCCGCTGATTAGCACTGCGGCTGCCTGCTGTGAACTCGAACCTCTGCCAGGCACACGGCGCCGTGGGGACCCAAGGGCCGCAGGAGCCCAGCTTTGGACTTCCCCAAGAACGCTCCCGCAAAGCACCGCAAAGCAATTAAGACCTCGCTCTTCCAGCGGCAACACTAGAAACCCCGGCCAGGACCGAGTCTGGACTGCGCCTGCGCGCGGCAGCGTAAGCGGGGCGAGAGCCAGACCAGAGGGCGCGGACACCTGAGTGCGCAGGCGCCACCTCCCGGTGGAAAAACCTTCTTCCGAAATTACTTCCGGGGCTGCGGCGCTGGCCGGGGAGGGTCAGGCCGGGTGGGGTAGGAACTCGCCCTTTCTTTCGCAGGGTGCAGGCGGGATGGTGTCAACAGCTTTTGCTCTTTTCATTGTCGTAGTGAGCTATGGCAGCGATGTGAGGTTAACCCGCATAAACCAGACAGTCTGGCATCTCTCTGCTGGGGCTTCACCCAAATTAGTTCCACCGCTCCCCTTACTGTACATGCCCCAGAAACTGTACATCCTTGTCACTGGCCATGACATCATGGTCTGGGCGCATCTCGTAAGGAGCACACTTTGGCTACTGGGACAGGCAGGGGTTGAGGTTAGGAACACTCCAAACAGAAGAGCAGGTGGGCTCTAAGGCTCTTAGGAACGGGCACAGTAAGGGGAGACTTGAGAGAGGGACTGGGTCCAATTTGGGGTTTAGAAAACGGTAGGCGAGCAAAGGGTATGTAAATTTAGACTGAGAAGAGAGAGTTCTGCAGACCTGCAAAGGCCAGGCGTAGGATATGGAGGCAGAGATCGTGGTTGTATCCGCATAGTTGAATTTATGAATTCTGGTGCAGCATTCGTAGCTTGGCTGATAAGTTTTTAACTTGTGACACATGCCCTGGACTGCAAAGTGTTAAAGGGTAGATACCTAGTTTCCTAGTGAAATAATGGCCTGCATTCTTCTAAACTTAAAAGTGGTTTTGTTTCCATCATCTTAGTTGGCACTCTCAACCATTTTCCAGTTGAATTTGGCCTTGAGAGGATGCTTTACCGTCTTTACACAGTATAGTCAACTAGGGAGAAGTTTGCATTTTCTGACTTTGAGACCACGGCTCTTATATTCTCCCACCCTTTCACTAGCTGTAGGGAGTGCCCGTTAGACTCTTTATTGTCCCTTCTGAGCTTTACATAAGGCTTGATCCACTGCCCATTAGTTAGTTTCTATCCTGAGTCTGTCCTCCAGACCTTGAATCCAGACGCTCTGACTTGCTAACTTCGTGATTCAATAGCAAGGGTCAGGAGATTCCCCACTTGCCATTCTTTTAGGCCATATGGGTGCTGCTGTATGCTTAATTGTGCATGGTGCTTTTCTAAGTACTGTTTACTATATTTTACAGTCAGTTTGTATTACTAAGTGATCACAAAACAGAAGAATGGAGATAAATTTGCCTTGCAAATGACTTTTTCTGCTTTTGAGTTTCCTTTTCCATTGCTGACCATCAAAAAGATACTTGGCCCATAATAGATGCTGAATAAGTATTTGATGAACAGATGACAAAGGGTAGCAGTCAGGCTGTCCTGAGAACCAGAAGGCTCTTCTGAGGAAGGGGAATGATTTTCCAAACTTAATTTCATCCTCTACCTTGACAGTCTCACGTCCCGTTGTCTGGCACCTGATTCCCTTAGTTGATCTGCTCTTCCTTAAAAGCACCCAAGTGGCAGCCGACAGTGAGTTCAGGATAAAGACACCCAAGATAAATGTAATGGACCCAGAGGACAAGCTACAGAGGCAAGAATCTTTTTAGACATGACCTAGTATCTAATTATGGCTGATGAACACGTTTTCATCCTTTCAAATACTTAAAGAACCACCAGGACTTTTAAGTAGTTAGAATCACTTACAGTTTTCAAGGCCTAATCAACAAGCTTGTAGCTTTTACAGGGTCCCTATAACTATCTTTCCTCTCCTTTTTGGCTTTGGCATTTGATAGTTTTGGCAGCATTATATGTCAATTTAGGCTTGTAGATCTAGCCAAAAATCGTGGGCTAGGGTTGGCCTGGACAGGTTTGGCTGGTGGCAAATATGATATAGGGAGTTTCTCTGGCTTTCTAGATTTAATTCATGTTACCCCACAAGCATGGATATTTTGGAAAGTGGTCTGATGTACTTAGCTGAAATTTCAAAAGGTACTAAAACATTATTTCCAGTGGGGGGTTGTGGGGAGGGGAAAAAGTCCCTTAATAAAGCCAATGTTTTAGAGAATGAAAAACTTATTTCTTAGGTTGTCACTTGTCATTAGAAAATGGGCACTTATGCCCAAAGTCATTACTTCTTCACATTTAAAAACTTAAAATTGCAATCCTGTGCCAAATCCCTTCTTCCTTTATCTGATTTACACGTTAGTGGGAATAGATAACCCTTGGGCTGGGCCAACAAACACGAATACAATTTAATAATCTGTAGTAAAGAAAGTTTTCAATGTAAGGCATAGTTTGTGTCAGGAAACACTATCTAAAGACACTTTACTTGATGAACATAGTGCCTAGGGAATAAACCTAGAAATTCTCAAATACACTTTTGTTTTGACTGAATAAAATCTCATGATTTCTGGCGAAACCAAAATCTAAAGAAAATCAACTTTTACATTTACTAGGTTGAATCATATGAAATCGCTGACCATTTTTGACCAAAAGGTGATTTGGTGCCCCCTCTTTGAATTGTCAGCAAAGGAAGGAACAGCTTTACTGTTTAAAAAGTCTGATGAAGTTGTGGGAAATTTTAACCATGGCAGAGGAGGGAAAAGCTTCACTGTTTAATAAATCTGATGAAGCTGTGGAAGATTTTAATCATGGCTCCTTATGACTGGACTACACTCAGGGCTGAACTGAGGAGACCACCATCCTTGGTGAGTTTCTTGCCCAGGGAAGGGAGAGGTCTGGGGTTTTGCTGATTAATCAGCATCTCAAAACAGTTGGGGAAAGGGGACTCCTCTTCAAGTATCCATGAGAAAGTTATTTTGTGTCACCTAACTATAGAATCAGAATTCCAGGTCCCTAGGTCATGTGTCAGAAGTATATGCATATTAATGAAAACTCACCATTTAATATGTGTTAGGCTTAGAGATGGAATTTAGCTAAGATGAATCAACTCCATTTGCCTTGTAGCCATCAGAATATTTTTTTTGCCTTTGAAATAACTTAGGACCGAGGCAGCTATAGCAGTTCCCAGAAAGCTGAAACTGCAAAGGCAGTAGTACATCTACACAAGGCAAACAAGAATGGCACCCTAGCGCCTGAGAGTCATGGGATGGAAACCTGCATTAAGGTACACACACGTCTGTGTCTTAATACTTTTCTGTGTTTCTGGCAATCAAATTTCCTCATACTCAGGTACTCTGAATACATAGTGCAGGGATTAGAAGTAGTCTCTGTTAACAAGCGTTCCTCGTTTGATAAATCTGGCCTGTGAGGTCTGCCAAGTATTCCGGGGGATAATATTTGCCCCTGAACTTGTCATAGGCTAATGAATGAAACCCAGTCCACATCAGAGAAGCTGATATCAGAATATTAACACAGTGGGCTTTTTTCAATTACTACTTGTCTGCTAGTAGCCATGTTATTATTTGAAAGCTAATAGAAAAGTAGAATGGCTTCTGCTTCATAGCTGTGGACAATAGCATGTGACTGGTTTTGTTGACAGAGATATATCAATCATATACTTTTGAAAGAAACTGAGTCAGACTTTGTACAATGAGAAACAAGTGAATTTGATCAGGTGGAGGGGCCCCTGTCATTCACGGGCTTTTAAAGAAGGTTTCACACATATTCACGTGTTTTGAGTGAGACATGTCCTTGGACGCACACTGGACATGATTGCTGAAGCCAGGTCAGTAGAAACCATTGAAGTTTATTGGCGGTCACAATGCTTACACTGTATGCAGCAAACACCCTTACAAGTCTATCCGCAACCTGATCACGCAAGAAAGGATTCATCACACAGTCGCCAGAGGAGAAGGGAAAAAAATTAACAGGCTTGTTTCTGGGGGTAGAGGAGAGAAATAAAAATAAAACCTAATTGATGAGTGTCCCGTGGGCAAGAGCTGAACTAGAGATGTGTACAACTAGCAGCAACAGTTGTGGAAAAAGTACAAGGCAAATAGCTTTCTCCATTAATTTTCCTCTGTAGGTTATTTCTTTTTTTAATATTCAAAACATTTATTATGGTTTTCATTTTATAAAAATGTATATTTTTTAAGGGGTGGGAGAATGTTAAATACTTCATGCTAGGTAGACCTTGTTATTAAGAACCCCTCCACTGTAGTAACTTCCTCCAGTTCATACATTCATGAGTGCAGGGTACATATATAAATATCCACACGCATACATCCACACACACTGCCTCGAGGGCTGGGGAAGACTAAAATTTATTGGCCACACACAGCAGGGCCTCTGGTGGACTCACCCACATTGCTCCACAGGAGAGCAGTGGGCTCACTTCCTTCTCTCTGGTCTCTACCTTCACAGAGACCAAGAACCCTACAACACGTCGTTAAATCCAACTTTTAGAAGCAAGAGGCATCTGTCTGAGGATGAGGGTAAGCAAAGTAGGAAAGAGGATGGAGATAAGAACACCAAACACTTTTAGCTGGAGTTATTTATCACTGCAAGGGGCTAGGGACCCAGGGCAGAATCTATATGGTCCAAGGGGAGGGACGGTGTTCTGGCATGGCTTAGAGTTCCTAATAACAAGGGTTAATACAGTAACAGGAAGTGATATTTCTGGGTGAGGACAGGGCAATACGAAAAAATATACATTTGGAATTTTAGCTTTTTTTTTTTTTTTTTTTTTGCCTCTCTACTGTGTCACTAAATATATCTCTGCACTCTCACACATCCTTGTCCAGTAAAGCTTCAGGCCACCAGAATACACATTTTCTTCACTCGCATACACAACCCCTCACATCAGCATTGGTGCACTAGACTCTGTAAAAATTTTTCAGTCACACTTTTTGTTTTTAAACTTGAGTCAATATAAACCTTGTTCAAAATGTTATGAAAAAATGTACATGTTTATACAAGGCAGGTTGTGGCAGGACACTAGGGGTTCTCCCCCCTTGGGTGGCCCCAGGAAGAGAGGCTGGAGTCTCAGTTTGTGTCTCTTATCTCCTCCCACCACCCTTCCCACCCAGTCCCCCAGGAACCAGCAGCGCCCTGCCCCCTAGTGAGTGCACTCACACCCCTATTCCCTGGGGATGTAGCTAGTTGACCTTTGCCATTTTCCCCACACCCCTGGAGAAAAGAGCCAGGATCAGCCAGGCCCTCTCCCTTGCAATTGTTCGCCCCTCTGGGCCAAACCAAAGGGACGCTGCTCTGTACAGGTAGAGTCCAAGGAGGTGTCAGCTCATCATGTCATTGCTATTCACGCCATAAGTGGAATTCTTCATCGAGTCGTTGACTTCTCGACGGAATGCTGACAGGTTCTGGGTGAACCTGCAGAGAGGATGCATGTGGGTTGGGGGAGGAGAGTGGCGGGGGTGGGGGGAGGTATTTGCCTAACAGGTTTTTTTTTTTTTTTTTTTTTTTTTTAAACCATGGGAAGTAGAATGTATGAATTGATGGGTTCTGTTTCAAAGATCAGTTAATTTCAGTCTTAAGACTCTAAGAGAAAGTTGGCCTAGAGATCTGGTCAAATCTGGGGCCCTGAGGGCTACCATGGGCTCATGGCAGCACAAAAGAAATCTCACTGACAGAGGTAGGAAGTTGCCCTCACACGTGAGGGCAGTAAGCCAATGAAGCCATCTCATTTCTTAATGCAGCAAGACCAGGTGGTGTAGTGCCGTGCTGTCCAATAGGGCAGCTGATAACCGCATACGGCTACCGAGCCCCTAAATTATGGCCAGTGTGACTGAGAAAATGAATCCAAATTAAATACAATTTAACATTCAGCTCCCCAACTGCATCTTAATTTTAAATTAAAATGCCTTATTTTAAATTAATTAAAATTAAATAAAATTTAAAAATTAATTGCAAAGCCCAGATACACAATGCAGTTATTGGAAAATCCCTAGGTACGTCTGAAACAATCTGGGTATTATGGGAACCTACTTTGTCAACTGTAAATTTATGAAATCTAAATACGGATCAAGTATTTCTGATGAAAATATATGAACTGACATATGCTGTTAAATGTAAAGTACACAGGATTGTGAAAATGTAGTACAAAAAGAATGTGAAAACCCACAATTTAAAAATACTGATTAAACATTGATACAGTATTTTAGATACAATGGGTTAAATAAAATATATTATTAAAATGAATTTTGCCTGTTTAACATGGCTCACTTTTCTATTGGATAGCACTGCTTTAGATGGCCTCCAAACACAGATGTACAAACACTTTAAAGGAACTGCCTGTTTCGTTGATTTGAAAAATAGCAATTGAGGTTTCTAGGCAGGACGCTCTATACTCACCTGTCTCTGTTTTTCGTAAGAAGATTTCGCTCAATGCCTTCCATCAGGTTCTCAAAACACAGGTGCATGGCCTGCTGCTTCTCTGGTGGCTGGCTGTTCACGATACTGTTCCTTAGGTCAGAAAAATACTGTGGGGCAAGGAGTGGAACAGAAGGTAAGAGAAGCAGGGGAAGGCAGATTAGCCCTCTGTCATCTGCAGGGTTGAAGAATGTTTTTCTCTAAGGAGGAATGGAGTATCTACTAAAATTGGACACTTAAAAAAAAATTTCAGGCAAGCACTTGCGGGATAATATGTCTTCATCCTACTAAGAAAATAAAGAATTTTTAAATTGTAAAGTACTTTAAAAGGGTCATCTGATCCAGACCTTTCTTTTATCGGAATCTCAAGACTTGTTTATAGCAGAGCTAGAACTGGAACTTAGGTTTTAGGTCCTCTGATACCCAGGTACATTATTTCCTTGAAAGGTTTTTTTTACTGCCTAGGGGAAACCCTCCTTTATCCTGTGTCTGTGAGCTACCACACATGCTGACTTCTAACAGTTAAGTGATTATGTGATATTGAAAGCACAAATGTGAATTGAAAGGGACATGCTCAGTAAATGACCTATTTTCCCTGTTTCACCACCGTGGGGTGTTTCTATACACATTTCTCCCAGTGCTTGGTGATAGCAAGTGCGTGGTTTTCACTGCTTCTGGGGTTGGCACCAGGGAGCTGGCTCTCTCACCTTTTCATTAAGCAATATCAAGCCAAGTAGTGGTCGGGACATAGACCACTGGTTCCTACAGTCTTCAAAGATGATGATGTTCAGCACCGTGGACAGCATCTGAAAATAGAGAATTTGATGCAGTGACCTAATGTACTGCTACCCAAGATAAAACGACAGATTCCAAATACAGGAGTATATTAGGCTGAAGGCCTTTTCTATATAGGGTAAATCAGACAAATAGTTTGTGAAGCTTCATCTGAGTCTTATATTTCAAGGTTACCTTTTCTTCTAAGATACTCATTTCCTTTCTTATTCTTAAAATTGGTTTGATTACTTCACTTACAAAAATGGATCTTTCCAGGTCACCCCGACTTGTGGGGAATGGGATGGGGTCACGTAACAAAATTACAGTAAGCAAAACCACCTTGCATGATCCCTTCCAGGTACTCAGAGTTGACAGCTTTATGACATTTTGTGAACGTGATGGAGTTCTGAATTATTTCTCTGCTTCTTTAGAGAACAGTGTGGACAAAGGTAATAGTGGCTAAAATCTCAATAGTTACTGATCCCATTTCCTTATCTATTTTCATCTAGCATGTATTTCTGTAAGTTACTTCAAGACACATACAAATAAAATAAAAGCAAGCATATGGTTTGATCTCTCTGTGGCCAGTTATTTCCTTCTGTCTTACATTCTTGTTCCTGTTTTGTAAACAGGAACGCAGGCCTTTAGAAAGCTGGATGCTGCTAACTCTTGCTCTATTTATAGCAGCGGGTGAGCGAAGTAATTTTCACGGATAGAGGATAGTGCTCATGAGATAGGTCCAGGGCACAGGGGTCGTTGTGACACTCAATAATAATAATCCAGAACCTGAGTTTTTTCTACATCCAGTGATTACCTGGCAAACTCAAAATCCACTGCAACTTTAAGACACGGACTTCATCTCAGCAGCAGGAACCTGATGAGATGTTACGTTAATCATGTGTGGGCTCCCCTGTCTTGCAGAGGTCCTTCCTCTGTGGGACACCCCATCACTGCCTCCTATGCCTCCACTTTCTTACCTGCTGGATCATCTCTGGATGCTGCTGCATGATGTGCAGAAAGCGGTCGCTCTCCTGGTTCAGGGGTGTGGTCCTCTTCTTGGTGCTACGTGATAGCTGCTTGAAGAGGTATGTTACAATATGGTCCAGGCAGGAGCAGCAGCCTGTGCACACCATGGTGTCTGTAAGAAAGAAAGGTAGGGGTAGGGCAGAGCTACTGATGGTGGCCTGAGCAAATATGGACTATCTTTGGGTGAGATCCATTAGGGTACTGTGGCCAATTCAGCCAAGGCGGTTGCTCAAGATGACTTGTGTTAACCTCTCACCCTCATTGTATAGCAGGGCTCAATTTCTATGTTTGAAAGTGAGTATGTGGTAATAAAAAATACCGAAATTATTGGCTCCATGTGTTGTGGATGTACATACGTCTTCTGCCTCACACAAAATAACAAACAGTTCGATTCAGCAAGTGCTTCTTTTGTGCCAGATTATGTTCTAAGTACCTTATAGGTGTTATCTCTAATTTATCCTCTCAAGAATTCAGGAAGTAGGTTTTTTGTTTTACACATGAGGAAACTAGAATTAGGAGAGGTTATGCATCGGCCTAATGATCAACTGCTAGTAACTGCAGGAGCTGTGATTAGAATCCAAGAAGCCTGGCTTATGAGCCTATGCTCTGAGTTACCAGTGGGATGTAATTAAACCCAGATTGATGTAGCCTCTGAATGTTTATTGTTTGTTAGAATAGGGTGTGCTGCATCATCTGTTTATCTCCAAAGCATCTCTGGGGGGAGCTGCAGACTCATCTATACATCTTTACAAAGGCAACAGTACAGCACAACCTGTGGACAGAACTCTGATGAGGTGAGGCCAAAGGACTAAGGGGCTGAACCCTTAAAAGAGTAAACAAGTCTCTGATTCCTACGGGACTGACGGTTTATGCAAAGGTCCCTCTACTTTCTTTTTCTTTTTTTTCTTTTTGAGACTGAGTCTTGTTCTGTCGCCCAGGCTGGAGTGCAGTGGCACGATCTTGGCTCACTGCAACCTCTACCTCCCGGGTTCAAGCGATTCTTCTGCCTCAGCCTCCAGAGTAGCTGGGACTACAGGCACGTGCCACCACGCCCAGCTAATTTCTGTATTTTTAGTAGAGACAGGGTTTCACCATATTGGCCAGGTTGCTCTTGAACTCCTGACCTTGTGATCTGCCTGCCTCAGCCTCCCAAAGTGCTGGGATTACAGGCGTGAGCCACCATGCCCGGCCAGGTCCCTGTATTTTCAATAAGATATAAAAAAGTCTTCCAAAACAAGGGCTGATACCTTGATTGGACTGTACTAGGTATGGCTACGCACCCTGATAGAATGATGGAAGTCAATGTGTATCAAAGTGGCACAGAGGCATGGGTAATTCACCACAGTTGATAATCCAAAAGTCAGTCTATGTGTATTTGCAATATATCATCACTATTTGGCAGTTGACTTAATCTTCCTACTTATGTTTTGTTCAGCGTAATATAAAAATGTGTTTTATTCCCTGAACACATAAGATTGTTGGGCCAGGCACAGTACCTCATGCCTGTAATCTCAGTACTATGGGAGGCCGAGCCAGGCGGATCACGAGGTCAGGAGATCGAGACCATCCTGGCTAACATGGTGAAACCCCGTCTCTACTAAAAATACAAAAAAATTAGCCAGGTGTGGTGGTGGGTGCCTATAGTCCCAACTACTCAGGAGGCTGAGGCAGGAGAATGGCGTGAACCCGGGAGGCATAGGTTGCAGTGAGCCGAGATTTCTGCCTGGGCGACAGAGCGACTGTCTCAAAAAAAAAAAAAAAAGATTGTTGGAAGGTAGCCTAGAAACAAAATGGTTGACAGGAGCCATATGGACTAGGATGAAAAAACTTATGGAGCTAGCTGCATGAAACCTTTCCCCAGCCTCCACGGCCCTCAGGACACAATTCAAACGGCCTAATACAGCTTATGGGCGGATCCCCCTCAAGATCTCCAGATTTGCTCCTGCTTATCTCTAAAGCTTCAATTCATTCCTGACTCCTCTGGACTAGTGTGCCAGCCGTCTGGATTTCCTGGTTCCTTCGTCTACAGGTGCAAGTGCTTGCTGTCTCTGCTGCTAGGAACCTTCCCTGGCTAACCAGGGTAACACTTGTCCAGCTTTTAGGTTTATGCTTTGAGGCCAAGTCTTCCAGCCAGTCTTCCTTGATCCTGACCTCCTCATAACCAGGAGTCTAGGTATTCTTGAGGGCTTGTGTAGCACTCTGTACTCACCCCTACTGTAATGTTTAAGTGGTTAAGTATGGTAAACAGGCAGTTGTTTGCTCATGTGTCTGTTCTACCCACCAGATAAGCCCCTTAAGGACGGGACTATATGTTGTTAATTACTGTATCCTCAGTGCTTCCACAGTGCCTTGTACTTAGGAGGCGATCAGTTGAGTGTCTGCTGGATGAGCATGTGCTGTGCATTATATACTTTATTGTTATGGCCAAACCCCCAAGGCAGTGATCTTTTTGGACACTGGGGCAAGATTCTTTCTGTTTAGTTAAGTGGTAAAAAACAAAGCTACCAACTCACTCCACCCAGGTGCTTACCAAGTGCAGTAAGTCCTTCAGAAATGGAAGAGAGAATATACATGATGACACGAGGTTCCAGGCTTGCAATAAAGTTCATATGGTCCTGGGTCAGGACTTCCAGTAGTGAATAATAAGACTGGCTGAGCTTGGGGTAATCCTGTGGGAGAGGAGGAAGAAGAAAATCAGCTTAGGCACTATGCACTCCAGCATGCAGGGGGACGATCTTAAATAGCTTAGCTCCTTTCAGCTGGGAAAACAGAAGACTTAGTTACAGCAAAAGGAGCTAGCTTATATAGTTTCTCAAGAGCAGTGTTTAGTCATGGTCTCAGGTGAAAAAGGCTGAATGTGATGAGGAACAAGATTCTGGCAATGCAGCGTAAGGCTTACCAAGAGATCACTGTGGGGAATAGAGAGGAGCAGCTTGATGAAGGTCTGCAGAGCATTGTCCAGGGCATCATCTCCATAGAGACGAAAGACTCCAAAATTGACGTAACTCCCACTGAGAGCAGCCTTCAGCATGGAGAAGCAGATGGAGATGCCCTTGAGCTTCAGAGCATAGACCTGATCCTTTGGGACCTCTCCTAGTGTCAGGATGCGATTGCCTGAGTAGACATGTCATATATGTTATTCAACCACATTAGAAGTGCTCGTTTAGTTCAGCCTTCCTACTCCAAAGGCATACAAGTTCCAGCAGGTCCCTGGTGACAGGTGGCACTCTAATGCACACGTATTAGCATAAATAGGAATGCTGTCCTGGCTCCTGCCAGGGCTGGCTGGAGACCCACATGCTGGTTACAGTGTGGTGACTGAGCTGGAATTAACTTCTAGAGGCATGATTATCTGAAGCACTTACCATACATTGTTATCATCTTGCTGGTTTCTCGGAAGAGTAAGATGCCATTGGGGGAAGAGACATCAAACTGGAGTCGCTGGGATCTGAGCAGAGGGCACAGAAGGAGAAAAAGTCAGAGGTGTTTTCTTGGAAGACTGGGGTACTGAGGCTCTCATCTGAGTACTTTGGGTGATCCTGTATTTACATTAAGATAAGCAATTGCCTATCCTAATATGAGAATAACCAAGTTATAGACATTTAACCATGAAGTAGCTTCTACCCTGAAGACCAACATGCTAGATTCAGATTCTCCTGCTCAAATTAAAAACATTTATAAGAAAAAAAATGTAGCAGCAGATAAAATTACTATTTGAAAATTCTTATTTGATTAAAGTATATTTTCTTTTTTTTTGAGACGGAGTCTTGCTCTGTCACCCAGGCTAGAGTGCAGTGGTGCGATCTCAGCTCACTGCAAGCTTCGCCTCTTGGGTTCACAACATTCTCCTGCCTCAGCCTCCAAAGTAGCTGGGACTATAGGCACCAGCCACCATGCCCGGCTAATTTTTTGTATTTTTAGTAGAGACGGGGTTTCACCGTGTTAACCAGGATGGTCTCCATCTCCTGACCTTGTGATCCGCCCACCTCAGCTTCCCGAAGTGCTGGGATTACAGGCGTGAGCCACTGTGCCTGGCCTTGATTAAGTAACTTTCTACCCATCGCCTCTTGATACTAATGCAGAGCCCTTCACCTTTACGGCTTCAGTGGCAACTGAGGGAGGGGCCAAAGCATTGTTACCATTTTATATGAAGAAAAGATGCATAGGGACTTGGAATGGTCCAAAAGAAGTCAGACAGAGAAGGCCAAAATTTGTAACCATCTTGGTTTTAAGTTCCTGACTCTTTTGTCTGCTCTATGTTTTGATGAGCTTTATTAGATTCAAGTTGGTAAGACCTGAAAAGCCCAGGAGTCCTTCCTACTTCCTCTTTCCTACACCCCCACACTAAATCCATCAACATCTAACTCTAAAATAACCCCAAATCCACCTTTCCCTTATATTCTCTCTGCTTCTAATCTGCCTTCAGTCCCATTCTTCACATGGTAGCCTTTCAAAAACTTAAATGAGATAATTTTAATCCCTTGTTGAAAACACTCGAGCGGCTTCCCACTGCGACGAGAATCAATGCCACTCTTCATCACTGCTGTGCAAAGGTGCTAGACCATCTGGCTCCGCTTGCTGGTCTGACCCACTCCCACAGACTCCCCCACCAACCAGGCTCCTGCCACAAGTCCCAACAAGCTTGTCCTATCTCAGGACTCCTGCAGCTGTTTTCTGTTTAGAAGACTCCTTATCTTTGCAGGGCTACTGGAATCTTTCTTGTCATTTAGATCCTACTTAATATTACCTTCTCTGAGAGGTCTTCCCCAACCCTCCTGTCCTTCAATTCCCCTCTATTTTACTGCCTTGTTTTATTTTGTTTCATGGCCCTTAATCACTGGAAAGATCTTTCATACGTGTTTTTATTGTCTGTCTTCCCCACCATTTGTAAAATCAAAGAGGGTAGAGATTTTGTCTGGCATAGTGGCTAAGAAGTTTTGGCAAAGAGGCCGGCCACGGTGGCTCACGCCTGTAATCCCAGCACTTTGGGAGACTGAGGCGGGCGGATCACGAGGTCAGGAGATCGAGACCATCCTGGCTAACATGGTGAAACCCCGTCTCTACTAAAAATACAAAAAAATTAGCCAGGTGTGGTGGTGGGCACTTGTAGTCCCAGTTACTCAGGAGGCTGAGGCAGGAGAATGGTGTGAACCCGAGAGGTGGAGCTTGCAGTGAGCCGAGATCGCACCATTGCACTCCAGTCTGAGCGACAGAGCCACACTCCGTCTCAAAAAAAAAAAAGGTTTTGGCAGAGTAAGTGCTCTCAAGTATCTATTTTATAAATGAGTAACTCTTGAATATAAGTCTCCTGGGAAGTTATAGCCTCTTTAAGTATTACCCACTCCATAAGGCAGTTTTAAAACTTATTAATTCTGCTGGGCATGGTGGCTCACGCCTGTAATCCCAGCACTTTGGGAGGCCAAGGCGGGCGATCACCTCAGGTCGGGAGATCGAGACCAGCCTGACCAACATGGAGAAACCCCGTTTCTACTAAAAACACAAAATTAGCTGGGCGTGGTGGCGCATGCCTATAACCCCAGCTACTTGGGAGGCTGAGGCAGGAGAATTGCTTGAACCCGAGAGGCGTAAGTTGCAGTGAGCCAAGATAGTGCCATTGCACTTCAGCCTGGGCAACAAGAGTGAAACTCCGTCTCAAAATAAATAAATAAATAAATAAATAAAAATAAAGACCTTATTAATTCTCTCAGGACTGCCATGAGAGACCAATGCCCATTCCTGAAATTCTAGGAAAGCTAAGATGCTAGACTTTTCTTTTTCACTATCCTTAATTTGGTGTTTTGAAAATCTTTCTCACTTTTTTTTTTTTTTTTTGAGATGGAGTCTCGCTCTGTTGCCCAGGCTGGAGTGCAGTGGCGCGATCTCGGCTCACTGCAAGCTCCGTCTCCTGGGTTCCCGCCATTCTTCTGCCTCAGCCTCCCGAGTAGCTGGGACTACAGGCGCCCGCCACCGCGCCCGGCTAATTTTTTGTATTTTTAGTAGAGACGGGGTTTCACCGTGGTCTCCATCTCCTGACCTTGTGATCCACCCGCCTCGGCCTCCCAAAGTGCTGGGATTACAGGCATGAGCCACCGCGCCCGGCCTTCTTTCTCACTTTTTAAAAGCAAATTTTTATTGATCCTGCCACAACCTCTCTAATAAATACCTTTCTTAAGGAAGGGTATTCCAATACCTATCCTTCTCAATGTCTGTAACCATGAAATGTGATGGACAAGACACCATTACCAGATGTTATTGTACCTGTGGGCAGGAAATCAGAATCTTGGTTGCCAAATTTACTTCTCCTAAGAATGGACATCCGGAGATTCTTTTTATTTTACTTATTTTGAGACAGGGTCTTGTTCTGTCACCCAGGCTGGAGTGTAATGGCATAATCTTGGCTCACTGCAACTTCTGCCTCCCAGGCTAAAGTGATCTTCCTATCTCAGCCTCCTGAGTAGCTGGGACTACAGTTGTGTGCTACCATGTCCAGCTAATTTTTTGTAGAGGTGAGTTTCACCACGTTGCCCAGGCTGATCTAGAACTACTGCATTCAAGCAATCTGCCCACCTTGGCCTCCCAAAGAGCTAGGATTACAGGCATGAGCCACCGTGCCCCACTGGAGACTTTTTAAAAGTGACTTACTGGCCGGGCGTGGTGGCTCATGCCTGTAATCCCAGCACTTTGGGAGGCCGAGGCAGGCATATCACGAGGTCAGGATATTGAGACCATCCTGACTAACATGGTGAAACTCCGTCTCTACTAAAAATACAAAAATCGGCCGGGTGTGGTGGTGGGCACCTATAGTCCCAGCTACTCGGGAGGCTGACGCAGGAGAATGGAGTGAACCCAGGGGGCGGAGCTTGCAGTGAGCCAAGATTGTGCCACTGCATTCCAGCCTGGGAGACAGAGCAAGACTCCACCTCAAAAAAAAAAAAAAAGAAAAAAAAAAGTGACTTATTTCCTGCAGTTGACTATGGTTTTGTGTAGTTAGGAATACTATTCTTCCAAACAAACAAAAACAGAAAAACTTTTCAAATTTTAAAATGCAGCAACGAATCTTATTATCTCCCACAATCTGCCCAAAGCACTAGATACAGCAAATCCTCTCAGATAACAGGGCAGATGTGCCCTTGCAAGCTCTGCCTCCTGCTTACCTATTATGAACTAACTCAGCCATCAACTTGAGTACAGGTGTAGTACAGGCTGGATCATGGTACCAGAGCTCAATTGCCCGTTGGAGAATTGGCATATAGGATGGATATCTGTAAATGAGAAGCTAAGGAAAGATTTCTGATTCCAGAAAGGTACAGAATTTAAAAGTGTTTTTCAGTACTAGCCAAGCACAAACTTGTCAAATTACAGTTCTTTAAGTTCCTGTCTCTTGCTTGCTAATCTTAGGGTCTTTCTAACCAGAAGATACTAAAGTGATTTTGCGTTCTTTAACCTGTAAAAGGCATATAATAATACATTTTAGTTTACATAGTGCCCTTCTTCTGAAGAGTATGATGTATTTCATATTGTTACTTATCCTTTCATCACTTCTATGGTATTACAGGGGATCAGCTCATTTCCTTTACATAACTATTAAAGAGGGAACTGGATTTGAAATAATCTGCATAAGGGTATGAAGTCAGTAAAGTCAGACTTCCTAATTTGTAAAAGTTGTTTTTTATCCTTTTTTTTTTATTTTTATGTTTTCTGAGACGGAGTCTCGCTCTGTCACCCAGGCTGGAGTGCAGTGGTGTGATCTCGGCTCACTGCAAGCTCTGCCTCCCAGGTTCACGCCATTCTCCTGCCTCAGCCTCCCAAGTAGCTAGGACTACAGGCACACGCCACCACGCCCAGCTAATTTTTTGTGTTTTTTAGTAGAGACGGGATTTCACCATCTTAGCCAGGATGGTCTTGATCTCCTGACGTCGTGATCCGCCCACCTCAGCCTCCCTAAGTGCTGGGATTACAGGCGCGAGCCACCGCGCCCGGCCTTTTAATTTTTTTTAGTAGACTGAAACATCTCTCTAAATATAGCAAAACCAACAGGTCTACAGTGGTATATAGTTCTGCAGGCATTTATATTTGAGATCCAAAAGAAAAACTGGGAGACTACCTCATTCATGTTCTAACCTCAGACAACCTTATGTCTGTCATAAGGTGGCTTCCAGGACATATATAGGCCTTCTGGGTAACTCTTCATCTTCTTTGCCTCACTACCCTCCCTTCCCCCCACACCCTCTCTGGACCCCATCACCCAATCACACTCCAGTTAAGGCATGCTGTAGTGTGCTCCTAGTTTGAGTTAGGATACATCCATTCAAAGAGCATCATGAAGCTGGTCTTGGCATTGAAAGCGAAAGCGATCCCTCTCAGGTCTCTTACTAGGCCAACTAGAGTTCGCTGTAGTAGAAGGCAAAAATGTTAAAATAGAAGACAAAACTGCAACAGTCTAATGAGGATTCCACACATGTGTCAAGTTCTTCCTCTCACTGTTCAACAAACACTCCTTCTCAAATATTCTGATTCAATCTCTTCTATGCTAGAATGGCATATTTTCATTATGTTTTGGAAGTTTGAAGTTTGTTAGCTTTGGAAGTTTGTTTTGCCAAGAAAATAGGTTCCTGGTTCATAGCAAAAATAGAGGCTGATAAGGTTTTAAGACATTGAAGTAATACATCACATGTAAAAAGTGAAAAAGCTTTGAGTCCACCCAGGGAGGAAAGGAGGGGAGGGAGGGAGGAAAGGAGGGGAGGGAGGCAGGGAGGAAAGGCGGCGAGGGAGAGAGGGAGGGAGGAAAGGCGGGGAGGGAGGGAGGAAAGGCGGGGAGGGAGGGAGGAAAGGCGGGGAGGGAGGGAGGAAAGGCGGGGAGGGAGGGAGGAAAGGCGGGGAGGGAGGGAGGAAAGGCAGGGAGGGAGGGAGGGAGGAAATGAGGGGAGGGAGGGAAAGAGGGGAGGGAGGGAGGAAGGAAGGGAGAGAGAGACAAAGAGACAGAGACAGAGAAACACATGGCAAAGAAACCCACTCAAAAAGCCAGAAAAAAGCAAAAAAGAAAAACAGAAGTCCCAAAGAAAAAGAGGTAGAAGAGTCATATATACCCTAATGGTTTATACCCTAAAGGAAGTCAGATGCAGGCCCTGCCAAGAAGAAGACAAAGGGGAGTCTACACAGCACCTCTCCCTTTGGGTGGGCCATCTAGATGAGACTATGTTTAATCTGTACTCTCCATTTGCAGAAAAAGAGACTGATGCTTAAAGAGGCCAAAAAACTTCCCCCAGTCATGCTGCCAGGTAGTAGGAGGGCCCAGATCAGGACTCATACATAACACCAAGACTCCAAATCCAATACTCACTCTCTCAATAAAACTTTTACTTGGGACATGAACAGCAATAAAACTACTTTAAAAATCGTACTTTGGGATTTGTCTCCAAACGTGGAGACAGAACAGCAACAATATCTGGTCGTCATCAATATGCTCAAGAAGGTTGCACATTTGGGGATCTTGACACATTTGGCAAAAACATCCCTTCTGTTAACAGTCTGCTTGTAAGCAAACAGTTCTCTCCTAAGCTGATACCACAAGCTCAGTTTTCCAGTCTAAGACTGGGTCAGTATCTTAAAAGACTACATGGGACATGACAAAGAAGTGGGTGATAGCTGTAGTCCACTACCAAGGTTGTTCTTTTGGTTAATTTTACTTGCTTTACATGAAACTAATACCATATAATGGGAACAGGGCTGATATTCACTGATATCCCTAAATCCTTGATACTGGTTGATACTCTAGCCTACAGTTGCTCATATGTTCCAGAATAACCCAGGCTTTGAATGGTACCTATCTCAGACCCTAAAACACAAGTATAAAGGGGAGAGAGGTCTGGATTAAGTATTGCTTTCTGTCTACCCTGCTGATTTGTAGATGGAAAAAGAAAAGGCTAAAGATGAAAAAGGAGAGCTTTAGAATGTTAGGTAAAGCCTGGCATTTTTTTCTGGCAATACCCTGGCTATCTGGTAGTTCTACCATTCAGCCTTGGTGCCCTGAGGAATACTGTAAAAAGTCCTACCAATACTAACATCCTGGTGTCTTCTGATTTTGACACAGGTCAAGAGAACAGTATGTATGAAGTAAAAAGATGAGGAAAGCAACAATCAAGAAATGACAATGCTAAGAGTTAGAAAACAAGAACTTAGAATTCCATGTATGTGGAAATTCACTGGGCATCGTGTCTCATGCCTATAATCCCAGCCACATGGGAAGCTGGGGCAGGAGGACTCTGCTTGAGCCGAGAGTTCAAGGCTTGCAGTGAGCTAGGATCATGCCACTGTACTCCAGCCTGGGCAACAGAGTCAGACTCTGTCTCTAAAAAAAAAATTAAAAATAAAAACTCATATATGTGGAAATTCTTAAACCTTCTAAATGACTCAAGTATCAAAGAAGAAATCTCAGTGGATATTAGAAATCACAAAAAACTGAATAATGAAAATGTTCCATATTAAAATCATGGATTCTGAAGATCTATTTCACAACAATGTAGAAATACTTGACATCACTGACCTGTACATGTAAAAATGGTAAAGATGGTAAACTTTGTTTTTTACCACAATTTTAAGAAAACCCAACTGGTCACTAATGAGCAGTATTAAAAATGAGAAGGGGATGTAATTAAAGATAAAACTGAGATTAAAAAGGCAGTAAGAAAACTGTAAACAACTTTATGCTAATATATTTGAAAACTCAGATAAAAAAAATCCTAAGAGCTACTTAAGCAAATACATTTAATATAAAAATAGAAGTTTACAAATCTGGTTCTGCAATTCCAAAACCCTAGAAGTACAAGATATTAAAAAAAGCTAAGGCAGTGGATAGTTTACGGTCAAGCACAATTTTCACTCAGGGACTGCCCTAAACCAGAAGCTGATTAATTACTGGGTAAAAGACTCACTCACCTTTGCCTCCTGCTCGTTAAAACTATTGGTGCTAAACATCTGGGCCACAGCCTCAAACGCTGCTGTGAGTGGCAGCATGAACTGCTCATACTGATCTTCATCCTCTCCTGTAAAGGAAACATCGCAGGGTATAACCCCAATACCAAGAATTCAAAGCTGTGCACATGGGAAGATGGGATGAAAGATGAGCAGACCCAGGAGAACTCAAGGGGGTCCCTTTATTATCCCAACAGGTATTGGTAGCAATTTAAGAATAACATGTATATATAGAAACAGAATTTTTAAACTAGAAGATGACAGAAATCACCTAGTCTAGGCTAGGTTTGTTGATGCTGAGCCACAGTACCAGAGATTGGTATGTATATAAGGTACTATGTTATTTATTTATTTTGCCTTGCTGAGAATTAGCAAGTCATTGGAGAAAAGAATGAAGCTGGTGCGTGAGAACGAGATGAGACTCAAACTTCAAATGGGTACAGAGGTTTCATTCACACTCAATTTTTTTTTTTTTTTTTTTTTTTTTTTTTGAGACGGAGTCTCGCTCTGTCGCCCAGGCTGGAGTGCAGTGGCCGGATCTCAGCTCACTGCAAGCTCCGCCTGCCGGGTTTACGCCATTCTCCTGCCTCAGCCTCCCGGGTAGCTGGGACTACAGGCGCCCGCCACCTCGCCCGGCTAGTTTTTTGTATTTTTTAGTAGAGGCGGGGTTTCACCGTGTTAGCCAGGATGGTCTCGATCTCCTGACCTCGTGATCCGCCCGTCTCAGCCTCCCAAAGTGCTGGGATTACAGGCTTGAGCCACCGCGCCCGGCCCACACTCAATTTTTAAAAAAGTCATCTTTCATAAACCTAGAAGGTTTTATGTCATTTTGGTAGGATTAAATTTAAACAGCTGAAAATTAGAGTAATACCACTGGGCTTTAGTTATTAACTGACCTGAAACTGCTAATATCACCACTACTGCTACAAAAGTGATTAAGCCCTTCTGGCTCATCTGTGCTAGAAAACTGGATAATAAAAAGTCATGTTGATTGTTTCAAGTGGGTGTATACCTCCCTGTGGGGTGAAGTTATCTGGCCAACAAGATATATTTAGGAATCTCAATTCCTTTATTTAACACCCGAAGAATATGAAGAAAATTTTAAAGCCACTGCATATCGGATGAAAACTTCAGGAGCAGACTGTTACTCTCTTTCAGTTACAAGGACCTCGACAGCATGCTCTGTTCTTGGTGAAATCAGACTGTTATTTCAGATAGTTTTGTTACGTTGAAATAACAGAAAAGGCCTCCCCACCATCTAGTTTTCAGTCCTCAAATAAAAATTTAGAATAGTGCCAGATGACTTCATGAGCCACTACGATTTCTTACGGTACCTAAATCCACCATGAGGAGACGCCCCAGTGCTGTGTAGAAGGTAGTTCGACACCGCATGTCTGTCAGGTTGGACTGATTGTTAATACCCAAAAATGAAAAGTGCTCGCTCTATTGAAAAAAAGAAAACAAGTTAAAGGTAAAAACATGAGTTAGAGGCAGAATGCAAGCCAGTAATCAGAGAAGTATGGAGCCCTTTCAAGCCAACGGCTATGTAGTCATTCCTTGAGGATCTGAAGGTCTTTTTTTTTTTTGAAGGCAGGCTACCGTTGTTACTATTACTAATTTATCTGCAGTATGAGTAGCAGTAGGTGACTTCACCATAACTCAGATCATCTGGATCTCAAAGAGCCATTCTGATGACAGTAAGTGTAATCTGGCAGTGTGGTGGGAATCAGGACCACAGTTTTTGCTGTAGCAATACCCAGGACCTCAATTTAAATATCTCCTTTGTGTGTCAAGAAAGTGTATGTGTGGGTGGTAGGAGGGGCAGGAAAAAAAGCTAAAATCACTCACCGTGTGATTGTTCAGCATGAACTGTACCGCGCTAAGCTTCACTAGCTTCCTTACACTACTGTACGTAAAGACAAAGGAAGAAGGTCAAGGAAAGTGTGAAGCAGACCGAGACTCTAAGGCAGATGGAAACTTTCCAGAATAAAGAACAGTTTACCCAAATATCTTTAAAAAAAAAAACTTGAGTATACCACTGCCAAATATGAAAAAATGTGTTCTCTTCTAAACACTATTTAATCAATAAGAAAACACCTATACCAAACTCCTATGTGTAAGAAAATAGATAACCTAGCAGTTTCCCCAAACAATCATGAATATCCTAAAATGGCTTTTCTCAGTGGGTGTTCCAAGGGAGAATTAGGCCCTAAACCCCTGCCTAAGAGGCATATATTGTGTACAATTAATGAACTTCTTTCCTATTTAGAATGGTACTAGCTATATACAGTATTTGGAGAAGCGAGAAGAAAATCACTTCAATAATTTTACAGGGTTTACCCTTCTTGCGGACCCCTGATTGTGAAAAGCTGCCCTACAGCAATTCAAACTTTATAGCAGATCTAGTTCAAGTCAAGAGGAAGTATAGTCATTACTTCAATCATAAAGTTTGGAATCAGGATGTTTCTACCAACCAGCTGATGGGACAACTTAAGAAGGAGTTTGTCTCTACTAAGGATACTAAAACCTTGGTCACACAGAGTGTGTACCTATGAGATGGGGCTACTATGCACTTCTGGAACTTAGGAATAGACAGGGATAAATCTGTACTGAACTATCAGGTCGGGTGTCGGCTCATTTTTGGGGTCTGAAATTATTCCTATATTCTGCATGGGCATTGGCGTTTTCGGACTCCTAGGAAAATGGAAGATATGTGAGTACACACTAAAGTTAAACTGAAGTGGAAAGAGCAGGAGGCCATGATTCTAAGACTGTAGCATGCCACTTTCTGTTGTGCACAGAAACTAGCTTAGAAAAGGATATCCAATGGAGAGGTCATTGAGAAGCTGTAGTGTCTTGGAGGTGATTGGTTCACAACGGCCCCAGTACTTCAAGTTGGTGATGCTGGAGGACAAAAAGAAAAAAAAAGCAGGAGACCCCTTTGATTTGCTGGTTTCCTTGAGGGCTGGGAGAAGAGAAAGTCATTCATCAAAAGTCACCACACATCTGCACCACCAATTCACAGACATCACGACCACAAAAAAAGATGGGTAGGAAATCTCTGTACTTACATTTGGTTGACTAGAAAAATTATCCTTCAGATAATCTTCACTACTTGGTTCCAAAGCTACACTGGCCCATACCCAGGCCCTTGGAATTCTGGGGCACTCCAGGGCTGATTTCTGCAGCAAGGGTAAGAGATTTCTGCGGCAGTGATAACATGCAGACGTATGCAATTCTGCACCTGCACCATCCACTGTCAGCTGCAGAATTCTAGTAGCCCTTGCTTCTGGATTCTTGGCTGGCAGAGTCCTTTAGACCCCCTTCGCTTTTTCCATCTTAAATTATTAACCAGCTCATGGATATGAGTGTTTAGGGTTGGGACAGTTGGTTGGAGGCAAAATGTCACTCTGCACACAGCCCTGGGTAATATATTTGGCTCCTAGTGTGTGCTTTGATAAATTGAGCTCCTAAAAAGGGCAAAATGTAACCGAAGGGGTATAACGTAAAAAAATAAAAAAGGGCCAATTAGGAGCTCCAACTCTGAACACAGTTCAAACAGCAGCACTAGATTTTGGAGACTCAACACTCTTAAAGGGTGTGATGTTTTCTGGGAGGAATAAGCCCATTTTTAAGTGGGGCTTTCCCCTTCGAGGGGATAACTAGAGGAAATCAGCAACAGAAAGTGAATGCCTACGCTGGGCATCCCTGGAGCACGGCAACTGGGTGAGGGGCTGAGCAGCAATTACTGGGGTGGAGGTCTGTTTTGCTAATGACATGACAGGGTTTCACCTGTGATTCCAGAGGCTAAAGAGGAGATTCTGCAAGAACAAAATTAAATCCTTGCCTGTACAAGCCTGGAATGCTCTGGGGCCGGGCCATATCTCTAAGCACAGCTTGTCACACACTCAAATGCACAATTTTCTGACGCAAACGATCAATGCTGGAATACCAGGCACTGGCAGCACAATGCCAAGATCACATTTTACAGTTGCAACAGGATTGCAAAGGACTCTTGCTGGTGGCAAGCTGAAACACTTACATTTTTCCTATGAAGACGCTTAGGACCATGGTCTCATCATTCAAGCCCAGAACTTCTGAGAGTCGGCGGTACAGCTGGTGTTAAGAAGAGAAAGTAACCAGAACACTTGAATTAGAACAATCACATCCCGGTACTATTTTTGCCCATACTCGTGGGTAAGATGTGGAAGAAAATGGACAAGACTCCCAGAGAGGACTTTACTGAAGGGATAAGCTAGTTTCTAAGTATTACTGGACAGATGCTGAGCAATCTTACTGGTCCCTTTCAATCCTGAAATTACAAAAAGACAGTCCAAATCTTCTGCTGTTCTGAATATTAATTCATGCATGGAGACTAAGAATTGCCCATTTGTGGGAGAACAACAGATGTTTTGACTGGCCATTTGTTAAGCACTAGAGAAATGGGCCCAATTCTTTGATGAATCTCCCAGAATTTAAAAGCTAAGAGAAAACATTTGCACTGTCCTGTTACCTGAAATCTGGAGGTTATGTGAACTATCAGCAACTGTTTCCCTCTATCAGCAATCGCACAAGTGAGAAGAAGTGAGAACTAAGGGGAGCCAATTAACAGGCTGTTACCTTAGAGGATTTCTGCACTTGGTCCCCAATGTAGATCTTACGAAACTGTTCAAAAAAGCTCAGCATGGCCAACTCTAGCTTCTCATTACCCGCCTGGGCCAAACGAGAATCTGTTAGGTTCATCAGCTGGAGCACCCTGGAGGAAGAGGAGCAATGATTCTCTCAACAGCAGGACATCCTTGTTACTCTAGAAAACCCAAGCTATCTTGACGTGGTCATATATGCCTGTACTTGGGTAGAGCAATCTCCTGCAACCAAGTTCATCTATATAAATGAGGGAGACAGGACTAGACCACGAGTTTTCCATCTTTTTTTCTCACAGAGCCATGAAAGGAATGGTGACACATGAAGGATGATGTTCACAGGTAGGTAACACTTCCACGGATTACTAGCAGAAATGCTACCTGTGACTTCATCCCTTTTCTCTGTACCCTCTCCCCAAAAGAAAGGATACGGGAATGCAAGTGAGTGAATGCAAATACAGATGTCATAATAAGTGAGTCATTTGACATTTGAGTGTGGGAATAGTTAACTATTTGTGACACACCATGAGTGAATGAGACTCCATCATTGTGTTGCTACACTCAAGCTCAGAACCAGTCTGCAAGACATTGTTTGAACTAAAATTATGACACACACAGTACTGAACTGGGCTGCAGAATCAGAAAGCATTAGATTTCATTCTTACTTAAAGCTTTGCTCAACTCTTCAAAAAACGCCAGTGGGAAAATGCTACGGAGACTTTTGTCAGGATTACGGGACCTCTGGGCAAATGGGCATCTGATAAACAAAATGGGGGTGGAAAGAAACAAATGAGGATTTTCAGAAGATATATATATATATATATAGAAGGCCAGGCGCAGTGGCTCATGCCTGTAATCCTAGCAGTCTGGGAGGCCGAGGCAGGTGGATCACCTGAGGTCAGGAGTTCGAGACCAGCCTGGCCAACATGGTGAAACCCCGTCTCACTAAAAATACAAAAATTAGCCAGATGCGATGGCATGTGCCTGTAATCATAGCTACTTGAGAGGCTGAGGCAGGAGAATCGCTTGAACCTGGGAGAATCGCTCAAACCTGGGAGAACCCACGACACGGAGGCAGAGGCTTCAGTGAGCTGAGATAGTGCCACTGCACTCTGGTGTGGGTGACAGAGCGATATTCCATCTCCAAAAAAATTTTTAAAAAGTTTTGATAAAATGAGAACTGCACAGATGCAAAATAACTTGAAATGCATGGCCAAGAGGTTTGAAAGGCTGTAGGAACTCTGTAACTCCATCGCTGGTGAACTTTAAAGAACTACAGTTTCCTTTTAGACTTATTTTGGGATGGCAAAAGCAATCCATATTTTACTAACTCTGAGATATTGTTCTTAAACAGACCTAACAGAGAATCTCTGCTTTAGTTTTCCTAATTCTGTATCCATTATTTCCTTGCTGAATTACTGGGTTTTTTTTTTGTTTTTGTTTTTAAAGTAAAGATCATAGGCAGAGTTATCACGGCACTTATAAAAGGCTTGAAAGCTGTGTCTCATGGGCAGTTAGCATGTTAAGATTATGTTCTGTAAGTGGAGAGGACCCTATCGGGGAGTGGAGAAGTGCCAGCGAGGTGGAGTGGAGAGCTTCTGTAGGGAGCACTTACCGACAGACAAGCTCACCATCCATGGCGTCTTGCTCATCAGTGCTGGCAAAAGAAACCCGGCCACCGATCACTGCTCCAATAATGTAAACCAGCCATGTCAGCCTTCCTACAGCAGGAGACAGACCCAGTGTCACCTCCAGTGATAGTTTCTTGAAGACATTCCTCACTCTGAACTTCCTTAATCTTAAGAACACTATGGTGAAACCATAAAGTCTTACTTTTCTTACAGAGAATGGCTACTTCTCTGCTTTGGTTAAGAGCAATGCTAAGGGGGAAATTCGTTAGGTAACCAACGTTCCTGTATCAGACAAGGCCATTATTTTTAGTGTAGTATTTCCTTAGAGTTAAAACACCCAAGCTGGGCACAGTGCTATGTTACAAACACCAGCCAGGCCTGGTGAAAAGAGGAAGCCCAGGTTACTGTCTGTACTTATCTCCCTGTTTCCCCTAGGCCTTTATTTAGTAGTCATAAACCTCTCGGCCTGGTCCCAGCTGTGCTGTGGGGCATTAAAAAGTAGACAGGAGCCAGGTGTGGTGGCACATGCCTGTAGTCCCAGCTACTTTGGGAGGCTGAGGCAGGAGGATCACTTGAGCCAAGAAGTACAA
The DNA here is from genome assembly GCF_049350105.2 of Macaca mulatta. Classification (NCBI taxonomy): domain Eukaryota; kingdom Metazoa; phylum Chordata; class Mammalia; order Primates; family Cercopithecidae; genus Macaca; species Macaca mulatta. The sequence goes on along the minus strand of NC_133413.1, from coordinate 23,631,482 downwards.
GGCCCGCGTGGGCAACATAGCAAGACTTCATCTCGTAAAACAAAATCCCACTGCAGATGTGATTTCAGTTCTTCTTCCCTAGTCCCCTGAGGGATTTATTCATTCATAAAGATTTTTGTGCATATGGAGGTAACTGATGATGAAAGAATCCTTTTGCAGGGAGGTAGGAAAGAGGTGGCAATGAGTGAAAGGGTACTGGACAATATCTCCTCACAGGTCTTGAGTTCCCAGCATGCTGCACACTCACCCTCCTGCACTGCAATGTCCATTGGGCTTGCGCTGGCGCTCTGTAGCAGCTCCTGGTACGACTGGGCCGACTGGTCAAACAACTGCACGAGGAGTGCACAGGTCTTCTCATACTCACAACGCCCAATGGTGGACAGCTGGTCCAACTGCTGCTGGACCAGCCCCGTATCCTCCAGAGGATCTTCCAGGCCATCTCTATTCCCAAGGGAAGAAGGAAGGCAGCGCTCTTAAAATATGACTACTGATTTCCCCATTATAGCAGCTCTCTGACTTCTTCACTTAGCCACCATTTCCGACTGTAGAGACCTACATCCCAACATTACTTTTTCCCAAGGAAGAATGTTTAATGAGGCAGAAGGCCAATGTCTTCGCCCTAGCATCAGTCTCCCTTAGGTATATTCTGCTTGTTGGTGTCAAATCTTACTATCTGAATTCTCAACTCTTAATGTTTTTCTGCCTTAAACCTCAAAGTCCTGCCCTTCTCACCTCTCTGACCTCTTGACTCTTAGTCTTTCGCTTGTTCCTGACTATAGTAAACTATAGGATAAGTACACAGTCTTGTGTGGGAGGCCATTGTGGCCAGATGTGTCTTGGAATTCAGAACTGTTCAGATTGGAGGAAGGCAGTATGATGCTTCTACCACATCATATAAAACCGTTGATGGGCTTTGTGGCACATCAAACTCAACGTTCCTATAGCAAAACTTATGAATATTATAAATGGTCATACGAAGTAGGATTTAAAAAAAAAACTATAAATGGTCTCATACCAACTCCTGTCCAGTTTTGTAACAAGTGAATTCTAATGCCAAACTGATGAGGAAATTTCTTTTGTCACATCTTTGACTTTGGAATTGCAGACAAGGCATTGTGGACCTGTACTAGGTCTTGCTTTATCTGCCAGCTCCTAGATTTTAACATCTTGTCCACTGAGGAGCTTTTCTGTTGTTACACTGCAGTATGATAATGCCAGCAGCAGCAGCAGCAGGAGCAGCAGCAGCAGCAGCAGCACTAAAACTAGCTGTGTGCTTACCACGTGCTACACACTGCGCCAGGTCATACTAATTTAATCCTTGTAAGAATCTTATGAGGTAGGCCTATTATTATTTGAATTTTACAAATACAGAAATGGAGCAGCTTGTCCAAGAGTACACAGCTACTAACTGGCTATCTGGCCCCAGAGCCTACAAACATATAACCACTCCCCAACAATGCCTCACTAAAGCCAGCTGAATCCTCAGGAGTGGAAGCTATGGAAATGACAGGAGAAGGCCTGCTGGTGAACTTCATGAATACTCAGATTTTGAACTGATTCAAGTCATAAACAGTTAAGACTATAACTCACGACTATTCAATGCACTTGGGGCTAAGCAAATTAAGAATCCAACTTAAAAAGGCCCCAGACCCTTAGACTCCAAGTAAATTCTCTTGACAAACAGCCAGTGAAAAGAAGAAAGCTATCTAAACAGGGATAATTTCATTTAATATAGGTCATTTTTGAAAGGGCTTGACACTTCTTTAGCTACGGGTTTTTGGTTCAGTTAAGTCAATGTAGACAGAAACTATGTGTGAATGTAATGCAATCAGTGATCAGGGGCTTAGAATTCTTATGTGTTCTAGCTCTGGCATTAGAATTGACAACTAGATTGTGTAATCTTTATCCACTTATTTCTTTAGGAGTTCACATTAAGCACCTATAAGTTACACATTATAATTCTTATCATCTATATCTTATAAATGTTTCTCACATTGAAAGAAAAACAGCGACAAGGACAAACATATGGATATACTCGGTATTCAAAGATATTGCTATGGACAGTGAAAAGGGGGAATATGAATAGAATATAAAGGTTCAAGCAACAAGACCATTCTATCAGGCTTTATGCTCTCAGGCTACTCTGCTGACAAGGAAAAAGAATCATGAACAGCAGCAGCTCCAATGAGACAACCTTCGAGTACCTTTTTGCCAATGGGGTGTCTGATCTCTAGGAAGTGTGACAATAGACCACTGGTGCGGGGATGAATAAGGCTAAGTTTCCTTACCTCAGTATGATGTGCACAGATTCCAACCGGGATGTGATGTAGGCTTTGGTGACCTCAGGAGTGTAAGTTTCCAGCATGTGGGGCTCTGTGGCTTTGACATACGGCACAGAGGCTGCCAGACGCTGCCACAGGCTCAGAAGATAGTGCACACTATTTGGAGCAAATTCCCAGTGCTAAAGAAAAGTAGAAAAGCAGAAGGCACATTTTTCATTTCTGTACATGTTAGTCCCATACTATCAACACAGAAGATAAAGACTTTTTTCTTTTTTTAAAAAAGAGGATAGACTTTTGTGGGCTTTGGTCTGTGTATGACAACTAGTTAAATGTGTTTATTAGTATTTCAGAGAGCAAGCATCTAATGAGAAGGGCTGCTCTATGCTGGCTGTGTAAGCCTTACCACAAGGAAAGCCATGTATAAGTGGGTCTCAAACATTAATATGCATGAGAATCACCTGAAGAAATTGTTAGACACACCAAGGCTCTACCATTAGGACCTAGTGAACCAGAAATTATGGGGATAAGATTCAAGAATCTATATTTTTTCATCAGTCCCCTAGATGACTGTGATACAAGCCATAAAATGTGAGACCCATTGTTCTATATTACACGACTAAGAAAGATAGGGCATCAACTCTCTTTTTACTCTTCTGTCTAGCTCCCTGTTCCAACCTTGGCTTTTTTGGGGTGACTATGAGGGAATTCTCTCTGGGATGAATCTAAGTATTATCCTAGTAATTCCCACATTTTCCTCTCCCCACACTACTTGCACTTGTGTAAATATAAATCACAGGCCACAATAGTAACTACTCTGCAAGGCCATACTGTATTTATGGTTACCTTTGCCAAGAAAAAAAATATATTCTTACATGGTTAAAACCAACAAGCAAGAGAAGAGATTACAGTATTTAGGAAGGAAGACACACGTAATCAAGGACAAACCTGTAGGCTGGTCACTGTGAAGTTGGCTATCAATCGGATGACCTCAGGGTAGTTTTCCACCTTTACCAGTTCTCCCAGTTGATAGTTACTCTTCAATCGGGCCAGTAGTCTGCAAAACTCATGGTAATTGTTTGGGTCTGATAAACTCTGTCAATAGCAGAGGAGAAAAATAAAAATGTAAAATGTGACAACATACTTCAAGAATGATGTATACTTGAGATGGCATGGGGGAAGGGGTAAAATCTACTTTTTAACTTCTGGGCTGCAGGTCATGATTCAGAATGATACGTCTATATAATGTTCAGAAACAATTTTTTAAAAAGTCACTTTGAAAAGGGACAGTCACATTTATTATTTCATATGTTCACAATAATAATTCCATGAGATGACATTATTAGCCTCAATGGACAGAGTTTGAAACAGAAGCCCAGGAGGATCACACTGAGGCAGTAAAGCTCATTATGGCAGAAGTGGGCACGACTTAAGACGTGACTAGCTTGTCTGCTTATTGATTGCTACCAACAAAAGGAATCTAATGAAATTTTCATTTCCACATCTGTCAAACTGATCTTTAAGCAAAACTAACCAATAGTTAGCAAAGTTATACAAATGTTTCATATATTTATATCACTTACTGTAATTTATTCATATATTGTTTATATGATATAGTTATAACAAATATTACAGATATTTTAAAATCTATTCTACCAGTATATTTAATTGTATGTTTCCTGATATGTCTTCCTCTGTTGGCATATGTGGAATAAGACTTTGTTTTGTTCACCGGTGTATCCCTGGTACAGAGTAGGTACTCAATATAATTTGTTGAATGAATGAATGAATTTTAAAAAGAGGGACAAAACTGAGTATATTTTAAAATAAACTGCTTTTTAATTTTCTTCTAGTGTAGAGAAGTGATACTTTCAAAAAAATACTGAATCACTGGGACTTCAAAAGACAAAAAGGGCAATCGAGTTATGAAATGAACATTTGAAAGAAGTATATTCCTTCCCACCTAAAAGCAGTCCTATATACTTAGGTTACCAATAAACATTTTTTAAAAATGGTAAACAAAATCAAAAAGCAAATGTTAGATTTTTTTGTTTTTGAGACAGAGTCTCACTGTCACCCAAGCTGGAGTGCAATGGCACGATCTCAGGTCACTGCAACCTCCGCCTCCCGGGTTCAAGCGATTCTCCTGCCTCGGCCTCCCAAGTAGCTAGGATTATAGGCACGTGCCGCCATGGCCGGCTAATTTCTTTTGTAGTTTTAGTAGAGACAGGGTTTCACTATGTTGGCAAGGCTGGTCTTGAGCTCCTGACCTCAAGTGATATGCCCACCTTGGCCTCCCAAAGTGTTGGGATTACAGGTGTGAGCCACTGTGCCTGGCGATGTTAGATTCTTAATTTCTTGGGGGAAAAATGACTAGCTTCTTCCTTATTTCCTTATAGCAAAGTGATTCTTTCCCGTAACTCCTACATTTCTGAAGCTGGAGGATGTAAGCTCCTCTTTTGGGCAAATGCTCTCAGAACTGGCCTACAAATAGAGATTCACATCAGTCTTCCCTGAAGAACAACAGTCTGAATTATTTACTGGACCTTGGGATGGATTTCCTTCTGACTCATAACAGCTGGGTGCACACTAATCCTATACATATGTAAATTCTCAGATAAACTTACTTGTGGGTTTTCCAGTATTCGTTTAACACCATCAACAAGATGAGAGAGAAACTTGGCCCTCTCTGCATTGTTAAACAGGGATCTTCTGACTGAGGCAATCTGTACCAAGCAGGATAATACCTAAACGCAGGGCAGAACCCAAACACAATGATTAAAAAGACTGTACAGTTATTTTCACCAGAAACGTTCCACCTCCTACAATATCCTTCTTTAGGATATCTGAAACAACATTATTTTAAAAAGAGAAAAGAGCATAGATCCAACCAGACCATAGCAGCCCTTTAAATTCAGTTTGGAAATTCCTTTAGGTACAAATTCCTTTGACCACTCCAATGGCATCTTTGTTCTTGCTAAGATATATTACTTCACCCTTAAAAATATCAAGCAATTTATACTTTAAAGTTTTAGATTTAGTTTTCTTGGCTAATCTGAGCTTGACATGTAGATATTATGTGCTTATATCAATACATGCTATAAAGAAATAAGCATATCGGCTGGGCGCGGTGGCTCACACCTGTAATCCCAGCACTTTGGGAGGCTGAGGCAGGTGGATCACAAGGCCAGGAGTTTGAGACCAGCTTAACATAGTGAAACCCTGTCTCTACTAAAAATACAAAAAATTAGCTGGGAATGGTGGCGGGCACCTATAACCCCAGGTACTTGGGAGGCTGAGGCAGGAGAATTGCTTGAAGCCAGGAGGTGGAGGCTCCAGTGAGCCGAGATTGTGCCACTGCACTCCAGCCCGGGCAACAGTGAGAGACTCCATCTCAAAAAAAAAAAAAAAAAAAAAAAAGAAAAGAAAAAGAAAGAAATAAACATATCTGGGCCCTAAAAAAAAAAAAAAAAAAAAAATCAGCTTTGGCCAGGCGTGGTGGCTCATTCCCGTAATCCCAGCACTTTGGGAGGCTGAAGCAGGCAGATCACCTGAGGTCGGGAGTTTGAGACCAGCCTGACCAACATGGAGAAACCCCGTCTCTACTGAAAATACAAAATGAGCTGGGTATGATGGCTCATGCCTGTAATTCCAGCTACTCAGGAGGCTGAGGCAGGAGAATCACTTGAACCCATGGATTGTGCCATTCCACTCCAGCATGGGCAACAAGAACAAAACTCTGCCTCAAAGAAACAAACAAAAAAACACAAGCCAGCTTTATCCCTGAAGACATTTCCCCCTGTTCCTGCTGTTAGATATTTATATTCTGTGTTTGCCCCTCTAGATCTGCTTTTGACCCTTCTCTACCCTGCCCTATTCCCTAGGAGGCTGACCTCTGTTGAGGACAGCAGCCAAGCTCCCTTGCCTCTGGCTTCTAGTTGACTTCAACCAATGGAAAGCACCAGCAGGAGATCAGAGGGCAGAGGGAAGATGGTACCCCTTTTCTGACCATCCACCTGGCTATGTGGTGGCAGAGTTTCTCTAGTGATGGCCATGGTTCTTGTTGTCCAGCCCTCCTCTAAGCCACAGCTTCAACTCTCTCCAGATTTCCTTCACTTGCCCTTTGAGGCTCCCCACTACTGCCAGCCCCAGGGGCATGCACCACCACCCCGTGTTGGTGTCCCTTCATTTTAACCACACCTTTGCAACAAGTACTTTCTTAATTATCCCTCTACTTTTTCTTGCAGTAACCTTAACGATACATCCAACAACACTGAAATCATGTTTCAGCGACCATAAAGGTCTATATTAATTTGGAGAAGTGCTACAATGACCAGAAAAGTCCTCTACTGCACAAACACTACGCATACCACTCATTACTTCACTCTGTTTTCTTTATATATTTTGTGTACAACACCAACCAGTAATTTACACCAACAATCTGAAATACCAGACCAACAGTATTTTAGAACCTGAATGAATTTTGAGGTTTTAGGTTAATTATGGCTTTAAAAGAGAAATACATCATTCCCAATAGCTTTCAAATGTTATTCAGGGTAAGTATGCAAATTAGCCTTCCCATTATAGTTTCCATTTATGACAATCTAACGTACACCTGAGGGGTTTTCTAAGTCAGGACAATCTTAATAGTTCAACTAGACAGTATTAGGTGAATCCCCAGGTGCTAGCCTGTGGCCATTTCAGGAACAGCATAAAGTCAGATACACGGTGAGACCCAAAAGAGCTTGACCATCTGCAGGAATTGGCCTTTAGACAGGAATAATTTAAAAATAATTAAGACTTTATGGCTAGAACCTTTAGGCTACAAGCTTAATCTCAAAAGACTAGATAACTAGCCTAGTATTTCTATGCTTTACTTGTATAATTTTATAAAACAAAATGAAGGTAAGGCTCATTCACCATTGCTATCTTCTAGAAATAGGTTTGCTTTAAGAAACAGTAGTCCTGACTCACCAGAGGTGAAAATGAAGGAGGGATGGAATGATACAGGTCAAAAAACAGCTGCAGGGTTGAAGAATCTAAGAATGCTGGGGAAGAAAAAGACAAAAGACATCACTTTATTAGGGATGAACACTGCCGCTGGCATACTTCCAGCACTGTACATCAGGGAGCACATCCTTATGCCTACTTATCTTACAGAGCATTTATTTCGTTTGGAAGTGATAAGCAAATAGGGGCTTTTCGGTTTTCCTTTTTCTTTTCTCTTTTTCTTGAGACGGAGTCTCCCTCTGTAGCCCACTGTAACCTCTGCCTCCTGGGTCCTGGTTCAAACGATTCTCCTGCCTCAGCCTCCTGAGTAGCTGGGATTACAGGCACGTGCCACCATGCCCGGCTAATTTTTGTATTTTTAGTAGAGACAGGGTTTCACCATGTTGGCCAGGCTGGTCTTGAACTCCTGAGATCGTGATCCGCCTGCCTAGGCCTCCCAAAGTGCTGAGGTTACAGGTGTGAACCACCACGCCCAGCCTCTTTTCTTTTTTTGAAAGTACTATTTTAGCTTCTCTAAGAAACAGATTCATTCTTTCAATTCTCTGAGAACTTAATCTGAACACCTCTGTCCATAAAAAGAATTCAAAACTTTTATCCTTCTGGAATACAAAGACAAACTAAGAACAAGCTGTTCTGTTTGATTTTGTTTTTAAAGACAGTTATTATCCTAACTAGATTACAGAAGTCTCTGGGCAATTAACGCAAGGTGAAATACGTAACTATTATTAATCAGCAATTTTAAAAGTTCTTTGACACTGGCAGATCTATAAGATCACTCCAACAACCTCCCCTACATTATAAAATAGATGTTACTGGCCGGGCACAGTGGCTCACACCTGTAGTCCCAGCACTCTGGGAGGCCAAGGTAGGAGAATCACTTGAGCCCAGGAGTTCAAGACGACCTTGGGCAACATAGTGAGACCCCACTTCTACAAAACATAAACAAACAAAATTAGCCGGGTGTGGTGGCATGTGCCTGTAGTTCCAGATACTTGGGAGGCTGAGACGGGAAGACTGCTTGAGTCCCGGAGGTTGAGGCTGCAGTGAGCTGTGATCGTGCCACTGCACTCCAGCCTGGGTGACAGAGTGAGCCCCTGTCTTTAAAAAACAAACGAACAAAAAAGACGTTCAAATTTTTTCTCAATTCTCCCTCAGAATACACAGGGGTTGGCCGGGTGCAGTGGCTCAAGCCTGTAATCCCAGCACTTTGGGAGGCCGAGACAGGCGGATCACGAGGTCAGGAGATCGAGACCATCCTGGCTAACATGGTGACACCCCGTCTCTACTAAAAAATACGAAAAACTAGCCGGGTGAGGTGGCAGGTGCCTGTAGTACCTGCTACTCGGGAGGCTGAGTCAGGAGAATGGCGTAAACCCGGGGAGGCGGAGCTCGCAGTGAGCCAAGATCGCACCGCTGCACTCCAGCCTGGGCAACAGAGCGAGACTCCGTCTCAAAAAAAAAAAAAAAAAAAAAGAATACACAGGGGTTGCCAGGAGTTCTTTAGATCATCCTACAGACACTCTGTAGGGGAGTGACAGCCTTTGAGGTGGAGGAAGTTCTGTTACCTGATCTCCAGCTGGTGGGAATCTGCACTGTACACAGGTCGTCTGAAGACTCATCAGTGGAAGTGCCGATGAAGTCAAAGTTGAGGCAGTTATGAGTGAGCTTGAGCAGTTGCATGAGCAAGCCATGCTGACTTTCATCATTCAAGTTTAGATTCTTTCCTGAAGCCTGTAAAAATTACCACATAATGAGCCCCCAAAATCACTCCTCTCTTCCCAGCTTGCTACCAGACTCGACAAGGCTGTTAAGTCAGAAAAGGAGGGCTATGTGGGAGCACAGTAAAATGTCCCCTTCTCTCCAAAGATACCGTACTTCTATCACCTGTTACTATGAAAATACCTGGCTCCTTATATACTATTAAAACATATTTACTATAAAAACATGAAGTTGGTATTTAAAGAAAGCCCCGTTTTAACACTTACACTTATTCCTCACACAATGTAGACATAATGGTCACAGAGAATTCTGAAGTAATATGGCTCCTGTGATTATTTTATTGGCATGTGAGATCCTAGTTATTTCTAGACGGGGCAGGGATTAAACTCTGGAGGGAGCTCTGAGAAAGTAGCACCCTGCCCTACTTTCTTTCCTTGTTTTTACAACCACTATTACCAAAAATCTCTCAAACCAGAATTAAAATCATCACTGAATTTTATTTACTCATCTGCAATGTACCTGCAGACTACAGGTGAGGACTGGCCATAGCTACCGTGCCTGTCCCTTCCAAGGTTACACTAGCTGAGCCTTCGTGACTGGCTGGCTAATTATTTGTTCTGATGGTATCAGTAAGGAGGATTCAATCCTTAGTTTTCTTAAAAGCTTTTCCCCTCCAGGGGGTGCAACAGCTTTTGCTAGGCAGCTTTGCTTAACCTGAGGATTATCTGGGAATTCTAAGGTAAAACTAAGTAATTGAGGAAAAAGATGAATATCGTTAACTGGAATAACAGAAAGAATACAAACTGGCTTCTAAAACTAAAATTGGGAAATGTTGGAAAATGAGAACAAAACTACAAAAATGAACAAAAAGCCAGAGGCCAACCCTATTTAGCTTTCTATAGGGACAAAGCATCTGAGCTGTGCTGCAACTGTGTGGAACTCCCAGCTTAACACTTCTTTCTCAGTTCAGCTCTATCAATAAATGAACTGAAACACCAACTTTCAATTTTAACACAGGTAATTTCCTTATGTGATACTGTCTACCCCTCCAGGTTATTAAATCCAAATGGATGTTAAAAATTCAAAATCTACTTTTCCTTACAGATGTTGCTTGTTTATGTGCTGCTTTTAACTCAGCGGGGGACAGGAGAACCAGCCTGATTTCTGTATGCTAACAATGTAGTCTGAACCTACTTTCAGAGCACTAAGAATCCAAACACCATAAAACTAACATGCTTTCACACCATATAGAAATATTTTATGTGGTTATAAAAACAACAACAACAGAACTTCAAACTTTGAGTTAGGTAAACCAGATCCCTTTAAGATAGGAGTATGGGATAAGTGCTCACTTACTTCTCTTTACCTAGAGGAATTGATCTGAAATAGGGAAGTGATAATCATTTCTCCAACCTCAGTGGTCACTCTGACCAGTTCCTTCAACACCTCTATGAGTCTTATGTAAGAGATGATGATTAAAGAGATGCATAAACTCTCATAGGGTCAGTTACAAGCTGACATTTAACAAATTCCCATCTATTCTCATTCTTTCAAAAGAAACTGGGAAACATGACCCAAACTACATGCTCACCTGTTTTAGTAAATTGCAGGAAAGTGTGAAGATATCAAATAATGATGAATCGCGAAAAGAAGAGGCTATTTTTCTGTGCTTGGTTAAAGGATGGGTGGTGTCTGCCTGTGCAGAAAAAGAAGAAACCAATGCAAAGAATTAATTGCAAAAAAAGAATTTTTCATGTAGACTTCAAATAAGCTAGAAGGATTTCCAGTAAGAGCAACATAAACATAAAATACATTTTTAGCATTTAAATTATTGTGAAACCATATCTAGTGAAAGGATGTAGGATAGTAAACTGCTAATAGCCAGGGTATCCTTTCTCTCTAGCTTACAGAAGGAAAACAAAAGGATAGATAATCTCTGCTGCAAATTCTTATTTTCCTTTGTATTCAGGGAGGTAAAACTTAAATTGTTGGCAGACATTATTGATAATTACTTTCATGTTGTACTGTGGGTTAATGGGCCAGGCATGGTGACTCACCTCTGTAATTCTAGAACTTTGGGAGGTTGAGGCAGGAGGATCATTTGAGCCCAGGAGCAGACACAGTGAGACCCCCCCCACCACCACCTCTAAAAATTAAAAAAAAAAAAAAGTCGGTGTGGTGGTTCATGCCTGTAAGTCCCAGCTACTCAGGAGGGCCTTCAGTCCAGGCATTCATGGCTGCACTGTACTCCAGCCTGGGCAGCAGAGTGAGATCCTGTCTCTTAAACACCCACAGACAGAGTAACGAGGCTTTGATTTTGGTAAGCAAAACTCAAAACAAAAACAAAAATAAAAACAAAACCTCAATGTGAAGTTACTGCAGAATTTCCAAATGACAACAGCCCATAATATTTGCCTCCTTTTCTAACCTATTTCAACATATTGTCTATACCGCAGAAGTGAAAATTTAATTTAAGTGGTTGTACTGGTCTCTTATTTCGCTGTTCTTGTGTTTTCAGCTAAATTATAAATGTTTTTGTGGCTAAGAACTAAATCTTTTACTTCTTTAGTATGCTCCTAGTCCTAACACACAGTAGGTACTCAACATGTGGAATAAAATAACTTCAAAGTTGTCAAGAGTATTTTCAGTCTAACCACGTACTGAAAGCTTAAATCTCTTCTGTTTACTGATCAATTCATCCAAGAGGAGACTCATTTTGTTTTTGCCACATTAAAGTGTAACACAGCCAAGATTACTGACAAACCAGTCTTCCTAATTTTATTTCTAGGTTCTAAGTAAGAATAGTGGCAGAAATATACTTTCTTTTTTGAATCTGACAATCACAAAACAATGGAAAATTCAAATGATTTAGAGGCTCAAAATATTCTCCAATTTTTGCTTCTGTCATTGTGTTATCATGTGTCTTACATAATAAAGGTCTTGCTAAATTATATATCATATAATCTGTTATACTGATCATAATACAGAGAATGACTACACACTAAATGGTACACACAATTTCATCATTTTCTTAGAAAAGTAAAATCTTGAAAAGTTTTTTATTATACATATATCAAAATGTATGTACTCTGTGGGGCCAAGCTTCAAAGGGGAAAACATTAAGTCCACAATCTCTATCCTTAGTTAATGCATCTGCTCTTCTGCTGCAAAGGTAAGAGTGGTTAAACAGCACATTAGTTGTTAAGAACACAGGCTCTAGGATAAGACTATTTGGGTTTGAATCACATTCGTTGCTTGTGAAACCTTAGGCAAATGATTTCATCTTTATGTGCCTCAGTTTCCTGATCCAGAAAATGGGATAAACACAGTACCTACCTCATATGACTGTTTCGAGAATAAAATTAGTTACTATAAAGTGCTTAGAATGGTGGTAACAGTGATCACTCAAAAGTGTAAGCTGTTATTATTTTGGTAATTACTGATCACAATGGGGACTGCATGTGGCAAGAGAACACAACATGGACTCCCAATTTACACAGGCTCTCAGCTAACACATTTGAAATAGGACCAACTCACAGTTAAGATTTCTCAGGGTTAATAAAAATGTCTGCAGAATTATGAGCAATAGCAAAAGTAATGCTAATATCATTAATATGCTTCCAACTTAAGGGTGAGATGTTATAACTAATATTGATACGGGCCTGTTCTATAATCACAAATTTTTAGCTGGATAAAAAAGTAAATGACTAAAATATAGCCAGGGCAAAAGAAAGCCACTGGTGTTTCCTCTGTAGTATTCTGTGACATCAATGACCATTTAAAACTTTCAAGGTATACAGGAGCAGAAGGGGCACACAAAAGGTCGAACTTTATGGTCCCTTTTTTGAAGTCATTCTCTTTCATGGGCAAAGCAGTAGTATTTCACCCTTTTTTTTTTTTTTTTGAGATGGAGTTTCACTCTTGTTGCCCAGGCTGGAGTGCAATAGCACGATCTTGGCTCACTGCAACCTTCGCCTCCCGGGTTCAAGCGATTCTCCTGCCTCAGCCTCCCGAGTGGCTGGGACTACAGGTACATGCCACCACGCCCGACTAATTTTTTGTATTTTTAGTAGAAACGGGGTTTCAACATGTTAGCTAGGCTGGTCTGGATCTCCTGACCTCAGGTGATCCGCCTGCCTTGGCCTCCCAAAGTGCTGGGATCGCTTTTATCTCTAAAATGAAAATTAGTACCAATTTAAAAAAAAAAAAAAGCTAAAATGGAAAAGGGGAAAATAACCTGGAGACAGAAGGGGAACAGGACAAAAAGTGAGTTGCACTTACAGAGGAAAACCCAATGGAACTATTTTGTTTCAAAAGGGCATTAATCACTTACCGCAAAAGCACACAACTGCCAAAAAAGATCATCCCACACACAGCAGAAAACACCAATACTAAGAAAAAATATGGCACTTACTTCAATGAGGAAGGCTGTAGCACTTACTTGATTAATTTCATTGGTTAGCTGAGATAAAATTGTGACACCAATGATGCAGTATTCAACACTATCCTGGTTAAAAAAAAGCATAAGGTAGAAAGAGCTGTCATGGGTGCTCGGTTTTGGCATTTGGCATGCACTCATACTTTTGAATGATGGCCTCCTGTGTCATTAGTAAAACTGCCTAGACAAGGCAGCAAGGAATCATAAAACTGTTTTTTTGCTGGACATAAAACCTAACTGTCACCACAAAGGAACACTGAGAAATCTGACTTCATCAAAGTTTAAAACTTTTACATTAAAAAAATTCCCATAAACATTATAGCACATACATTTTAAAAAGGTAAATTGCAAAATACATCACTAAAGTAAATGACAAGTAAGCAACACATTTTACAAAGAGACTGTATACAACAATAAGCAAAAGGTAAAGAATGTGAGGAAATGTGCTTAAGATATAAATAGAAGTTCACAGAAAAACAAATATAAGCAATAAATACAAGCATATGAAAATTTGTCTCACTCATAACCCAAACAATAAGATACCAATTTTTTTAACCTATTAAATGGGAAAAAGTAAAAAGTTTAGCTTCCAGGGCTGAGGTAAGCAGGTCCTCTTATCAACTGTTGGTGGAAGTAGATACAGTCATGAGTCACTTAACGATGGCGACACATTCTACGAAATGTGTTATTAGAGGATTTCACTGTTGTGCTAACATCATAGAGTGTACTTACAAAAACCTACGTGGTACAGTCTACTACACACCTAGGCTATATGGTACAGGCTATTGTTCCTAGGCACAAACTTGTATACCACATGACTACACTGTGGGCAACTATAACAATGGTAAGTGTTTGTGTACCTAAACATAGCAAAGATAAAGTAAAAATACAGCATAAAAGATTTTTTTCAAAAAAGCTACACCTGTTTAGGCGCTTACCATGAATGAAGCTTACAGGATTGAAAGTTGTTCTGGGTGAGTCAGTGAGTGAGTGGTGAGTGGATGTGAAGGCCGAGAACACTGCTGTACACCACTACAGACTTTATAAATATGTACACTTAGGCTACACTAAATTTACTTAAAAAATAAATTGTGCCACGACATTAAGACAGTTCAACATCACTAGGCTCCATTATAATTTTATGGGACTGCTGTTGTGTATGTGGTCTACTGTTGACCAAAACATCATTATGAAGTGCATGCTGTATAACTTTTTTGAAGATAACTTGGAAATATCTTTCCTAGGCTAGGAATTGACCCTACAAACACACTTATTCAAAATAAATCTACCGGGCTACTCACTGAAGTATTAATTTAACACTCAAAAAACAAAAAACAAACAAAAAAAAACCCAGGAAATGCCCATCTATAAAATATTAACTAATTAATTAAATTATCATATTTTCGCTTGGGACCATATATAGGGATTTGAAAGACTGAGACAAGGTTTGTTTTTGCCAACATGCAAACACTACCAAGACACACTAAGGGTAAAAAACATGCAGAAGAGAATATATCAAATAATTCTATTTTGTGTCATGTTTAAAAAGTAGATAAGCGCGTAAGCGTGTGTGTGTGTTTATATATATGTATATGCTGGCTCTGTCATTCCCATTACATCAAATATATACACTGTACCTGTAAAAACCTTGTGACATCTGTGATTGCATTTCTGAAGACATAGTCATCCTTCTGACAGTCAAACCAGCCCAGTTTTGTGATTCTGGCATATAACTGAATAAGTGCTTGTGTCACGAAAGTAGCCAACTTTGGCCGAGTGGCAAGGTAGTTGAGCACATAGTTCCCTATTAAAAAAAAAACAACAAACAAAACCAATCCACATAATAGAAAGCTCTGCCAGAGAAGGGTGTATATCTTTAGACATGCTAAATGGCCAAGAAATTATAAATTTAGACTATTTAACCCAAACTGTCTTAATTCTTTATGCTACTGTTCCAAATTTAAGATTAGTAGGTGTTCTAATTCAGAATTTTATTTTGTCACGTGAAGAATTTGCAGTATAGCCACTATGACTCTACTCCTAGGTAGCTAAAGAATGTGGTCTACACAGAATTCAAAATCGTTAACAATGTTTTTCTTAGTTATTAGCGACAGTAAAGAAAAGATGAATGAAAGAAATCTTCTGATGACAAAAGGGAGGACTTAGGCTTTATTCAGAAGTAATTGCGTTGGGCCCTTCACTTTCATAAGCCCCAAATTCTGGAAACAAGCTGGATTCTAGACATTTTTGTATGGTTAGCAATCTCAGCACATCACTGAACAAACACATACATTTGACTATTACTAGCGCATCACTAAACAAACTATTTTCTTCAAGACAGAACAGAAAATTTTCCACTTACGAATATCTATTCGCTGTTCCAATGGTAAGGGGTTGTTTGTGCGTGATACAAGCTTGGTAAGGCATGTAGCTGCCAGTAACTGGGAGTAAGAGGACTGTGAAAAGAGAGGGAAAAAGGACTTAAAATTGTTTTGAGCAAGCCAGCCACAAGGTTTTTAACTTGGAGATCTGTGCTCAGACTCAAGAAAAGGCAATCAGTTTTGGCAGATTTGATCCTCTGGATTTTAGAGGGTCTACTGCTCTGAGGAAAAATGAACCACATAGCATAAGTTTATTTAGCTGACTTCAACAATGAACAATGGGAAAGACAAAGTAGCAGTATGATCAAACTGAATCTAATACAGATATCTGCTTCACTCTGAGGGACAGACACTAGAGGGCATCTTTTCAGAAAGAGAGAGATTAGAAAAAAAAAATCTCTCCCCTTATTTAAACCAAGAAATCTCCCCTCAGTATCTGTTATAATGATATTTCAAACAGTTTCACCTCAAAATATTTCTATGGCATGATATTAGAGAAAAAAGAAAAGAATTATTAGAGGAAACCACCATACTATGCTGTATAATTAATCTCCAAATTGTATCTTTCCATCAGTGCAGCTATCAATCAGCTATTGTGCTGGGAAATGTATATGATAGTTTAAAAGTAAACTTAAGGTTATTTGTGAGAAATAAAAATTATGCCTTAAGCAATGGAATAGCTTCATCACATTCTCAAATGTGGCTTTAACAAGTATTAACCTTATGGAGACTCAAAGCATTCCATTTGATCAAAATGCCTAAAAAGGAGCCATGGAAGAATTCCTCCATGTGGCTATATTATATACAATGCCATAAAACAGGAACAGGCTCAGAACCATTAAAGTATTTTAATCAAGGGTCAAGGACAATTTTCTATGACACAGAAAGTCCTTAAGATGGTAGTCCTTCAGACTATCCATTTATGTTAGTATTACATAATACCACCAGGTATAAGATTAGTGGTGAGAGAGACTGTACCGTCGCTCCAGCAGGAGTTAGCTGGCAGAGCTAGCTGGGCATCTCCCACAGGACAAATACAAGCGCATCAATCCAAACACCAAGTGATTTAAGAGAAATATATAAA
Organism: Macaca mulatta; assembly: GCF_049350105.2. NCBI lineage: Eukaryota > Metazoa > Chordata > Mammalia > Primates > Cercopithecidae > Macaca > Macaca mulatta. The sequence continues at coordinate 23,614,571 of NC_133413.1, read as the reverse complement.
ACACTATGTGCATAAAACTCAGAACAGACCACCACACAATCTCTGACCATGACTTTGTATCATTCAGATACTTGGGGAAAAAGTTATATCCCTCAGCTACTAAGGGATAATTTCAACCAATTATAATTTGTTCTATTTATTGTATAAACAATATTATGATACTTATAAAAAGTCAAAAATAAAGTCAACTAGAATTCTATCCTTTCAACCAATTAACTTTCATTTTTTCACATTTCATTCCAGTCTTATGGAAACTTTTGGAAAGCAAATTTCGATTAACTAATTCTTTAGGGATTACTGTTGTTCAGAATACCACATGGCATTATCATTTCTTTTTTCACACACACAAGAATGATGGCTAATATATGTGCCTTTTCTTGGTGTCTTCTCTTTCATCTGTGAAAGAGCGTAATATAGGTAAGCATGACTGGGAAGCTGTTTGAGGATTAGGGAAAATATGAGGACTGCACTGTACGTTGCCACTTTATTTACAGAAGGCCAGTGCTTGCTGCCGAAGTCTAGCTGGGATCTGCCTCTCATGATGCCCTTTCATGGGACCCTGGGGGGATCCTGCCCTTCCCAACACTTCCATCTTGCCAAAGATAGTGATTTTATCAAATTATATCTCATTAGGAACATTATTTTGATCACTGCAATGACATTTTTAAGCTGGAGGAGGTTCTAATTCCATTTAAAATCCTACAATCTCCTGTAATTTCATTGTCAAGGTCACTGTTCCTGGACTTGCAAGGCAATAAACAGCAGCTGTGGCAGAGAGGACACAAAACACAGAGAAGACTGAGGATCTTGTATTAGGACTTCGGATTAAAAATGTCATTTATTGGCTGGGTGCAGAGGCTCACGTCTGTAATCCCAGCACTTTGGGAGGCCGAGGCTGGTGGATCACCTTAGGAGTTCGAGACCAGCCTGACCAACATGGAGAAAGCCCGTCCCTACTAAAAAAAAAATACAAAATTAGCTAGGCTTGGTGGTGCATGCCTGTGATACCAGCCACTCGGGAGGCTGAGGCAGGAGAATCGCTTGAACCCAGGAGGTGGAGGTTGCAGTGAGCCGAGATTGCACCATTGCACTCCAGCCTGGGCAACAAGAGTTTTTTTGAAACTCCGTCTCAAAAAAAAAAAAAAATACATAATAAAAAGGTCATTTATCTACAGTCCTATCTTATTCTGGAAAGGATAGGATATGGCACTTAAATGTAAAAGCAGAAAACAAGTTCTGGAAATTTAGGATGAAAAATTACAGAACAGAAATGCATGTTCAAAGAGATTTTCTTGATGAGGCTGTATGGCCGTTTTGCCAACCTGGTAGGTATGGTACTTTTTAAAAGTGAAAATAAGTCAGGGACACCTAGAAAAATCAGGAAACAGAAGCTATCCCAAGCCATCCCTACACAGACAACCAGAATAAAGTTTCCTAAGTGCCCGTTATCCTTTAGGATTTTCAGATCTTACGCACACTTCCTCTTTCGAGGAGTAGCTGGCACTTGCTCAGGCAATCGGGGCTGTTGGTAAATTCAACCAAGGCTTTCTCTGCCTGGAGTCGAGTGGTTGTGTCTGTGGTTTCATACAGCTGTTTGCACAGATTCTCTAGTTGGGCCAGGCTCTGGAAAAGATCAGTCAGGAAAGAAATCAGTTCAGCCTACTACAAATGCAAGCAACTGTGCTTAAAATTAACGAACAAAGATAAATCATAATCAGTAAAGAAAGAATTGCTTCTGAACTCTGAGGAGGACCTGGGTAACATTCACCTAATAACCATTTATAGGTCTCTTTATCTGATGCTATAGAAGACAAAATGATAAAATGCTTAAAATACCTATATACTTTTTCATCATTCCCTTGAAGATCAATCATACATGATACATTTTTCCCCTTACAAATACCCAGCCTCCTAAGCCTTCCTAAAAGGCTTTCAAATAAAAATTCAGAATTTACTTATTCTGCTATTAATGTAAAAAGTGTGAAATACTAGAGGCACGGCTACTAAAATTAAGCACATAAACATGACATAAGTGCCACATACATTTTCATATAGCTTTAAATATTCCTTTGAATAGTAGTTATTAGCTTACAATACTGTATATGTGTAAAGATGGTCACCTGTATGAGAAAACCTCTAGAGAAAGCTTCAGGATGTATTTACGCACCTTCCTCCCTGGATCCCTCATGTCTAAAGTTCAGCAGACTCTCTTCTGTTGCACTTTAAACTCTTACTTCGGTTCCAAATTTAAAATGAAAGGATCAAAATAAATTCAACCCTAGCATATGCTCACTTAGAGATAAGACAAGGGAAACACCCACAAGCAAACTCTTCTCTCCAAATCTTGAACCAGTTCCAGGGAGGCAGGAAGGGGTATGGGTGTGTGCTTTGGTCAAAAACCCACAGGGATGCATATATACTTGCACTTAATGTGGTATTTAAAGGCAAAGAGGAAAGTAACTAGTTAAGACTATACTTAAATATCACCTTTCACTGACTGAAGTGGAGAGTAAACATCTGTTAGCCTTTAAAGGAATGGTTTGGACTTTAAGAAAAAACTGGAGCCTATTTTCACCAGCAGCAAGGATAGTCTGAGAGATCCTACTATTAGAAAGGACAATTCTGACAAGAACAAAAATAATAATAATTAAACCAACCTGTGTAAATTGCCTAAAATACATTACACAGCCAGTCTGCCCAAGGCTTTTCATTATCACTTTATTTCATTACACTGTGTCTTTATAAATCACAGCTTTTCCACTAAGCAGGAAAGCCCTTAGGGCAGGATTCATATTTTACTCAACCTGGTTAATAAATTTCCAACACTAACTGAAAGGAAACAAGAACGATGAATACTGACACCCTAAGAACGATGAATACTGACACCCTAAGATCATCAGTCTCACTTCAGAGAGCCCCCAAAAGAACAAACACAACAACCTTGCCCTTAAAACAAAATAAACCATCTTTCGAATAATCTTGGGACTTTGATTAGGCTTATGTTTAACCTGTTTCTGATTTCCAGGGGTCCCACTTAATATCTTCTTCAATTCAAGAGCATGGAGAAAATTGCAATTGCAAAGTCAGATCTCAAGCAATAAAGTTCTACAAGTAGGACCTGAGTTTATTCACATGGCTTATGAACACAAGTAGAAGATAAGGCTAATTACATACATTCCATAAAATACATGCAAAAGCCATTTTTATGCTTGCCAGTACTGCTCAAGACCTTATTGAAAAAAATTATTTAGGAAAATAGGTAACAAGAAAGACATCAAGAGAAAGACACTGTAACTAAAACGTAAGCTGCTATAAAACCTGGCATCAGGTATCCGGGAGTAGCAGCAGCCTCAGAACCTCCACAGCCATCACACACTGAGCTTTCCAACATCCTGAACAGACACTCCCTAAACAGTCCTGATGCTTACGGTATAATGGCTCTTCTTAAAAGTCTGATCAATCAGTTCCCATGGTTCCCCCATGCAACTCTTGTTTATGTTTATTACAACAAAGTTGTTCACATGACAATGGCTAAGCATCTGTCACAGGTAATTCCTTACTGCTAAAAACCTACATGCAGGTTATGGTGGGCTTTTTGTTGTTGTTTTGTTTTGATTTGCTTTAATTTAGCAGACAAAACATACTGCAGGGTAAGTCTGGTAATGCATTCTCAGCTCAGGAAACAAGACTGTTTAAAAAACAAAAACGCAATTTGACCATTTACACAGTTTGAAGAACGACAGCTCCATTTTTTTTTGTTCCCAGAAGAACAAATGGGAAACAATTATGTTTTCCCAAACAATTAGTGGAAACATCTGAAAAACAGGGTCATTTTCTTTGGGTTGCCCACACTACCAATGAAGGAGAGAGGAATGAGACATTAACATTTATGGTTTTTTAGTTACCAGCGTTTCCCAAACAAAACTAATGGTTAGGTTCTTTTGAATCACCTTCTTTTTGGCCTAGCATAAAATAATTTATCCTACAATTATTTGATTAGCTATTAAAACCAGTACTTCACACTAAGGGTGGCCAAAAACACACCACGGCACTCTCCTTGGCATGATAACATCTATGTCAAATGTTTTCCTATTCGTCAATTCTTATTAAGGATATCTATTCTGTGATGCCACTTTGGTCAGAGAAAATCCTCCAGAGAAGAATGTCTATTTTCTGTTCCTGAAAAACTGCCTATAATCCACGGAGAAAATTCTGCCTGGTCTCGCTGAAACAGAAAAGCACATTTGGTAAAATGCTTTATAAAAGTGAAAGGTGATCTTCAGCTAGCAAAATACTGCTTTTTAGCATAAGAAACTCAAGAGGATTAATTCCCAAACCTAGAATCAGACCGATTTCACCAACAACAATTATGATGAAGGTATTAAAATAATGCATCTTCTTTAATATCTGGCAACACCAGTATTTTAGTCTATTCAACTTGGATAGAGGATATGCAGCTAAGTTATTCTTATTTCAACATAAGGCGAGATTTGTTGAGATTACAGACCTTAGAATATAGTAATTTGTCTGGCAAGTTGCCTCTAAATTAGGGGAAAATAAAGATTTTGTTTGTACATTAGATGTTATATTACTCCACAAAGCAGAATACCTCAGATTTTACTTTATTTGTATCGAAGTGCTCTTTAAATAGCCCAGTGGTTATACTTTTTTTTTGTGATGGAGTCTCACTCTGTCGCCCAGAGACTGGAGTGCAGTGGTGCAATCTTGGCTCACTGCAACCTCTGCCTCCCAGGTTCAAGCAATTCTCCTGCCTCAGCCTCCCGAGTAGCTGGGACTACAGGTGCGTGCCACCACGCCTGGCTAATTTTTTATATTTTTAGTAGAGATGGGGTTTCACCATATTGGTCAGGCTGGTCTTGAACTCCTGCCCTCATGATCTGCCCGGCATGGCCTCCCAAAGTGCTGGGATTATAGGTGTGAGCCACCGTGCCCGGTCTATATTTTAAAATTAGCCTCACTGCTTAAAAAAAATCCACATGGAGAGTTCCAATCAGAGACCAGGATTCTTGCTTTTAGGAAGGAGTTAATGACACTCCCAATAATACTGAGTACTGAACTAGACACAAGCATAATCCTTGGGTGACCAGTCAGATCTGCAGGTGTTCTGAAGAGCACATTCTTAACCTGACTGCCACCCGGCCATCAGAGATGAGCAGAAGCTGCCATCATGTTACAAAATATAGGCTCAATCCAGAGAAGTTCTAGCAAACTTAGAGTAGATTTACCAATTCTGTAGCTGAATTATCATAATTCTAATGCCACAAATATAAAAAGAATGGTCAAAAACCCAAGCCACTTTCACCCTTTTCACAAACCCTTTTAATTTACATCCCCCTTAGTTGCAATTTTTCTGTGTACTGGGAAACAGTGTATTGAGTAAATTAAAATATTTATAGCGGACCGTGCCAGAAAATGAATCATTTTAAGGACCCAGAAGGTTAACTGACATATAAATTACATTTTTATCTATTTAACAAGGCATTCTTTTAGTCAGTAATTGAGTATCCAATTATCATAGATAATAAAAGAAACTTTAAAAATTCAGTAACAACAATTATTGTTAGATTAGAAGACAAATGGCAAAACAGTATGTTGAGTTTATTACCATTTGTGATACATGTTAGTAAATTTATAGAAGAAAACCTGGATGAACACAAACCAAACTTAATTGTCTCTGGGAGGTGAGAATATTCAATTTCTGTAACCTTGGAAATTTTGACCACAACCACGTATTCCTCTGTAAGCAGAAAAAAAATCCTAACAACTGTAAAGATAAGCATTTTTTAAAAGGGCAATTTAAGCTAAATTCTTTTCCTAAATTAACTCTTCACATTAGTAACATTTTACTAGTTAACAGCTGATTCTGTTACCAATCAGAATTCATATAACAATTCATAAAACCAAACAGACAAAAAGCTATTCCCAAAGCTAAAAACCAAAAAACTGCATTTGCATTTACTACTAATTTTATTTTCTTTTTTCTTACCAATGCTGGTAGCCTCAGTGGCCTGAAAAGCATATTCAAGGGTTCTTCTTGTTTATAAATTTATACGAAAGGCAATCGTGGTGGCCAAAGTCGTCTTGGTTTACAGATGTATCAGTAGACCTCTCAAAAGTTACTTACTACAATGGAGTTCACAGGGCAAACTAGCTTGCTCTTTGAATGTTTATAAATGTACACTATTTATTTTTTAAACTCACTTTATGGAAAAAGTTTACCAAGTCAGTGCCAAATACTTGTTTACGTACTTTACAAGAGAATAAGCCAAGCAGCCAATAAACAAATGAAAAGGTGTGCAACCTCAATAATCATCAGGGAATGTAAATTCAAACCACGATGAGATAGCCATTAGAATGACTAAAATGAGGCAGGGCGTGGTGGCTCACGCCTGTAATCCCAGCACTTCGGGAGGCTGAGGCAGGCAGATCACATGACATCAGGAGTTTGAGGCCAGCATGGCCGACGTGATGAAACCCCGTCTCTACTAAAAGTACAAAACTTAGCTGAATGTGGTGGCGTGTGCCTGTAGTCCCAGCTACTCGGGGTGGCGGCTGCAGTGAGCCAAGATCCTGCCACTGATCCTACCACTGCACTCCAGCCTGGGCGACAGAGTGAGACTCTGTCTCAGAGAAACAAAACGAAATGAAAAAAATGACTAAAATGAAAAAGCCAACATCAAGTGTTAGTTAGCATGTGGAACAACTAGAACTCGTATGTTGCTAATTTAGTCTGAATTGATTCAAATACATTGGAAAACTGGGAGTGTAAAGGTACACATATGGAGACTGTGCACAGTGGCTCACACCTATAATCCCAGCACTTCAGGAGGCTGAGATGGGAGGACTGCTTGATCCCAGGAGTTCGGGACCAGCCTGGGCAATACAGGGAGACTCTGTCTCTACAAATAATAATAACAAAAAAATTAGCTGGGCATGGTAGTGTGTCCCTGTCATCCCAAGTATTCAAGAGGCTGAGGCAGGAGGATTGCACAAGTCTGGAAGGTCAAGACTGCAGTGAGCTGTGATCATGCCACTGTACTCCAGCTTGGGTGACACAGTAAGACTCTGTCTCAAAAAACAACAACAACAACAAAAAACACCCTACAACCCAGCTATTCTGCTCCTAGATATACACTCAATAGAGATGCATACTAAGCTCACTCATGGCAGCACTAAACGTTAACAGTTCCCAAATAGAAAGCCAAATGCCCATCAATAGCAGTATGGATGTTTCATTTCTTAATTTGTGTGCTGGCTACCCAGGCATGTGCAGTTTGTGAAAATTCACTGAGTTTGTGTATTTCTAATTTGCATATTTTAATTATTTGTACATTTATAATTCATGTATTTTTGTATATTATGGATGAATGCCATAGTTCTGCCCAAATTTTCTAGTTACTTATTGTCATAGATTACTTTTTAATACTAATGGAAAAGAAGTTTTCATCAACAACCTACAGCTGCACTTCAGATTCAGAATGCTTTAGTTTTACAACACTAAATGTTTTTATAACCATGACTCCCATTCATTTCTCAGGAAGAACTAAGGTAAGACTAAGACAGTGAGTAACACTTTTGGTTGCAGATGCTGTGTATGTCTACTACGGTAAAACAAGATAAAATACGTATTTTCAGCAAGTGATAATACTATGCCAGAGCCTGGCGTGCATGAGATAAGGATGGCAAGTCTGCTACCACATGAGACTGCAAAATTCTACATTTACTTCAAAATACTAATCAATTCTAACTTGTAATAAACACAGATGATCTTTGTGTTATGGGTAATATGTGGCCAAAACACATGTAAACAAATTATTTCATGAAGTAAATGGCCAGAATGCACCTAGTCACTTAAAGGTTTATTGACTTATAAGTTTAACCCAAAAGCATTCACTTAAGTTGTCACTAGAAACTAGCTTGGATTCCTTCTCATTGTCACTAATGGTGCAGAGGAATGAAAGCTGCAGGGCAAGGTGAATCCGCTAAAGAAGAGGTTTCAATCTGGCGCCCTGAAACAGGCCCACAGTCATTTTTGGTTTTTGTCTTGCACTGTGGTTTTAAAGTGACACAGTTGGCAATATTTCACACTATCTGGTTTTCCAGCTTCCTATGAAAAATGAGAAGCTCTGAAAGCACTGGGTCTGCAAAGGGTCACAGAGGGAGTGCTTTCCTGGGCAGGTTCTCTTTAGTTCCCCATGGCTCCTCTGTAGACAGCTGTTTTCTCCTCTTGATCTCCGGCAATTTTGTCTCCTATCAGTGGTTCATTCCTGGATGTCAAATTTAAAAAGCAGCATGCATGATAGAACAACAGATTTGGGCTTACCTTTGGGTACTACTGCTTCACCAAATTTGGTTAAAACACAAGGAACTACATAAAACTTAGGCAAAGAAGAGTTTGGTTGATACTGGATCGTTAGATACTGGTCTTAATGTGTGACTGTGGGTGAGTTAACTTTCAGGAACTTCAGTTTCTCTATAGGTAAAGTAAATGCATTTTATTTTATGATTTTTAAAAGACACTTCCAGTTCTAAAATTCTTTGACTGTAATATACTATCCTTCATATTTTAATTATATTAGTGAATCAGAATTCCAAGTAAACAAATACCAAAGTTAAAACGATCATGAAAATGATGATTAGGACATTTTTTTTTTTAAAGTGAGAATGATATTTTAAAAAATAAATTGGGTAACACTCACATCCTTGTGATTGTAGCATAGGATCTTTACCCACAAACAACTTCAGTGACCTAGCAACAGGAACAAGGTTTCTTTTGGAGCTGATTCAATACAGAGTAATGGGTAAGATTTTACATGCCAGACAAATCCCTACCCCTCCATCTACTGTAGGAGCATGATTAAGTTACTCAAATCATTCAAACGTTTTCTCTTTCTTTTACATAGAAATAACACCCACTTTACAAGGTTGTAAAAATCAATGAAGTAATGTGTGTGCACTGCTAATTATTACTGGCTATTATCGATTATACTGGCTATCAAAACCTCTGGAGAAGAGTAGCTTTTTTATTGCTTGCATAAATGTACACAAAATCTGCACTGTTTCTTCTAAGGGGATTATAAACGCCCTTTCCCTGTAGGGCCAGGGGCATCAGGGATAAAATATATAATTGATCCTTGTTATTCGGAGATTCTGTTTTGTGAATTCACCTACTCACTAAAATGTATTTGTAATCATCAAATCGATATTCGCTCAGGGTGCTTCCGCAGTCATTCATGCACATGGACAGAGTGATCAACAATTTGAGTTACCTGACTTACACATTCCCAGCTCAGGCTGAACACTGCCATGCTTTGCCTTCTCTTTTTTTTTTTTTTTTTTTTTGAGACAGAGTCTTGCTCTGTCACCCAGGCTGGAATGCAGTGGCGTGAACTCGGCTCACTGCAACCTCCACCTCCAGGGTTCAAGTGACTCTGCTGCCTCAGTCTCCCAAGGAGCTGGGATTTCAGGTGTGCGCCACCATGTTCGGCTGGTTTTTGTATTTTCAGTAGAGATGGGGTTTTCCCCATGTTGGCCAGGCTGGTCTCCAACTCCTGACCTCAGGTCATCTGCCCGCCTCAGCCTCCCAAAGCACTGGGATTATAGGCATGTGCGACCATGCCCGGCCTTGCTTTGCCTTCTGTTTCAGCTTTCACAATGTAAAAACTGTAAGGTCCTTTATGGGGTCTTTTTTTTCACTGCTTGTTTCTTGCAGTTTTGTGCTTTTTATTGCTAATTCCACTGCTTAAAATGGCCCACAGAGTGCTAAGGGCTGTCTACATCTAGCTCCTAAGTGCAAGAAGGCTGTGATGTAACTTATGGTGAAATTGTGTGTGTTAAATAAATTTCATTCAGTCATGAGTTACTGTGCTTTTGGCCATTAGTTTAATGTTAATAAATCAACAACATGTGTTAAAGTATCTTTAAACAAAATAACAAATGAAACATGGTTACATATTGCTTGTTTGATGCAAATGTGGTGACCAGGAGCTGGCCTGGATCTAATCCTATACTTCCCCTAGGAGCAATGGGTCAGTATTTGCTAACTGTGTTCTCGGTGACTTTATAGAACATGACAACAAGCAATGAGGATCAGTTCTATTTCTGGCATCACTGGGTGAGATTCAGCACATACTTCCCCATAGAAACTTAATTATATTTATTGCCACTTTTTAAAGGTATTTGTTCAAACAGAAGTATTTGTTAGCCTATGTAATTTCCATATTAATGTCCGTACAACTGTCTCAAATGTTTGCTTAAATCGCCAGTTGTATTAATTACGCATGAATTATGACTTTAGTGAGCACAGTGCATGCACTGGTATGGAAATGGAAAGTACAAGGGTGTCTGGCACAGAGTAAGAGCTTCCTAAGAATGTCTTAACATTGGGTAAGTCTAACTCTCAAAGCTTTCAAAGGAGCTTCATATTAAAATGGCAGATTGATCACATATCTAATTTTACTCCCTCCCAAAACCCAACTAACACAACACTAACGGTATTAAAAACAAAACAAAACCCCTAAATCCTCACGATCCCACAAAGATAGATAGGGAAGACAGGAACGGGACAATAGCAACATAATTTTGGAATATAGAAAAATCAATGGTAACTGACTTAATGACCTAAGAAAGCCAAATCCCTAGCCAGCAGTGAGGAAAGCTGAAAACAAACCTCATTCACACTACATGCTCAGATGTTTAGGTGAAGTGGGGTGGCCCAAAGAAGGAGAAACAGGGTGAAAGTATCTTTGAGAAGTTAAGATTCCCAGATAGTCCTCCTCACTGTATGCCTCTCAGTAACTGTCCCTCTCTTCGGACTGGGAGACACCAAGCCAGTCAAAATCACATCTGAAGCTATGGGCACCCTGTAACAAATAGGTTGATGAAGTGGGAGTGCCGCTGAGTCTTCCCTCACTGGGTTCCACCGAGAAATTTCAGTGAGCAGACATACTCTTTAGGAAGGAGTTTGGAAGATTTTCCCCTGAGAATCTCATTAGCTACAAAGCAAAAAGTTGCAGATACACTAATATGCAGGTTACCCCACAAATGGCACACCCGATTACTCTGCTGTGATGCCTCAGCAGACACGCCTCGCCACGTTTTCAGGGCTTCCAGTCAACTCTGTATTATCTTAATCTTCATCCTGAGCAAATAATCAAGTATTATCAGAAATCTGAAGAAAGCCTTCAACATAGAAGATGGAGAGCTAAACAAGCACACAAAAAGCAATCTGAAACAAGTAAAAACTATAAAGGGAGAAGGAAACTTGACCAAAAAATGAAAGATGAAAACATATAATTAAGCCCAATATTGCAAGTGTGGAATAACAGGCTGTGCTTAAAAAAAAAAAAAAAAAAAAGAAGACATTCAAAGAACATAAAAAGAGATGTTAGAAAATAAACATACAATGACAGAGACAAAATATTCTATTGAAAGGTGGGAAAATAAAGTTAAAATCTCACAGACAACAGAGCAAAATGACCAAGATGGAAAGAGCAAAGTTTAAAAAAATCAGAGACCCAGTTCCACAGGCCTAATATCCAATTAACAGGAGTTACAGAAAGAGAGAACAGAGAACGGTGAAGAAAAGGAAATTATGAACAAAATAATTTGAGATAACTTCCTAGAACTGAAAAACATCAGTTGCCAGAATGAAGTGTCCACCTAATGCCAGCATAATACATGAAAGTCAACCCACACCCAAGGCACACCACTAGGAAACCTCAGAAACCTGATGACAGAGAGAAGATTCTATAAGCTGCTTTTAGCAGAGACAGAAACTTAGAAAACAAAACAAGATCAGGAATCAGATGGCTCTGGACATCACAAAAGGAACACTGGACACAAGAAGCCAACAGAACAATTCCTATGAAATCCTCTAGAGAAAGAGCTCCAGCATACGAGGCTATACTCAGTCAAGGAAGGAATCATGTGTGATTAGAACAAAGCTATCTTTGAGGGTGTAAGGCCACAAAAATCTGTCCTCCATGCTCCCCTTTTTGAAGAGCTACTAAGGAATATACTTCACGCCAAAGTAAAGTGTAGTTCCATAAAAAGGTAAGCACGGGGGCCAGGCGCAGTGGCTCACGCCTGTAATCCCAGCACTTTGGGAGGCTGAGGCGGATGGATCACGAGGTCAAGAGATCAAGACCATCCTGGCCAACATGGTGAAATACCGTCTCTACTAAAAATACAAAATTAGTCAGGCGTGGTGGTGGGCACCTGTAGTCCCAGCTACTCTGGGGGCTGAGGCAGGAAAATCACATAAACCCAGGAAGCGGAGGTTGCAGTGAGCCGAGATCACGCCACTGCACTCCAGCCTGGAGAGAGCGAGACTCCGTCTCAAAAAAAAAAAAAAAAAAAAAAGGTAAGACTACAGGTCATGAGTTATACGGCCATGCTGATCCTATGAAACCCAACAGAGAAGAGGGATGTCAAGGAAACCCCTGGAACGACAGCGAAGGGCACAGGACAACAACTGTGAGTTGGCCATTAAGAGCAACCAGGTCTTATTCAAGCAGTGTGGCTTTAGGGACAAGTCATGTTCACAGAATCATCACCAAGATCCCTGCCACCACTGCCTGCTTTAACCTGAGGACAGAATACCTGGATGAGAATTCTCATTTAAGATTTCACCTTAATCCATGTTGAAGTTTAGTGCACAGAAAAGCCCTCGATTGACAAAGTAAACACTGTACTTTAAATTTGGAAAGTTTTTCTACAAAGGTGCGCCACCATTTTTAACTAATGTTCCAAAGACAAAAGACAGTTTGAATTCTGATGAGGAGAAAAAACCAATATACTTGGCTTTTGCCACCTTCACTCCTTCTTTATAAAAAGAAGGTTTTTAATGCCTTTTATGGAACTTGATTCTGCATGGACAATATTAAAAGACCAAAACAACGTACTCCACTATGAAAATGGCTGAGTATGAAAGATTATACAGGCCAGGCAGATTACTTGAAGAAAGGATGCCAATATCCAGCTATTTGAGAACCCAAATTTGCAATGTGAAACAACCACGTATGTAAATAAAACTTTTCTGCTATATTACCATTTCCCTAAAAACTGCATTTTTATAAGCAGGTCTATACTGGGAGAACAATCCTGTAATAGCTCAGTACTCCTAAGAATGTTAACCAACATCTCAAATAACTTAAATTGATGTGATCAATTTAATGTCTTATCAACTTTTTCCTTACAAACAGTGTTTACCATATAGCAAGCAAGGTCAAACAACTGACTTCTGAAGTTCAGAAAATGATAACCTACTGGCTAGATATTAAAGGAGTCAAAATGTGAGAAAGAGTTGTATAAACTCACTTCATTAAGTTCTGGTTTCCAAGAGCTATTTGTTTTTCAGTTCTTATGTAAGCTATACCGCAGAGGGACACATTTATTATCTATCTATCTATCTATCTATCTATCTATCTATCTATCTATCTATCTATCTATCTATCTTATTTTTTTGAGACGGAGTCTCGCTGTTGCCCAGGCTGGAGTGCAGTGGCAAGATCTCAGCTCACTGCAACCTCCACCTCTCGGGTTCAAGCGATTCTCCTGCCTTAGCCTCCCGAGTAGCTGGGATTATAGATGTGTGCCACCACACCTGGCTAATTTTTGTATTTTTAGTAGAGATGGGGTTTCACCATGTTAGTCAGGGTGGTCATAAACTCCTGACCTCGTGATCCGCCTGTTTCGGCCTCCCAAAATGCTGGGATTACAGGTGTAAGTCACTGCACGCAACCCACATTTATTATTTTAAGTTTATGTTTTTACTATCAATTTGATACAACATTCAAAACGGATTATTGGGTGTATTTTGTACAGAATCCTATTAAAACCTCCATTTAAACACTGCATTATATATAATAGAGCAAAGGAAGCGATCAAAAACACACAATCACCAATTCTCTGAGGCCATCAATCACTAAGCTCTATCATCATGTTTTACAATGACTAGATAAAAAGGATTTTAGATTCAAGCAATTATACTCAGGTTTATTATTAGGTTAGCCAAATACATAAAATGACCCAGAGAATATCTTTCCCAGTGCCCCTTTTCTATCTATAGTATGTTACTAGTTCTTAAAATTTCCAGGATTGACAGAAATTGCATTTACAAACAGAATCTAATTTCCTTAAGAAAATGAAAAGACTAGTTACCACATGGGAGAAAACATTCGCAAAAATCTGATATAGGACTGATATCCAAAATATACAAAGAACTCTTAAAACTCAACAATAAGAAACCCAATTAAAAAATAGTCAAAAGATCTGACCAGACACCTCGCCAAAGATATACAGATGGCAAATAAGCATATGAAAAGATGGTTAACATCATGTATCATCAAGAAACTGCAAATTAAAGTAACAGTGAGATACTACTACATACCTATTAGAATGGCTAAAACCCAAAACATTTATAACACCAGATGCCGGCAAAGATGTGGAACAACAGGAACTGTTGGTGAGAATGCAAAATGGTACAGCCACTTTACAAGACAGTTTGGCAGTTTCTCACAAAACTAAACATACTCTTACCATATGATCCAGCAATTGCGCTCCTTGGTATTTACCCAAATGACTTGAAAACTTATGTCTACACAAAACCTGTAAACAAATGTTTATAACAGTTTTATTCATAATTACCAAAACTTGGCTACAAAAAGACACAGAGGAATTTAAATGCATATTGCTAAGTTTAAGATGCCAATATGAAAGGCTACATTATTGGATGATTCCGACTACTATATGACATTCTGGAAAAGGCAAAACAATAGAGACAGCAGAAAGAACAGTGGTTGCCAGGAGTTTGCAGCGGGGAGAAATGATGGTGACAGAGGCAGGGAGGGAAGAATGAAGAGGCAGAGCACAGGGGATGTCTAAGGCAGTGAAACTGTTCTTTTTGATACTATGATTGTAGATACATGTCATTGTCTCTTTGTCAAAACCCACAGAGCACAACACTAAGAGTGCCCTTCAGTTGTTAATAATGTATCAATATTGGCTCATCAATTGTTAATATACCATACCAATGCAAGATGTTCGGGGTAACAGGGTATGTGAGAACTCTGTACTGTCTGCTCAATTTTTCTATAAACCTAAAATTGTTCTAAAAAATAAAGTCTAGTAAAAACATCTAATTTGCCAGTTTAAGACGTCCTATTCTTCCTTCCAGAGTTTTATCTTAATACTGGCTAGTTTACTAATCAATATTTAATACTAAAACATGACATTTTATATCCTAGCTTTCACACCCAACTCCCACTCCCTACCACCTGACATGGAAACAGAATGGTACAATTCTCTAGCTGAAAACACAGGTGTTATAACACTGACATTCACTGTCAAAGCCAATGTAACCGAGCGTGGCTCTCTGCCATCTAAACGAGAATCCACACTGTACCTATCTGGTATAAAATATTTTTCTGCTAGAGGATCTATATAGAAAGTCCTTCAATTAGTTAGATTTATAAAGTCATTTCTAAGTAATGCTCATATTAAATAATCTACTGTTACTTTTCTAAATTATTGCCTGCCACCCATCCAAACATATGTCTCTACAGGTAGGTCAGCAAAGTATACTTTAGTTTGCTGTATGGGTCTTCTATTTTATATAGCGTCTCTGGTGTTCTACCCTCCTTTCAAAACTCTGAATACAATTCTGACATACTTCAACAGTTGAAAATATTTTCTCTGCAAGTTCCTGCAGCTCAATCAAGCATTTGCTTCCATTAAAAAAAAGAAAAAAAAAATTCCACTACTCATTCACCTGAAGAACAGGGTTGATAGTAAATTGTAGCAGATTTGTTGTTACACAGTAGATATGTTACTGTGTAACAAAAAAGTCAGTGTGCAGCATACCAATACATTTATTTTTGAATATTCCTAATAGTTTTCATTTAAGAACTTGTTGCAGGAAATGACTACAGGTATTTTACCATCCCTCACATCCTAAAGTGGCATATTTTTTGGGCCAAAGTTTCACAAAGGAAGAAGGCAGGCCATCCTATGAAAGGAGAGAAGTAACACCTGCTGAACATGTTATTAACGCCAAGGAGACATTTTTCCACAATGTGGGGATGATACTGGATTTTTACTGAAATTTGCTGAGACTGGGCTGGTTATCATCAATCCCTCCTATTTTGATTAACTGATGTGTCTCCATCACTTCTAGGGATTCACACTGTAGAGACAGCATCAGGATCGACAGTCATAAGACACATAATTAATATGACTTAATGTAAATTCCAATACCATACATACTCTTCAGAAAGAATTTTCCAAAATACTGGGTTGAGAACATGAGGTTCTGAGAAACCTCAGCAATAGCTGGAGACAATAACAAAACAGTTGACAACACACTTACATGGCTATTGGTTCTTCTAAGTGTGACCAGATGCTGACAAGCTGCACTAATATTCAAACAAAATGGGCAGAAAAGCAGACTACTGAACATGCAAATCAGAAAAGGCCTTTAACTGGTGGTTTTATGCGCAGCTCTGTCCTAGACTATGTGACTCTGAAGTCCCCTAATTCTTGAATGTTTCTATTCCATTACATGGGAAACAGGATCCATACAACAACAAATATCTGAGTACCTTTGTGCCAAGCACAATTCTAAATGGTTGATTAAACATATTATAATAAATTATAGGGTATGTTAGGTGATAAATACTATGAAAAAAACAGACAAGAGTAAGGATGATTAAGAGTATATGTGGGTATATAGAAATGCAGGTTGCAGTATTCAAAAGGGTAATTAAGGTAGGCCTCGCAGGTTTAAAAAAAAAAAAAAAGAAAAGAAAAGGAGGTACTTAACCAAAGAGGTGAGCACATCTACCTATGTCACCTAACAAGGATTCTCTCTGGATAATGCCCACCAAGTCCTCAAAAGGGAAAGACTGTCAGTTTGCTGAGTACCAACTATGTGCTGATCCCTGTGCTAGGTACTTACTTACTTACTTTATTTACTTATTTATTTATTTTACTCGCTCTGTTGCCCAGGCTGGAGTACGGTGGTATGATCTCGGCTCACCCCAGCCTCTGCTTCCTGGGTAGCTAGGATTACAGGCATGCACTACCACACCCAGCTAATTTTTTTTTTTCGTATTTTTTGTAGAGTCGAGGTTTTGTTATGTTGGCCAGGCTGGTCTCAAACTCCTGGCCTCAAGTGATCCGCCTTCCTCAGCCTCCTAAAGTGCTGGGATTATACGCATGAGCCACCGCGCCAGGCCCTAGGTACTTTATATATACCTCATTTTCTATATAAATTTATGGTAGAATATCAAAATCCCATTGGTATTCTCATTTTCTAAAAAGTAAAAGGCAAATATAAATTTTACACAAATTAATTCAAGGAAAGGCTTCTGAAAAACAAATAGGAATATATATGTATATACTATATGTTTTTAATTCATAGAACTCTTTTAAATTAACAATCATCTGTTGCAAGATACATCAATTTGAATTCACCTAAGGAAAGTCCATGTAATATTATTTGTAGACTAACAAAGATAACTTGAAACTAATTTGACAATCTAGCAACCTAAGTGAAAACACCGCTAATGTTCCCCAAAACACACATGATGCAACCTAAACATGTCAACATAACCTCACCAACAAATCTTACTCACTTGATAGAGAGAGTAATTCTCACTTTTGTTCTCTTCAGAAGAACAAAAATTAGATCCTATAGTTTAGGAATATGAAATATTCCATCAATGAATGGCACTAAAGCTAATTAAACCTTCAGGTAAGTGTTTCTTTGAAAATGTCCTTGAACGTCTATGAAACAAGTGAGATTAAAAATGACCTTAAAAATTTATTTTGGAACTTAAATTTCTGATTCTGCTTTGGTGATTAGGTTTAAAGCAAAGTCTTTACAACTACCCACATTTTCTTTAGAAACGTAAAAGATTTCCCAAACTGCAATACATTAAATGTCTACCTGCAAATCTCTACCCAAAATGACCAATAGTGTTCAGTCAAGTTCAGAACTGAACAATACCTGAGAGCAAGAGACTGAAGACACCGAGGTCAAGTGCTTTTTAAAAACACAGCCTAGGGCCGAGTACAGTGGGGCTCATGCCTGTAAACCCAGCACTTTGGGAGGCCAAGGCAGGCAGATCACCTGAGGTCAGGAGTTTAAGACCAGTCTGGCCAACATGGCGAAACTCCGTCTCTACTAAAAATACAAAATTAGCTCGGTGGCATGCCCCTGTAATTCCAGCTACTCGGGAGGCTGAGGCAGCAGAATCGCTTGAACTCAGAAGATGGAGGGTACAGTGAGCCGAGATCGTGCTACTGCACTCTAGCCTAGGCGACAAAGTGAGACTCCATTTCAAAAACAACCACCCATCACCACCACCACCACCAGCCTGGGCATGACTGAGCTTCACCTGACTTCCGGCAGAGGGCAGTGGCTGCCATGCCTTTGTTGTTACATGGGGGAAAGAAAGTCATGAACCACATGGCCTTTAACACTATAGGTAACACTCCTATATTGTTCACTATATTGCTCTTCTAAAATTTCTTCCCCCACCACATTGCTTTTAACTGAATTCTTAAATGCTAACCCTTTCTGTAACTACTCTGACACAATTAATGCATAAAAAAGATGTTCCATCTGAGTGGAAACAATGAGAGAAGTATCACACATAGTAAGAATCTAAGAATTATCAGTGCCATGCTATCAGTATGTAGGCTTCAGACAAGGGCAGCTATATGGGCAACTGCCTCTAGGCAAGCAATGGGCTAAGGATGTCTGGGTCAGTATTTTGTATTTTGATGGCTGGCAGAGCAACAACGGAATCCCCATGACTTGTGCTACCCTAGAAACTAAAGTCACTTAATTATAAATGCAGAAATTAAACTTCACAGGGTGAGACTAAACAATTTTATGTATAACGTTAATTTTGGAACTAATGTGTCAGTTCATGAGATTTTTCTGAAAAATGTGATTCAACAGTAAAACAGAAATTAGAAGCAGGGATATCATTTGAACAGAGAGATCAGCAAACCTTTAGAAAACTAAGTTGACTTGTGGAAACTTTCATCTGTTCTCATCTCAGGGCCCATAACTTGCGACTGCTGCCAAAAGCCCACAGACTGAGGGGCATATTTCCTGGTAATGACTCAAGTACTTAACTATGGATGAGTCTACACAATCAGTAGCTATGCTCTTTAGGGTGACTTTTTAAAGGATCCTTGGAGGAACCAAATGGTTTCTCTGAAATAATCCCACATCTATCTAGTCTGAGAATGTGTCATTCCTAAAACCTGTGATGCCTTCTGGTGTGTAAAATGTTAAATGAATTCAGGAAGATTCTGGCATAGATGCTTTTGATAGGATGTTGAATTCTGGCCTCTCAATACTTATTTTTCTGGAGAAGGATGAATTAAAAAAAAAAAAACTAGAAAAGCTCAGTTCCTCATCTTATATTAGGTTGAATCATATGAAAATGCCAAATATCCAAATATTTTTGACTGGTAAAAATGACAATTTTATGTGAGTCAATCTAGTATATAAAAACATTTAAAAACTCCTTTAAAGTATAGTCATGCCTTGCTCATCGACAGGGATACATTCTGAGAAATGCAGCCTTAGGCAATTTCACTGTTGTGTGAACATCAGAGTGTACTTACACAAACCTAGATGGCATACCTGCAATACACCTAAGCTATACGGTATAGCCTACTGCTCCGCGGCTTCAAACCTGTACCATGTCACTGTACTGAATACCTTAGGCAACTGTAACACAATGGTCTTTGTGTATCTAAACACATAAGCAGGTATGTTTAAAGTACTATGTTGTGCTATGATAGCTATGTCACTAGGCAACAGGAATTTTTCAGTTACATTATAATCTTATGTGACCACTGTCATATATGTGGTCCATTGTTGACCAAAATGTCGCTATTCAGGGCATGACTGCACTTTGAAATCTGCACTCTGCTTCTAATTAAGGGTTGGGTTTCACTTTTAGGTCAATATATGAGAGTAAGAGTATTACAAATTTGATAAGTAATCTGACTTTGAATTCATCTATTCTAAACTTACTCTCTCATTACTCTTCAATGAGAATCCTCTGGTCTCTCTGGTTTTCAAATCCACTGTGCTCCTTCTTCCTCTGGGCTTCAGACCTGCTAGTTTTTTGTTTGTTTGTTTTGTAGTTTTATCCTATAGTTCTATCAGTTTTTACTGTATATATTCTGAAGCTATTTCACAAAGCACATACAACTTGAGGAGCTCAATCTTTTGTTATTTAGTGACTCTTGTAATCTGTAAAGGCCTCTGTCAGAATGTGTTATTAATCTTTCCTCCCACTTTGTAGATTGCTTTTTCTCTTGTGTGGTCATCTTTTGATGACCATACATTCTTAATTTTAACACAGCCTAATTTATCATTATCTTCCTTTATGATGAGTCCTTTGCTTGCCCTGTTGGAGAAATCTTTCCCTATCCTAAAGTCATAAACATCTTCTATTATCTTCCAAGAGCTGTGTTTCTTTTGTTTTCACCCAAGATCTAAAAGCCTGTTGAGTATTGTGTATGATATGTGTCTACGTTGCAGGGGTAGTGGTGATGGTATTAGTAAGGTTTAATTTCCTTTACAGTATTATTTTCAATTCACGCAACCTGGCTTTTCATTTTGAGGTTACTTAATATTTGTGATTACTGATATACCTCAGACTCCTCTGTCCCTTATTCCTTTGTGCTATATTTGTCCTATTTTTCCTTTTTTAAAGTTTTTGCTTGTTTTTGAATTCCATTTTTCTCCCCAGTACTAGTTATCACATATTCTTAAAAAAAGTCCAAAATTAGGCAGTATCTTATTCCTTCCATCTTGAGTAACAGTGACCTTAGAAGATAAACTCCAATCAGTTGTCTCCTGTGTTATGCTGTTACTGTACCTTATTTTGGCTTTGTCTCCACAGCCCTAAAAATTAAACAATACTATTATATCATACAATGTTTAGATTTACCTATGCTTACCAATTTCTTTGGTCACCTTTACTTCTTTCATAACCAAACACTTCTATGGGACTTTCCTTCTTTAAGTATATCCCTTACAGAAGTTCCTTAAGTAAAGATGTGCTGGTGGTAAACTCAGTTTGTGTTTATCTAAAAATGACTTTCAGTGCCCTCATTCTTGAAAGATAATTTTGTTGGGCACACAATGCTAGGCTGACATTCACTTTTCTCTTTTGGCTTCCAGGTTGCTGTTGAGATGTCTTTATCTGCCAGTCTGTTCTCTGCAGGTGATGTTTTCTTTCTGAGAAGATGTTTTGTCTTTAATATTTGTGGCTTTACTATAAAGTGTGTACGTATGAGTTTTAAACATTTATCCTGTTTTGAGAATCACTTGAACCCAGGATGCAGAGGCTGTAGTGAGCCAAGATCACACCACTGCAACTCCAGCCTGGATAACAGAGCGTGACTCCGTCTCAAAAAAAAAAAAAAAAAAAAAAATCCTGCTTTGTATATGTGGAACTTCTTTAACTTAGATTCATGCTTTTTTTTTTTTTTTTTCCATTCTAGAAAAGCCTCTCCTCTAGTCTCTTTCTAGTTATTTCATGGTATCTTACCCTCCATGTCTCTTAACCATTTGTACTTTTCATGTTCTTTGTCACCCTGTGCTGTAATCTGAACAGTATCTTCAGATCTTCTAGTTCTCTTCTACACTATCTAATATGCTAATCTATTCACTGAGTTCTAAATTTCAACTGTTATATTTTAAACTTATATTTGATACTTTTTCAAGTATGCCTTGTTGTTTTTGACGACTTTTTGGTTGCTTATTTCTCCTTTTAAATATTATTTTGTTAAGCATTTAACTTAAATTCTGTATCTGATGATTTTCCAGTATCTGAAGTCAGTATCTGATGTGTGAGCGTGGGAGGATGGGGTAATCTAAACCTGCGACTTGCAGCTTGTGCTGAATCTCTTCTATGGTGGCTTTTCCCATGCAGATGCATGTATGTGTGGTAGTTTTTGTTTATAAGCTCATAATATGTTGACACAAATCTATGGAAATCCCGAGCACCTCCATTTTCCTGTTTCTGTGAGTGGCTATGGAGGGCTAACAACTCCAAGGTGCTTTCTAGGGTCCTGAAGTCTCAGCTTCGGCTTCCTCATCTGGCAGCGGGTTAAGTGTTTCACTTTGGCATTTGACCCTACAGCAATTTTGACTTCACTACTCCCAACACTCCAGTTTGACGAACAGGTTCATTTAAGTTAATTAATGGGAGTGAGGGTATTGAGATTTCCCTTATTTCTTGCAAGCTTGCCAATGTATTAAAAAAGGAGGCTTATTCAAATTTAAACAGGATCTACTTATAGTACAGTGATAAGGCACTTTAGAATAATTGGTTTGCCATACAATAGGAAATGGAATTCTTACTCATTTTTGCTCCCAACGGATTTTCCTTACTTTGAGTAAGGCTGAGTATGTATTTAAAAGGATTTGTTTCAATATTTTATTTACTAAGCATTTTTGGATGTTGTATAGTAGGAGGATTTTCAGATAATGTACCATGCCACACGCTAAAAATTTCATTAGACCTATTTTTTCTCAAACATGTTGTTAAACTATATCTTTCCTGTTTTATACCTATGCAGTTTTTTCATACCTACCTGCAGGATCTTGCATTTGTATGAAATTTTATCTTGTCAGATTTGGAGAACTGTTCCAGTATAATTTAGACATCTTTCTAGCTCTTATCAAATAATCTACCCCCCGTCTATGACCAGCATGTTAAGACTTTTATCCCAGCAGTTTTTCATGTGAGTTTCCTTCGTGAGTAAAGGGTAATTCCTTTGAGATTAAAGGAAAGAACATTCCTTATTTTAAAATTTTATTTTATTATTTCTGAAATGGCATCTCACTCTGTTGCCCAGGCTAGAGTACAGTGGTGTGATCTCAGCTCACTGCAGCCTCTGCCTCCTGGGTTCAAGCGATTCTCCAGTCTCAGCCTCCTGAGTAGCTGGGATTACAGTTGTGCGCCACCACGCCCGGCTAATTTTGTATTTTTAGTAGACGTGGGGTTTCACCATGTTGGCCAGGCTGGTCTCGAACTCCTGACCTCAGGTGATCCAGGCGCCTAGGCCTCCCAAAGTGCAGGGATTACAGGGCCACCGCGTTTGGCCCTTATTTTTTATTTTTGATGGCATGTGGAATGTATAACTCACAGGAGGTATTCAATAAATGCATACTGAATGAATGTCCTCATCTAAGTTACTGATACGGGACAAGCTCATGGTCAGAGTCCTGGGCCTTAGACTTTGTTCCTAGCTGTCAGTGATTCACTGATTACCACTCTTGGATATGGCCATTCAACTAGTTACTCAATGATTCAACGAATATTTGAGACTGCATTAAATTTTACATTTTAGTCAATTACCTAATGTCTATGAGGGTATTCAGAGAGATTTTATCAGATGCTTTGTTAAACTCCAGATACATTTTTGTCTCTAACATTTCCCTTTTCTACGAACATTATTAGCTTGTCTTAAATCCTTCATGAAGCTTTTCTGAATATTCAGACCATATTACTCTCTCCGGCACAACTTTGAATTCAGCAATATACTTTTTAAATACTTTAATCATATGCTGCCTTTTTCTTTGACTATTTAGTAAGATTATAACTTATCTTCCCATGATATTCCACAGTGTTGAACATACAGCAAGCAGTCAATAAATAAATGCTTTTTAATAGCAGGATGTCTTTCAAATGTGTGAAATATTTGGGTGAGAAAACGAGAATTCTCATCTTAGCCTTACCCTCACTAGTGGGAAAATAGGAGGGAAAAAAATAGGATTCTGTATTTACTCTCAAGGGAGGGAAATAAGGAACATTTTACGCGTTTAACAAAATGACTCACCCTTTAATAGTATCAAAATCTGGTTTTATATCCTTAAATCTAAATTTCTTCAAATAAATTACAGCAAGAAACGCTTGTGAGAAAATTGTATTCAGTTACAGTAATCCAAAGAATAAAAGGGGCTATACATTTCTCACATGATTTGAATTAGAATACTTTAAAACATGCTGTCAATCACCATAGCATTCTAACACTAAAGTCCCAAATATTTTATTTAATTCATGACACTCGAAGGGAACTGCCATAAAATATCAAGTTCTTAATTCTTGACAAGCCAGGGAAAGCTGTACTGTGTGCCAATTCCCTAAAAATCCAAGTAGTTACTTTCATCTTTCTAAAAAATTAACCTGAGAGTGCTGGATATAACAGCCAGTGAGGATATATGAAGTTCTCCAGTTCATAGGTTCCCAAAATGTGGTCCATGGGCTCCTGGGGGTTACTGAAACTTAGGAGGTCTCTAAGAGCTAAGTTATTTTCATAGCAATACCAAGACATTATTTATATACTTTGCTATACTGACATTTGCACAAACAGTACACCAAAGGTACAAAGGCCATGGTGGATAAAACAGCTGGTACTTTATCACAAACTAAGGCAGTGGCATCAAAGTGGAGTGGGAGCCATTATATTCTTCACTGCCACACACTCATTTAAAACAAAACAAAACAAAAACCGAGCCAGTTTAAAGTAAGATTGCCCTTCATAAAGAAGCAGAAAAAGTATTATTTTTACTAAATCTCAACTTGAGGACACATCTTTGTACTATTCCATGCAACAATATGGGAAGCATAAATAAATATTTCTGCTGCATACCAAGGGGCTTTCATGTAAGAGTAAGGAAAGTTCAGATATGGTTTCGGATTCCACATTGCAATTAACCTTTACAAAACTATCACTTGTTGAAGAAGTGTTGAAGAATACTCACAATTATCTAAAAGGCTATTAAAATACTCCTCCCCTTTCAAATTACGTATCTGTGTGAGGCTGGATTTTTATCACACACTTCAACCAAAATAATGTATCATAAATAGTCTGAATGCAGAAGTAACTATGAGAATCCAGCTGTACTCTAATAAGATACATATTAAAGAAATTTACAAAAAATTATAAAATGCTACCTTACTAAAATTGTGTGCTTTGGCTTGAAAAAGCTTTTCACAATAATGTCTATAATGGGTTTAAGAAGGTTATTTTAAATGAATCACATATTCTAAAAATTGTTTTAATTTCTACAGCAAATATTTTAGCTGTAAGCCACAAAAAAGCTCTTTGAGGTCCTTGAAAATATTAAAGAGTGTAAAAAGACCCTAAGACCAAAAAATTTGGGAACTGCTGCTACAGATGATGAAAAGCTTCCCCCTGGGGAGTCCCGCGCCACTTTACACACAGTAGGACTTACAAATGATCTACTTTATCTTATTTACCAAGAAATACTTAGGAATACTATTTGCTACCTCTGTATCTTCTCCAATATTGCAATGTACGACCAATGATATTATTATAAGGACATATTATAAGAACATCATTCAAGTCCAGGATCAGAACTTTGCCAACCACCCCCAGAAGCCCTTTCCATGTGCCTTATCCCAAACATAACACCCTCCCCTCCCTGATGTAAGTAACCATTACTGACTCTTTTTTTTTGAAATGGAGTCTCGCTCTGTTGCCCAGGCTGGAGTGCAGTGGCCAGATCTCAGCTCACTGCAAGCTCCGCCTCCCGGGTTTACGCCATTCTCCTGCCTCAGCCTCCTGAGTAGCTGGGACTACAGGCACCCGCCACCTCGCCCGGCTAGTTTTTTGTATTTTTTAGTAGAGATGGGGTTTCACCGTGTTAGCCAGGATGGTCTCCATCTCCTGACCTCGTGATCCACCCGTCTCGGCCTCCCAAAGTGCTGGAATCACAGGCTTGAGCCACCGCGCCTGGCCCATTACTGACTTTTATAGTAATCACTTCCTTGTCATTTTCTTTTTATGGTTTTAGCATCTATGTGTGCTTCTTTAGACATTATAGTTTATTTATTTTGTCCATCAGAATAAAAAACTGACAGCCTAGGCAACATCCTGAGACGGCAACTCAACAACAACAAAAATTTAGAAAATTCACTACTGGTGTCATAGGCCAGTAGTCCCAGCTAGTACTTGGAAGGCTGAGGCGGGGAGGATCGCTTAAGCCTAGAAGATAGAGTCTGTGAAAAACAAACAAACAAACAAACAAATGAAAATACCTTTTAGGTCTCTTTTAATCCACAGGTTTCTCCAGCATCCCTTTCATTTCCTTATATAGTTGGCCTTCTGTATCTGTGGATTCTGTTACCTATGGACTCAACCAACCATGGATTGAAAATATTTGGAAAACAAAATTTTGTCTGTCTGTACTGAACATGTATAGACTTTTTCTTGTCATTATTCCCCAAAAAATACAGTATAACAACTATTTATATAGCATTCACATTGTATTAGCTAGTACAAGTAATCTAGAGATGATTTAAAGTATACGAGTCTGAGTGCAGTGGCTCCTGCCTATAATCCCAGCACTTTGGAAGGCCAAGGCAAGAGGGTTGCTTGAGCCCAGGAGTTTGAGACCAGCCTGGGCAATGGGGCCAGACCCCGTCTCACAAAAAAAATTTTCTTAACTAGTCAGGTGGCACCCCCCGTAGTTCCACCTTCTAGGGAGACCAAGGTAGGAGGATTGCTTGTGTCCAAGGAGTGGGCTGGTGGCGTGGTCGAGGTAGCAGTGAGCCAGGATTGTGCCACTGCACTCCAGCCTGCAAGACAGAGCAAGACCTTGACTCAAAGAAAAAAAAAAAAAGCATATAGGAGGATATACTTATTATATGCAAATACTAATCCATTTTCTATCAGGGACTTAAGTATCCTCAAGATTTACATATATGGGGAAGGTCTGGAACCAATCCTCCATAGACACCAAGGCATGACTGTAATTTACCTATTGAAGAACCCAGGCTGTTTGACCTATAGAGTTCCCTAGTTTTAGGTTGTGCTGATTACAGATACTTGGTATAATCTAGCATGTACCTCTGTTTGGGGTATTTCCTGAAAACTAACAGATAGATCCGGAGACTGGATCAGACTGAGGTTCTTCTAATGGCAAGATTACATACAGGTAGTGTTTTGGACAAGACTTATACAGGATGATCAAAATGCCTGACCACTGGCCAGGCACGGTGGCTCATGCCTGTAGTCCCAGCACTTTGGGAGGCCAAGGCAGGTGGATCACCTGAGGTCAGGAGTTCGAGACCAGCCTGGCCAACACAGAGAAACCCTGTCTCTACTAAAAATTCAAAAATTAGGCGGGTGTGGTGGCACATGCCTATAATTCCAGCTACTCGGGAGGCTAAGACAGGAGAATTGTTTGAACACACGAGATGGAGGTTGCAGTGAGCCAAGATCATGCCACTGCACTCCAGCCTGGGTGACAGAGTAACGACTCCAGTTCCAAAAAAAAAAAAAAAAAAAAAAAAAAAAAAAAAGCCTGACTTTGACTTTGTATCTTTTTGTAATCCCGTGATCCGTGTAATCCCGTGAGCCACTGTTGCTTACTACCCATACTTCCCACTTCTCTCCAGTCAGTGGGGACTACAAAATGGTGATACTTTAATTCCATCATTTCTTTTTCAGTTATTAGTCAGAATACACTTAACAAAACATTTTATTACTCATCTACTATTTGGTTATCTATTGGTTTAGCTCACAAAAGGGCAGGGTAAATACTTGATTCTTTTCCTATATCAATTTTCAAGATAATGAATTGGTATTGGTATTCTACCATCCTCTGAAGGTGGTGTTATTTTTACTATCACTTTTAAAATATCATTAAGAACTCATGGATTTAAACATATTTGATCAATCTCTGCCAAATTTTCAAATAGCACATTCTGGCTACTAAGGACTAGATTTAGCTATTTAGATTTAGGAGTGTGAAGATCAACTTCACATTTGAAAAGGTACATTTCCATCAGCAAAGGTATTTCAGTTCTGAAAAGGATAATAACTCATTAGTTCTCAAAAATATGACAGAATTCAGGGAGATTATAAAATATAATGTTCTTAACACATATACAAAGAAAATAAATTCAGGTAAAATTTAAAAGACTAGTAAATGTTTGCTAATTACATTTGAAAGTATTCTTCAATGAGTTCCCCTTGGTTTTCAGAATAAAACTAAATCTCATTAGCTTAGCTCATAAAGCATGTTATGATTTGGTCTTTTCAGTCTCATTTCTTGCCACTTTGTCATTTATCCTCTGATCGTTTCAGGTAGTATTAAAAAAAGTTGTCCATTTTGGAGATACTGTTTTCCTGATATGTTTAAAAATTAATCCACAAAAATCTAGAGACAGCTCATATTACAAGTATTCCACAAGAATCGGACTCAATTAATTTTGGCACTAAAAAATCATTACTTGGTTGTTGGAAGTAATTGCCCTAAAGCAACTTTAAAAATCCAAAACAGACCGGGCACGGTGGCTCACGCCTATAATCCCAGCACTTTGGGAGGCCAAGGCAGATGGATCACCTGAGATCTGGAGTTCGAGACCAGCTTGACCAAAACGGAGAAACTCTCGTCTCTACTAAAAATACAAAATTAGCTGGGCATGGTGGCGCATGCCTGTAATCCCAGCTACTTGGGAGGCTGAGGCAGGAGAATCGCTTGAATCCGGGAGACCGAACTTGTAGTGAGCTGCGATTGCGCCATTGCACTCCAGCCTGAGCAAGAAGAGCAAAACTCCACCTTAAAAAAAAAAAAAAATATCCAAAACCAAGTTACTGCCTGAAAACAATGGGCATATTCCATAGGCAAAACCTACACCTATCTATTTTTAAGATGGAAAGAATATGTAAAGAACAAAATAAGGATACAAGAGCTAAAAACTACATTATTTCATTTTATTATCACCTTGAAATTTCCAAAGGGGAGTATTTTTCATGTTCCCAGTGAAAAAAAATTATGTACATAAAATCCTGCTGTTACCAAATGAGACATGAATAAGACTTTCCCAAAAAGATAATTTTCAGGCAGAAGGGCAATTATCCTAAACATTTAAAAGTATAATACGAGATTTAAAAGGCCCAGGCTCCTCATTCTCATTAAGCAGCATGCATAAAACCTCAAGAATCATTTATAACGTTTCTCAATCTGGGATCCTGAGATAAGTCTCAGTGCTCCATGAGTTCTCTATGAGTTTTTTTTTTTTAATGATGTATTTTCTTTCTTATGACTGTTAAAAAAGTTAATATAAGGGTATTCGGAATCATCTGGCTGATCACCTTCATATCTAGTACTATATCATGTTTGGTTTTCACATTCCTGTTTAGGGGTGACTAGTGTCAAGCAGCTATAATTTTAATCGTCGAGGACTAAATAAAAGGAGCAGAGGTGAACCTAATATGTAAACGATGCATCCTACCAAGTGAAAGCCAAATTACATTATGAATGAGTTTCTCAGTGCCTTGAATGCAGAAAAATGGTGAGAAAATTGAGTCATCACATGGCATACCAGCAGTCTTAATATACTGAACTAAAAAAGAACTTACAGTGACTGCTTAATGGGTATAGGGTTTCTCTGTGGGGTGATGAAAATGTTGTGAATTAGACAGATAGTGCTAATGGTTGTACAATATTGTGAATGTACTGGAAGTCAATGAATTCTCTAACTTTCAAATTTTAAGTTTTATGTTATGTAAATGTTAACAAAAATAGAAAAGAAAAGAAAGTATGGTATACCAGTCAGCATTATAGACATTATCATCTAATATATTAAATATATGTTGCTAATTTGAACGTAATTGGTTTTGTGGTTTGTTTTAAATCTGTAAATCAGTTTATAGTTGCACAAGAAGACAACCCTGAGGAATTTACATCTATTTTTATGTTTGTTAATATCTGTTACATTAAAACCAAAATAATTTAAATCAATACCAGAGGGCTTGTGAGACACCAATAGCCATTTAAAGGGGGGCTATATATTAAGAAAGTTTGAAAAAAAACTGATATGAAAGGCTCATAAATATTATCTATATCTTATTTCTCTGAAACTTTAGTAATAAAAGTTTAATGAAAGTGGGAGTTTAATGCAAAATTTGTATCTACTTTATAAATTACTCCAAAACCTTTTAAGATTCTCATTTACTCACGTAACATTTCTACTTGCAAAAACTAATGATTAATTTGAACATATCTGCTTAACAAATATATACTGCTTTTATAAAAGAGGAACAAAGATACCAAGAATCGGATACTGACTTCCTTTTTGGTCCAGGGTACTTCAATTTCTGCTTGATCCTCTACAATTAAACAGGGTTACCAATAAATAACTTCTGATGATTTTAGTGAACCTTTTAATAATTAATGAACTAACTCCAAAGAGAAATCTCTTCCCTGTGCTGACAAATGGTAGCTGTTGTAGATGGGGACACTGCAGTGACAGGAGCAGTGACGGGAACAGAGGGAAACAGCCATGAGCTACTTCAGAATCCTAGGAAATTAGACAAGCACAGTTTGAAAAGTACACTAAACTCAGCTCCTGTGGAGTCTGCCAGCAAAACATCAATTAAAAGTCTTCCCTATTATATGAGTACTAAGAGGTTTAATCTTCTTGGTAACTATTACCGTAAGATATTAAAAGTGCTTCAGCCTGAAACGTAACAGATCAAGATGTTTTAAAAAGCAAACAGTTTAATGACCGAAGTCAAGTGTGTTTTGGAAATACATTTAACACATCCAAATAAGATTCATTCATTTATTCGACTAATATGAATTTGTGTATGCCCTATGGTGGTCGTTCATAATCTACCAATGATTATATAAATTACACGTTAATCTAAATGTTTCCTAGCCATGCCAAAAATTCCACAAGATAGGCAGTTTTGAAATTTTTAACCTCTTATTGTGCTATGCATTAAAAATAAGGTATAATTTTGGAACTAACAGATTAGTCAAAGTCTGAGTCTGTTAAGAGCGATCTAAAGGTTGATGGCAGGGTGAGTTTTTATTTTGCTAAGGCCAGTATGTAACAGCAAGGCACTTAGGTCAGTAGTCCGTCGCCTTGTTAACCACTCAACAATGCTCTCCCCTAAACTCTCATTTCACCTGCAAAACTACCCCATATGAAGTAAATATTATTCCTCTTTTTCAAATGAAAAAAAAAGAGAAAAACCCCCAGAAAATTCTACCTATAGAGCAGTCGGTGTTTCACACTGACCACTAATAGGATTACACGATAAAAAAAATTCCAATTTGGGAACTGCCCAGTTAACCAATTTTAAACAGAAGTTAACTCGTTTTTAAACAGAAGAACTCGTAAGAGTCTTTAGTATGCTAATATACGCCAAAAATTTCTAAGAGAAAGATAAAATACATAGTTTCCAACTTTAAGATTAAATAATCCTTGTTGTGGGCAATAGGTGATAGACCAACGAGACACAAAATACTTAGGAAATGCTGCTTTTGTGGCTTCACAAAATTTGAACAGTCATCAAAATTGGGAGATTAATCTTTTGAGACTATCTTTAGAATATGTATCATTTAATACACATAGTAACATTGGTGAAAACAAGCATCAAACATTCTTTACAGAGCAGAAATCTAGTGACCTGCATACTGGGCAAGACGGCAGACTACAATATTCAAATTACATCTATGAAATAAAAGGGCAAAAATTGTTCTGTTGATTGACTGCATATTCTGGACACAGAGACAGAGGCCATGGTAGAAGGAATAATTATCAGTGATCCACAAATGGCTGCTAATCGGAATGACTTGAGGGTGTTGATCTTAAAAAAAATTAACACGCCACAACGAAACCCTGATTCAGTAGGTTCAAATGTGGTCCCAGGCAATTTTAACAGAGGTAGGGTTAGCAGACATTGTCTGATAGGTGACAAGAGTTCAATAAATACTGTTGTTACTGTTGGAGAGAAATAGTCCACAAAAAGGTTTTGAGAAAACAAAACCCCAAGGGACAGAATAGTGGCAACTATCAAAAAATGAGGAAAGCTGATTGAGTCTGTGGGATTTGCAGACAAGAGAGACAGAGAGAGAGAGAGAGAGAGAGATCTGGCCCCATACCACCCCTCATGAGGACTCTGCATGGGCATGAGAAGGGCCATGGTTTTAATTAGTAGGAAGCCCAACACCATTTTATATATAAGAAAACTAAAGCTCTGAAGGTTCAAGTTATTTGTCCAAGGTCATGCCACTATTAAATGGATTAAAATTTAGATCTTGCATTGGCCGGGCATGGTGGCTCAAGCCTGTAATCCCAGCACTTTGGGAAGCCGAGGCGGGTGGATCACAAGGTCAGGAGTTCCAGACCAGCCTGGCCAAGATGGTGAAACCCCGTCTCTACTAAAAATACAAAAATTAGCTAGGCGCGGTAGCATGTGCCTGTATTCCCAGCTACTCGGGAGGCTGAGGCAGGAGAATCGCTTGAACCTGGGAGGCAGAGGCTGCAGTGAGCTGAGATCGTGCCACTGCACTCTAGCCTGGGTGACAAAGCAAGACTCCATCTAAAAAAAAAAAAAAAAAAATTTAGATCTTGCTTCGAAATCCAATGCTCCCTCCAAATTCGGTCTAATGAAACAAATTCCTCTTAAAGTTCTATCTATGAGAAAGAAGCAAAAGGTCAAGCTAATCAGTGAAAACTAATGGACACGCCAAATATATGAGTTAAGATTATCTGTATTTAATGGAAAGGAGGGAGTACTGGAAAGATACCTGAACGTGAAGCTTAAAACTAGAGTTTTAATCCTGACTCTCACTGTTTGTAGGACTTTAGGCAAAATGTCCAAATTACTTTAATTTCCAATTAGTTTGTTCACCTGAAAGAAGCCTGCACCTTGACATAAAAATCAAAAGAAATAATGCATTTGAAAACTGTGTAAACTAGGTTGAGACTTTTGGTTCCAGCAATATGGCAAACTAGTTAGCATCGAAACTTCCTGCCACAAATATCTACAGCTGCTATTTAAATACAAAAATCCTTTTAGATGCCTGGCTGTATTAACTAAAGAGTAGGCAAAATCAATTAGAGCCCAAACCGAAGACAACTAAAACCCAGAGCAGTAAGCATGAAAGCTCCTTTGTGACTGTCCTGATGCAAACGGGAAGTGTGGATTTTGGTCTTGGTAATGCCTGCATACAATGCAAATGTCCTTAGTTCAGTTTATCATTTCTCATGATCTAATTCCAACAAACAGCCCAGCTGAAAACATATGAAGTTTTTCCTTCATTAATCACACAGATGTCACAACCTGCTTTGTGGCGTACTTTCAGTTTTTTGCTATTATAATCCACCTTGTGCGACTCCCTGCAACTGAAAATCATAGTCAAGATGCTTACACAAGGTTTCACTCTTTGCTTTGTCCTAATTTATGGAATTCGCATTTTAATAAATCACTCAAATCTCTGGAAATCTGACTTGAATGCCTGCATAGCAATCTATCATATTCTAGTTCTTGCTAATCTCTTGAGACCCATTGCCTCCTTAGCTCCTCGAGGTTTAGTCGGGATGTCTCCTTACAGTTCCTCCGGGTCTTTCTCACCTCAGGAACTTTCAACATGTTATTTCTTTTTGTCTGGCACACTGTCCCCTTCTTTCAGTGAATACTGTCACCCCAAAATAAAAATATTTCATTACAACTTTTTTCTTCACAGCACTCATTGCAATTTATAAATATATATTTATTGGTATAATTTACTGAGTATCTATAAACACTATGAAAGCAAGGACATGTCTATTTTGTTTTCCATTTTATCTCTAGTATGTAGCACAGTATTTGCCCCGTAACAATATACAACTGAAAAAAAATTTTCTCGTTTAAACCTTAAGCATGTTTACTTGTATATTTTCTTTCATTATGCTAACAATGAAACAAAATTAAGATTTTGATGGCTGGAAAAGTTAAAAATTCATACATTATCTCTAACAAGCAATATACAGTTAGCTACCCTCTACAAAAATGGCGTATGAATTCTTTTTACTGCATAATCATACTCTAAGATTTTTTTCTAGCTTAAAAACTATGTGATTCTAACATCACTTCATTAACCTGATAACAGTTATTATTCTGAACACCATGGATACACAGTAAAATTTCTGCATTCACAAATGAAACACTACAAATATTCAGCTATGGGCAAACAAAAGGGGTGGACCCGGTAGAGAAATGTTAACTGGCTTAACAATGCTTTCTTAATAGACCCACCACATAAATAAAATATAATATAAAAAATGTTACACTGTTAATAGAATAATGCTGTCTCTGTTTAAAAACAAGAGTCAGGGTAATATTTCAATGTTAAATAGACTTGTGTACATGTGCTCAGGAAAGTAATGATAGATATAGCCTTGAAGCCAAAAATTAGAGAAATTTTCAAACTGTATATTATCTATTAAATAACGGTAACAACAATAACACTGTAAAATCCAGCAAAAGGAGGGGCCGGGTGTGGTGGCTCACGCCTGTAATCCCAGCACTTTGGGAGGCCGTGTGGGCGGGTCACGAGGTCAGGAGATCAAGACCATCCTGACTAACATGGTGAAACCCTGTCTCTACTAAAAATAGAAAAAATTAGCCGGGTGTGGTGGTGTGCACCTGTAGTCCCAGCTACTCAGATGGCTGAGACAGGAGAATCGCTTGAACCCAGGAGGCAGAGGTTGCAGTGAGCTGAGATCGTGCTACTGTACTCCAGCCTGGGCAACAGAGCGAGACTCCATCTTAAAAAAAAAAAAAAAATTCCAGCAAAAGGAGAAGGAAATTTCCATCACGTTCTAAAACCTTAGAATGTGATGTATGCCTATAATCCTGGCAGTAAAATACTACAGTATACCACATGCCAATGAATATTTTCTTGCCTGTAGAAACACACCTTTGATTCTCTAACAGAGGTCAATGTGAATATTAAATATACATTACAGCCAACTTTCCTTGAATGCTCCCATTTTGTATGTTATTTATTCATGTATACGCCTCTATATCACAGGTAAAAACAACGAATAGCCTACAGTTTAGACAGGGATGAACTTTGTATCACAGGTATAAACAACAAATAGCCTAGCTGCTAGACTACATTAACATTTAGCATCCCCTCTGGCCTACTGAACTGCGGTCCAATTATTATATAAACATTTAGGCCAGGCGTGGTGGCTCAAGCCTGTAATCCCAGCACTTTGGGAGGCGGAGACGGGTGGATCACGAGGTCAGGAGATCGAGACCATCCTGGCTAACAAGGTGAAACCCCGTCTCTACTAAAAAATACAAAAAATTAGCCGGGCGAGGTGGCGGGCGCCTGTAGTCCCAGCTACTCGGGAGGCTGAGGCAGGAGAATGGCGTGAACCTGGGAGGCGGAGCTTGCAGTGAGCCGAGATCACGCCACTGCACTCCAGCCTGGGCGACAGAGCGAGACTCCGTCTCAAAAAAAAAAAAAATAAAATAAAAAAAATTAAAAGTTAGAAATAATAAAAGAAGAGATAAGAAATAAAGGCATAAAGGAAGAAGACAGAGTTTTAACTGGCATAAAAATTCAAAAGAAAGCTTTTCAGCCCTCCTTATCTCTTTTCCCACGAGAAAACCCTAAATACTGTGTGTACTCCTTTAGAAGACTCGGCAAGAAAGAAGCATAAGAAATTCAAAACAGAACATTAAAGGGAAGAAAGATAAAAGCAATCACAATACTTAATCTTGGAACCCTGAACTTTGATTCACAGGAGCAAAGAATTCGGGGTTTCATATTTACCCTCTGACAAAAAAAAAAGCAAAAAAGAATATTAAGTAAATGTTTCTTAGGAAGTTTTGACATACATGCCCCACACATTGCTAGTTTTCTTGTTCTCTGGAATTCTAAATCATTTTTCCCTTAACAGTTTTGTAAAATATCAATTTGCTTTTCAAGTTTACACTGCTGTATGATCTATGGAAAATGCTTTTTATTAATCAAGTCAGCAAACAAGGAATACCAGGCAAACAGCATATTTAAAAGAAGCTTCTGGCTGGGCGTGGTGGCTCACGCCTGTAATCTCAGCACTTTGGGAGGCGGGCGGATCACCTGAGGTCAGGAGTTCAAGACCAGCCTGGCCAGCATGGTAAAACTCCGTCTCTGTTAAAAATATAAGAATTAGCTGGGCTTGGTGGTAGGTGCTTGTAATCTCAGCTACTCAGGAGGCTGAGGCAGAAGAATCGCTTGAACCCAGGAGGCAGAGGTTGCAATGAGCCAAGATCGTGCCACTGCACTCTAGCCTGGGCAACAAGAGCAAGACTTTGTCTCAAAATAAATAAAATAATCTAACAGAATAGAAGATTTTAAAAAAGAAGTCTTTTTCTAGATAACCTTGAAACAACAGTTGATAAAGGATAAAGAAAATGAACCTGATTTTCTAACAGTTAAAACATGGGATGGAGAAACAAAACAGACCAAGGGTAGGTAAGATAGAATTGGTATAAACCTTTAAGGGGTATTGGCGGCCAGAGTAGTCAGCATTTCATGATTTATTCAAACTCCTGAGACTACGACCTCTTCTTTTTCGCATTAAATGCATGCCTATTTCATTGCTGGTTGTAAAAAACATTTTACTCTTGTCAGTGGTAACAGAATCTGAGGCTGTTCCAGCAAACAAAATAGAATAAAGTATCAGTGTTTCACCCAAGTCTTGCAGTTGCTGTAAGTTAATAAGAAATAAGGTAGGCATGGGCCAGGTGCGGTGGCTCATGCCCATAATCCCAGCACTTTGGGAGGCCGAGGTCAAGAGTTCGAGACCAGCCTGACCAACATGGTAAAACCCCACCTCTACTAAAAATACAAAAATTAATTGGGTGTGGTGGTAGGTGCTTGCAGTCCCAGCTACTTGGGAGGCAGAGGCAGGAGAATCGCTTGAACCCGGGAGGCGGAGGTTGCAGTGCGCTGAGATTGCACCATTGCCCTCCAGCCTGGGCAACAGAGCGAGACTCTGTCTAAAAAAACGAGAGAGAGAGAGAGAAATAAGATAGGCATGGGTTGGGCACAGTGGCTCATGGCTGTAATCCCAGCACTTTGGGAAGCAGAGGTAGGCAGATCACTTGAGGTCAGGAGTTTGAGACCAGCCTGGCCAACATGACGAAACCCTGTCTCTACCAAAAAATACAAAAATTAGCTGGGTGTGGCGGTGTGTGCCTGTGGTCCCAGCTACTTGGGAGGCTAAGGTGGAAGAAATGCTTGAACCCAGAAGTGAGTGGATATCACACCACTGCACTCCAGCTTGGGCAACAAAGCAGCTGACATCTGAGATATTTACAACATCTAAAGACTACTGAAATGGAATTTCACTATCAAAAAAATGTGACTTCTAATTCAACTTGATAACAGATAAACAATTTCCTATACCACTGTTGCAGTAATTATTCTGTCACTCTACTTAAAAACCTTCAACTATACACCTACAGTACAAACTCCTTATTATGCTACAACAGGCACTTCATGTTCTGGTCTCTTCCTACCATTACATTGATTTCCTCTATAGAAGCCATATTTGCTCTCCTGGAATGTTACGCGAACATATATATAGCTTTATCTATGGTACTTTGCTTGTTGTGCTCTTATCAATCCGGAGAACACCAGGCCTTTTCAGATCTGGCTTAATGATTCACCACTTTAAGAAGGCTTTCCTGGATCTCCAAGGGAGGACTGACACTTGTGTCTTATGTTCTATGCATAAAAGTGTCCTATCACTGATCTCACTCTATAACCCTTATTGGTGTACATTTCTATGTATTCAGGTCCTTGAACAAGGACACTGTATTTTATTCACATTTATATTCCCATTGCCTAACAATCTGGCACACAATACATGACCAAACAATACTAGCCAAATGAGGGAATGTTTACTGATGTGTGTATCTCACCAAATAACCAGGAGGATAATAGTATTCTAAACAATACTATTCTATTAAATAGGTGAACATTTAGGGTACACATAAAATATATCTGGTCAATTAGAGAATGTGACAGAAACCATGTTTGAAACCAGAAATGGTAGAAGTTGTTTTAAAACGTATCTTTCTGGATGCCTCTAAAACATTTACTCATTACACATTTCCTCCACTTTCTCAATGTTAGCTGGTGCATTTATATTCCCACTTCAGCAAAACATTTATTTCTAGGATGGATTAGGAAGTTATTGACATGAGTGATGAATCACCAAAAACTTACAAACATCTCTATGTTAAGAACAAAATAATGCATAATTACATAATATTTTTGCCAAAGAGAATGACTATGTAATCATAGATTTACTGACTTTCACTTCACTCTTTAGAGTCAGTTATGCCTGCCCCTCAGCACAGTCACACAAAACAGTTTTCAGGGGGAAAAAAAAAAAAAAAAACCCTTTAAATTCAATCTTAAAATAGGCTATCTTAGCCATTTCAACTTAGAATATTTCTGCATTATTTTCAAAGCTCATGCTATTATGAAAAACTTTATGGTAAATAATATTTTAAAATTAGAAGCTGAAGAGAACTAGGATTGCTAGTATATCAGGACTTAGCCCCAGGAAAAAGTGATTTCATGGTTTAATATTTCCCTCCATATCCTCCATGTCATCTGCAAAATAGTTACAAATACATAGGAATTTTAGAAGGTTTGTTCTTTGCAAAATGCTTTGGGAGATAATATATTAACACTTGTTTTTTTCTTCTTAAAATTATTTCCTATCAGTAAAATTCTGAATTTCTTTTATGAGTTAACTGCTTTCTCTCATCACTTGGCCAAGAGAACAGGACATACATGGATAACAAAATATATCCATTTGCATTCACACACATCTGAGAGGACGAGGATCTAGCTTATTTTTACTGATATCTAGGAAAGCAATCCTATAACCTATGTTCCACTTTGCTGCTAATCCCTTTGGTTCAGTGGCAAGTTTATTCTAGAGTAGCACTGTCCAATAGAAATTTCCATGATAGTGGAAATATTTTATATCTGCACTATGCAATATGGTAACCACTAGCCTTATGTGGCTACTGAGCACTTGAAAAGTGGTTGGCACGACTGAAGAACTTGATGCAGTTCCTGTCAAACTGGGCTTGGATTAGAAACATACCGGGCTGGTACCTCCTCCACCCAAAAGTCAGGCAAAAGATTTGAAGGGATCCATCACCAAAGAAGATCTACCAGGAGTCTGCAAATGTTTTCTCTAAAGGGCCAGAGAGTAAATGTTTTAGGCCAAAATGTCTGTCAAGACTATTTAACTCTGCCACTGTGGTACAAAAACAGCCAGAGAGGATACAGAGACGAATGCATGTTTCAATAAAACTTATTTATGAACAGTGAAATCAGAATTTCATATAATTATCATGCAACATGGAGTATTATTCTTTTAGATTTTTTTCAACCATTTAAAACGTAAAAGCTATTCTCAGGGTGCAGGCCATACAAAAATAGGCTGTCAGGCCAAAACACCAGCCTGGTTTGCAAGTCTGAGATATACAAATGTCAGTAAGCACGTGAAGAGATGCTCAACATGTCAGTCATCAAAGAAGTACAAACTAAAAACACGAGATCCTACTAGAATGGCAAAAGAGTGACATACTAAATATTGGTGAAGTTATGAAATAACTTGAGGTACAGTCATTTTGGAAAATTGCCTGTTTCTTTAAAAATGTAAACATACATGGCAGGGCGCAGTGGCTCATGCCTGTAATCCCAGCACTTTGGGAGGCCGAGGCAGGCGGATCACGAGGTCAGGAGATCGAGACCATCCTGGCTAACAAGGTGAAACCCCATCTCTACTAAAAAAATACAAAAAATTAGCCGGGCGTGGTGGTGGGTGCCTATAGTCCCAGCTACTCGGGAGGCTGAGGCAGGAGAATGGTGTGAACCCAGGAGGCGGAGCTTGCAGTGAGCCGAGATTGCGCTACTGCACTCCAGCCTGGGCAACTGAGTGAGACTCCATCTCAAAAAAAAAAAAAAAAAAAAGTAAACGTACACTATAGGACTCAGCCATTCTCCTCCCAGGTACTCAAGAAAAATAAAAATGTACATCCATACAGAGACTGGTATATGAATATTCACAGCACCTTTATTCACAATGACTAAAAACTGGGAACAACCTGAATGTCTCCCAAAGAGTGAATAGATACATCCAGTGTGATATATTCATACAATGGAATACTTGTCAACAATGAAAAGTAACCAAGCACTCCTATTATGCAACAATGAGAATGAATCTCAGAGTCACCTTGCTGAGTGAAAGAAGTCAGAAAACAAGAGTACACAGTAAGTCCATTATATAAAATTCCAGCAAATGCAAACTAATTTATAGTGACAGAAAGCAGAACAGGGTTGTGTGGGGCTGAGGGCTGAGGGAGGGACAGACTGCAAAATGGAAATGTTCCATATTTTGATCCCAGAGTCACAGGTATATGTATCTGTCAATTTGTACATTTTAAATGGATGTCGTTTACTGTACACATAAAATGTGAGTAAAAAGGAAAGATTTTATTCCACTGGCATCAGATTTACCCAAAAGTCATCTTTTTATGAACCACATATCTACTTTCGTGAGTGCTGTTTACATTAGAGGTGACAGGTATGGGAGGAATAGACACAAAGTTGGGTCAGCTGGGCGTGGTGGCTCACACCTGTCATCCCAGCACTTTGGGAGGCCAAGGCGGGAGGATCACCTGAGGTCAGGAGCTCAAGACCAGCTGGACCAACATGTAGAAACCCCATCTCTACTAAAAATACAAAATTAGCCGGGCGTGGTGGTGCATGCCTGTAATCCCAGATACTCGGGAGGTTGAGGCAGGAGAACTGCTTGAACCCAGGAGGCAGAGGTTGCGGTGAGCCAAGATCACGTCACTGCACTCCAGCCTGGGCAACAAGAGCAAAACTCCATCTGAAAAAAAAAAAGAAGCTGGTTTTTAAGTCTCACTCTATCAATGTTATCAATATTGACAGGAAATGTGCCTCTGGGAACCTCTAAGGTACATTAATAGTAACCTAAACCAAACAGCTCTGAATGGACAGGTTTTAGGAATTATATGAAATTAAAACGTCTTGCTCACAACATTCTGCTCTCCCTATTTGGAGTGTGTCTAACTGCAGAGTTCCAAGAACTAGCAAATAATCTTTTACATTACAACAAATTTTCATTTGTAACACCTGTGGGATAATGTCCTTATTTTATTTGAATTTTATTTTATTTTATTTTTTAAGACTTGGGGTCTTGCTATGTTACCCAGGCTGGACTTGAACTTCTGTACCCAAGTGATCCTCCCAGCTCAGCCTCCCCAGTAGCTGGGACTATAAGCATGTGTGCCCCTGCCTGGCTTATCCTTACATACTCCCTGTTGCTCAGGTTCAATTTGCCTAAAAACAATTTAATACTGGTTTTATGAAAGCCTGAAGAAAGTTGGTCAGTTCTGGAACATTACCAGTTCAATAAGACTAAGGAAAACAAGGTCACATTTTCCAGTAAGTTTTATTTAATCTTTAAAATTCTTGGGTATGCCCCAGACTAGTTTTTGACAAGACCTTGCAGGGATCCTTAGATGGGTCAATGACAAGCTGAAGATAAAAATATCACCTACTGACACAAAACATTATATTCTAAATAATTTGTGGCTATATACTGGGTAAAATTTAGATTTTTTTTCAACTGAGTACAGATGTATAGATATGAGAAATATACATCGGGTTTCCCAGATGTTTTTCAGAGCAAACTTTATGTTACAGGTTCTTAGAGTTAAGTTAAATTTCATGACTGATTTTAGATGTCTTTTTGGAAGACAGAAATAAAGCACTGAAGTTCAGGAGTTAGTGGAGGTGAATGAGGTTAAAAAAAAAAAACAAACAAGCTTTAAAATAATTTTTGCCAAACTCATGACATATGCTTTCAAAACTTTGCAAACAATTCTAAGTAGAATTGGAAAAAATCCTAAGAAAACGCTTCATTTCCCTTTTCTAGCCTTAAATACACCCCTTTAAACCATAAATTGACTAAAACTTTAGGGCAAATGTCTAGCAAAACTCTCAATTCTTTCTGAGACTGCACACTTTAAATATTATTCTTATGCAAATACCAACGAGATCAGCATGTGTCCAACACAAGTTCATATACTTAAAAGCTAAGAGGCCACCACAGCTATAACATTACAATTTCCTGAAGTAGTATAAGGGATATTTTAATAATCTGCTTGTTTTCAGAGGAACCTTATTTTCCAGAGAAAATTATTTTGATTTTTTTTTTCATCTAACTAATGTTTTTCTAAGAGAGGTTTAAAACCCAGGGGTTTTAAGTGAGAATCATTTCTCAGCCTACGGGCATCAACATTTGAGTAATAATGTTAATTTCTTGTCCCATAAGAAATATCTTTCACTGCTTATTGTCCAACTAAGCGACCTCTTTTGTTACTGTTTGGGGCATAAGAGAGCTCAATTTGTGAGAAGTGCTACAGATGACTAGATCTTACAGAAAAAAACTCTGGGAGTTTAAGAAATTGGGCATAAAGAAGAGAAAGAGATATTTAAGTTAGATGAAATGGAAATGTTAGTTTGAGCATAAATATTTTAAGAAATTTTACAAACATGTACATAAGAACTGGCCGGGTGCGGTGGCTCAAGCCTGTAATCCCAGCACTTTGGGAGGTCGAGACTGGTGGATCACGAGGTCAGGAGATCAAGACCATCCTGGCTAACACGGTGAAACCCCGTCTCTACGAAAAAATACAAAAAACTAGCCGGGTGAGGTGGTGGGCACCTGTAGTCCCAGCTACACGGGAGGCTGAGGCAGGAGAATGGTGTGAACCCGGGAGGCGGAGCTTGCAGTGAGCCGAGATCCAGCCTGGGCGACAGAGCGAGACTCCGTCTCAAAAAAAAAAAAAAAAAAAAAGAAGAATTGAGAACACAGTGGTATACTGGGGAGAGAATACAAGGATGACAACTGGAAATCCCATCTGGAATGCTTGAACTACAAGGGACTTCACAGATCACTTAATCCAGGCTCAGAGACCAAATGAGTTTCCCAATTAAATGGCATAACACTATAAAAGGCTTAGAATGGTGCCTGGCATATAACAGACACTCAGTTAATATTGGTACTCCCCTTTCCCTATGCCCAACCAAGTCACACTCCAGTAAGTCTTACAATAACCACCACCACGAACATCATCTAAATCTTCCAACAGCGAGTTCTCCGGTCTTCCAGAGATACGAGGTCTTTCAATCAGCTTATTTCAAGGAAAATTCTATTACTATTAGCTCTATACCGATGTTACAGTGCTGCGGTGAGCATTAAATGAGATCAATTAATGCTGGCATGAAGTTTCCAATTCTGCCTTCTCTTAAATACATCCTTCCCATTTTATGGCAGTAGGAGTGTGTGTGTCCCTGTGTGTATGCACACATGTGTGAAGGGGTGAACAGCCATCAAAACAAATATCAGAAATACTTAGGATCTAGGTTTTTACAACTGTCCTTCCTCTCCCAAGATTTTGATATGCCTCCCGGGTACCAATCCCATTCCATTGAGAATTTCCTAGTAATGAGTCACTATAAATGTTAGGAATGAATGTATTCCTCAGATGTATTGGAATGGGGGAAAAATATAACGGGGTAGTAACTGCCCCCTCAATCAGGGACATGTCGACAAAACCAGTCTCATTACAAATTCACAACTCAATGACCAGGCTTGTTATGATGCTCAATTCAATGTAAGGCCCTGAAAGTAGAATATCACATCTTATATTTCCTTCTATGTGTCTGCACGGTAACAAAAATGGGATATTAGTAGATGCTTAAGTGGTCACCATTAATCATCCTCAAGAATTTAATTCAGTATTTAAAAATTCAGCTTGCATGTAACTCTCCAGGAACATCTATCGTGGTCCTGAACTAGGTTTCAAATAAGTCAAAAGAGAAATACTTGTAAATCAGTTTCTTAATAAAATATTGTAAGCATTTTCATCTAAAAAGGCATCTATCTTTAAACTCTAACAAGGTTCATGAATGGCCTAAAATTGTAGGTAAAATTTTGTGTAGGCACACTCTCCCCACCCCTACCAGAGAGCACTAACATAGCTTCCATCACATTCTGAAATAAATCCCCCCAAAGCTGTATAATCACTGCTCTGTACTGCTTCTCCCCCTGGCTTTGAAGCTAAAACTCTCAAGTTACTCAGCTTAAGTTCTAAAAGCAGATTTAAAACTCAAATGACAGGATAGTAGTTAGTGGCAGGGTGTCGGGGGCTACAGGTAGCTGTTGAGAGGGTATCAGGGGACTTCTGGGGCACCGATAATATTGACTTGATTTGGGTGCTGGTTACAAAGGAGTTTTCACTTTGTGAAAATTCATCAAGCTGAACACTTATGATTTCTGTACCTGTCTGCAGGTATATATTTCAATAAAAAGTTTTTGAAACAAATAACAAGATGGGTCACTTATACACAGCATATATCATTGCAGAATTTAATGAAGTCCTTAAAAATGATGCACTAGGAGAGGTCCATTGGTAACGAACTGCAGTCTCCAGACAACAGCCAGTGAGGAACTGAGGCCTGACCAGGCCCACTGTGAGTAAACCTGGAAGAAAATTATCTATCCTCAAGTCAAACCCTGAGGTTGAATGCAGCCTGGAGCCCCAGATAAGAGTTTGACTGCAAATGAGACCCCTAACCAAAACCATCTAGTTAAGCCACTCCCAGATTCCTAACTCTGAGAAAATGTGAGATAATGTTAGGTGTTTAAAAAAAAAAGATGTAGTTTCAAAACACTATCTTCCTTGAACATAGTGAAGCGGGGAAAGTAGCCTCAGTAGTTGTACCTACAGAGAGACATTAGCTTATTGGTTTAAACTGGCAACTTTCCCACCTTGAAAGGCTGTGGTACAATATTGCTTTCAAAACTCAACGAAGAAAAAAGAAAATACAGCTGGT
Source organism: Macaca mulatta (assembly GCF_049350105.2). Classification (NCBI taxonomy): domain Eukaryota; kingdom Metazoa; phylum Chordata; class Mammalia; order Primates; family Cercopithecidae; genus Macaca; species Macaca mulatta. Next base: position 23,569,732 of record NC_133413.1, on the reverse strand, counting down.
GGTTATGAACATCAATTTCTGGGTCAAATGGAAGCTAATTTCTCTGTAAGATATATAACAGGGATCTTCCTGATACTTCTTTCTATACCTTCATCTAAATTAGAGATTCTTCCATCACTGTACTGTATTTTTTTTACATGTATGTTAAGTGTTTGAATGATCCCACATGTACATATACATCCCTTAATTTTTCCCAAGGCTTTCAGAGGAAATATACTAAAATCAGAGTAATCAAGTAAATATATACATGTTTTAAATACAGACATTTCCAGTGTGAATGGAAGTAAAATAATGAAATAAAACACACACGTATTATTTGTATAAACCCATGAAAGAGGTATATCAGGGTGGGAGTGGGTAATGGGACATAGTTATTGCTTATCACCCAACACAGATGTAGTATGTTTTGAAATCAATGTATTCTTTCTGTTTTTTTTTTTTTTTTTTTTTTTTGAGATGGAGTCTCGCTCTCTCACCCAGGCTGGAGTGCAGTGGCGCGACCTCCGCTCACTGCAAGCTCCGCCTCCCGGGTTCACGCCATTCTCCTGCCTCAGCCTCCCAAGTAGCTGGGATTACAGGCGCCCGCAACCACGCCCGGCTAATTTTTTTGTATTTTTAGTAGACGGGGTTTCACTGTGTTAGCCAGGATGGTCTCGATCTCTGACCTCTTGATCGCCTGCCTCGGCCTCCCAAAGTGCTGGGATTTGAAATCAATGTATTCTTTCTTGTATCTACGTGTGTGCTCCTGAAGCCTGCCAAAAGAGCAACAGAATTGAACATTTCAGCAGCCTGGCTCCAGGGTCTTTCTCATTCTGAATCCTCTGCAGTGCCCAGCACAGAAAGGGCCTTGCACACACTAAGAATTCTGGTATTAGTTGAACTGGAAAAAAGTTAGAAAAGTTATTGTTTTTCACATTTAAAACTCTCAAAAGTTATACGGAACTCCCTTCTCAAAACGGACTACCCATAGCACTTATCATTTCCTTGCGTATTGTTAAAATCTGAAAAAACAACCATCACTTTTGCTATAATCAGGCCGAATTTTTGCACCCTGCTAAAATTTAACCTGACAAGTTGTAATGATTCTTCACAACTCCCTAGAGTTACACTGGCAGTCAATATTTAATTACTGTGCCTGGAATTTAAAACAAACTATGACTACTTTGCAAATAGTACATTCTGCTAGTATAGTCATAATGCAGAGCCCACTAAATAATACTTCAGGATTTGGGATAAGACCCAATAAAACAAAGTAGTAATTCCAACAAAATCCTAAAATCAGTCTTCATTTCCATTATTTATAGTATAGCTAATTCATATTAAATAGCATATTCGACATATAAATCATATTCTTTCCTTTTCCTCTCGAGCTCCCGAACACCAGCTAGCACTATTAAAACATCTGATTCTTCTTAATCTTTTTCATCACCGCTGTTCACTGAGCATTGTCTTCATCTCTTTGCAATAACTTGCCAGCTTTAGATATGTTAAAAAAAAAAAGCATGAAAGGAATGGCAACTAAAGATAATTAAACACAAAACACAAGTTTGATTTTTTTTTTCTCCCAGGCAAAGCTTTGTAACCACCCTCTCTTCAGGGTGAAAGTTAGATAAGGTTATCTGAGACCAAGAGTAAGAAACCCATCACATCGAGGAGCTGCTTAAGGGCACTCTTCTACAGACACTTGCCTATAACATCAAGAGCTAAAAAGCAAACCAAATATTGTAATTTCCCCATTACTAAAGTTTTATAGCACTTAAAATCGTCCATAAAACACATATCCTTAGAAGAGAGATATCCAAGACATAAGCCTGAGAGAACCCGAGAATCATATGACACTCAGCCTGAATTATGAAAAAACTGCTCACCCTGGTGGTTCAGAAAAGCACTAGATATATAATGACTCGACTATTTAGTTCTACAAATGCAACTCTCAAATAATCAGTCATGAATCTGTAACAGACACCTATATAAACTTCACGTTTGATCAGTGTTATGAGAAAAATATCCCTGCCACCCTCCCCACAATTCATTGCAGACAGGTCTTTAATGAATCCTTCAATTACTCATTCTACCTAGGGAAGGGTGTATCTTTTTCATAGGAAGGTTTTCTGCCACAATAAAGTACCACCTTAAAGTCTGTGAGTGCCCAATACTATTAACACTTACTGGTCTAACAAAGAAAAGCAGTATGTCCCATTCTCTCCAAAGAGAAAAAAATTCACTCACAAACTTACCCCGGTGATATGAAGACCACTAAGCACTAATTTAGACCAACAGATTGCAGCTCTTAAAAGTAAATAAAGGCTACAAATAAAACATTGACCAAGATGCTCCCCTTTGTTTTGAAAAGTTAATAAATTCTTACTTCCGTAGATTTCTGAGTGGTGAGTGGGAGAACAACATCTTACTAAAAATAAAACAGACCTTCCTTGGAGCGACAAATGCCGTGAAGATTGCTTTGATGCATCCTGACTTTCACAGGAATGACAACCTTTTCGGTTCAAAAACGTGGGAGATCACATTAAGAGAGATTTCTTTACGGGAAACAGCAAATAGCACGATGTGTATTCATAAAAGTACTGACCCCCTCTGCATTCCAAAGCACGGTTCAGAAATGCTATCTACTCAAAGTCTGTTCTAGAATGCTCATAGACACCCCCCATCCCCCAGTAAGGAAGCGCACTAGATCCAACCTCCAAAGACTTTGGGACACTTAGCCTTATCTTAAGCAAATCTCATTATCATTCTTGTGCTTTGGTTTTCGTTCCTTTAAATGACAGAAGTAATTCCTGCCTACTGAGTCTTCTAAGATGCAAGAATTTTAAAAAATCACATAAAATCTTTCACGCTTCTTAGAAATGGCTGCTATAAAACTCAAGGTGCTACACTATTATTATTATTATCATCTTGTATCAACTTTTACTGCCACTTCTGAATTAAGCCAAGGTACTGACTTTGAAACACAAATCCCGTGGTTTTCCATCTGTGGTTAGGTTTCTTGCTATAATTCTGTCCTGACTACTTGTCCCGCACACTCTGAAGATCTACTTTACTGATCTCTGGCCCGAAAATTAAGTATTTTATTTAGTCCCTTCTCTACAAAGAAAGGGGCAGAAATCACATCACTCCAGATTCTTGCAGACGTATTAAGAATGACATCATTCTTTTCACTTGAGGAATGATGCCATAGAGTATAAAGGCGACACTTCTTGCCCTCTAATCTTTCCTTCCCACAACACAAAACCTGTGCAGTTGGTTACCTAGAAAATTGGAAGGTTCCCCACAATGGACGTGCATCAATAACTGTCATAAAAATATCAGATCTCAGGCACGGACAGGAAAAACTTTATCTAGTTTGCAAGAAATTAAACCCTGCAGTCCTCCAGCTGCTACTGGGTTTGATGTTGGCTGTCCCTTTCTAGGGCCTGTGCCTGTCTTTGAGGAGAGTGGCCTGGTCCCACAGCACCCTCGGGGCAGCTCTTGAGCCGGATCAAGACCCTTCCGAGCAACGTCTGCACCCAACCCTTCATCTCTCCTTTCAGACACACCCCCCTCCACCCAGTGTTTCATGGTAGGTGTGGGCGCTCAACTCCTTCACTGTGGCTAGGAGGACGCGAGGAGAGGCGGGCCGAGGCCTGAGCACCCATTTTGGAGGACCGGGGAGCTCGGCCCTCCGGGTTGTGCGATTTGGAGTGTCGGAGCGAAGGGCGCATCCGTGGGAGGGGGAAGGAGGCCGGGGTTGCTGGGGGGTCTCCCATATTCCAGGGCGTGAGAGGAAGGCGGCGGGAAAGACTCCGGCGAGCGAGGTTTATCAGCGCGAGGTTTCCTTTTTGTTATCTGTTGAGGGATGGCGGGCGTAATGGGGGCGTCCCCCTCAGGAGAGAGTCAGCAAGGGGGTCCCCCCTCGCTTCACCGTGGGGCGGGGGGGGCCCCCCGAGGACTTGACGGAGGCCTCCCCTGGGCACGAAGACAGTGACTGACGAGCGTTGTGGGCTGCGCGCGCCGGGACGCCCGTTCCTGCTCCTGCAGCCCCGCGAGCGAGGCGTGGGACCGGGTGGGAGGGGACGAAGGAGGCCCCCGGCCCGGGAGGCGGGAAAGGCCCCGGGGCTCCGGGACGGGCGGCGGCTCCAGAGCCCCGAGTGGCGGCGGCGTGGGCCTGGCGAACCCCGAGCCGGCTGGCGCCCTGTGGGCCGCGTGCGCCCCCCACTCCACTCGCCGCTCTCCGTGGCCGCCCCCTCCCCCCCGCGGCTCCTCTCACCTGCACATGATCCGCCATTTTGCTCCATTCATGCTCCTCTCCGGCCCCCCCTCCCCCCCAGCGCGCACCTCGGCCGGGGCCGCTGCCGCCGCCGCCGCCGACGCCGTCGCCGCTGCGCCTGCGCGCTGGGGGCTCGTCGCGCTACGCTCGTGGCGTAGCGCCGCTCAGCTGCGCAGGCCCCGGCGGCTCGGGCCGTGGTTGGAGAATGCGCAGCACCGCTGGGACGGCGTAAAGGCGCGGGCAACGTCAGCGGCACGGAGACGCCGGGTGGGAGGAAGGAGCAGGCCCGGGGAGCGCGAAGGAGGGGCGGCTGGGGGAACAAAGCTTTGTTTACATGGTTTTTAAAGGGGCCGCGCTCGCTCCGGCTGGCGGGCGCTGGAGTGGGAGTTGGCGCTGCCTTCTGCTCGTCTGCGTGGTGAGGGCTCCTGAATGGGGGCCGGGATCTGTCGCCGCCCCGGGACTCCTGCACGCAGTGGCTTCCTCTCTTCCCAACCGTCTTCCCCCTTGTCTCGCCCCTGGACGTCTCCCACCCCCACCCCACCGTGCAGCTAAGGTGACCCCCACACCCGGGAGGAGTCTTCCGGGGCGCCCGCGCCCACACCCCACCTAGGCTACCTGCGAGATTCCTTATTTTCCAGTGCCCTCTTCCCAACGGGGGCCGATTCTGTGCTTGTGTCTGTCTAGCTTTCTGGACCAGGGCCATTGCTCTCTGGTCTGGATTTCACCAGCAACCCCGGTGGTTGATCTCGTGTTTTTCATTTCTGTCCTTTCGTCCTTGATAAACATTCACGGAAATAACCACCGAATAGTGGTGATGATCAAAACATACGAAGGCAAAGTTCTATCTTCCCAAAGACATTGTTATTGTCACCAGTACTCTAGACTGCCTCCCGAGAGGGATTAGATGCTGGAAGAGGCAGCGGGGCTGGTGGTTAGGACCACTAGGCTCGGTCTTGTGGAGGTATGAGTGGGAAAGCCATCTCTCTGGGTCAGATAAGGTCAGCCCCTGCATGCTGAGGCCAATTCCAGTCTTCCTCACTAGGAATTATCTGTTAGATAATGCCGGTTCCTGTTTTCCATTGGATTCCACTGTGGCTTCCATTCAAGGCCCCCAGATTAGATCATAGCTGGATTCTGAGAACACTGATTGTTTGAAGTTTGTATTTACAGAGGGCTACCATCATATGCAAACGATGGTGGTAGTGAATTACACACCCTTGGTGGATATAGTGGACCTGTGCTCAGCATTCATTTCAACTTACGTCCTCCTAGTTGAGATCTCGGCTTCCTGGTTTGCAGAGGTGGGGCACCTGGAAACTACATTACCCAAACTTCCTTGCAGCTAGGGTTCTGTATGCAAGTTAGGCTCTGCCAATTAGGCTGACTCAGAGATTTAAGAGGCAGAAGATTTAAGTGGCATAGCTTTTGACTGTTACTTCTAGCAAGCATAGAGCTTTTGAGATGTTGGGTTTTTGTTTTTCCCCAAAACCTCCCAGTGTCCAATCATTAGCTCCAAGAGTATAAAGAGGCAGGGTGGTGGGGTCAGTGGCTTTCTGAACCTGGCATCGGGCAATGATATACTCTCAGAGTCACAATTGCAATGGAAATTCTTTTGGATTAGCTACTGGACTTAATAGAGGCAACAGTTTCACAGTGAGCCAAGCCCAAATTTCTGTCCGCCCTCCCATCTCCCACCCCCGTACCCCAATCTCCTTGTGTTTCTCCCTGTGTCTTCCCTTTCTCAGTAAATGGTACCACGATTCATCCAGTTGCTCCTAATAAACACTCAGGAGTTGATTCTTCAAGTCTTATCAGTCCCCAACATGCAAGTCACCTGCAAGTCCTGTTGAATCTGTATCTAATATATACCCAGTGTGACCACTTCTCCATCCCATCTCCACTGTTAACACCTTGGTCCAAGCCACCATTACATTTCTCCTGTGCTCTGGTAATAGATTCCTAATTAGTTTCCCTACTTCCTGTCTTGCCCCTTGATAACCCATTTTCCATGTAGCTGGCTGCAGAACATTCCTTTATTTTATTTATTTATTTGTTTATTTATTTATTTATTTTTAAGACAGAGTCTTGCTCTGTCACCCAGGCTGGAGTGCAATGGCACGATCTCGGCTTACTGCGACTTCCGTCTCCCTGGTTCAGGCGGTACTCCTGCCTCAGCCTCCCGAGTAGCTGAGATTACATGTGCCCACCACCATACCTGGCTAATTTTTGGATTTTTAGTAGAGACAGAGTTTCACCATGTTGGCCAGGCTGGTCTGGAACTGCTGACCTCAGGTTATCTGCTCGTCTCTGCCTCCCAAAGTGCTGGGATTACAGGCGTGAGCCACTGTGCCTGCCCAGAACATTCCTTTAAAATCATAATTCAGGTAATTTACACTCCTACTTAAAATCCTTAAGTGGCCTCATGTTGCATTTAGAATCCGAATCTTTGCTGTGGCTCAAGAGGTCATATGAGCTGACCTTATCTCTACCATGCCCCCTCTGGCTCAATGCTCTGTGGTCATTCTGGCCTTGCAGTTCTGCAAAGCCAGGGTCTCCTGCTGCCTGGATTGGTTTCCCTTCAGATCTTGCAGTGGCTGGCTCACTCTCCTCATGGACTTTTCAGCTCACTTGTCACCTCCTCAGAGAGGCTTTTCTCAGTACCCTCTTGAAAGTTGCCCCCGTGCCTATCACTATCATAGCATTGATCACTGTCCAAAACTACGTATTATTACTCACTCATTGTCAGTCTCTCCAACTAGAGGCAGACATAGTATAAACAAGGATTCTGTCTATGTTGTATCCCTAGTACCTCTGCACAGAGTAGATGCTCAATAAATAATTGTTGAGGCTGGGCATGGTGGCTCATGCCTTTAATCCCAGCACTTTGGGAGGCTGAGGCAGGTGGATCACTTGAGGTCAGGAGTTTGAGAGCAGCCTGGCCAACGTGGTGAAACCCCGTCTCCACTAAAAATTAAAAAAAAATTAGCCAGGCATGGTGGTGTGCGCCTGTAATCCCAGCTACTCAGGAGGCTGAGGCAGGAGAATGGCTGGAACCCAGGAGGTGGAGGTTGCAGTGAGCCGAGATCGTGCCACTGCAGTCCAACCTGGACAACAGAGTGAGACTCCATCTCAAAAAATAAATAAAAATAAATTTTAAAAATTGTTGAAGTATTAACTTCTTTATGTCTCATTCTAGGGTGCATGTGGGTTTCATATGAAGACAAAGCATTCTAAATATTATGTCACTGTTAGGTGACATGTGTTATGTTATGTTATGTTATGTTATAGGCCCTTCCTCTCAGCAGGTTTCTAGAACTGGGTTCTCTCTTAATACTGAGAAAAGTGATAAACTTAATGGAGAAAGGGTGGGGGCTACAAATGAAGCTCAAGAGATTGGCATTGTCCCCCTCCCACCCCCCACAGTCAGGGACCACTGGGGGTGGAGGGGCCAGGGATGGGATCCTTCAGAATACACGCTTACTGATTTCTTCACTTGGTCCTTCACCTCTCTCAGGCCCATGTCAGTTCTCTGCCCATCCTATATGTACTTAACTTATTGTGTGGCCAGAGCTACCCCTTAGCTAGCTTCCCTACCTCCACATCATTTGAGGGTTACCTAATCCCCGAGCCTGCCCAAGGAGTCAGACAAAGTCTCCTCTTCTTCCTTTGTTGCCCCAAAGACAAGGTCCCAAGCCCTCTTATGTTAGGATTGGGTTGCTAATCACTGCAGCAGAATAGTAACAAAGTTCTTGGAGCTGTGGTTCCTGACTCCTGCTGAGAGAAACCATTGTAAAGGGCAGGATCCCAGTGGTTTAGAATGAGCCACAGGTGGGGTTTGGAGTGCCTCTTCCTGAAAGCCAAGAGGCACGCTAAACTCCTTTACGGTGCTTTTTCTACACATCATTGGTGACTACGGACCTTAAGGGCCTCTCATTCTCCGTGCTTATGCTGTGTCTTGGAGCAATGTCTCTGGGCTCCTCCTTACAGGGTTTCCCCATGGCTAGGAAGAAGGTACTAGGGTGAGTGTTTCTACATCAGGGTCGCCACAAATCCTGCTAGGGACAGTTGAAGGAGCCTAGAAGGATTGCAAGGGTATTACTCCGCCGCCCTATCTTCTGCAGACAACGGCTACTGGAGAACTCCTCCAACTTCCATAAGCAACGGATGACTTGGGAGTGTCTGGGTTGCCTGGGGTTCAGGCCTCCGGTTTTAAACAGCTTTCAAGTAATCTGGTAAACTTGGGTGCCCCCCTGTGGTTCTGAGTGGAACGTGTCTGTTTTACCTTCAGGGAAGGCAAGCAGGGTAGCAGGAGACATCCTCTGTCACCTTGCTACTCAGTGTGGTTTGGCCCAGCTGCCACCAGCAGGATCTCAGGGCTCATTCCAGACCTGCTTTATTGGAATCTACTCTGAACAAGATCTACATGTTACAGTTTGGAAGGCACTGCTCTGGCAGCCCCCAGGATGGCCCTAAAGCTCTCCTCTTCTCACTCACTGAGCCGAAGACCATGCAGCTCCCAGGCAGAGTTGACTCTCCCTAAGGACTAAAGAGGAAGATTAGGCCACATCCCATTTCCATACCCCTAACCACTTCCCAAGGTGTGCTTTTCCCAAAGCAGTATCCTTGGTTCTCCCTGGAGCTTTGGATCAACCTCTTCAAACCCAGGCATCAGGGCTGAGGACAGTCAGCTTGAAGTGACTCAGCCCTGTCCTCACAGAGCTCGTGACATTCATTTTTTCAAGCTGATTTGGTCCAGTCCATGGCATGTACAGCAGAAGGCCTGAGCTGTGTACAGTGCTGCTTGCTCCTTGCCAGGGTAACTGAACCCCTGTTGTAGAGGAAGCGGGCCTGTTTATATAAGCACCTGTTATGGGATTAACCCTAAGAGTGTTGGTCTGAGTCTCAAGTTTTTTCCAACACTTCTGCACTGTGCCTCCATACAGATTGCTTCTCTAAACCATCTGGCTTTAAGTTAAACTTCTCTGAGTAGCTTGGATTTCTCCACAGCAATGGATCTTTTTGCATGGATCTGGATTCCATTTAGGGGCCCTGCAAAATGTCGAATTACAGGTCAGGAGCCCTGGTCTCTACTTCTTCCTCTGTCCACAACTACCTCTGTGACCTCAGGCAAGTTGCAAATAAATGTGTTCACACCAGCCCTGCCTTTGTCAAGGGACAGTGTGGCTGATGAAAAGTGGGTACCTAGAAGCTTTGTGAGCTGCAAAGCACTTTCGGTAACTATGAAGCATTTTCAAAATGTATATGAAAGTGATTGCTATTGAAACTTAAGATAATTTGCAGATGAAACCTAAGTATCTTTCTAATGCTCAGGAACGCCTGAAAGAAGGCAAAAATCCAACAGTTGAAATGTACCTGGGGAGTCAGTCCCTTCTCCTGATCTCCATCCAGAGGGGATGATCATGTTTCTAGAATCTTTACAGGGTTGGTGTGAGTGTGTGTTGTTGGCAGGCAGGGAGTGGTCCCATGTAGTTCAACGGTTGCCTCTCTCTTTCTCTCTCTCTCTCTGTGTGTGTGTGTGTGTGTGTGTGTGTGCATATGTGAAAGTGGTATCTGGTTAGGCCCACATGAGCTGTCTTATATTTCTCTCCGTGCAATGCCATGTGTATGGTTCTAGCTGTTAAGAGTTGAGAGGGCTGGGTTCTGGTTTGGTGGCCTCAAATAAATTCCTCAGACTTTCCAAGCCTCAGGTAACTTAGTGGTTTGTCCCTTCCAACTTGTGTACAGCTTAAGGTGGGGCCCTTCTGCTACTGATTTCACTGTCTAGTTTGGTTTCTGGGTCTCTTTTCCAGCCGGTCAGCCACTCTTTGCTGGTGCCTTCCTGTGCCAACTTCTGTACCTGAACTGTTGCTCACTAAAGAGCTGGCATTTGGCTTTTTGGCAATTGTCTCTAACTCACTGAAAATGCAGGAAGCTTGAGTATAAAACTCACTCAGAAAAAAAAAAAAGAACACACACTCAGAAGAAACCACAGGGCCTATCGGCCTGTCGTCATCGAGCAGACTAGAATAGTGTAGAAAACCCTAGGCAGAGAGGAAATGAACTTCAGAGAAGGGGAACACACGGCTGAGAAGAGAGAGGCAAGGGCAGGAGAGAAGGAGATTGCTGAAGCCTGGGGCCCGGAGATGGTCAGAGGATGGGAGACGGGGCAGTGAAACAAGGCTTCCTGTATCTTCAGCAGCAACAGACGTTTGGAAAGGTAGGAGTGAGGCTGGGCTGGGGTTGGACAGGAGGCCTGGGGGGGCTGTTAGAATTCCTGGGGTGGAGAGGGAGTTTCATACTCAAAACCCTTATAGGTCTGACTGTGCACCCACCAAGTTAGACCCAGAGCTCAACTTTGGGAGGGCTCTTTTCCTACCAGACTCTGTCTCCTGAACCAGGCCCCAACCAGGTCCCAAACTGTGCTCTTTACTGAAGGCTGTTTGCCCTGGGTGGGGGTAGGGCGCTGTGCTGGCTTCATCTCTTGCCTCTTTTGCTCTCTTGCTCTGTGTTGACTTATTTTCACCGGACACCTTGGAAGGGAATGGAATGGGCAGCTGGAGGGATAGTTTAGGATGACAGTAGAGGTTCCTTCCCCACCCCAGTGGGATGCATGTGGCTGGTATTCAGCTTGGGCTGGGGCCTCTAGGGGCCTGGACCCCAGCCGGCTGTCCATCCTCTTTCTCCTTCCCTGGCCTCCTTGAACCAGGAAGTCCTCGTCCCCCAACCAATACTGGCGGGAATACCTGTCTCTCTCTCATGGCCCAACCTATCAAGCAGTGAGGCAGCAAGGTTCAGGAGGGTGGAGAGAAGTTCCTGGAGAACAGGGCTGCCATCAGGATTTTGTACGGAAGGAAAATAAGTTGTCAGCCCGGGTCACATGCCGCCCTCCTCACTCCCTCCTCTGGGCCTCGGCCACTGCCCGGCTTTCCTCTCCGGGACTGGAGTCCGCTGCGGTGGGCCTGTTTGGCCTTCTTGCAGCCTGCTTTGGGCGCATCCCTGTGTTGCTTTCTGCCTGGGCAGTCTCTGCTCCTGGTCGTGGCCCTCTTTCTCGGGGCCGGCGGCTGATCTCCGATTTTCTAATTCCTGCAGTCACTGTCCTCTTCTCTGCCTCCCTGGGTCTCCTGTGATCTTCACCTCTCTCTCCCCGTCTCCAAGTGGCTGCCCCAGTCCCCCTTCCACGGTTCCTCTTCTCCCCTTGGCTCACCATCTCCCATCTCTGGGTGGCTCCCTCCCGCCCCCGCCTCCCACGCCCCTGGCACAGAAATGGCGCCGCTTCGGGGCCTCACTGTATGGAGAATCGGACTGCGCCTTGGCCCGGCTGGAGCTGCAGGAGGGCCCGGAGAAGCCACGTCGGGGTGAGGCTGCCCGGAAGGTCATCCGCCTCAGTGACTGCCTGCGGGTGGCCGAGGCCGGCGGAGAGGCCAGCAGCCCCCGGGACACCAGTGCCTTCTTACTGGAGACCAAGGAGCGCCTGTACCTGCTGGCGGCCCCTGCTGCAGAGCGCGGCGACTGGGTGCAGGCCATCTGCCTCCTGGCCTTCCCCGTGAGTTGCCCGGGGTGCCGAAAGGGCAAGGGGGCGTGCAGACCGAGGGTGTTAGATGCTTCCTGTGGGCAAGTGTTAGAGGATGAGGTCAGGGTAATGGGGTGCTTCCTCGATGGCGGGGACCCGAACCCAGTGTGCAGACAAAGCCAGCAGGCTGAGGTGGCCTGAAAGAAGGCCTGGGCCAGAGCGGGGCCTGGTCGGGGAAGGTGGTGAGACCTGGGGCCTCCTCCCTAGGGGCAGAGGAAGGAGCTCTCGGGGCCAGAGGGAAAACAGAGCCGGCCCTGCATGGAGGAAAATGAATTGTACAGCAGCGCGGCCACAGGTGAGGGGGCGGGGGCTGCCCTGCTCTCCCCCAGGGGCTCTCCCCAGGGTGAGGTGGAGAGGAGGTGTGGGCTGGCTAGCTGCTGGCCCCGAGTCTTCCTGCCTTGTGGTTACTCCCAGCCTGGGCCAGCCCCCTTATCAGCCTCTCCTTTTCGCTTCCGGGTGCAGCCCAACCTAGGGGAGCCTGCCCTGCCCTGAGTCTCTCCCTGGGTTCACCTCATCTTACCTAGGGCCTGCTGGTGGGAGAGGGGAAGGCAGGGGGCCCAGGTGAGGGTGCTGCTTTTTTCTTTTTTCGAGACGGAGTTTTGCTTTTGTCGCCGAGGTTGGAGTGCAATGGCACAATCTTGGCTCACTGCAACCTCCGCCTCTCAGGTTCAAGCAATTCTCCTGCCTCAGCCTCCTGAGCAGCTGGGATTACAGGTGCCCGCCACCACGCCTGGCTGATTTTTTGTATTTTTAGTAGAGACAGGGTTTCACCATGTTGGCCAGGCTGGTCTCGCACTCCTGACATCAGGTGATCCACCTGCCTCAGCCTCCCAAAGTGTTGGGATTACAGGCGTGAGCCACCACACCCGGCCCTGGGTGCTGCTTTTGGGGAGCTGGTGGAGGAAGGAGAAGCTTTCATCTGTCTTCCATCTAAGCTCCACCCCCAGGGCCCCAGCAGTGGGAGGGCAGGGCCAAGGCTTCACCTGCAGCTGTGACCATAGGGACTGGGGTGGTGGCTGGTTTGGGGTGAGAGATGGGGTGGGGAAGACAAGACTGGCTCTGGCGACAGGGGCAGGAAGGATGTGGGCATGAGGTTGGGGTGGATGTGGGTAGGGGCCTGATGCCTACTAGGGTAGGTGGTGGATGTACCTGACCTTTTGGAGAGTATGACCTGGTACAGAGCAGCTCAGCCTCCAAGGCCCAGGTAGGGGGCCATGAGTGCGTGGATAATACTCTTTCTAGAAAACTTCTGGTACACTCATTTAGAACTGGGCAGTGGTGAGGCAGGCCAGTTGTTTCCCATTAACTGCCTTCGCCTTCTCTCTCTTCTTCTCCCCAGTTGCCCCCCACAAGGAATTTGCTGTGACCATGAGACCTACAGAAGCCAGCGAGAGGTGCCACCTGCGGGGGTCCTATACCCTCCGGGCTGGGGAGAGTGCCCTGGAGCTGTGGGGTGGGCCCGAGCCAGGGACCCAGCTGTACAACTGGCCCTACAGGTTTCTGCGACGCTTTGGGCGGGACAAGGTGAGTGGGAAGGTGCACCAGGGCAGGCTGAGAGAAAGGATAAGCTACAAACAAAGAGGGGTGATCAGGGAGAGGCAGAGGTGGACATCCAAGGCAGAGAGGATGGCGGGAGGAGGAGGCAGGAGGTGATCATGAGGTCAAGAGATTGAGACCATCCTGGCCAACATGGTGAAACCCTGTCTCTACAAAAAATAAAAAAATTAGCTGGGCGTGGTGGCACGTGCCTATAGTCCCAGCTATTCAGGAGGCTGAGGCAGGAGAATCACTTGAACCCGGGAGGCGGAGGTTGCAGTGAGCTGAGATCGTGCCACTGCACTCCAGCCTGGAGACAGAGTGAGACTCTGTCTCAAAAAAAAAAAAAAAAAAAAAAAAAAAAAAGGCATCCTTGCCGATAACCTCCTTTCTCCCTGGCCCAGGTAACCTTTTCCTTTGAGGCAGGCCGGCGCTGCATTTCTGGAGAGGGCAACTTTGAGTTCGAAACCCGGCAAGGCAATGAGATCTTCTTGGCCCTGGAAGAGGCCATCTCTGCCCAGAAGAATGCTGCACCCCCTGCACTGCAACCCCAGCCAGCCACAATCCCCGCCTCACTGCCCCGGCCTGAGAGCCCCTACTCCCGGCCCCATGACTCACTGCCACCGCCTTCACCCACCACACCGGTGCCTGCTCCACGGCCTCGGGGCCCGGAGGGGGAGTATGCCGTGCCCTTCGATGCGGTGGCCCGTTCCTTGGGGAAGAACTTCAGGGGCATCTTGGCAGTCCCTCTTCAGCTCCCGGCCGACCCTCTGTACGACAGCATTGAGGAGCCCCCTCCTCCTCGACACGACCACATATACGATGAGCCCGAAGGAGTGGCTGCCCTGTCCCTGTATGACAGCCTGCAGGAGCCCCGGGGTGAGGCATGGAGGAGGCAGGCAACAGCTGACAGGGACCCTGCTGGCCTCCAGCATATCCACCCAGCTGGGCAGGATTTCTCTGCCTCTGGCTGGCAGCCAGGAACTGAGTATGACAATGTTGTACTTAAGAAAGGCCCGAAGTAACAGAGGCAGCAGAGGGATGGGCCACCGCCCCCTGGCTTCTGCTGGTGACTCCTCCTGACCACTGCATCAGAAGAACCTCCTCTGCCCCTTCTGGAGCCCGAGGCCTGGCCTGCCTTCGTTGGGGCTGATAAATTGCCTCTCCCAGGGCCTGCTGGGTGAGTCACCATCCCAAAGCAGGAAGGGTGCCCTGGAGAGAACCACCCTCCTCCTACTCTTTTTCCACTTCCTCCTCTTTCTTTCCCCAGCTGAGGGGGAACCTGGGGCATTTAGGGCAGAGGGCAAAGGATGTCAGCAATTGCCTGGGCTGCTTGGCTATGCAAGCCTCCTGCCTGCTCATGGCCACTTCAGGGACAGCCCGGGCCCAGGCACCCAGGTGGATGGTGGCAGCGTCCTGTACCTTTCAGATTTCTCGGTGGCATTAAAGCATTTTTGGAACGTTTTATGTGGCATGAATGCTGTGTGAGAGAAGGCTCCAGCTGACAACCCTTGATCACATCCTCCCCCAGCTGCAAGGTCCCCCTGGGGCCTAGGCTGGGCCTCAAGCATCTACTCACAGAGGCCCATAGAAGTCAGGGCACCCTGGGAATAGTGTTCAAGCATGTCTCCCTTTTGCTGGGATAAGGTCAATGTCAGAAAAATGGTGGGGGAAGCACTGGGGAGCGGGGGAAAGCTGAACTGCAAGGAAGGAAATAATTGGATTGATGGAGCCTCTTACACACCAGGAGTGGGAGTCATCAGCTGTGTGGTCCTGGGCCTTTTCCCTTCCCTGAGATTTGTGCACATCTTCGTAAAAGGAGGAGGTTGCACCATGTGGACAAGGAGGAGCCTTCCAGCTCTGTGATTCTCATTGGGCCTGGGTTCCCAGGTCCCCGCACACCATTTCCTCACAGCTCAGCCTGTGTCCTTGTGCTTGCTCCTCTTATCAAAACCTGCTTTCCTGGCAGGGTGTGTCCATGGACTTCAGCTATCAACCCAGTCCACCAAGAGCATGAACACTGTTTGTGGGAGGCTGTAGACTGCCTGGCCTGTGAGAGGCACACTGCCCAGAAGGGGATGCGATGAGACAAGGCACAGGTGTCTGTCACAGAGTGGGTGTGAGTGCCACGAGGGGCCAGACAGGGCCATGAGTGCCAGAGAGGTAACTATTTGGGAGCGCAAAAAGGCTTCATATCAAAGGTACTATGTAAGATGGGCGTTTATGGGTGGGAAGGAGTTCTTTGGAGATTAAGGGAGTATGAAGGAGCGTCTTGGTTAGGAATGGGAGTGTGGGTGAAACCATGGGGAAGTATGGATGTGTCGCATTCAGGACGGAGTTCTATGCTCAGAGTGCAGGGAAGGTGAGACAATCTTGTTGGGAAGGCAAATTCTGACTGTATTAAGGGGAATTTGTACCTAATTAGAGGGAAAGGTGGAATGACTAAAGGCTTTTGAACAAGGAATCCCATAAAAGCTGAGCTTTAGGGCAATAACCCAATAGCCCTATGGAGGATGGACTTGGGGTGGGAGGGGGTAGGTTGGGGCTGAATTGAAAAGGGGAAATCTGTCAGGCAAGGTGGCTTACACCTGTAATCCCAGCACTTTGGGAGGCCAAGGAGGGTGGATCACGAGGTCAGGAGTTCAAGACCAGCCTGACCAAGATGGTGAAACCCCATCTCTACTAAAAATATAAAAATTAGCTGGGCATGGTGGCGGGCACACGTAATCCCAGCTACTCAGGAGGCTGAGGCAGGAGAATTGCTTGCAGTGAGCTGAGATCGCGCCACTGCACTCTAGTCTGGGCAGCAGAGCAGGACTCTGTCTAAAAAAAAAAAAAAAAAAAAAAGAAAAGAAAAGAAAAAGAAAAAGGGAAATTCATCTGGGCACCGTGGCTCACACCTGTGATCCCAGCGACTTGGGAGGCCAAAGTGGGAGGATCACTTGAGCCCAGGAATTCAAAACCAACCTGGGCAACATGGTGATGAGACTTGTCTCTATAAAAACAAACAAACCAACAAACAAACTTAGCCAGGTGTCATGGTGCACACTTGTAGTCCCAGCTACTTGGGAGGCTGAGGCTGGAGAATCATTTTGCCTCTGCAACAGAGCAAGATCCTGGCTCAAGAAAAGTGGGAAAGGGAGAAATTCAGAAAGGACTGGATTCAAAAGATGGTATAGAGCTAGCACCTGTGGATCTTGGACTCCTAGTGGATGTGGAACACAGAGAAACAGGGTTTCTAGAGATACTCAGGTTTGTTTGTTTGTTTTTTTCCTCCTGAGATAGAATCTCGCTCTGTCACCCAGGCTGGACTGTAGTGGTGCGATCTGGGCTCACTTAAATCTCAGCATCCTGGGTTCAGCGATTCTCCCCCATCAGCCTCCCAAGTAGCTGGGACTGCAGGTGTGCACCACCACACCCGGCTAATTTTTTGTATTTTTAGTAGAGATGGGATTCCATCATATTGGCCAGGCTGATCTCAAACTCCTGACCTCAGGTAATCTGCCTGCCTCAGCCTCCCAAGGTTCTGGGATGACAGGTGTGAGCCACCACGCCAGGTTAATTTTTGTATTTTTTTTTTAGTAGAGACATGATTTCACCATGTTGGCCAGGCTGGTCTCAAATTCCTGACCTCAAGTGATCTGCCCACCTCGCCTCCCAAAGTGCTGGGATTACAGATGTGAGCCACCGTGCCCAACCTGAGACTCAGGATTTGAGAACAAGATGAACTTAGTTTCTGATGCATTGAGATGGAGATGGCTGGTATTGATCTGGCAAGATGAGTCCTGAAACTGGACAGAAGAGCTAGCGCTTAGGAGGAAGAGGGGCGTAGACATAGGCATATACGTCGACCTCCCAGGTGTGCTGTGATCTCTGTTTCTCCTCTCACTGTGGCCTTTTCCCTTGTTGAAGGAACTTGAGCAATGGATCAGCTGCCTGGAGAGAGCCAGTGAGGGGCCTTCCTGTCTGTGCGGAAGGTGCCCCCTGTCACCCTCCCTTCCCAGCCTCAGGATCACTGAAGGCTAGAAGTCCCCACTTCCAAAGATTTTACTCTTCCCCTCTTCAGGCCAGCTGTGGGAGTTGGGTGTTCTCTTTGGCCAGGTAGCCAAGTTTCCGATTTCCTAAGGTGGCATTTGAAGTGGCTGTCCCGGCTTAGCCCGGCAGGGGGCGGTGTTAACCTGTGGAAAAGGCCACTGGGGGCTTCACCACCACCAGGCTTGGGGGCTTGGCTCTGAAGGAAGGCATTTACTACCCAAAGGGATTGGGGATAATTTGAGGAATCTGCATGTCAGAGCTTGTCCCTTCAGAGCCTCAGAATCCTACTCCCAGATGTGTAGACCCTGCCTTCAAGAAGTTCGGGGTCCTAAGCTGGACATCGTCCTTTTGTCCCCTCTTGTCACTTTCCATATCTAGGGACTTGGGTTCTTCCATTCTGGTGCTCTCTGTGCCATGCAAGGGGAAGTGGTTGATTGGGGCTCTTGGGAAAGGTGGGGTGAGGGTTGGAGGGGCAGGGGAAGTAGTGTTTGGGGAAGTTGGGAGGGGTAATGAAAGTCCTTAAGACAGTTGTTGAGAAAATGCTGATCATGCCATCAGGGTCGCTTTCAGAAGATTTGATCCAAGGGGTGCGCCACCCTCCCGAGAATGGTGTCAGTGCCACTACAACCAACCTCAGTGGCACCACGGTCACCTGCAACGTATACCTTCCTCCATTCAACAAATGCCATGGGCCAGGCACAGTGGCTCATGCCTATAATTTCAGCACTTTGGGAGGCCAAGGTGGGAGGATCGCTTAAGCCCAGGAGTTTGAAACCAGTCTGGACAGCATAGGGAAACTCTAAGAAAAATTAAAAATTAGCTGAGTTTGGTGGTGCTTGTTTGTAGCCCCAGCTACTCGGGAGGCTGAGGTGGGAGGATTGCTTGAGCCCTGGAGGTTGAGGCTATAGTGAGCTGTGATTGAGCCACTGCACAGCAGCCTGGGGGACAGAGTGAGACCCTGTCTCAAAAACAAAAACAACAAAAAAAGCAAATGCTGTGGAGCGTCTCTCATGGACCAGCCCCGCCTAGGAGCTGGGGAACAGCACAAACCTATCCCACCCTCGCGGGGCCTACAGTGTGGAGTGGGCAGGCTGAACACAGGAATGAAGGAGCTTGCTTGAGGGATCACCCTCCTCAAACAGACACACGGCAGTGAGGGCCTGCTTGGAGGGTTCTTTTCTTTCTTTCTTTCTTTTTTTTTTTTGAGATGGAATTTCGCTCTTGTAGCCCAGGCTGGAGTGCAACAGCAAGATCTCGGCTCACTGCAACCTCCACATCCCGGGTTCAGGCAATTCTCCTGCCTCTGCCTCCCGGGTAGCTGGGATTACAGGCACCTGCCACCCCACCTGGCTAATTTTTTATGTTTTTAGTGGAGATGGAGTTTCACCACATTGGCCGGGCTGGGCTCAAACCCCTGACCTCAGGTGATCCACCTGCCTTGGCCTCCCAAAGTGCTGGGATTACAGGTGTGAGCCACTGCGCCGGGCCTCCTTGGAGGGTTTCTATGCCACCAGGATGCCCAGGGGCAAATTCATATGTAAGGAAACAGCTGCCCTCAAAGGGGACAGGGCAATGTCACAGCAAGTGATTGATCCACCCAGAAGGGCCTCTTGAAGGCTCCAAGGTTCGAAGTCAGACAGCTGTTGACACCATGAGGTTTGCTGTCACCAGGATTCTTATAAACTGGTTTCATTTGCTAGTTATTATGCAGAGGTGACATCGGGGCAGGTAAGGTTGGCTGCATGACTGGCATCTAGCATAGAGATGTGCACACACAGCACACAACATCATTCTTCCCGTTCCTTTTCTTCTCTGCTTTTCTTGCCTCACCTTGGATTTTCTTTTTCCAAAGCATAGAAGTGGTGTGTGTGTGTGTGTGTGTGTGTGTGTGTGTGTTGGCCTGTGGTCCATGGTGTAAGCCTGTGACAGTGGGGGTGGCCAGGTCGTCCCCCTACTTCCCACCCCGTGAGTTCTCCCCCTGGAGCTTCAGAATCTACAAAGATCCAGCTCCTTGGCACTCTCTGCTCCTGCAGGCTCCTCCCTGACGACTCCACTCAAGTTGTTGCTGTCACTGCCTTTCAGCCGTGATGCTAACCAGCCTCCTGCCTTCTGCCTCATGGGTGCTGACTCAATTAGCCAAGGTGCCCACCGCCTGCAAGGGCCATTTATAAAACCAGTTGGGGTGGCTGGAGACCTCAGGCAGGGCAGGGCTGGGGAGTAAGTGCGGGAGGTTGGTGAGCTGTAAGGAGGAGGGAGAGGAGCCAGAGGAGCCAGGAGGGGGTATCTGATCTGATTAGGCCTCAAGCTGGCTTCCCCATGGCAGGAGGCTGTTCATCATTGCTCTGCTCCCATCTTCAGCTCCCGGGCGGGTCCAATGCTGGACAGCATGAAGCAGAACCCATCAATCTCCAGGCTCTGGCCAGACCTGCTTCTCTCCTCCTGTGCCTCCCTGCAACCTTTGGAACCCTCTGCTTTTTCTTTTTTCTTTTTTCTTTTTTTTTCTTTTGAGATGGAGTTTTGCTCTTGTTGGCCAGGCTGGAGTGTAATGGCATGATCTTGGCTCACCGCACCCTCCTCCTCCTGGGTTCAAGTGATTCTCCTGCCTCAGCCTCCCGAGTAGCTGGGATTACAGGCATACACCGCCACACTTGGCTAATTTTGTATTTTTAGTAGAGACGCGATTTCACCATGTTGGTCAGGCTGGTCTCGAACTCCTGAACTCAGGTAATCCACCCACCTTGGCCTCCCAAAGTGGTGGGATTATAGGCGTGTGCCGCCGCGCCCTGTCTGCTTTTTATTTTTTTGAGAGAGCGTCTCACTTTGTCATCCAGGCTGGAGTGCAGTGGCGTGATCTCAGCTCACTGCAACCTTGACCTCCTGGGCTCAGGTGATTCTCCTACCTCAGTCTCCCAAGTAGCTGGGGCTACAGGACAGACCTGCCTACCATACTCAGCTATGCACCACACCCAGCTAATTTTTTGTATTTTGTTTTGTTTTGTTTTGTTTTGTAGAGATGGAGTTTTTCTGTGTTGCCCAGGCTGGTCTCAAACTCCTGAGCTCAAGCCATTCCCCAGCTTCAGTCTCCCAAAGTGCTGGGATTACAGGTGTGAGGCACCAACCTGGTCAGAACCCTCTTCTTGACTCTAGCTCCTGGATCTCTGGGCCAGAGACGGCTGGTCCGGGATGGAGTAGGGGAACAGACTGGGGAGCACTGGGTTCTGACAGACTTGTGAGGGAGATGGGGTCCCAGTGCTCGGCTAAGTAATTCGGGGACCTGCATCCAGGGCGGGGTTGGCCTTGTGCGTCCAGGTGTTTGATTGGGGAGGGGTGGGTGGGGTGGAGTGAGAGGTGTGCAGGAGGGGGCACCGGCATTTTAGGATGATAAGAATGTTCTTGAGTTCATACAGCACTTTCTGTTTCCAAACTGCTTTGGGGGCAGTTGAGTGTGGACTGTTAAGCACACAGACCATAGCCTGACTATCTGGGTCCAAAATCTGCTTCTGCAACTTGCTAGCTGTGTCTCTGGGCAGCTGCATCTGTTTCCACATATGAAAAATGAAGATGATGATAATATGTGTCTCAGAGGCTTGTGGTGAGGACGAAATGAGTGAATAAATGCCCAGCTCGGAGAACAGTGCCTGCCACACACAGAGCTCCGGGATTATCCATGATCTCATTTCACCTTCAACAGCTCTGCCAGGTGGGCAAGGCAAGACATCCCTATCTTACCAACAAGGCAATGGAGGCATAGAGGAGCAGAGATCTCCTTGTCTTCGGAGGGTGAACTGAGGCTTTGCGGGTAGAAGGACTTGGTTGGGAAGGAGCTAGTCTTTTGACAGGAAAGCACAAAAGCGGAAGAGTGTTTCAGGAGAGGTGAAGAGAGCAGCATGAATGGCCTTTCAGCTGCTGGACAGGGGGGCTTTAGCGGGGACGAATTTGCACGCCAGGGCAGAGCAATGCTCAAGTGGCCTATTATGCCCAGAAATGGGAGAGCCAGGAAGGGAAGATACTTCACAGACTAGAAGACCTTTGGCTTCAGGCAAGGCTGGAGAACAGGCAGCCACGGCGGGGGCTTTCCTCCTTTCATCTGAGCTGCCACATCCACTCACCGCACAGCGGGCGGCTCATCGGGGTGCAGAGGCAGGCTCCTTGCTGGGCAGGAGCACCTGGTTCATTTGACAGGGCTCACCAACTGATGCGATCAATACAGACCCCCGCGGCCACTGCCCTGCAGCCAGCCAGAGGAGCTCTGGGAACAGTAACCCTTCTGAGAGGAGGAAGCTGAGGAGGAGGTGGGCAGAAAGGAGCCAAGAGAACATTTGGAAGGAGTTTACCATCTCTGCCACTAGACTGCAAATGTTCCAAGGCCAGGGTTCGTACTTTACCTGGTCCATTGTTCTATCCCTGACCCTTAACACAATGCCTGGCACGAGGTAGGTACAAATAACTGCTTCTTGATTGGAAAAATAAATGAAGCCCACTTTGCCTTTGAGGAACACAGGTGATCTCCAGTATGTAATGAGTTGTGATGCTCTAGAGGACTCTCTCTCTGTAAATACAGCCCCTACTGATGCCAAGAATCCCACCATTTGCATTTTGGGTAGAGCACCTTCCCTCTCCTAGCAGGCTTCTTTTAAAACACAGATGCTGTGGAGTGAGGCATCACTGGAGTGAATGAGGTCTCCAGGGCCCCCAGAGGGTGAGAATGGTCTCGAGCAGGACCTGCAGTTGGGGGCTGCTTGGTGTTGCATCTCTGATGCACTCTCAGAACCTGGCAGCCAGGCTTGCAGATGGAGGCACAGACAGGGCATGGACACTTTTCCCACCTCTCTCCGTGTGCCTATGTCCTCACCTCGGCCCTCGTCCTGCACTGGATGGGGCTGTCTGGAAGTCCCAGGGGCTGAGAAACTCTTCATCACGGAGATTTCGAGGAGCACAGTGTCTGATCCGGAAAGGTCCTAACAGCACTCCAGCCTAAGGCCTTATTTTCATACTTATGGAAACTGAGGACAAGTTAATTTTTAAATCCCTCTCAGGTGTTTTACATTTTATGAGAATTTGTTTATGGTTGTGCTTCAGGGAAAGGACTCAATCACCAAAGTCAAGGCTTCCTGCATCCACAGGGAAATTTTTTTTTCCTTTGTTTTTTGTTTGTTTTGTTTTGTTTTTTTTTTTTTTTTTTTTTGAGATGGAGTCTCGCTCTGTCGCCCAGGCTGGAGTGCAGTGGTGCGATCTCGGCTCACTGCAAGCTCCGCCTCCCGGGTTCACGCCATTCTCCTGCCTCAGCCTCCCGAGTAGCTGGGACTACAGGCGCCCGCCACCATGCCCGGCTAATTTTTTGTATTTTCAGTAGAGACGGGGTTTCACCATGTTAGCCAGGCTGGTCTCGATCTCCTGACCTCATGATCCACCTGCCTCGGCTTCCCAAAGTGCTGGGATTACAGGCGTGAGCCACCGCGCCCGGCCTCCTTTGTTTATTTTTTGAGACAGTCTCACTCTGTTGCCCAGAATGGAGTGAAGTGGTACGATCTTGGCTCATTGCAATCTCCGCCTCGGGTTCAAGCAATTCTCCTGCCTTAGCACCCCCGGTTAGCTGGGATTACAGGCATGCACCACTGCATCCAGATAATTTTTGTGTTTTTAGTAGAGACGGGGTTTTGCCATGTTGGCCAGGCTGGTCTGGAACCTCTGACCTCAGGTGATCCACCCGCCTCGGCCTCCCGATGTGCTGGGATTACAGGCGTGAGCCACCATGCCCAGCCAATGGGAGATAGTTTTTGACCTTTTATGCGAATGAGGGAGAGCAAAAGGGAGGGAGATTTCTGACTCCGTTCTACCTTCCTGCAAGGGCTACTATCATTGAGCAAGGGTTTCTTCCCCTCCCTAAGGCCATCACTGCATGGCTCTGAGCAAATTCACTGGGGAATGAGTGAGGGGCCCAGGCTAATTACAGGCAGCTGAGGCTGAGCTGCTCTTTTCCTGCTGGTACCTCGCTGCCCATGCTGGAAGGAAAGCTCTGCGGACTTACTCTCTTTCCATCCTCCTCTGATGACTACTCGTCTTATATTACCATTGACCTGGATCCCTGAGGGGTAGCTTTCCCCAGCAGGCAACTTCAGAGGAGGTACAGCGGCCAACTCTGGGCTCCAATTCCTGCTTCCACCTACAAATAAGAACCATTTGGCCCATGAGTATGCACGAGGCCATACAGGGTTAGGGCTGATGGGGTGAAGAAGTAACTGGGATGGGTCTGGTTGAAGGGGAAGGAGTGGACATACGAAGGAACAAGGGGTCTAAGAAAGGAACCAGAGATTCCATGGTGATGAGGAGTCATCTAGGAATGGCTCAAGGGAGGGCAGCTGGGACAAGATGATCCTGCTGGGTCACAGGGCAAGGAGAAGCCTCAAGAGGTTGCTGGAGTAGTTACTAAACCAGGTTCCAGCCCTGCCAAACTGCCTGCAAGATTGATTTGTCTGGCTGGGTGCGATGGCTCACGCCTGTAATCCCAGTACTTTGGGAGGCCAAGGTGGCCAGATCACCTGAGGTCAGGAGTTCGAGACCAGCCTGGCCAAGATGGTGAAACCCCATCTCTACTAAAAATACAAATTAGCTGGGCATGGTGGCGCATGCGCATGCCTGTGATACCAGCTACTCTGGAGGCTGAGGCTGGAGAATCACTTGAGCCCGGGAAATGGAGGTTGCAGTGAGCCGAGATCCTGCCGTTACACTTCAGCCTGGGCGACAAGAGCAAAACTCCGTCTCAAAAAAAAAAAAAAAAAAAAAAAAATTGGTTTGTCTGAACCTGAGGATTATGGCAGAGAAGCAATGAGAAAAAATTTGGTTTTCTCAGACTGTTAGCTGAAAGAGAATGGGAACCTGGCTGGCTCTGGAGTAGGAGGTAGGCATGGAGGAGGGGTTGAGGGCTCACAGAAGCACGGCCAGCCAGGGTGGACCGGACACAGAGCACTCAGTAGGCTTTCATGGGCAGGCCTGGCAAGCTGGAGATGAGCCTTGCTGGAAGTAAGGACTGGTGCCCAGAGCCAGACATTCAGGGTCTGGGGCCCTTAGGGCCACTTGGGCCGAATTGACCAGCCATGCCCGGCAAACGTAGCAGGAACCTACAGCAGAGAATGGGCCAGCAATCTGCAGGGCATTCGGATCTTCAGGTATTATCGGACGCTCCAGCCAGCCAATCTCTGTTCTCTTCGTCCTGACTTCTGGCTTGGCTGGCCCAGCACGGGGCCCTGTTCCCCATCAGGCAAAATAGAGCTGCCTCCTAAAAAAAAAAGTCACCTTTGACTTTTTTCTTTTCTTTTCTTTTCTTTTTTGAGATGGAGTCTTGCTCTGTCGCCCAGGCTGGAGTGCAGTGGTGTGATCTCGGCTCACTGCAAGCTTTGCCTCCCGGGTTGTCACCATTCTCCTGCCTCAGCCTCCTGAGTAACTGGGACTACAGGCGCCTGCCACCACGCCCAGCTAATTTTTTGTATTTTTAGTAGAGATGGGGTTTCACCGTGTTAGCCAGGATAGTCTTGATCTCCTGACCTCGTGATCCATCCGTCTCGGCCTCCCAAAGTGCTGCGATTACAGGCATGAGCCACCACGCCCGGCCACCTTTGACTTTTTAAGATAGAGTCTTGTTCTGTCACCCAAGGTTGGAGTGCAGTGGCTCGATCTCACCTCACTGCAACCTCCACCTCCCAGGTTCTATCGCAGATTCTCCTGCCTCAGCCTCCCAAGTAGCTGGGATTACAGGTGCCCGCCACCACACCTGGCTAATTTTTGTATTTTTAGTAGAGATGGGGTTTTACCGTGTTGGCCAGGCTGGTCTTCGACTTCTTCGATGGGGAAGGCAGCTGAGGACGCAGTAGGGCAGAGGGCGCTGCGCTTGGACATTGTGGCTTGTTCATCAACCCATAACCTCCGTAGGTCCGTGACAATGGATACTAGACAGGGAACTAAATTAGGAGCTCTAATCCCAGCTCTGCCACTAACTGGCCGTGGGCTGTCCAGCAAGTCTCTTCTCTCTCTGGGCCTTATTCTCCCATCTGCAGAATGATCCTGGCCTGGATCAGGAGATCTTCAAAATTCCCATTAATGCTATATAGTCTTTTGTTTTGGGGAAATTGTCAGGAGAGCAAGTCAGCAGGAATGACTTTGCTAAGAGGCAATGAGGAAAATATAGGTTCAAAGTCTTAACTGAAACCCTGTGGGGCTCTCTTCTGGGATTCAGCTATGTCCAGAGCAATGGTAGGGTGGGTCCAGTAGTATCAGGGAAAGAGGAGCTCCCTGGGACAGAACTTACCCTAAAACAAGGAGATAGCACTGCAGGTTCTCTGTGCAAAGCTTATGCAGCTTGAGCAAGGAGCAAATTTAGGAGGCACCATTTATAATGAAGGCTTAGACAAGCGTGACAAACTTGACCAAGGCAAAAGAGCAAGCTGTCAGGTAGATGAGGTGCTTTGAGGATGGTATAGTGTCTACCAGGACACCATGGACAGCTGCACAGGCTGTGCACTGCAGGAGTGCAGGTGGCACCATTAGACCACAGTGGAGTCACCTCTGGGCATCTATCTCTAGGACTTATCTCTCAACACACCTCTTTCACTTAGAGTTCTTAAGGCCTTTGGGCATGCACTGCACATTTGGGCATTTGTCTAGTTGAGGTTTAAACAGAGCAGGGAATGGGGCAATTTTGTCATTTTGCTACAGGGTGCCAAGCACTGTCAGCCTCAGGAGTTTGGGAGTTGGTGGTGCCCAGCAAACACAGAAGTGTAGAAGCAGTGATCTCAGTGGAGATGGCACCAGTGCCAGAGGACACAGAGCCAGCTCCTGGGTACAGCCACAAATACCTGCGAGGTACTTTTCATGGACTAGTTTCCTTCATTAGCAGGTGCCTCCAAGTGGCTGTAAAACCCAGCGTCATTCTTCCTGGGAAGCTGGTCTTACAGCCATCTCCCAGTCCAGCTGCCTCTTCTCCTTCCCGTCCCCGCTTGGCTGTGTCTCACCTGGGCTGGGTCCCAGTTGGGCTTACCTCCTTCAGCTACCAGAAATATCTGTCTCCAAGTGCGAATCATGCCTGACCTGAGCCCTGCCCTCTACATGTAGCTTTCTTGTCTTTCCTCTCAGCCATTGGCCTGGTCCTCTTTGTTACTTATGTTATTTTTTTTTGAGACAGAGTCTTGCTCTGTCGCCCAGATTGGAGTGCAGTGGCATGATCTTGGCTCACTGCAACCTCTGCCTCCTGGGTTTAAGTGATTCTTCTGCCTCAGCCTCCCGAGTAGCTTTGAATACAGGTGTGTGCCACCACGCCCAGATAATTTTTGTATTTTCAGTAGAGACGGGTTTCACCACGTTGACCAGGCTGGTCTCAAATTGCTGACCTCAAGTGATCCGCCCACCTCTGCCTCCCAAAGTGCTGGATTACAGGCGTGAGCCACCACGCCCATCCTCTCTTTGTTCCTTTTACAAAGGGAGTCATGGACACAGAGGTCTCCCTTACAGGAGGAAGTGAGACAGCAGCTTCTGTTTATGGAAACCACAGTTAGCTGCAGAGGCTGCTTTGTCACAGCGTATCACATTGTCCCAAATACTGGGCATGGAGACCTCCTTGGGGAGTGCAGTGGTCTTGACCCCTCCTGGGGCACAGGACTTTTTAGGATCCAGAACACTCCACGTTTTCCTTTGTTCCTTTCCAGAAAGGTGTGGATGTTCTTTGTGTTCTTCAGATGAGGAAACTGAGCTCACAGAAACTGGATGATTGGCTCCAGGCTGCTCGGGCTCCTAAGTGGCTGAGCTGGGACTTGGCCAAGCCCTTCCCAGCATGCCAGGCTGCCTGCTGGCTATGCTGCTCATTACGGTCCCTAGGGGAGATTCCTTCCTTTGCGACATGAAGAATTCCAAGGGGCAGTGGCAAGAGAACTAACTCCAGGGACTCTTCCCTGACAGCTGTGCTACCTTAGGCAAGTCACCTCGCTGCTCTGAGCTGGGGTCTCCCATCTGTCACATAGGTTTAGAAACAGGGTAGACCACATGAGGTTGTCATGTGGCTTGAATAAGCTCCTGGGATGAGAGTGGAAGTCGTGTACCTCTATCGAATCGTAAGTCTTGATCATCCTTCAGAGTCCTGCATGGCAAGCAAATGTCTACGTTTTCCTCAGCTCGTGTCTCAGGGGTCATTGGAGCTTCCACGAGGCATCAGAATGAGAATGATGAGGATAGGGCACAAGACAGGCCCACTGAGGGGACCAGGTCTAGAGACCCTTAGATCCACCTGCTGTGAGCTTGGTCAGCTCCCTGTAGGGATTGCCACAAGCTGCACAAACAGCCAGAACCAAGTGCAAAGGTCCCAGGGCAGAGGGAGGCTTTGGTACCTGTGGGCAGCTGACATGGCACCTGAGGGTTGGGCCCTGGCTCCTTTAAGAGACTGCCCCTGCCAGCCCCTGATGTGATTCAGGCAGGTGGATGGATGATGGATGGTCCAAGGAGGAGGGGATTGGAGCCGGAAAAAGAATGGGATGAAGAACTGACCAGTCGGCAAAATCTCCAGCAGATCAATGGAGACCATCTGGATGGAGAGGCTGCACTTAGGGGTCAGGCGGGGAGCTCAGGGGCTCCCTGGAGCCTGTTATATGCTGCCCTGCTCCCGACAGAAGAAAGCAGCTGGAGTCTCACCCTGACTCTAGGACAGCCAGAAAGCCTCCTTGCCGACTGTACCCCAGGCAAGGCTCTGTCTAAGACCCTGGGAGAGGTTGTGTGATCGGAGTGGATGTGCTGGTAGTTGAAGCTGTGCCCCAGGAACACTGAGCAGGTGGGGTTGGGAGAGTGTACTCCCATTGCAATGTCTGGATGCAGTCACATCTGAATGTCCCCTGGCTTGTCATTGCTGGTGTCCATGGGCACCCCGAGGTCACTGTTGGTTTGGGCCTTCAGGGTTTCCTCCTGCCCCCAGGAGGTGAGGCTCAGAGGGGCAGACCTGCCACAGTGTCAGTTCCAGGAGGTCCGGATGCGGGAGCAGCATCTGTTCAGAATGTCCTCTCCCTTGTGGCCGGACACAGTGGCTCACGGCTGTAATCCCAGCACTTTGGGAGGCCGAGGTGGGTGGATCACTTGAGGCCAGGAGTTCGAGACCAACCTGGCTAACATGGTGAAACCTCATCTCTACTAAAAATACAAAAAATTAGCCGGGCGTGGTGGTGCGTGTCTGTAATCCAGCTACTCAGGAGACTGAGGCATAAGAATCACTTGAACCCAGGAGGTGGAGGTTGCAGTGAGCCAAGATTGTGCCACTGTACTCCAGTCTGGGTGACACAGTGAGACTCTGTCTACAAAACAAAACAAAAAAAGACTAGGCCGGGCACGGTTGCTCACGCCTGTAATCCCAGCACTTTGGGAGGCCGAGGCAGGCGGATCATGAAGTCAGGAGATCGAGAACATCCTGGCTAACACGGTGAAACTCCGTCTCCACTAAAAATACAAAAAATCAGCTGGGCGTCATGGCGGGCGCCTGTAGTTCCAGCTACTTGGGAGGCTGAGGCAGGAGAATGGCGTGAACCCAGGAGGCGGAGTTTGCAGTGAGCCAAAGTCGCACCACTGCAGTCCAGCCTGGGTGACAGAGTGAGACTCCATCCCCCCCCCCCAAAAAAAAAAGACCGGATGTGGTGGCTCACATCTGTAATCCCAGCACTTTGGGAGGTCGAGGTGGGCGGATCACAAGGTCAGGAGATCGAAACTATCCTGGCTAACATAGTGAAACCCTGTCTCTACGAAAAATACAAAAAATCAGCTGGGTGTGGTGGCGCTCGCCTGTAGTCTCAGTTACTAGGGAGGCTAAGGCAGGAGAATCACTTGAACGCTGGAGGTGGAGGTTGCAGTGAGCCGAAGTCGCACCACTGCACTCCAGCCTGGGCGACAGTGGGGCAGGATTGACTGAGCAGGCTGGGGTCCCCCCATGGAAAAGTCCCACCACCACTTTGCACATGTGACCTTCCTACGTAGAGGGGCAATCTGAAGAGCACCTTCTACTTTCAGGGGTTTCCCAGGCTAGCCTCTTGATTGGCTCCCTCAAAGCAGCCTGCACCCTGGCCAGACCAGAGCTGATGAGGGCTATGCGGGTAGGAGATTGTGACCTGCACATCTGTTCAGAATGTCCTCTCCCCTGTGGCCGGGCGTGGTGGTTCATGCCTGTAATCCTAGCACTTTGGGAGGCCGAGGTGGATGGATTCTTTGCCTGGGGCCCAACCACATGCTTTGCATGAACTAGATGCTTGGTAAGGATGACTTCATCCATCAATCCCTGACGGCCTTCACTCTGTAGAGTCCCCTGCTCCATCCTTAATCATTCTCTCCTTTGCTATGGGGTCTGATGCCCAGAATGTCAGTATGCTGGCTCTTCCAGGCGGGTACCTGAGGTTCCAGGCCTAGTAACACCTCCATGAAATGCCAGCAGGCCTCTGGGAGCTGAGGACTGGGCCACCCCTGGCACTAGTCGGGAACCCCTGCTCTAGAAAGCCATGCTTCCCAGTGCTCCAAGTCCAGGCCCAGCAGCTCCACTTGACTCTTGGGACGAAGATAAAATAAGTCCTTATGCGGAGGGGCTAGGCTGGGGAAGGGGAGCGTGATGGAGATTTCAGTGGTCGGGACAGCTGATATGTCTTCCCCAGGAATCAGGGAGAGCTGAACTGGGCTGAGGGGTGCCGCTGGTGGCTGTGTGATGTGGGGGCCTGACTCCGACGTGCTGATCTCCTTTGAGGCACTCTGAGCAGGATGGGAGAGGGCTCCCCAAATGCCTCCCCATATAATTCACCCATTATAGCTTTACTCTGTTGGCTCGTGAAAGATTTTACCATTTCTAAAAGCTTCCCTTGTAAAATGCAAATGCCTATATAAAGTGGTCATGCCTTAAGTTCATTATCAGCCAACAACTCAATTTTTATCATTTGAGCAGAAAATAGGTGACAGCCAGAAATTTGATCTGGATAGAAGAATCAATGTGTGTGTGTGTGTGCGCGCGCGCGCGCATGTGTGTGTGTGTGCATGTGCGCACGCGTATGTGTGTGTTTTTGGGTTGAGGGCAACAGATGTAGTTTTTCATTCATTCAACTGATATTGATCAAGCACTAATGAAACGCTAAACAGTGTTCTTGGTCCTGGGGATAGAGAGTGAAAAAAACCAAAAACCTTTGCCCTTGTGGAATTCACCTTCTTTTGAGGGAGGAGGGCACTAAACAAAAAACAAATAAAATTTATGATATGTCAGATGGCAGTAAATGCTATGGAGAAAAATACAGCAGCGGGGAGGGATAGGGTTATGGCTGGGGGAAGGAGCAGACCTTCTGGTTGTGGGCTTGGCTACCAGGGAAGGACAAGCCTCTTCTTCTCTGCAAGCACCAGGACTAGGGTGCAGTAGGCGAGGTGTCCAGGACACAGAACTGAAGGGGGTCCTTGCTGGCCCTCAGAGGCTGCAAGTGCCCTGGGGCCTGCCCTCTGAGTTTGCCCATCCCCTTCCTGCACCCAACGCCCCAACAGCCAGAGAACTCTCGGAGCCCAGTGGAGCGGACTGTGGGGAACCAGCCCCCTGGCAGACCACCAGCTGGAGATGTTCCCTGGGCTGTCAGAAGGAGGGAGTGCGTGGAGATGGCAAGCTCTGGACCAGCCCAGATTATGGGGGAATGAGGTGCTGGCTCCCATGCATGGTTTATTACTCAGCCCTGTTCTAGGCAATTGCTCTTTTGTTTCACATCAAGATGGGGAGGGAGCGGAGCAGTACAGCCTTGAGGTGGGGCTTGGGTCACTCTGTAGCAGAAAGTCGAGGCTTGGGATGGTGTTGTGGAGGTTGCAGAGGGCATTAGAAGGGTACAGGCTAGGTGGGTAAGGGCATGTTTCAGAAGGTGCCTGGCCTCTTTCCCTTCCTGATTCCACTATTGAGGGTCTTCTTTGGGGAAGGGCAAGCGTCCAGGGAAGGGGATACAGAAGAAAATAAAGGCATATCCCTGCCTCGAGGAATCTAGTGGGGAGGTGGGCAGGTGTTCAAGCTGTGGTGTGTTCGGTGCTGAGGGGCTCAGAGACACAGTGCTGGGGTGTGGGGGCCCAGAGGAAGGAGGCCTCACTCTGCCAGGGCACCCAGGAAGGCTTCCCAGGGGTGGCGACAAAGGAGTATCCCTCATGAGAACCCACAGGGTCAAGGGACTGGGGTGCTAGACAAGGGAAGGGAAGGGCTGGAAGGATCCCAGTGATGATCTGCCCCAATCCCTTCCTTGACTGATAGCAAAACAGGCCTAGAGCAGGAAAGAGAATTTTTCCAGATCCCACAGCTGCAGAGGGAGGACCAGAAACCTAGTCCCCAGGACGCTCAGTCCAGAGTCTTACCCTGTGGTTCTAGTAAGAGTTAACAGTAGCAATCGCTTACTGAGCATTTGATCGTGTCAGACATTTACTGTTCTAAATGCATCCTATGTGTTAACTGTTAATTTTCACAAAAACCCCTTGAGGTAGGGATAGTGGCTATTACGTCCCCATTTTCCAGATGGGGAGCTTGAGACATGGCACTTCAGCAACTTATTGAAGGTCACAGAGCTTGTATGTGGGCAGCAGGGATTGCTCTAGGGTCAGTGCTCTTACCCTTGGAGGTGATGTGGACTGCTGGGGTCAACTGATTTCCTGGCAAAGGTAGGATGTGGCCCAGTGGCCCCTGTCTGAGCGGGGTTCTGGCCTGTGTGAGCTCTTCTCACTCCCGGAACCCTTCATGCTCCCTGACAGTCCTGTCAATTCTCCAGTGCCTCTGTTGCTTATGACTTTTTGTTTTTGTTTTTGAGATTGAGTTTCACTCTTGTTACCCAGTCTGGATTACAATGGGATGATCTCGGCTCACTGTAACCTCTGCCTCCCAGGTTCAAGCAATTCTTCTGTCTCAGCCTCCCGAGTAGCTGGGATTACAGGCATGCGCCACCATGCCCGGCTAATTTTGTATTTTTAGTAGAGATGGGTTTTCTCCATGTTGATCAGGCTGGTCTCGAACTCCTGACCTCAGGTGATCCTCCCGCCTCGGCCTCCTAAAGTGCTGGGATTACAGGTGTGAGCCACTGAGCCTGGCCGCTTATGACTTTTTGTAGATCCTCAGGCAGCGATGTGGTGGCAGCTAAACACTGGTGAACAACTGGCTCTGGGTGTGGGAGATGGCGATGCTATCACATGTAGCATTTGCTGATTTCCATGGTGTAAATATTCCCCCCATGGCCTGTTTCAAGCTATCAATGGGATGTCAATTGGCTTACAAAACTCCTAAAAGATCTTGCAATCGGCTCTCAGTACAGACAGACTCCAGCATACCACTGTGACAGCCTCCCCACTTTGCATTACTGCTTGAAGACCCCCTAATCCCTTCCCCTGCTGCCTCACTCACCGCCTCTGATTAGACTGCATTCACATAAACGGGTATGATTTGAACATTCTCATCTTGGGAGGTCTGAAAATGGTTTTATTTCCTCTGCTCAAAAAGAAATAATAATAAAAGATTCATGGAGTGCTTCCCACTATAATCATTTCCTGGAAGGGACTTTGGTGATTTAGTTTAAATCTTGGCTTTACAGATATGGAAAGTCCACCCGAGAGTCAAGGGACTTGACCAGAGGCACACAGCCAGTAACTCACGGAGCCACAGCAAGAAACCAGGGCTCGGGACCCATGGTGCCCTGGCTGACTCTTCTGCCACATCTTAGTGCCATTCTAGGTTCATGGGGAAGATTTGAAGGCAGGTAAGAAATGTACCACTCAATTGGGAATATCCTAAACATAAAACAATCAGAAAAAAATGCAAGATGGTATTTTGGCCCTGCCACACCAGCCTAGGCTTTGAGCCAGTATCTTAAATGCTTCAAGTCTTAGCTCTATCATTTTAAAATGCAGATATTATTAATACTTACCTCACATTTCTCACCGGGGGATTGCGAAGATAAAGGAGATAAATGGCCAGCAAAGTACATTTAGGGTAAAGAAATACAAATAGCTCCTAAATGTGTATAAGCATGCTGAACCTCATTCAAAATAAGATAAATGTAAATTAAAATTACACCAATAAACAAGTTTTTCACCTATCGGATTGGCAAAAGTCCAGAAAGTTGGTAACACAGTCATAGTGGAGTTGTAAGGAAACAGATAGTCTACTATCGCTCATGGGAAGATAAATGTATATAACCTCTAGGGAGGGCAGTTTGGCAACATCTCTCCACGGTTTAAATGCACATATCTTCTGACTAGCAGTTCCATTTCTGGGAAATTGTCCTATAAATACATCTGCATAAGTGCAAAGGATTTGTTTATGGCTACTTGTTACAGAATGTTTGTGATGGGAAAATATTGAGAAGAATGTAAACGCTCGGTAAGAGGGGTCTCTTTAAGATATTTTGTTTTCCCACACAATGGAGTATTATGCAGCTATAGAAAGGAAGGAGACAGAAAGCTTTGTACTTGTGTATAAGACATACCATCAAATGAAGAAAAGCAAGGCACAGAACAGTGTGTATAGGTAGCATGCTACATTTTGTGTTTAAAAAGCAGAGAGGCCGGGTGTAGTGGCTCACACCTAAAATCCCAGCACTTTGGGAGGCTAAGGAGGGAAGATTGTTTAAGCCCAGAAATTAGAGACCAGCCTGGGCAATGTAGTAGGATTCCATCTCCAATAAATAAATAAATAAAATAAAATAAAATGAAAAGAGGGGAAATAGAAATATTTACTCATGCATACAGAATGAAATTCTAGAAGGATCTCTGAGGAAGTAAAAACAGTGGTTACGTGTGGGGGCTGAGGCTGGGGTCGGGAAGGGTAGGAGATGAGAGTAACAGGGAGACTCTTCGCTGTTGCCTTTTAATACAGATTTCTAAATTTTGAG
Source organism: Macaca mulatta (assembly GCF_049350105.2). Lineage (NCBI taxonomy): Eukaryota > Metazoa > Chordata > Mammalia > Primates > Cercopithecidae > Macaca > Macaca mulatta. The sequence continues at coordinate 23,535,447 of NC_133413.1, read as the reverse complement.
CCTTGTCAGTGTATTAACAATTCAAAAATGTAAACTAAATATTCCTTTGTAAACTGCAAAGCACTGTGCAGATGCTAGTTACCTGAACTATTACTAATATAAAAATGAGCTAAATTGCATGGCTAGGATTACAGTCTGTAGGAGGCCGAAAGTGGAATGCTTGGGGGCTCTGCAGGGGCAGAAGTTAGAGTGGGGGTCTCAAAGGAAAAGTGGTCCTCGGTGTTTTACTAGAAAGTGATGGTCAGAATGCAGTGGCGGGTCAGGTGTTGGTGGCCATGACTGCTTCTCCTGCCCAGCTCGATCACTGTGATGGCTATCTGTCACAGCTGAACTGTCTCACGCATGACATGCAGCTTGTTTGGGTGATGGTGCTGAGACTCCACAGTTTGCCCAGGAGTGCTGGCTCCAAAGCTCTGGCAGCTGTGCTGAGCTGCAGAAGGGCTGTTACCCCTGAGTCTTCCGTTGGGCATGAGTGTGTGTGGCTGCTCCACTCGGATTAACCCATCTGATCCTCTCACAGTGCATGCAGGCAGAAGCTGTGATGACCTCCATTTCACAGATGATAAAACTGAGGCACAGAAGAGTCAAACACTTGACCCAAAGTTCAGCAGTTGGTGGTGACTCTAGGCAGCCTGGCTGGGGAGTGATCCTCTCAACCACCACACACCACCACCTCCTCCACGTGCTTTCCCTTTCTCCCATCGTGCCTGGATTAGGGTACCACCGGGGTGCCAAAGGGAGCCTCCTGACTTGCTGTCAGGTGGAAAGCAAGCATCACTAGTCAGGAGGGACCCCTTTGTCTCTGCAGGGTCTCACGTAGGGCAGGCAGAGTGTAGGGCACATCTGTGACTGCTCAGCCCATTGGGCTCTCCGCCTTTGGGACACAAATCCTGCTGCTTCACCTCTTCTCTCTGAAAGGCATTAGAGCACCACCTTCACCCCATCCCCGGGCCTCCTGACATCCCAGAGGCATATCTTAGCAGACAGAGGCCTCTTGTCAATTAGAGCAAGGCAAGGGCTTTGCTATCTGCGGAGGGATCGGGAGAGGCGGGGGTGCTGGCAAAGTGAGAGCATCATGTCTCCAATTAAAGTTCTGAGGATTCATCTTCTAACTCAGCCCCCCTCAGAAATTGACATTTATTAGGTTGTCAAAGCTGATTTTTCTTCTTGGCCCTTTCCTGTCGCCAACTGTGTGTGTGTGTGTGTGTGTGCATGTGTGTGTGTGTGTGTGTGTGTGTGTGTACATGGACATGAATGTAAATAAATACCTACATTTTGCTTTTCAAAAATTAAAAATGCAGTATTTATCCCTATCAGAGACCTGACTTCCTGATTCCTGATGGAATGGAAGGCCAGCCAGAGGGCCGGGGCAGGCCTCGTGGGGTCCGAGGGGGTCTGAGACAGAGGTAGGCCTACCATCTGGAGGTGAAGCTGGCCTCATGCAGAGGCAGCAGTTGCCGGTTGCTGACTATGTGATTTTACAAGTGCCTTACCCCACCACCCTAAAAAATCTCTCTCCCTCACATGCCCCTAAACCTGGAATTTCACTTTTGGGGGCTCATTCCTCTGAATTTATTCATCTTTTTCCTAAAGTTTTTTTTTAAAGTGAAACGTGAGTCCCTAAGAGGGGAACACATTGAATTGCTAACATCCCAGAAGCATAGAATTCTGAGCAAAAAGACACCCAGTAGTCTTCTCTTCTCTTGTAGAGAGGAAACCAAAATCTAGACAGACTGAGGGATTTGCCCAAAGTCACTCATCACATTAGTGACAATGATGGTGCTGTCACTGAGTTCTCTAACTCCAAGCTCAGTGGAGTCTAGTTTATCAGATTGTTTTTCTTTTCTTTTCCTCTCTCTCTTTTTCCCTTTCTGCCTTTCCTTGTCCTTCCTTCTTTCCTTCCTTCCCTCCCTCCCTCCTTTCCTCTTTCCCTCCCTTCTTTCTTTCTTTCTTCTTTTCTTTTTCTTTCTTTCTTTCTTTCTTTCTTTCTTTCTTTCTTTCTTTCTTTCTTTCTTTCCTTTCTTTCTCTTTCTTTCTCTTTCTTTCTTTGCTTTCCTTCTTTCTCTTTCTTTCTTTTCTTTTCTTCTTTCTCTCTCTCTTTCATTTCACTCTGCTGTCCAGGCTGGAGTGTGGTGGTGCAATCATAGTTCACTGCAGCCTCGGAACTCCCTGGCTCTACAATCCTCCACCTACCTCAGCCTCCTGAGCAGCTGGGACTTACAGGTATGTGCCACCGTGTCTGGCTAATTTTAAAATGTTTAGTAAAGAGAGGTCTCCTTGTGCTTCCCAGGCTGGTCTTGAACTCCTGGGCTAAAGTGATCCTCCAGCCTTAGCCTCTTAAAGCGCTGAGATTACAGGTGTGAGCTACCGCGCCCGGCCAGATCAATTTTGTTCGGAGACAAGCAGAAGCCGGGCTGGATGCAGGTCCTGGGCTCCCAGGTGAGGGAAGGCAAATGAGAAGGGGAGAAGACAGGAAAAAGGTAAGACCAATGTGCAAAGAATTTTGCCCACTTCGTACTTTTTCTAATCATTGAATATGTTGTCATTTTCATTTTAATCTTTTGCATTTATGATTTGGGACATGAAAGTATGAGACACAGTGGCTATCTGGTCTTGGCTTTCGTTAAGATGGCATATGACAAACTTTAGTTACCTTCCCCACATTCACTATTTTTGTCATGTTTTCTCGTCAGTTCTATTAATGTGACATAGTATTTTTCATTAAATGAACTCATTTTTAAACTTGGTTTATGTCTTTGAAAAGGAGATTTTGTTTTACTGTTGTGCAAGGAAAGCCTGTTATCACTCGTTAGAAATCAATGGCAATCATAAAAATACATATAATGGAATCCAAACAAGGTTATTAAAATTTACTTTGGTGCCTCTCTTGCTGAAAGCTCTTAACCTGTGGACTGTTCTCTCTTTGCAATAAGGAAAATTAGCAAGTACCAGAAAGGCTTGAAAAACCCGCCAGCCGCCAAGTGAGACTTCCTCCCTGAGGTCATCAGGGTCTGTATTGGCTTCCCAGGGTTGCCACGGACTGGGTGGCTTGAAACTACAAAAATTTGTTGTCTCACAGTTCCAGAGACTAGAAGTCTAAAATCAAAGTGTCAGCAGGACCATCACTTTCTGAGAACTGTAGGAGAGAATCCCTTCTTGGCTGTCACAGCTTCTGGTGTTTGGTTGACAAATCTGTGTGTTCCTCGGCTAGCAGCCCCATAGCTGGAATCTCTGCCTTCCTGGTCACGAGCTCTCCCTGAACGCTTTTGTCTTCACGGGGCTCTCCTCTCTTTATAAGTACAATGGGCATATTGGCTTAGGGGTCCACCTGTTCCAGGCTGACTTCATCTTAACTAATGACGTCTGCACCAATCCTATAATATTTCCAAATAAGGTCATATTCTGAGCACTAGGGATTAGGACTTCAACCTCTCTTTTTGTAGGGGACCCAGTTCAACCCATGACAGGGTCTTTGAAAAAGCATTGAAAAGGGAGAACTTTTTCCTGATGTGGACAATGCCACTGAATGCCTGTCCAAGGGCCACCAGTGAGACCTGACTCCTTGGAGAAATACTGCATTAAAGGGTTGCGAGGACTCTGTGAGCTCCCCTCATCTCTCAGAGGCAAGTGGCATCCTTTGGGCCTAAATGGGCCTTTGGTAACTTGGTTCTGGGGTCAGTAGGTGCCCTGAAGTGGGGATGGGTGCACTTGAGGAGGAGCAAACAGCCCCTCATTGATCACAAAATCAACACCACAGAGATTCTTTACAAGCAGCCAACATTTACTGAGATACTCTTGGGACAAAGACCCCTGGGTCCCTAGTTGTCTGCTTTCTTGAGTGTCTGGTCTTAACCGCTTGTCACTGGCAGCATTGGGCAGAAGAACAAAGGGGAAGGGTGGGCCAGGTGTGGGGACTGCGGAGGAGGAGGAAATTCTGTACTCCTGAGACAGAGGGGCAGCTGCGGCTCTGGGAGGACCATGTCAGAAGGACGGGCAGGCCCTTGTTAGGCACGTTCATGAACAGAAGCAGCGGAAGTCCCTGTTCTCCTAGAGCTGTGCCAGGGTTGGGGGAGGGGAGGCAGACAAATGATACGCCAGGTGGTGACAGTGATAAGAAGAAAAATAAACCAGGCTAAGGGGAGAGAGAACATTCCCTGAAGAGTGAGTGGTGAGTGGACGGGCAGGAGCACCTCAAGCTTCCCTTGCAACAGGGGAGGAGGCTGGCGGGGCTGGGGCAGAGTGGACGAGAGGAAGGAGGCAGGAAAGGAAGGGAGAGGCAGGGGCCTGGCAGTCACACCTCGGTAAGAATAATTTATTCAATATTAAATACCTAGGCATGAGTTTGAGTAGAGAAGCCAGGAATCTGACTTGTTTGTTTTCCATTATTTTATTGTAATAAAATACACACATGGCCGGGCGTGGTGGCTCAAGCCTGCAATCCCAGCACTTTGGGAGGCCGAGACGGGCGGATCATGAGGTCAGGAGATCGAGACCATCCTGGCTAACACGGCGAAACCCCATCTCTACTAAAAAATACAAAAAACTAGTCAGGCAAGGTAGCGGGCGCCTGTAGTCCCAGTTACTCAGGAGGCTGAGGCAGGAGAATGGCGTGAACCTGGGAGGCGGAGCTTGTAGTGAGCTGAGATCCGGCCACTGCACTCCAGCCCGGCCGACAGAGCGAGACTCCATCTCAAACAATAAAATAAAATAAAATAAAATACACACAACATAAAATGTACCATCCTGACTTTTTTTTTTTTTTTTTTTAAGACAGACTCAGTCACCCAGGCTGGAGTGCAGTGGCATAATCTTGGCTCACTGCAACCTCTGCCTTCCAGTTTCAAGCAATTCTCCTCCCTCAGTGTCCCGAGTAGCTGGGACCACAGGCACGTGCCACCACACCCAGCTAATTTTTGTATTTTTAGTAGAGACAGGGTTTCACTATGTTGGCCAGGCTGGCCTTGAACTCTTGACCTCAAGTGATTTACCTGCCTCAGCCTCCCAAAGTGCTGGGATTACAGGTATGAGCCACTGTGCCCAGCCCATCCTGACCATTTTCAAGTGTTCAGTTCAGTGGTATCAAATACATTCATAATGCACAGCAGGCACCACCATCCATCTCCATTACTCTTTCCATCATATCAAACTGAATCTCGGTACCCATTAAGCAACAACTCCCATTTCCCCTTCCCTCCAGCTGCTAGTAATCATCATTCCACTGTTTGTCTCTGTGAATTGACTTCTGTAGGGACCTCGTATAAGTGGAATCATACAGTATTTGTCCTTTTGCATCTGGCTTATTTGACTTGGCATAATGTCTTCAAGGTTCATCAATGTCATGGCGTATGTCAGGATTTCCTGTTTTGAAAATTTTATTTTTAGAGACAGGGTCTCACTCTGTCACTCAGGCTGGAGTGCAGTGGTGCAATCATAGCTCACTGTCATCTCGACCTTCTGGGCTTAAGCCATCCTCCCATCCCAGCCTCCTGAGTAACTGGGAGATACAGGTGCGTGCCAGGCTGATTAAAAAAAAAACCAAAAACCAAAAACCAAAAAACTTGTTAGAGATGGGGTCTCCTTGTGTTGTACAATCTGGTCTTGAACTCCTGGGCTCAAGCAGTCCTCCAGTCTTGGCCTCCCAATGTGCTGGGAGATGTGAGCCACAGCACACAGCCCAGAATTTCCTTTCTTTTTTTCTTTTTCTTTTTTTCTTTCTTTCTTTTTTTTTTTTTGAGCATGGAGTCTTGCTCTGTTGCCCGGGCTGGAGTGCTGTGGCGTGATCTCGGCTCACTGCAAACTTCACCTCCTGGATTCAAGCGATTCTCCTGCCTCAGCCTCCCAAGTAGCTGGGACTACAGGTGTGCGTCACCATGTCTGACTAATTTTTGTATTTTTAGTAGAGGTGGGGTCTCACCATGTTTGCCAGGCTGGCCTCAGACTCCTAACCTCAAGTGATCTACCCGCCTCGGCCCCCAAAGTCTTTCTTTTTTAAGGCTGAATAATATTCCATTGTAAGTATGTAACACATTTTGGTTATCCCTTCATCCACTGTTGAACACTTGGGTTGTGTCTGCCTCGGGCTATTGTGAATCCTGCTGCTATGGACACGGGTGTACACATATCTCTTTGAGACCTGTCTTTCAATTCTTTTAGGTATATCCAGAAGTGGAATTGCTGAATCATAGGATAATTTTACTTTCTATTTTTGAGGAACTGCTATACTGTTTTTCCATTCTTTTTTTTTTGAGACAGTCTTGCTCTGTCACTCAGGCTAAAGTGTGATGGCACAATCTCAGCTCACTGCGACCTCTGCATCCTTGGTTCAAGCAATTCTCTTGCCTCAGCCTCCCCAGTAGCTGGGATTACAGGTGCCTGCCACCATGCCCGGCTAATTTTTGTATTTTTCATAGAGACAGGGTTTCACCATGTTAGCCAGGCTGGTCTCGAACTCCTGATCTTGTGATCCACCCGCCTCAGCCTCCCAAAGTGCTGGAATGAGCCTCCGTGCCCGGCCTGCTATACTGCTTTTCACAGTGGTTCCACCATTTTATATTCTCACCACAGTGCACAAACAAGGGTTCCATTTTTTCCACATACTCACCAACACTTATTATTTTCTGTTTTTGTTGTTGTTGTTGTTGTTGTTTTATCTTTTTTTGAGACAGGGTCTCACTCTAATATCCAGGTTGGAGTGCAGTGGTGTGATCACGGCTTATTGCAGCCTCAACTTCCCAACTCAGGTGATCCTTCCACCTCAGTCTCCTAAGTAGCTGGGACTGCAGTTGTGCACCACCACACCTAGCTAATTTTTTGTATTTTCTGTAGAGATAAGGTTTTGCCATGTTGCCCAGGCTGGTCTTGAACTCCTGGGTTTAAGTGATCTACCTGCCTTGGCCTCCCAAAGTACTGGGATTACAGGTGTAAGCCACTGCATCTGGCCCTATATATATGTATATATATATATATACACACACCTTTTTTTCATAGTGGCCATCTTAATGGGTATGAGGTGGTGCATCATTGCAGTTTTGATTTGAATTTCCTTAATGATTTGTGATATTAGTGTCTTTTCATGAGCCTGTTGGCTGTTTGCTTAACTTCCATGGGGGAGATGTCTATTCAAATCCTTTGTCCATTTTTGAATTGGGTTGTTTGCTATTTTGTTCTTGAGCTCAGTAGTCTGACTTAGTTTTAAACAGATTACCCTGCTGCTGTGCTGAGAGTAATAGACTTTGAGAGGCAAAAGTAGGAGCAGAGAGAGGCTCCCACACTATCCAGACAAGGTGATGGCAGCTGAAGTGCAGGTGGCAGTGGTGAAGGTGGCGAATGGTGAGAAATGATCCGATTCCAGATCTACTCAGAAGGTAGATCCAGTGGGGTTTACTGACTGCGTGAGCTTCCAGGGAGGTTTCAGGCTGACTCCAAGGTTTTTGGCCTGAGCTAGAAGAATGGAGTAGCCACTGACTGAGATGGAGAAGGCTTCAGGGTCAAGCCTGGAGGGAAGACTGAGGCTTCTGAGTGGAGTGCGTTGAAGTGAAGATGTGACTTCAAAGGGAAGATGGTTGCTAGGCAGTGGCATGGATGTGCCTGGAACTCAGGAGAGGGTCTGGGCAGAGAGGCACATTTATGAGTTTGTTATGAGTGTTTACATGGTATTTTAAAGCCATGAGAAAGAATGAGCTCACCTTGAAAGTGAGTGTTTACAGAAAAGGAGTCAAAGGATTGATCTCTAGGGCACTGCAACCAGCCGGGCTGTGAGGACAAATCGACAAAGACAGTGGAAAGGGAGTAGGTGGTGACTTGAGACAAGAACCACTAGAGTGTTGTCCTGGAGGCTTCAGAAAGAAAGTGTTTGGAGGAGGAGGGCATGCCTCACCCTGTTCATTAAATGTGGCTGATTGGAGGAAATGTGTTAATAAGAGGAAAGGCAGAGAAGGTGGGTTCAGAGGCAGGTGGGATGACAGATACAGTGGTGGGAGCCTGTGGCGTTCATTGCTTCTCTTTTTAAGAATCATGGGCTGGGCCGGGCGCGGTGGCTCATGCCTGTAATCCCAGCACTTTGGGAGGCCGAGGCAGGTGGATTATGAGGTCAGGAGATCGAGACCATCCTGGCTAACACGGTGAAACCCTGTCTCTATTAAAAATAGAAAAAAAATCAGCCAGGCGTGGTGGTGGGTGCCTGTAGTCCCAGCTACTCAGGAGGCTGAGGCAGGAGAATGGCGTGAACCTGGGAGGCAGAGGTTGCGGTAAGCCAAGTTCACACTACTGCACTCCAGCCTGGGTGACAGAGCGAGACTCCATCTCAAAAAAAAAAAAAAAAAAAAAAAAGAAAAGAATCATGGGCTGAGACTGAGGGGTAGGGAGAAGGTGTTGGAAGTTTGAAGAGAGAAGAGAAGCGAAAGTTGCTTCAGGAAACGTGGTGATTGTTGAGCTGCGCTAAGGGCTCCCTTGACCAGTGGCAACTCCAGAATTTCTATGAGGGCCGAGGGCCGGAGGGGTCTAGTTGGAAGGGAGCTTGACAATGAACTCACAAAACAGCAGCATGAGGTGGTAAAAACGTCAGTCCTCCACACCAAGGAAAAAGTAACGGAAGAGGGAGAAGAATAACCAATCCTGAAATAGCCCTGTAGGACCCGACAGGGTAGATCTTACAGCAGTGGGGGAAGGGGATGGGAGGGCCTTCCAGACAGGGTGAACCCTATAGCTGGGAGCCAGGTGTCCTCTCTGTCACAGGTGTCTTTTCTGTCACTAGCTGTGTGCAGTCACCAGAAACACAGCCAATGGGATGAGAAGGAAAGCCCAGAACCAGACAGACAGGAGCACCAGGGAGCCATGCCCCTGACCCATCAGGAAAGAAACTTCTGTGACACTTCCTTCTTGTCTCTTGTCTTCTCAAAGTACCAGTCAGACATTTAGGCAGATCTAAGGGTATAGTCTGTATCTCTAAAGCACTTTGGTTGATTCAACACACATGCACCCACACGTGCATCCACACATCAAAGCAGTCATCTTGGGAGGCCATGAACTTATTACAAAGATGTTGCCATGGAACAAAATATTCCTGGAATTCCTTTATGGGAAATCCAACTGAGCGTGTGACATACTGTCTTGGCTGTTCTTTGTGGAGGTCACTTTTTGCATTTCAAGGGTAGACTGATTTCTGGGAACAGTCTAAAGTCATTTAGAGCCAAGTGTGATGACTACAATTAGGGATTAGAGTTTCTGTGGCCACTGATGAGGTCTGATACAGATAGAATAAAACTAGCTTTGTCTTGTTGAAAAGGGGACAATTGTTTTATAGGATTTAATAAGGTACAGTGTGTAAAGTGCCTAGCATAGTTTTTGATCTGTAGCAGGCATTTCATAATAGGTAATTATTAATATTCCTAAAACAGAGACCCTGAAATAAGTACAAGGATTATTGAAGTAAGTGATGTGTTTCCCAAGGTGATGGCTTTGAAGGCACAGACTTTATCTAGAATTATAAATTTTGCTAAATGTGTTTAAAAGAGCAGATTCAAAATCTTTTTTTTTAGATGGAATTTCACTTTGCTGTGAGGGCCTGGAGTCAGAAGGGCCTGGCATTGAGTTCACCTTCTGTCCAAGGCTCAAGGCTAGTCAATCTCTGAGCCTGCCTTCCTGCCTTCCTTCTTTTCTTCTTCTTTCCTTCTCTTCTTTCTCTTCCCTTCCTTTCCTTTCTTCTCTTCCTTCCCTTCCTTCTTTCCTTCTTTTCTTTCTTTTCTTTTTGTTGTTCTTTTTGATGGAGTCTGGCTGTGTTGCCCAGGCTGGAGTGCACTGGCACAATCTCGGCTCACTGCAACCTCCGCCTCCTGGGTTCCAGCGATTCTCCTGCCTCAGCCTCCTGAGAAGCTGGGGCTACAGGCACCTGCCATCACACCCAACTAATTCTTGTATTTTTTGTAGAGACGGTGTTTCACCGTGTTGGCCAGGATGGTCTCGAACTCCTGACCTCAAGTCATCCACCCACCTCGACCTCCCAAAGTTCTGGGGGATTACAGGCGTGAGCCCCTGCACCCGGCCATGCATATTATTTATATACTAACCTATCTATAGAACCAAAAGTTGCAAGACTTGCAGTTTGAAAAACAAGAGATTAAGTGGTTGATAATGCCCTTTCCAATTCTGATATTTTAGGCTTATTGCTAAGTCAGTCAGTGATCGATTGGTTTCATGTGCAGTTAAAAGTTACAGAGATATGTTTATGTAAAGCCTTTAGCACAGATCAAGCTCAGAGTTAGTGTCCCATGACTGTTAATTGCTACTTATACTCTCATTTCCCAGGATTGACTTCAGCAACTTCTTCATTTTGGTTTTTCCCTATTTGGTTTTTCATTTTCTGCCTGCTGTGTCCTGTAATTTTTGATTGTGAGACAAAAAATTCTCTCTTCAGTCTCTCATCTTTCTCTCCAGGTTTTGTCTCCTGAATTCCTTCCCTTCATGTTGATCGATATTAAAAAACCAAGCTCCAGGCCGGGCACGATGGCTCAAGCCTATAATCCTAGCCTTTTGGGAGGCCAAGACGGGTGGATCACGAGGTCAGGAGATCGAGACCAGCCTGGCTAACACGGTGAAACCCCGTCTCTACTAAAAAATACAAAAAAAAAACTAGGTGGGCGAGGTGGCGGGTGCCTGTAGTCCCAGCTACTCGGGAGGCTGGGGCAGGAGAATGGCGTAAACCCGGGAGGCGGAGCTTGCAGTGAGCTGAGATCCGGCCACTGCACTCCAGCCTGGGCGACAGAGCGAGACTCTGTCTCAAAAACAACAACAACAACAACAAAAAAAACCAAGCTCCAGGTCAACAGGGATCATCTGATCACCTCTCACCCAATCACAGGCCTCAGTGGGCACTTACCTCCTGGGATTGGGCTTTGCAATGATTTTTGGCCTTTGAAGAGTTTTCTTACTTTTCTGTTAGCTCAGCTATGTATTTCTGAAATCCATTTATTCTGAGTTTCAAAATAAATGAATCCTTACTGGGAGGATTTTCTGGACATCTAAACTGCTTAGGACCTGAAAATGACAAGCCTTTAAGTACTTCTCAACAGAGAAATCCTACACACTGGAGGCCACCTCTCCGTCAACAGAGAAAGCAAAATGCACTACCTCCACTGGATAACCAAATGGCAAAGGTCTTCCTTTGAGGGCATGGTGGGGCGGGGAGCAAATTAGGTGACCCTGAAGCAGTGCCTTGATTAAGAGTATGGTGGCCTGGGTTGGGCATAGTGGCTCATGCCTGTAATTCCAGCACTTTAGGAGGCCAAGGCGGATGGATCAACTTGAGGCCAGAAGTTCGAGAACAGACTGGACAACATGGCAAAACTCCATCTCTACTAAAAATACAAAAAATTAGCTGGGTGTGATGGTGCATGCCTGTAGTCCCATCTACTTGGGAGGCTGAGGCATGAGAATCACTTGAGCCAAGAGGTGGAGGTTGCAGTGAGCCGAGATTGTGCCATTGCACTCCAGCCTGGGCAACAGAGCTGAAACCTGTCTAAAAAAAAAAAAAAAGATATAGAGGCCTGATTTTCATTCCCATCTCTGGCTGTGATACTCACTGTGTGTTTTTGGGTGAACGTAAAAACTGTAGCCTCATCTGTATAGTGGACATAAGAACTGTACCACCTGATAGAGCTTTTAGAAGATTAAATGAGCTTAAGTGCCCAGCATAGTGCCTGGCTCGTACAAAGTATTCAATAAATGTTGGCTGCCATGTTTTATTTCTTTTCTTCCTTGGCTGCCTTAAGGCCATGGTGTTTCCCATCATCTGAAAAAGCAGGAGTCTCTGAACCGGGTGTCTGGGGACCCGGGTCACTGTCTAGCTGGGAGAATTGGGGCATGTCACTTCATCTTGCCGTTTTCTCACATATAAACATCTCCCTCATCTGTAAAACGAGGGGGTGGACTAAGTGATTTCTAAGCATGCCTCTCGCCCTCATAGTCTGTGATTCTAGTAAGATTGGTGTGAAAAGCAAAATGTAACCCTCAAACTAGAGCATTTTCCCAGGCAGCCGTCAGTCTATCAGAGACTGTGCTTCCCAGAGCTGATCTGTTAAAGTTGGATCTTTGGAATTTGGCACCTATGTTCCCATAGGAGTAATCTTTTAAGTGATGGTTAGCTTTCCGGGGCTAGCTTATAACACCCTGCTTACCGCACAGTGAAGCAGAGACTCTGCACGTTTGCATTGGAAACAGTGGGAAACAATACTGTCACAACACTAGTAATTAAACCAAACAGAAAAACAATCCCATTGAATAAGAACTCATTTTTTATTTATCTAGAATTCTGGTGCTTGAGGGAAGCAGGTTAATTTAGAAGAGGAGGAGGTCTAGGAAACATGTGGGGGAGAATCTGCAACTTCGCTTCTGGGCTCTCTCAAGGGATTTAGACTGAGGCTGGTGGCGTAGGTTCTTGAAATGTCTTATTTTGGTTAAAAATTCAAGGATACCTGCTAAACCATTGTATTTTTTCTTTGAGATAGGGTTGACCTATGTCTCTCATGTCTAAAGCCATCGTAATGATTTGAACTTACTAATAAAAAGTGGAGAAGGAGAGAGAAGAAAGGAAAATGAAAGATGAGAGGCAAGAATTCTCCTAGACATCCCCAACTGGTGACCCTCATGGATGTTTTGTTGGGCCTACCCATGCTGACCCACATAGCATTTTAAAGTAAAAAAAAAAAATCATCTTCCAGGATATAAAAATTTCATTAAAATATATCCATGCTGGGTGCAGTGGCTCACGCTTGTAATCCCAGCACTTTGGGAGGCCGAGGCAGAAAGATCTCTTGAGGTCAGGAGTTCAAGACCAGCCTGGCCAACATGGTGAAACCCTGTCTCTACTAAAAATACAAAAATTAGTCAGTCATGGTAGCACACCTGTAATCCCAGCTACTTGAGATGCTGAGGCATGAGAATCACTTGAACCCAGGAGACGGAGGTTGCAGTGAGCAGAGATTGCAACACTTCACTCCAGCCTAGGCAACAGAGTGAGACTCTGTCTCAATAAAAAAGAAAAAAGAAAATATTTCCTTTTTGGTCCCTGTAAGCATTTGTGTTTGAAGGCCCCAGCTGATATCATTAATAAGAGAAAGAGATTAAAAAGAGTTTGAGTGTAGGGCCAGGCATGGTGGCTCATGCCTGTAATCTTAGTGCTTTGAGAAGCTGATGTGGGAGGGTCCCTTAAGCCCAGGAGTTTGCGACCAGCCTGGGCAACATAGTGAGACCCTGTCTCTAAAAAAAAAAAAAACAAAAAAAAAATTAAAAAATCAGCCAGATGTGGTAGTGCACCCTTATAGTCCCAGCTACTTGAGAGGCTGAGGCAGGAGGATCACTTGCCCAGGAGTTTGATGTTATAGTGAACTATGATTGCACTGCTGTACTCCAGCCTGGGTGACAGAGCAAGACCCCATCTTAAAAAAGTGTGAGAGTGGGCTGGGTGCGGTGGCTCATGCTTGTAATCCCAGAACTTTGGGAGGCCAAGGCAGGTGGATCACAAGGCTGGGAGTTCCGAATCAGCCTGGCCAATGTGGTGAAACCCCATCTCTACTAAAAATACAAAAAAATTGACTGGGCATAGTGGAGTGTGCCTGTAATCCCAGCTACTCGGGAGGCTGAGGCAGGAGAATTGCTCAAACCGGGGAAGCAGAGGTTGCAGTGAGCCAAGATAGCGCCACTGCACTCCAGCCTGGGCGAAAGAGCAAGACTCTGTCTCAAAAAGAGAGAAAAAAGTGTGAGAGTAATTGCATGAAATAGATTATCTGAAGGAAGTAATAAAAGATAGAAACAGAAAAGGGAGGCAAGCCATGCATTGCCCCTGGGTCTGGAAGAGGGTCAGGTTAGACAATTCTTTCTGTGGCCACCAGGTGGCCTTGAAGCTCTGGTACAGCTTGGTTGCTATTGGGAGTGACTTCTGGAGGGCTGGGAGAGGCAATGTGCAAATGTTTGGGACACTTCTATGTACTTAAGGTTTCTGAGTTAACAGGCAGGATTTCCATGCTTGGCTGGTTACTACCATTCTCTGAACCAAATCCTGGGTCGTCCTCAAAAGAATGTGCCTATATTTCTGATATAAGGGCAATTTGTCTGTGGTACTTGATCACTAGGGTGGATGTGGCTGACCTTGATGAGTGGGTGGGGCCCCCTCTACCTACACTGTTCCAGTTGAGACTGTTCCTAGCTCTCTGCTGGTTACTCTCAGGGACTGCCTCTCCTTGCCCATGTCACGGTGAGATGCTGCCTCTGGGTCTTCTTCCTCTCCCTGTCCCTGTATCACTTGGCAGTTTCTGAGTTGCTGCAGCAGACCAGACTCCTCTGGGACATGGTTCTCAAGTTTTGAAGCGTGCCAGTTCCATCTGGGGGTGGGGCAGATGCAACATGAAGATTCCTGGGCTCCATCTCAAACAGAATGAAACAGATTTGAATGGGGTCAGCTCTAAGGTCTCTTTCAGTGCTGCAGGCTGGAATTTGTGAGCACTGCCTGTGTTTAGATTACTCCCCAGTCATGGTTCTTCATGTCTCTTCTCAAGTTCACTTCTCGGGTGAGGCTGCGGCTGGTCACCCAGGGGCTCAGGGGTTAATTCCCTGATGCTCCTGGACTTGTTTACCTAGCCCCATCTTCTGATGCTGGAAAGGGGCCAGGAGTAAAGGCTCTGAGCACCCAGGGAAGAGTCTGCATTGTAGCCTTCCTGGATTCTGACAGCCTTTCTCCTCCAGGAGCACATGCTACAGGGCTCTGGTGCAGAAGGAACCTGGGTCTGAGATGTGCAGCATTCAAGTTCCTGTAGGGGCTGTTCATGTGGTGAGTGTGACCTGCATCTTTCTCTGTGTTTCTGCATTCCAATGCCCCAGAGCTTGCCTTCAGCTCACAGTATGGAGGGGTTATTGACTGAACGGTGACCCTCACTGCAAATTCGTATGCTGCAGCCTTCATCCTGACTCTCTTTGGAGATAGGGCCTTTCAGGAGTTGATTCAGGTTAAATGAGGCCATAAGAGCAGGGCTGTAATCTGATAGGATCAGTGTCCTTATAAGATGAGGCACCAGAGATCTCTCTCTGTGCACATATACTGAGGAAATATCATGAAAGGACACAGCGAGAAGGTGGCTGTCCACAAGTTAGGAAGAGAGGCCTCACTGGAAACTGAATCAGTCAGAGGCTTGACTGTGGACTTGTTGCCTCTGGAGCTGTGAAAAAATAGATGCATGGTGTTGAAGCCACCCTGTCTACTGTATTCTGTTATGACAGCCTGAGGTAACTAAGACAGGAGCAAATACTGATTCATTCATTCATTCAAGCAGGAAGTACGTTTGTACATAAGAATTACCTATAGGTAGTCTTTAAACTTATCTGGGCTTTAGGTGATCACATTGAAGTCACTGTGGGTCAAGTTTTCCCCGTCTTGGTCCATAATTCCCCAGGAGTCTCCTATCTAGCTCAGAATTCCAGGCCACAGTCCCTCCACCTCTGTTTTGGCTCTTTACTTGCTCCTTCCAAATTACTACTCTTTGCCTTTATAAAAAAAGCCCAAAAGGTCCGATGCCTTTCTGGAGCATGGCTTAGGTACATACATCGCCGTGAGACTGTATCTGTGTGGGTTTGTGTATGTGGACACCAAACATTCATGCATATCTGAATGGTCACATCGGAATCTGCATAATGAGGCTGTGGGTGTGCTTAGGAGTGTGATACCACGTACATTTGTTCATATATACAAGACTAGATTTGGAACCTGAAACCCTGGGTTGATATTAATTTTCTGCCTTTCTGCTATGTTATTTTAAGCAAGATACTTAATTTCTTTGGGCCTCAGTTTCTTCATCAGTGAAACAGTGAGGATGGACTGGTCAGAGGAGAGCTGTAGGATGACAAGAGAGGGACTAGGCAAAGCCCTGTAAAGGGTCCAGCTGCCCCCAGATGAGAGGATTCCAGCCCTTCTCCCCCTGAGGCTATGTGCCCTGGCCCTGACCCCGGACAGTCCCCTGCTCTGCCCTTGTGGCTTGTTGACCCTGATACCCAGAAGGGTGGTGTGACCACGAAGCAGGTGCCCTCTGCCAGGCCTGGGTTCCCAGGGCTGTTGACCACCTCCGTTTTCTCCTCTTTTCCCGTGGGCCTGAGCCTGGTCCATACTCAGCATGCAGTAATTATTACTGAATACATAAATGAATGAATGGCACATTGTAGACACTCCATATCCAATTATTGAGTGAAATGAGGTGTCTTGGGCAGTTGGGGGTCTGCTCTTGTCAGCTGGAGTGAAGATGGGCAGATAAGGAAGGAAATTAGCATTTCTGGAGCAGCTTTCCCCTGAGAACAACAGGAATCTCTGCCCTATTGTTTGGGAAATAGAGGAAGGGCAAAGAAGCCCTCTGTGGGTGTTTGCAAGCATCCTCATAGCCCCAGAGCCAGGAGGGAGGAAAAGTATGTAATTAGAAAATCGTCATCTCTTTGCCATATGATGTTCAACAGTTTCCATTTATTGAACAACTATTATGTGCCATGTACTGGGCTGAAATCCCAAACAAATTCAATCATTATCTCCCAAGAGAAGTTATCTTATATATATATATTTTTTTAATTTTAATTTTTTTTTGAGATGGAGTCTCGCACTGTTGCCCAGGCTGGAGTGCAGTAGTGTGATCTCGGCTCACTGCAAGCTCCGCCTCCCGGGTTCATGGCATTCTCCTGCCTCAACCTCCCAAGTAGCTGGGACTACAGGCACCCACCGCCACTCCCGGCTAAATTTTTTTTTTTTTTTTGTACTTTTAGTAGAGACCAGATTTCACCGTGTTAGCCAGGATGGTCTTGATCTCCTGACCTCGTGATCTGCCCCCCTGAGCCTCCCAAAGTGCTGGGATTATAGGTGTGAGCCCTTGCGTCTGGCCAAGAAGTTATCTTATTTAATCCCTAAAACAACTGTGTGAGGAACAGGTGAAATGTGACATAGAAAAAGGGTTTATAAACTGTGAAGTGCTATAAAATGTCAGGGATTGTTCCGAGAATGATTAGTTTCCCTCCCCCATCTCTGCAGTTTGCCTGGCAGCCACCCGGTGCAGGGTTGGCACCCACCTTGTCTCCTTCCCGGCTAATTGGGGAGGCTCTCCAGGCCTGATTTATGTGGACACTCACACATTCTCCCACTGAACATTATTCTAATCAGACACCTCATTATTGGAAGCCAGCCTCCTTGGGGCTGCCTGGACAGGGTTATTACAGGATATTATACAGACCATTTGCATGGCCACCTTCAGGTCATTTCCATCACGTTAAGCTACTTACAGGCCCATTTTCTTCCCCATAATATTTGCCTAATTCGATTACTCCATGGCCTTAGCTGGCTCAAAATGGAATCAAAAGTTACAACTGGGAGCAAAGTCAACTGGATCCTGACACCCTCTCAGTACTTCGGGGCCTACCTGGTCCCAGGTGACTGCTGGTGGAACCAGGCTTCCCGTCTGAAGGGGGACAGCTGAGCCTGGTGAGGAGGGGGATGGGGTAGGAAAAGGGCAGCTTGTTGGATGGGCTCAGATTTATAGGTTGAGATGACACAGAAGACCCCTTTCTAGCCCCTGAGTTCACCTTTAGTAAACTCATTCAGAGTCCCCTGTATTTCTCCATCACAACCCTTAACAGACTTCGTTGTAATCCATCACGCAATATCTGTTTTCCTGCCAGGGAACAAGCTATGTGAGGATAAAGACTGCTTGTCTTTTCAGTCTTTGATCTCCAGCGTCTAGCCCAGCACCTAATGCATAATAACTGATTAATGAATAGACAAATGTTTGTTGATGGACTCATTGAATGAATGGCTCCTTATCGCTTTTAATCATTCTTTGCTAGGAATGTGTGTCTCTGCGACCGCTCAGTAATGAGTCTTGATTTGGTGTCAAAGCTCCTATTCCTTTTACATTGTTTGCCCTCCCCCTGTATCTGGTCCTGAAGGGTTCAGTCTGATATTCCTACTGATGTTCATGCACTGTGCTGGGTGAGAAGTCTGGGAGGACAAAACTCTAGAGCGGTGGTTCTTAACTGTAGAGCAGGGAACTCCCAGGGGACTTTCAGCAATGTCTGGAGACATTTGTGGTTGTCACGACTGTGGGGATACCAGCAGCATTCACTGGCAGGTCAGGGATGCTGCAAACATTCTGCAATGCACTGTAAAGCCTTTGATAACATAAAGACATCCGGTTCAAAGTAGTGATGGTGCTCAGGTTGAGAAACCTCGCCCTAATGTAACCCAACACATTTAACAGAAGGAGGGATGTCAGAGTTCCTCAAGATCAGCTGAATTCTGCTGAGGCTTCAGGGAATTTTTTTTTTCTTTTTCTTTTTCTTTTTTTGAGATGGAGTCTCGCTCTGTCACCCAGGCTGGAGTGCAATGGCATGATCTTGGGTCACTGCAGCCTCCGCCTCCCAAGTTCAAGTGATTCTCCTGCTTCAGTCTCCCAAGTAGCTGGGACCAGAGGCATGAATCACCACACCCGGGTAATTTTTGTATTTTTAGTAGAGATGGGGTTTCACAATGTTGATCAGGCTGGTCACAAACTCCTGACCTCAAGTGATCCACCTACGTTGGCCTCCCAAAGTGTGAACCACCACACCTGGCCAGTTTAATGGGCTTTTTAGATGACACCCTCTTTTCCCTGCCCAAGTTCTGATCATGAATCAGGGAGGAGATCAAAATACCTTTTAGTTGCTGAGAAAGCTATTGCAGAACAGGACTTTAAGTCTGCTATTGGGAGGAGATTGCTAATTCTGCACCCCTGAAATGAATGTATTCATCTCCCTTGAAAACACAGTCCTGGCCGGGCGCGGTGGCTCAAGCCTGTAATCCCAGCACTTTGGGAGGCCGAGACGGGCGGATCACGAGGTCAGGAGATCGAGACCATCCTGGCTAACACAGCGAAACCCCGTCTCTACTAAAAAATACAAAAAATTAGCCGAGCGAAGTGGTGGGCGTCTGTAGTCCCAGCTACTCGGGAGGCTGAGGCAGGAGAATGGCGTAAACCCGGGAGGCGGAGCTTGCAGTGAGCCGAGATCTGGCCACTGCACTCCAGCCTGGGCGACAGAGCGAGACTCCGTCTCAAAAAAAAAAAAAAAAAAAAAAAAAGAAAACACAGTCCTTCATCTAGGCCTAGCATGGCAGAGACAGGAAGAGGACACTTACTGCTCTGAGCCATGCACACCTAGCTTCCGTCCCCACTCTGTTGAACCCTTTTTTAAAAAATTATTTATTTATTCTTTTATTTTTTTATTTTTTGAGACGGGGGTCTCACTCGTTCGCCCAGGCTGGAGTGCAGTGGTGCAGTCTTGGCTTGCTGCAAGCCCCGCCTCCCGGGTTCACCCCATTCTCCCGCCTCAGCCTCTCAAGTAGCTGGGACTACAGGCGCCCGCCACCATGTCTGGCTAATTTTTTGTATTTTTAGAAGAGACGGGGTTTCACCGTGTTAGCCACGATGGTCTCGATCTCCTGACCTCGTGATCCACCCACCTCGGCCTCCCAAAGTGCTGGGATTACAGGTGTGACCCACCACACCCGGCCAACCTCCCTCTTCTATTAGTAAATCTAATATATCCTCCTTGGGCTCCTCCCTCCTTCTATTCTGGAGTTTACTCGGACTAAAGAGGTCAAGCAGATCCAAGAGTGCAGCAGTGTGAAAACTCCTAAGTCACAGGACAGGTGGACAGGGTGTCCCTTGCCTGGATTCGGGGCTTGCAGCTCTGTGAGCTCACGCACAGCCTTAGCCCTTTTTCCCAGAGCGTGACAATATGTCAGGATAGGTGTCCACAGGGGCTGTTATCCTTGGTCTACTTTGGAATTCGATGTGGGAAGTGACCCAGACTTTCCTGCAGTGGACTTGGGGCACCAGATTACTGTGAGTCCCAGGACCCATGCTCCACTGACACAGGGCTGTGGGAGGTGGCTGGACTTCTGATAGGGTGGCTTCTAGGTCCCAGGAAACAGAATGGTAAGCGATGTGAACTTGGGAGCCCTCTCCGAGTGTGGTACGGAGGGTGAGAGCCAGTGCCTTTGAAAGGATCATGGCCGCTGATACGATGGGTATCTCACTAGTGCCCATACTGGACTGAATTTGAAACGTATCATTCTTGCAACACTTCAGTATGATCCTCAGGTGAGACAGAAACCCTCCAGAACATGCTTAAGATTGAATTTTTTACTGATTCTCGAGAGTGGGGGCTTGTAGCCAAGTTCAGTTTGATTTAGACAAATGATAAAGTGACATTTCTTGCACCAGTATGTTGCAGAAGAAATTCATACCAGTTATATTGAGCTGTATCAAACATTTTAATCTTTGTCAACCCAGTAGGCAAAAACTGCATTCTTTCCCGAGACAACGAAGGGGAGAGGAAATCTGTCTCAGTAGATATTTTGAGGCGATGAAGACCAATTGAGGAAAGGATCCACAAGGGCCAGCCAAAGACAGGAGAGGGACAGGGCGACTGAGAGGAACCACACGCTCCACCTGCCAGCCAGACCTGCCAGCCTGTCTCCATCCAGCAGACACCCTCAGATCCCTTGGGCTGGTTAAGGAGGTGCCACCTTTGTAGGGGCTTAGGGAGTTGCACACACTTGTCACAGAGTGTGGCCTCTTAGTTCTAGAATCTTTGCTTTTAGGACACCTTTGCTACGCACCCTCCTATACCCACCTGTGCACTAACCCTCTTACTTTGTGTGTGTGTGTGTGTGTGTGTGTGTGTGTGCGCGCGCGCGTGCGTTTAATGTGTTTGTTTTGTTTTGTTTTGAGACAGAGTGTCATTCTGTCGCCCAGGCTGAAGTGCAGTGGCGCAATCTCGGCTCACTGCACCTCCACCTCCTGGGTTCAAGCGATTCTCATGCCTTAGCCTCCTGAGTAGCTGGGATTACAGGGGTGCGCCACCATGCCCAGCTAATTTTTTATTTTTAGTAGAGATGGGGTCACCATGTTGTCCAGGTTTGTCTCGAACTCCTGACATCAAGTGATCTGTGTGCCTCAGCCTCCCAAAGTGTTAGGATTACAGGCATGAGCCACCACGTCCGCCACCCCACCACCCTACTTTTTTTTTTTAAAGAAAATATTCCAGATTGCAGAGCCTGGCACAGTGGCTCATGCCTATAATCCCAGTACTTTGGAAGGCCAAGGTGGGAGGATCATTTGAGCTCAGGAGTTCCAGACTAGCCTGGGCAACATAGCAAAACCCTGCCTCTAAAAAAAAAATTTAAAAATTAGCTGTGTGTCATGGCATGTGCCTATAGTACCAGTTGCTTGGGAGACTGAGGTGGGAGGATTGCTTGAGCCCAAGAGCTCGAGGCTGCAGTAAGCTATGATCGTGCCACTGTACTCCAGCCTAGATGGCAGAGCAAGAGCCTGTCTCTAAAAATAGATAAATACATAATCATAGATTCAATACATGCCCCCTAAATACCCATCCCCAATCCCATAGTCCCACTTTCTCCTGTGAGATAATTATTCTCCTGAATTTGGAGTTTATCATTCCCCTCATAATTGTATATTTTTGCTGCAGATATGTTTCCAGAAACTATATATAAACACATATATACATATACATACAAGTACATAAATGTATGTGTATATAAGTACATATAGTTTTGCATAATTAAAATGTATATGGACAGTATTATACTATATAAATCTGCAACTTGCTTTCTCCCCCTGAACATTGAGACTTAGCCATGTAGTTCTTGTAATTTTGGTTCATTCATGTTCACTGCAGTATATAATATGCCTTGTTTGACTATACCAGAATCACTTGTTCATTTTTCTGTTAATGGTTGTTTAGATTTTTTTCCCATTTTCTTCTATGCTTGAGCACCTGAGTATTATGTGTGCAAGGTGACAGGGATCTCCTTATACCGTGGGTAGAGAGCTTTGCTGGGACATGTACATAGGAGCTGAATTGCGGGGCTGTGGAGGATATACATTTTTGACACTAGTGGAGATAGCTACATTGTTCTTCCAATTAATTGCTTATCAAACAGTGGATGAGAGCATCTGTTAGTCTATCATCAGTTGACATTGTCAGATTTAAACAAATTTTTTTTTGATCTGGTAAGTATAAAACAATACCTCATTGTTTTAATTTGTATTTCAACGTTATTAGTGAGGTTAAACATGTTTTCGTGATTACTGGCCATTGGGCTTCTTTGTTGTATGTGAATTGTCTATCCATTTTCTTTGCCCATTTTCCTATTGGGTTGTTTGTCTTTTTCTTATTGATATGTAGGAATTTCTTATAGGTTCTGACTGTGAAGCTATTCTCAGTCGCATGCAGTCTGTGGCTTATCTTTTCATTTGTTCATGGAGTCTCTTGTTCTGCATAAGCCTTTTTAAAAATTTAAATTAACTCTCTTTCTTTTTCTGGGGAAGCCAGGACTTCTAAGAGATGGTGTCTTAGTCCATTTGTGTTGCTATAAATGAATACCTGAGGCTGGATAATTTATAAAGAAAAGACATTTATTTGGCTCACGGTTCTGCAGGTTCTACAAGAAGCATGGGGCCAGCATCTGCTTCTGGTGAGGCCTCAGGAACCTTCCACTTATGGCGGAGGCATCACACAGGAGGAGGCATCACACGGGAAAAGGAAGGAAGCAAGAGAGAGGAAAGGGAGGTGCCAGGCTTTTTTCAGTGACTAGCTCTGGGAGTGGGGGAACCTCTCTAGGGAACTAAGAGGGTGAGAGCTCATTACTCGGGGGCCGGCACCAAGACATTTATAAAGGATCTGCCCCCATGTCCCAAGCACTTCCCACTAGGCCCTGCTTCCTGCACTGGGCCTCAAATACATTTATTTAAAGAAAGAGTCTTGCTCTGTTGCCCAGACTGGAGTCCAGTGGTATGATCATGGCTCACTGCAGCCTCCGCCTCCTGGATTCAAGCGATCCTTCCACCTCAGCCTCCCAAATTCTGGGACTACAGGTGCATGCCACCACTTTTTTTTTATTTTTACTTTTTGTAGAGATGGGGGTCTCACTATGTTACCTAGGCTGGTCTTGAACTCCCGGGCTCAAGCTATCCTCCTGACTCGACCTCCCAAAGCACCGGGATTGCAGATGTAGTTCACCTTGCCCAACAGCCCCTTGTGTTTCAGATGAGGATGCTGAGGCTCAGAGAGGACATGGCTGTCCAAGATCACATAGCTGGTGTTGGGCAGAGCTGGGGCCAGGGCCTGGACCAGTCGTGTAGACACTCAGGCGGGGTGTGTGTGGGCACCCCTTCAAACAGGCTTTACTAAATATTTGTTCCACGCTCTGTCCGTGGGGTTGGAGTTGGTGCCTAATGAGAGTGTGTGTGGGGTTCCTGCCAACCCCTGTCTATTTCAGTTGGAGTAGGGACCAAGTTGTTGAAGAAGCTGTGCGTAGAGGCCTGAGTTTGAGACACCATATGACTGATTTGTTGCATTGATGTTTTGGTGTCCCTCACAGAGTCATGCCCAGGGTGTGTGCCCTGAATAAGGTTTTCTAGATCTGGGCTAGAAAGTCTCTTTGAGGAGGGGTGGGGACTGCGGGCTATGAGAGGCCTGTGGGTAGAGCAGGTGGCTGCTCCGAGGTCCTGCTAACCAGCTTGACCGTAGGATTTTTCATCCAAACTGGGACACTTGAGAGTGTGAGGGAAAACGATTAATGACAGAGGGACAAATAGCCGTGAACTGGGACTATCTCAGGCATTCCGAGACATCTGGTTACCCTGCTTCTAGAGTCTGCCTTTCTGGTCATTACATTCAGTCTTCCTCTGCTGATTTCTGGCAGTTTCTACCCCACCTTCTTCCCACTGCTCTGGAGGGATTTGGGGCCCTTTTCCAATCATCCCAGGCCCTTAACACCACTCTCTCCTTTGCAAAACTGCTTTTAGAAGTCCTGTCTCCTTCTGTCCAAATCCCATTCATCATAAGTCCCCTCGTGGCCACCCAAGCTTGTAGTCAAGTCTCACCTGAGTTCCTAGAGCACTTACTCTACATTGTTTATTTAGACGCTGAACTTGGAACTTTGTGTGGCTTGTCTCTCCCGGTTAGCTTGTAAGAAACTCAAAAATAGAAGCATGCATTACACTTCTTTGCCTCTGTCCTTCAAAGGGGCTGACTTGCCCTTAAGCAAAATGTCCCCTCTCAGTCTGTCCTGCTGTTTGAATTGGGGGAGGGAGTCTTTTTTCCTTTAGGAGAGTGGGTTTCTTTTTTCTTTTTTAATTTCGAGACGGAGTCTTGCTCAGTCGCCCAGGCTGGAGTGCAGTGGTGCGATCTTGGCTCACCGCAAGCTTCGCCTACCAGGTTCACGCCATTCTGCCTCAGCTTCCTGAGTAGCTGAAACTACAGGTACCCGCCACCATGCCCGGCTAATTTTTTCTATTTTTATTAGAGACGGGTTTCACTGTGTTAGCCAGGATGGTCTCGACTCCTGACCTTGTGATTCACCCACCTTGGCCTCCCAAAGTGCTGGGATGACAGGCGTGAGCCACCGCGCCCAGCTGAGAGTGGGTTCCTTTTTTGAAATAATTTGTCTCTGTAGCACATGGTGATTGCAACAGTCCTTACTGTGTCTAATCTGCACTTCTGTTTTTGTGGCTTTCTCTCCTCTTTCTAGGCTACTTTCAAAGGTAGTTCTCTGGAACCTGGCACAGCAGGTGGTTCAGCACATCAGCATGTCAAAATACATGTTTGAGCTTGGTGATAAACATGTAGTCATAACCACTGAGCAAGAGCCTCTAATTTCAGGGTTGAGTACCGGTGGCGTCATTAAGAGAGAAGGCCCGCCTTAGAAAAGATTTTCAGGCCAGGCGCGGTGGCTCAAGCCTGTAATCCCAGCACTTTGGGAGGCCGAGACGGGCGGATCACGAGGTCAGGAGATCGAGACCATTCTGGCTAACCCAGTGAAACCCCGTCTCTACTAAAATTACAAAAAATTAGCCGGGCGTGGTGGTGGGCACCTGTTGTCCCAGCTACTCGGGAGGCTGAGGCAGGAGAATGGCGGGAACCCGGGAGGCGGAGCTTGCAGTGAGCCAAGATCGTGCCACTGCACTCCAGCCTGGGCGACAAAGCGAGACTCCGTCTCAAAAAAAAAAAAAGAAAGAAAAGATTTTCAAAAAAGCCTTCTCGTTGCAAGGACATAGAATTAGTTTTAAGACTTCTTGACTTCTGTGATAATCTCAAAGGCTTCTTTATCAATGTGTGGCCGGATGATGTTGCTCTCAGGTCATAAGCAATGAGCTTATCAGAACTCTTTGTCATCTTGTGGCTGTGCATAGACCTAGAGGGGTGAGGTGGAGCATCACTGGTCAGAGATGGATTATGTTTATTATTATGTTCTGGTGCAGACTTAGAGGTCTATAATGGCTTGACATTCCTGGACGTGACCTCAGGATGGTGAGTCCAATACCACAAGACATTTTCCTAGTAGGAGTTAAATTGGTTTTGTGATTGTTGCTTTTTGAGGAAGAAACACATCATAGAAATGGAGTTGCCACATGAAGGCTGAAAGCCAGTTTTTTTTTTTGTTTGTTTGTTTGTTTTGTTTTTGAGACAGAGTCTTGCTTTGTCACCCAGGCTGGAGTGCGGTGGTGCAATCATAGCTCACTGGAGCCTTGACCTCCCAGGCTTGAGTGATCCTCCCACCTCAGCCTCCTGAGTTGGAAGCTATTGTTTTGTTTTGAGAACAAACACATCGTTGGCTGTACAGACCCTGCTTCATGGTGGGAGAGGTGAAGGGCTGGCTAATTAGAGTAGCAGGGATGTGGTGGTCTAAGGAGGTGGCAGGGAGGTCCAATTGCACACTTGTTTTCTCTTCGCTGAAGAAAGCTGATGTGTGCAGATGGTGTGGGATTTCATGAAGACCTCTTACGAGTTTCTCTTCTGTTGATTTCAAGGTCAGGGCAATATCAGGCCGGGTGTGGTGGCTCATTCCCATAATCCCAGCACTTTGGGAGGCTGCAGTGGGAGGATCGCTTGAGGCCAGCAGTTGAAGACCAGCTTGGGCAACATAGTGAGACCCTGTTTCAACAATTTTTTTTTTTTCTTAAATTAGCTGGGCTTGGTGGTGCACACCTATTTTCCTAGCAACTTGGGAGGCTAAGGTGGGAGGATCACCTAAGCCCAGGGGGTTGAGACTGCGGTGAGCTGCCATTGCTCCATTACACTATAGCCTGGGTGACAGAGTAAGGCTCCGTCTCAAGGAAAAAAAAAAAAAAAAGATCAGGGCATTTTCAAACTCTGGTTCTACATCTGGAGCTCTGGATGTATGGGGAAGTCCTAGGGCACACAGGTACTATATGGATTCATTCTGGTTTTTTTTTTTTTTTTTTTTTTTTTGAGACAAATTCTCGCTCTGTCACCCAGGCTGGAGTGCAATGGTGCAATCTCAGCTCACTGCAATCTCTGCCTCCTGAGTTCAGGTGATTCTCCTGCCTCAGCCTCCTGAGTGGCGTCCACCACCATGCCTAGCTGATTTTTGTATTTTTAGTAGAGATGGGGTTTTACCATGTTGGCTGGGCTGGTCTTGAACTCCTGACCTCAAGTGATCTGCCCGCCTCACCCTCCCAAAGTGCTGGGATTACAGGCGAATTCACTCTTAATGGCCCTGAGCAAAGTCCAGCTGGAGGGGGAGTTGATTCACTGCTGGGTGATACTTTCTTAAATGCCTTAATCACAGGACCCTGTGGTCTCCACAAAGTAAACCATGAGGCATCATTAGCATCAACAAGACTTATTGGGTTTCTGAAATATTTTCAGGTCCCCTAACTTAATGATATTTCATGCTTCATCTTTTCCAAACCACTTCAACATTCTGTATTCTGAAGATATTTATTTATTCATTCATCAAACATCACGGGTAAGTGCTGCGGATACAGCGAAGAACAAGTCAGACATGGTCCCTGCCCTCTCGGAGCTCACAGCTGATTGGTGGAGACAGGTTGTAAACAAGAAGGCATGATGAATGTTATGCAAGAAAGGAAGGTGAGCAGCGGGTGTCTACCGCAAAGCGGCCTTCGCCCTGACTTTCCTCCCAAATGCCCATTTTTTTGGAGGACATTTGAGGAAATC
Source organism: Macaca mulatta (assembly GCF_049350105.2). Classification (NCBI taxonomy): domain Eukaryota; kingdom Metazoa; phylum Chordata; class Mammalia; order Primates; family Cercopithecidae; genus Macaca; species Macaca mulatta. The sequence goes on along the minus strand of NC_133413.1, from coordinate 23,508,387 downwards.
TGCTGGCATTGCCCCTGGCTGGGCTGTTCTAAGGCAAACCTAGGCCTCTGATTTCTTCCCCAGAAGCTTTAGCCCTGCCCACATGGCTTCTCCTAGAGGGGGTCACCCTGCAGGTCTGAGGTTACTGCTGGCAACGGGAGCACCTTGGGCACTGCAGTCTGGAATGTGCACGCTGGCCCTCAGCTGCTGCGCCAAAGGGCGGTGGGGAGAGCCCTGGGAGGTCATGCTTGATGATTCCTTTTATTTTTTATTTTTTTTGAGACAGAGTCTTGCGCTGTAGCCCAGGCTGGAGTGTGGTGTAGTGGTGTGATCTCAGCTCACTGCAACCTCCACCTCCTAGGTTCAAGTGATTCTCCTGCCTCCACCTCCCGAGTATCTGGGATTACAGGTGCCCACTGCCACGCCTGAGTAATTTTTGTATTTTTACTAGAGATGGGGTTTCACCGTGTTGGTCATTCTGGTCATGAACTCCTGACTTCAAGTGATCTGCCTGCCTTGACCTCCCAAAGTGCTGGGATTACAGATGTGAGCCACCACACTCAGCCATGCTCGATGATTCTTGAGGGGCCCTGGATCCAGCCGACAGCCACCCAGGAGCCGCACCACGGGGAGTGCTGCGCAGGTTCTCAAGTGCACATCTCACGGCTTCTCTGACAGGTGAAAATAAAGATCTTGGAATTCCAGGTGATGTGGGCTGCACCTCCCTCGTGAGGTCAGCACAGTGAGTGCACTTAGAGTTGTCCTTTCTCTGGAGGAATCTGCTCTCTGAGCCTCCAAAGCTACGAGTGTGGGTGTGCCCTAGGCTGGGGTTGCTGTCTTTGGATGCAGATGCAGACGTCTGGAGCTGGTGCTCCCTGAGCCCTGCTGCCTGGGCCAGTCGATGCTCTCTGCGCACTGTGTCATGGGAACAGCAAAGGCCACTCCTGTAATATCTGAGAGCTGGGGTTGTCTTAAGAATAAAGCACACTTGTTGAGGACTCTTTGTGTGCTGAGTGCTGTGCCAAAACTTTATGATTTCACCCCATTTCATCTCAATGTCTTTTCATGTAGGAATTGCCTGTTAGCTCCATTTTCTTTCTTTCTTTCTTTCTCTTTTTTTTTTTTGAGACAGAGTCTCACTCTGTCACCCAGGCTGGAGTGCAATGGCGTGATCACAGCTCACTGCAACCTCTGCCTCCTGGGTTCGAGCGAGTCTCCTGCCTCAGCCTCCCAAGTAGCTGGGACTACAGGCTTGTAGCACCACGCCCGGCTAATTTTTGTATTTTTAGTAGAGACAGGGTTTTGCCATGTTGACCAGGCTGGTCTCGAACTCCTGGCCTCAGGTGATTGGCCCACCTCGGCTTCCCAGAGTGCTGGGATTACAGGCGTGAACCACCACACCTGGCCTTCCATTTTATACAGAGGAACCTTGAGGCTCAGAGAGGCTAAGTTACTTGCTGTAGACCGAACAGCTGTGCACGGCTGAGATGGGACCTGAATGCAGCTCCTCTGACTCCAAAGCCCAGGTTCCTTCTGCTGCTCACATCATGGCATGCTGTCTCCTGCTGCGTCCAGCAGCCTCCCATACTGGGGCTTTCACTGGGCCCTATAAATGTCAAGCTTGATTTAGGGAAGAGACAACTGTGGAGGACTTTATTGTGAATTCCACATTGAAGGGGGATGGGCAATTTATCAACCAGGAAATCCTGACTGCAGTGTCGAGACTGATGGCATGGCTCAGAGATGTAAGTGCTGCAGCTCTTCAGCCAGGCGGCAGGCCCTGTCCTTCCAACTGGATCCAGTCACTGAATCTGGGAGCAACCAAGGACATTAGCAGCTCCTCCACTGTCAGTATGTGTGTCCTAGGTGAGTCCTTGGTATCCCCAGGCGCCCATGAGCTCTGGCCCTCCTGCAAGCTCGGCTGGGCATAACTGGTCCAGCAGTCTGGCTGTGGTTCTTGTTTTGCAGTTCAGCTCCTCAGTGGCAGGACGCCCTCCTGAATCCTAGCCTTGCTGGTTGGAGATCTGTCTCTCTGGCTAACTTTTGCTAGCTTAGTGAAAGCCAGGGCTGTATTCTGCACCTGCAGGCACTGGCTAGGATTCTGCTTAAATCCAGGCAGAGCTCTCTGAAATCACTGAGGACTCCCGCTGGGAGACTGGATCTGCTGAACTCATGTCTATCAGCTGTGGCTTGATTGGACTCAAATTGGGCTCTGTGATTTCAGCCCAGGAGTGGAGTAGTGGCAGCTCTACATCTGAGTCCCTTCTCTCAGATCCAAAATTGTCCTCCTCTCCCTGCTGACCCGTGGGTAGGATTCCAGCATGTTTTGTGTCTGAGGCTCGCAGATTCTACCAGTTGATTCCATCATGAGGTCCAAAGTTCGTTGCAGTGAGTGATGGTACCCAGGAGAAGCATGATTTTAATCATCCCTCAAAAATGTCTCAATTGTCCTGGTTTTAGATAATGTGGGGCTGGGAGGGTTGGGGGAGAGAAAACCTGCAACAGCAAATGTCTGCACCTTTCTTGGGGTCAGGACTACAAGCTACTTTTTTTTTTGAGTCTCACTCTGCCTCCCAGGCTGGAGTGCAGTGGGGTGATCTTGGCTCACTGCAACCTCTGCCTCCCAGGTTCAAGCAATTCTCCTGCCTCCGCCTCCTGAGTAGCTGGGATTACAGGTGCCCGCCACTACGCCCAGCTAATTTTTTGTATTTTTCATAGAGATGGGGATTCACCATGTTGGCCAGGCTGGTCTCAAACTCCTGACCTCATGATTTGCCTGCCTCAACCTCTGGGATTACAGGCATGAGCCACTGCGCCCGGCCAGTGCTAGTAGTTCCAACCTACTTCTTTTCTGAACTGTGTCCTCTGAATGTTTAAGGCAGTGATTCTCAACTGGGGAAGATTTTGCCTCCCAGGGGACATTTAGCAACATCTGGAGACATTTTTGGTGTCACATCTGTGGGCTTGCTATTAGCATCTAGTGTGCAAAGACCAGGGACGCTACTAAACATCCTACAGCGCATAGGATGGCCCACTACAACCAAGAAATATCTGGCTGAAAATGTCAGTAGTGCCAAGGTGAAGAACTGTGGCTTTAAGGTGAGAGTGGAAAGTTGATGCCTGAAGCCGGGGGCCAGTGTGAATCTGAATTACTCGCGTGCAGCAGTGCTTATGTTTAGAGCAGTGTCTTGAGCAACAGCTACAAGCTTAGTGGGTGAGGTCTGTGGTTACCAGCAAGACAGGCTCCAGCTCACAGCAGTGCTGGCGCTGCTGGCAGAGATAAGCCCCGTTGTGTGGCTGGGTGGAGTTCTCTATTCCCACGCTAAGCTGGGGTGCTTGCATGGTGTCCCTTTATCACCCCTAGACTGGGTCTACCAGACTTGGCATTTTCTGAACCACAGTCTATTCTGGAGCACTATGGGGGATGGGGCCCAGGGATCCAAACGCATACCCAGAGTCCCTTCTCCCACTTTCTGCCTCCATTTTCCCCACCTCTGCCTCTGTTTCTACCCTACCTTTCTTTAGGGCCATTCCACAAGTGCCTGCAGCCTCCAGTTTTTCTCCCATGGCAGGATTTCAGAGCCAGACAGAAAGGACTCTGCTCCCATGTCAATGACAAAGACCTGTTTAGCCACTTTCCAGGGCAAGAAAGGCCCAGTTCTTAGAAGCACAAAGGCCCATCCTTCCCTCTTTGAGGGGGAAGTGAAAATGCTTCCCATTCCTCCATCTGAGAGGAGAATTTCTCTCTAAAGCAGCAGAAACTAAAACCAAACACAAATTGAGTCGCCCACCAACCAAGGGTTCAGCAGGAGTCTCTGCTACGCATAAAAAGCAGGTTTCTGTGCTGTGTGCTGGAGACCACCCGGTGCAACGTTCTCATTTTGCACATAGGACAGCAAAGGACCAGAGAGGGGAAGTAACTCATCCAAGGCCATTCAGGTGGCTGGTGTAGAGCCTGGGCAGAAGCCAAGTTTCCTGATTCTGAGGCCGTTCAGGGTTGGCCTCGCCCCCAAGTCATCAGGTATGGAAACTCAAGAGGTAGAAAACATTAGAAAGAAAGCACAGCACACCCCAACACACCTAATCACTGTGAGTGGTGGGAAGATACTTCCCTTCTAGCCCCAACTCCCCAGTTGATTCCTCAGCTAGAAATAATGCATGGTCCTTTTTAAGGCCCTTTCACATCCATTATCTCATATGAGCCTTGGTTACTGTGTGAGGGAGGTAGGGCTGGGATTTGATTTTTGTTTCACTCTTGTCACCCAGGCTGGAGTGCAATGGCGTGATGTCTTCTCACTGCAACCTCCACCTCCCAGGTTCAAGCAGTTCTTCTGCCTCAGCTTCCTGAATAGGTGGGATTACAGGTGCTCACCACCATGCCCAACCAATTTTTTGTATTTTTAGTAGAGACTGGTTTTCACTATGTTGGCCAGGCTCGTCTCAAACTCCTGACCTCAGGTGATCCACCTGCCTCAGCCTCCCAAAGTGCTGGGATTACAGGCGTGAGCCACCACGCCTGGCACTCTCCTTCTTTATAGATAATAAAAGCAAGCTTTAAGCGGTGAAGTGATTTGCAGAAGGGAGATTAGAACCCTTATCTTTCTAGGCAAAATCCCTCTGAGATGCTGCACTACAAGCAAGCTGGTTTACCGGAGACACTGCTCTAAGCGCCTCTGCTTCTTTTGCCTGTCTCCATCCGCTGCTTTGTTATCTTTTACCACTTTATTCTTTTTTTTTTTTTCTTTTTTTCTGATTTCTTCCTGGTTCCTTTTCTTGGTCCTTACATCCTTCAGGTCCGATGCTCCTGCAACCTACTGCAGGCCTGGCCCTTTAGATAGGTGCTCATCTGTATCCACGTGTCTCAGGCTGCTAGCAGATTCCTGATGGAGGTGGGGAGGCTCTGGGATGGAGCCTGGATTCCCTCGAGCTCGGGCACTTGGTTGCTTTCCTGTAGCCCACTTGGGCCGTCTCAGTCTCCCGTTTGAATGGAGAGCACTGCTCCCTGCCCCCTCCGCTTGAGGATGAATTCTGTCAAAAAGAGTTAAAAATTATAGCTGAGCTTAATCTGGATAGAGGTTGGGTCTGCTCATTTGCATGTAAGCATCTCCTTCACTCCTAGCCCTGGCAATTTGCATCTTATTATCCAGGTGCATCCTTGGTGATTTCTCCCGAGAATGGTTGGTTGCATTAGGCTGTATCCCTCTTTGGCCCTAAGAGCCTTTCTCCTGCCCTCCTGGCCCCAGTACCCTTGACCTGTCTCTGCAATCACGGCTGCAGGCTGTTTCCCAGGTGCTCAATGGCCCCCTCTGCAAAGCTGTTTCCAGGACTGACCAGGGAAATTGGAGAGCCAGAACTAGGGGTGAGGGTATGAACACAAAAGGCCTAACGTGTGTTCGTATGTGTATGTATGTGTACACTCGTGAGGTATGTACTTATAGGCATTTGCCTTAACTCCTCTATGCCCTTGTCCCCGTCCCAGGTCATCCTTGGGCAGATCCTCTTTTGCTTTGAGACAGAGTTTAATATGCACTTTATGTGATGCCACCGAGGTAAAAGGTTGGGGAGGGGTAAGGGACAGGTTTGGTTTTGTGCTTTATCCCCCATGGCTGCTCCCCAGGTACAGACCCTGGGTCCGAGCCCTCTTGGTGAATCTCTGCTTTTCCTGGTGCTGGTGTCTCCCTAGGGAAGCCAGCCCTGCACCCCTCCCCTTCAGTCCTACCTCTGAGGTCCCAGGCAGTTGTAGTAGGGGACCGCCACATCCAGGGGTGAGCAGAGGGATCACTCGGAGGGAGGAGAAGACCTTCGTGGAAGGTAGTCAGGGACCTGCCTGTAATGCAATTGCCGTGTTGGATTCCCTCCGCTCCATGGCATTGCTTGATGAAGTGAATCAGAACCAGCTCTGCTACTGTAGAGAGTTGCAGGAGAGAGGGTGAAGCACAGTGGGTGGGAAACAGGCCACCGAAGCCAGAGCCTGTGCTGCGTTCACCTGGGGATACAGGGGTAGAGGAGATGGACAGGTGTCTACTGAATGGAACGCACAGTCTGGTGGTTCTCAGACAAGGTCATAGGGAGGAGTTAGAAACAGGTGAAGAGGGAGAAGCTCAGGGCCCTGTGGAAGGCTTCCTGGAGGAGGCGGGCTGAGCCGTGACAAGCCTGCAGTTAGAGATGAGAGAAGGACCCCGAGGCAGGTGCATAGAGGAGGGAAGCCAGGCTGTTTGCATGATGACAGTGGGCCAGGATAGCTGCAGTCTAGAGCCTGAGCAGTGACTAAAAGCTTGGCTGCCTCAGGCAAGGCTCTTGGCTTCTCTGAAGTCAATGTCCTCTAATATGAAATGGGAATGATAGTCCCAACAATCCCTTTCAAAGAGCTTTGGGGAGAATGCAGATGAGACAATGGAAGTGACCAGAGCTGGAGATGGGAGGGAACTGAGAAGCTGAGGGCTGTGTGGAGGCATGGCAGAGGTCGTGCAGGTGCTTGCTTTGGGCCTGAAGCATGGGGCCTGGCTCAGGAGGTAAGGGGAAGGAGGTTCTTCCTAACTGGCTGCAGGGTCTTCCGGACCTCAGTGTTTGTTCCTATCTGTCATATGGGGTGGACAATCCCTGGAGTTGTCATGAGAATTAAATTAGATAATGTGTGGGATGCTAATATTGAAAACGAATAAAGTGATAGAATGCAACGTGTTATGTTTGTCAGCGGTCTGGAGTAGGAGGGTGGTGAGCAGGGCTGTGTTAGGGCTAGGGGAGACACTCGAGACCTTGAGGGTGCAGCCCTGAAGGAGCAGGTGCAGACCCTGCACAGGCACAGCCCGCAGAGGGAGGGCCTCCTTCACTGCTGTTCTCTGGGTACGTCTCTCATGCTATCCTGGTCTGGGCCCTGGAGGTGCGAGCTGGCCTTCATTCAACTGCAGAGATGGGGACTTTGGGTGGCCAGTGGATTTAATGTTCTTTGAAAAGCTGGATTTATGTTTCTGCAGCCAAGCCCTGCCTGAAGTGATGGCACCATTCTCACTGGGGTGGTGAGTCTGTTTCATGTGGCAGTTCTCAGAGTGGGTCCCAGAACCTGTAGCATGAGCACCTCCAGGGAACTTGCTAGAAATTCAAATTCTCCACCCCACCCAGACCCACTGAATCAGAAACTGGGGACAGGGCCCAGCAAGCTGGTTTTTTGTTGTTGTTGTTGTTGTTGTTGTTGTTTTGAGGCAGAGTCTTGCTCTGTTGCCCAGGCCGGAGTGCAGTGGTACCATCTCAGCTCACTGCAACCTCTTCCTCCTGGGTTCAAGTGATTCTCCTGCCTCAGCCTCCCAAGTAGCTGGGATTACAGGTGCCTGCCACCATGCCCAGCTAATTTTTGTATTTTTAGTAAGACGGGGTTTTGCCATGTTGGCCAGGCTGGTCTTGAACTCCTGACCTCAGGTGATCCACCTGCCTTGGCCTCCCAATGTGCTGAGAGTACAGGTGTGAGCCACCATGTCTGGCTGCAAGCTGTGTTTTAACAAATTCCAGGTGATTCTGATGCCACGAATGTGTGGGAAGTACTGTGTTATGGACTGGTGGGAAGTTGGATCCTTTGTTGATGGACTGAAACAGTATACCAGCATGGAAAATCACTTTTTCCTTCCTCCTCCTTCTTCTTTCTGTCCCCTCTTCCTCTTTCTTTCCCCGAGACATGAAATCAACCTCTAACACATGTGGTTCCAAACCTGCTTAGATTCTCTGGATCACCTCAGAGAATAGAAATGTATTTCTAACACTGCTTCCACTTCAGAAAAAGACTAAATGACTAACAAGTGTTTGAAGAGAGGTTCAAATACTATTAGTATGAATACATTGTCTGATAGTAATATCAGAGAATGTCAACCGAAACAATTGAGATGTGACTTTGCCATCATCAGAATAAAGTCAGAAAAGTGGACAAAACACCTTTCTGAGGGTAACCTCAGGGTTACCTTTCTGAGGGTAACCAAGGACTCTACTGAATTTGCAGGGAGAAGCACAAACTGGTAGACTGATTTTGGAAAGCAATCTGGCAAATCCGGTGCTATTCATTTTTAAAAATTAATTTAACATGCCAGGTATAGGGCTTACTGTGTTTTAGACACCGTTCTAGGCAATTTACAGATACCAAGTCAACCAATTACTTATTTGAGTACCCATGACTTAGAAACCAATGATCCTGCTCCTAGGAATGGATCCCACAGAAAGTCTCCCACAGTCCCTAAAGGGACATGGGTAGAGTGTGTTGTTTGTGGTAGAGGAAGCTGGAGGCCCCTTGGTGTCCATCAATGAGGGGACAAAAAAGTGAACTGTGGTGGGCCCCCTCTGGGATCCTACACAGCTTTGGAGTCGTCCAACCAGATACTGACAGCAACAAGGACAGAGCTGAAAAAAGTAAAATGCAGAATAGCATTCAAAATACAATACCACTTAGGAAAATTCAAAACACATATTGAAAACAATGCTCCATGATGTATAAGGATATATGCATACTGAAGACATGCAGCAAACACATGAGGGGAGGCGCCTATAGTGCATATGGTTTCTTTTACTTATTTACTTATATATTTATTTTTTTGAGATGAAGTCTCGCTCTGTCACCCAGGCTGGAGTACAATGGCGCGATCTCAGCTCACTGCAACCTCTGCCTCCCGGATTCAAGTGATTCCCCTGCCTCAGCCTCCTGAGTAGTTGGGATTATAGGTGCCTGCCATCATGCCTGGCTAATTTTTGTATTTTTAGCAGAGACAGGGTTTCTCCATGTTGGTCAGGCTGGTCTCAAACTCCTGACCTCAGGTCATCTGCCCACTTCGGCCTCCCGAAGTGTTGGGATTACAGGCATGAGCCACCGCGCCCAGCTACTTATTTTGAAACAGAGTCTCACTCTGTCACCAGACTTGAGTGCAATGGCATGATCTCGGCTCACTGCAACCTGCACCTTCCAGGTTCAAGCGATTCTCCTGCCTCAGCCTCCTGAGTAGCTGGGATTACAGGCACACGCCACCACACCTGCCTAATTTTTGTATTTTTAGTAGAGATGGGGTTTCACCATGTTGGCTAGGCTGGTCTTGGACTCCTGACCTTGTGATCTGCTCATCTCGGCCTGGAGGTGGAGCTTGCGGTGAGCCGAGATCGCACCACTGTATTCCAGCCTGGGCGACAGAGCGAGACTCCATCTCAAAAAAAAAAAAAAAAAAGGGAAGACCACACAATAGTTCTAACAGCCGCATCCCATGTGACACAGTGACAGGCCATTGTGGGCACCCCGGTGACTTGTTTTCTTCCTTTCCTCGGGGGTGGCACTCTGGAAGCCATTCAGTTCCCTTTGGACACACGTGCGTATGTGTGTGTGTGCGCCGGTGTGTGTGCATGTGTGTGCATGTGCAGCCATAGATCAGGGCCAGAGTGGCTGTGTGGGTGGAAATTCAGAAACATAGCCTTGTGTCTGTGTTGACATTTTTTTTTTTTTTTTTTTGAGACAGAGTCTTACTCTGTCGCCCAGGCTGGAGTGCAGTAGTGTGATCTCGGCCCACTGCAACCTCCATTTCCCGGGTTCAGGCAATTCTCCTGCCTACCTCAGCCTCCCGAGTAGCTGGGACTATAGATGCACGCCACCACACCCAGCTAATTTTTGTATTTTTAGTAGAGACAGCATTTCACCATATTGGTCAGGCTGGTCTTGAACTCCTGACCTCGTGATCCGCCTGCCTTGGCCTCTGATTACAGTGCTGGGATTACAGGCATGAGCCACTGCACGCGGCTGACATTTTTTTTTTTTTTTAGACAGGGTCTCATTCTGTCACTCAGGCTGGAGTGCAGTGGCGCCATCTCAGCTCACTGTAGCCTCAACTTCCTGGGCTCAAGCAATCCTCGCACCTCAGCCCCCCAATTAGCTGGGACCGCTGGTGTGCGCCACCGTGACTGGCTGATTTTTTTGTACTTTTTTGTAGAGATGATGTTTGCTGTGTTGGCCTGGCTGGTCTCAAACTCCTTTTTTTTTTTTTTTTTTTTTTTTTGAGACGGAGTCTCGCCCTGTCACCCAGGCTGCAGTGCAGTGGCGCAATCTTGGCTCACTGCAAGCTCCGCCTCCCGGGTTCACGCCATTCTCCTGCCTCAGCCTCCTGAGTAGCTGGAAGTACAGGTGCCCGCCTCCACGCCAGGCTAATTTTTTTTTTTTGTATTTTCGGTAGAGATGGGGTTTCACCGTGTTAGCCAGGATGGTCTCAATCTCCTGACCTTGTGATTCACCCACCTCGGCCTCCCAAAGTGCTGGGATTACAGGCATGAGCCACTGCTTCCAGCCGCTGGTCTCAAACTCTTGAGCTCAAGTGATCCACCTGCCTCAGCCTCCCAAAATGTTAGAATTACAGGCGTGAGCCACTGTGCCCTGCCGACTTTCTGTTTTGGAAGATTTCGCACATAGACAAAAGTAGAAAGAATAGTATCACAAACCCCCACCCTGTCTAATTCTGTTAGGGCTGCTATAATAAAAATACCATAGACTAGGCGGCTTAAACAACACATTTATTTCTTACAGTTCTGGAAACTGAAAGTCTAAGATCACCGCGCCAGCAGAACCAGTGTCTGGTGGGGGCCCCTTCCTGGTTCATAGACAACTGTCTTCTTGCTGTGTCCTCACGATGAAAAAAGTTGAGAAATATCACTGAGGCCTATTTAATAAGGACACTAATCCCATTCCTGAGAGTTTATCCCTCATGACCTCATCACCACCCCCAAGCCCCACTTCCTAACACCATCGCCTTGGAGGTGAGGATTTCAACATATGAATTTTAGGGGGACAAAAACACTGAGTCTTTAGCAGAACCCTACCCTTCTTTAGCGTTTATCAGCACATGGCCAGTTTGGGGTATCAACAGAAGACCATGGCTTGGAATAATAAAAATATCTTCCATTTGTATAGAATATTCAGTCTTGCACACGAACATCTTTTACGGATGGTGTTTCATTCAGTTCTCACAACAACCATGAAGGAGATATTCTTCTTTCCATTTTAGAGATGAGAAGACTGAGGCCTCTGCCCATGGTTGATCCCGGTGCTGGCCTGGGTATTGTGGCTTCCCAGCCAGCCCTCTCCTCCGTGTTCACTGAGAATGCCAGAGCTGTGTGTAGTGGTCATTAGCCCCACTCCCACTATGCGTGGGTGCAGTGGCCCAGGGCAAGCCCTCTCCCTTTCTGGGTCTTGCCTAAGGGACTCTGCCTCTAGATGACCCCAAGAGGTCCTTTCCTAGCTTGGAGTCCTGAGGTTCCTGCCGCTGTCTCCGTGAGTCCCGCCCTGCTCCTCCTGGAGCTCAGTGCCCTCCTCCCTGGTGTGTCCTACTTAACAGGAATGGAGCAGTTTAGAAACAACCTAGAAAACCGAGAGAGGCAGCCCACGCAGCCCCACGGCCCCTCTCCCGGGGCCCAGCGCTCGCTCTGGGTGACTGGTTGGGTTGTGACAAGCAGGGAGAGGGACCCTCACTTGTCCCCCGTTTCCACTCAGGGCTCACTGTAGCTGCGGGGTTCTGGGGATGGAGACCTGGTGGCTTACAAGATTCTCGGAGAGAAAACTATGAGATTCTGGAAACTCCCTCAGGGGACCCTACTCAGCTCCCAGCCAGCACTGAGACCAGGTTCCAGAAACAGATCTTTTCTTTTTTTAACCAGCTTTTTCCCCCCATAGTGACCCACTTTTGTTGTGGAGGCCCCCAGGCGCTATGGCCACCTTCCTGAGTCTTTTTTCTGAAGGACGGGCTCCCTAAGGAGTCCTAGCTCCCTGCACTGTGTTTGGGAAGGCCCAGGTGGGGGCACAGAGTGCCTTCCAGGGTGAGGAGTGCCCCTCCCAGGGTCTCAGGGGCAGAAAACAAGTGTTCCAGGTTCCTGGAGCCACCATACAGCCCTCTGGTCTGGAGCCCTTGCTTGGTTTCTGAGACATAAATGGAAACTCAGTCCCTGAGTTCTCTGTCCATCTGCTGGGTGCCTTCGGGAGGTGGCAGGGGATGGGGAAAGGAGAGATGGACAAGGAGGTGATGGTGCTAGTCAGCGATACAAGAGCCGTTAACACAGGACCTAAGGATCGTTTCACATGTAGATATTGACCACTCCCTAAATATCCAGCCTCGGAGAATGCAGGCTTAGCGAGCTCTAGGTCTAGCAGGGAGCCCTTTGGGGGCAGCGTGGGAGTTGGAGGCTGCAGCCACAGGGGTACACATAGAGAATTCCTATTTTGTGACTCGTGTGGACTGGGAAATATGGGATGCTCGACAAGGAACAGGGGCACGTTCCTGCTCTCAGGGATTTGCAGTTTAGTTGTTTATACATACACACACAAACACACACACACAAACACACACACACAAACACACACACACACGCACACAAACCCACCCCCCACACACACAGAGAGAGAGAGAGAGAGAGAGAGAGAGAGAGAGAGAGACAGAGAGAGAGAGAGAGAGAGAGAGAAATCATTGAAGAACAATTAAGCACTTGAATTCTGTGGGTGTAACCAAGGCAGTCTGAGAAGAGATCAGTCTAGGTGGGAACACACTAATACTGTTCTACCGCAGAGGTGGTGTTTGCATCTTCTACTTTGCATATGAGCTGTGCAGGAGCAGCACCGGGAATGGGAACAGCATGAATAGAGAGGGTGGAAGTGCACACGAGCCTCGTTTGTTCAGAGGACTCTGAGGGAGATCCATCTGCCTGGGATGGCGGTGGAGTCTAGAATACTTCATTCCACGTGTGTGGTGTTTGGCCATGGAAGGTAAAGGGAGGCCAGTGGAGTCAGGAAGCCTGGCAGACACTGGGTTGGGAATGCATCTTGGTTACTCCAGGCATTGGAGCCGGTTCTGAATGATCTTCTCAAGCCCAGAGGTGGAAGCAGGTATAGGAGGGAGAACAGGGCACTGCAGAGGCCGCAACAGAACCAGCAGGGCCTCTTTCCCTGTTGCTGTGAACCAAAATGCCTCTTCCCAGCTCCTGTTCCACTTCCCATGCTTGCCAATCCATCTTTTCCCATGGAATAGGGATAATGATGGTTGTACCTTGGTGAGCTGATATTGTACCTTTGAGATTCAATGAGGAGGGATCTCACGTCTTAGTGACAGCGGCTCAACACTGGCCTTTTGATGCTCCTTGGTGCAAGCAGCCTGGGTGCCACGGAGGGTGGCAGCAGGCAAACAGGTTCCTGGGTGGAAGGGGCTGGGTACCCGGTGAGACCGCACCTTCAGGCTGCCAGTCCTGTGGACTGGAGGGGGAACTCGTGGTGCTTTTTCCTGGACCCGCCCATGGCTGCCCATGAACAAATTGGCACACACTATCCTCCTCTGAGGCTGGTTCAGCCAGAGCAGGGGAGGTGACTGGAGGACCAGCTGCAGAGAGGAGCTACCCTCTCTGCTGATAGCTAGAGAATGTCAGAACGACCAGCAGTAGGGAGGAGCTTCCCACTGCAGGGATGACCTACCTGCAGCGGGTAACAACCCATTCCAGGGCCTCCTCTCTGCTAAGAGCTACAGAGACAACTGGATGACCTGCCAGCAGAGAAGAGCCACCCACCCCAGGCCTCCTCTCTGCTGAGGGCTGAACACTCATTGGGACAATCTGGCTGCAGAAAGGAGCTACCCACAATGGGTCTCTGAGCTGTTCTACTGCTCAATAAAGCTCGTCTTCGTCTTGCTCACCCTCCACGTGTCTGTGTACCTCATTCTCTCTAGTTGCAGGGCAAGAACTCGGGGCCTACCAAATGGCAAGGCAAGAAGAGCTGTAACACAAACAGGGCTGAAACGTGCCCCTTGTTCACCACGTTGTGGACAAAGAGAGGGAGAGAAGAGCTGTGGCCCTTCGGGGGGCCCAAACCTGGGAGCTCCCTAAGCCAGGGCTGTGACTCCTCTTTGAGGTCCTGTGATTCCTGGCATCTCTGAGCTTCCAGGTGCCACCACATTCCAGGCCGGCACTGGGGAAGCTGCTTGCGGTGTGCCTGGTCCAGCTGCAGCCTCACAGAGAACCGGCGCCCGTGCCGGCACCTGGAGCTGCCCGCCCCACTGCAGCAGCCGGCATGCCTGACCGTGCACAGTGGCCGGACCCCACGATCGCTCACTCAAACACCCGTGCCCGCTCCACGCCTGGGTTGTTCTTGGCAGGTGTGGGATCCAGGCCGGTAGTGTGAGCCGAACACAGGCCGAGTGGGTGGAACAAGCTGAGCAGGCCTGAGAAAATGCTGGGCAAAGGTGCCACTGGCCAGCCAGAAAAGTGACACCCCAGAGATTCTGTAACATTAGCATAAGGCCTGGCCCTCTGAGGAGTCTGGTGGCTGATTGCTGTTCTGTTGATGGAGCACCTTCTTTCTTCATCTGGTTGATGTCTTCGCTTCCTTGAAGCCCAGCACCACCGGCCCGGGACGGGGCCCCTCCGCACTCTGACTGGCCCTGGGCTCGAAGCACCAACATGGCAGACCTTTCCCCCAGCGCATGGGGGCCTCCTCCCAGGGCCAGCGACTGTGGCTTCTTTAGCCTCTGTCTCCCGAGCACCTAATGCCTGGCTCGTAGGAGAGGCTCAGAACATTTCTGAAGGAATGAATGAATGCGTGAAAATGTGTAAGTGCTCTGCAAATTGGCAAGAATTCACAAAAGTTAGTTAATATGCTTCTCCAGAGACTGAGCCTTGGGCAAACACTTAATGAAATAAACAGGGCTGGATTTCAAGGTGAAGGCCAGATTGGAGCAAGGCTTGTGGGGATGGTTATGGGGGTGGGCGTGCACATCCTCCTACATCCTCTTCTCTGCAGCCCCTCCACCAGCCCAGGGGCCCAGGATCTCCTGACTCCTCAGTCACACAGCCCGGTAGCAGCAGTGCTGTCATCTTCTTTTTATGGGAAATTTGCTCCCCACAACCCCACTGAAATGGTGTTTCTTCCTGATTATAGAATCAATCATTGTAAAACACTCAAATTTCAAACAGCAAAAATTCAACACAGAAGGTTAAAAAAAAATCCCTTCTCTGGTGGGGCGTGGTGGCTCTTGCCTGTAATCTCAGCACTTTGGAGGCTGAAGTGGGCAGATCACCTGAGGTCAGGCATTCGAGAGCAGCCCGGCCAACATGGTGAAACTCCGTCTCTATCAAAAAAATACAAAAATCACCTGGGTGTGGTTGTGTGCACCTGTTATCCCAGCTACTCGGGAGGCTGAGGTAGGAGAATCGCTTGAACATGGGAGGCAGAAGCTGCAGTGAGCCAAATTCACGCCACTGCACTCCAGCCTGGGTGACAGAGAGAGACCCTATCTCTAAGTAAATAAATACATAAATAATCCCTTCTTATCCATCCCTGTGCCCCATGAGAGAGGCACGGTTTAGACTATGTCCTCCCAGATGTTTCTCCTAGTGCATTCACTAATTTGCTTACTTGCTTAATCCATCCATCAATTTATTTATTTATTTTACAAAGGCAGGACTCTGCTAAGCATAGCTCTGCCATTTCCTTCTATCACCCGGCAACACAGAGTGGACAGTTATTTTAAAAATCTATATTGCACTCTTGTTAATGGCCATATAATGTTCTGTGCTATGCAGGAGGCATCACTTATGTGACCAGTCCTGGACTGATGGACATCTGAATTGTGCTAAATGGAAATTGCATTTTGCAGGAGGCCTGAGTGGCAAGGGCGATGGTTGGCTGGAAGAACGGTTCCTTAATGGTACAGTTTCAGGCGTAACACTAAGCAGCATTTCTTTCCTTCTTTGCTCCACATCTTTCTTTTGGTGCTGCCTTTAACAAGATGGCAGCATGACTTATGCCTGAGCTCTGCCTTGTGTCCTGCTCTCCTTTCCCAAAGGGGTGAGGGGACACCACAGGTCCCAAGCACACCCCATCCACCTCTCTTCCTGTATGGCATTGCCAGCCTGGTCTGCTTGTCTTCCCTCGCAGGGATCTGGCAGCCCCAGCCTGGCTCAGATATCCTTATTTGCTCAGCTTGGGAATTTGGCAGTGGAAGATCTTGACACATGCCGGGGCTTTGGGGAGGGCCTGGGTAAAGGCACACAGTGAAGATGAGGACAAGATGAGGTGAGGGAAGTAGGCGGGTTGCAGGAGTAACAGTGACTAGGGCAGCAGGTTATTCTGTCCCAGGAGATGGGGAGCCAGAGACGACAGTCGCTGCTGTTTGTTATGGCACTTGGGAAATTTGATGATGCAAACAAGACCTCATCCTCTGGTGACTATGAATATTCATTAGAAGCTCTTCTCTGAGCAGCTGGGATTTCCTCCAGGCTTGCTAATGAACTTCTTCCTTCAGTCCAGGAGGGCTGGGAGGCAAAGGATGGGCTGTGTTCCTTCTTCATCCTGCCTTTCCTCCCTCTCACCCTCCTCTTACCCCCGCTGACCTCAGGAGTATGGCGGAGGTAGAGCCAGGAGGGCAAGGCCTGGGGTCTATATTTGATCCCGAATTTGCAGGTTTTGCATCTGAGCTTTTTGGAGCTTGAATTCCTCTTTGTGTCCTTCTCCCCAGTGAAAATCCATGACCAAGGCTACTTCTAAAAAAAAGCCTGAGACAGGAGCATAGGGAGCTGGATGCAAAGGTGGAGATGGTTTAGAATAGGTGGGGAAACTGAGGCTAAGAGCAGAATTAGCTTGCCTGAGTCATGTAGCAATTAAGCAACACAATTGGAGTTGAACCCAGGCATCTGAATCAGAGTCCTCACATCTTAGCTCCCTGTTCACCCCTGAAACCAGATTTGACCATTGGCTGTACCCCCAGTGAAATCCCATTGTGTACTCTTTGTGTATCTGGGCCTAAGCCACCTCGTCCATGAGGCCTGCCCTCTGCACCGCAACCACCTCTGCTTCCCGGACTCTGCAGTTCCTCTAGGCTAAAACACTCAGCACTTGGCACAGATGTCCTGGCTGGGTTGTTTATCTTTATAGGGAGCACCTGTTTCTTGAAGCGGAGGGTGGGGCCCGTGTCTTATATCTTCAGCCAGAAGTGTGGGGACCTACTTTCCAATCCCAAATCAGGACATGAGGCCTGGTGACTATGACCATTCTGTAGGAACCACAGGAAAGAATGGGTGAATCAGGACTGTCCAGATTAGGATAGCCAGGAAAAAATACGTGTGCATGGACTGAATCGCAGACAAAGACTGAAAGAAGAAAGGAATCTCAGAGTTTATCTCTAGGCCAATGCATTTCAGCTTTTTTTTTTTTAGACGAAGTTCCACTTTTGTCAACCAGGCTGGAGTGCAATGGCGCGATTTTGGCTCACTGCAACCTCCGCCTCCCGGATTCAAGTGATTCTCCTACTTCAGCCTCCCGAGTAGCTGGGATTACAGGCATGTACCACCACATCCAGCTAATTTTTGTATTTTTAGTAGAGACGGGTTTTCACCATGTTGGCCAGGATGGTCTTGATCTCTTGACCTTGTGATCTGCCCGCCTTGGCCTCCCAAAGTGCTGGGATTACAGGCGTGAGCCACTGCGTCTGGCCTTTTTTTTTTTTTTAAAAAACAACCACCAAACCGTTTTCCCAAGTGCAATCTTACTGGAAGCCTGACAGATAAAACAGACAACAGTCAGGCTGCTCAGGTGCAGAATGAGATGAGGGGCCTGGAAGTCCCTCCTGCTTACTCCTCAGCAGCAACTTCTGACCAGGTTGGTTTCAAAACCATGATCTCTCCATCTCACTGGTTACACAGATTTAAAAAAACCCTGAGGCTCAGAGAGGTAAAGGATTTACTGAAAGTCACACAGCTCCGTATAACAGGAGCGGAATTAGAAACTGGTTCTCAATTGTCCTGCCAGGGGCTCTGCCCAGCATGGACCCTGAGTCTTTGAGGTGTCCTGGTCTAAAATCTGGGGGTCAGCCAGACAAGTGGGTCTCCATTCCCCTCCATCAGCCCTTGACAGTTGAGGCCTTTTTGATGCTGTTGAGTTTGGAAAGATTGGCATGGGAGAGGAGGTGGGTTTAGAAGGAGCTAGGAGTGCAGAGAGAAAGAGAGAAAACTGTTCCAAGTGGAATTTGATTTGGATAACAGTGCTTAGCGTGGGGGTCTCATTTAGTTCAGGATGAGGGGTGGGGAGAGGCAGGGAGGATACTGCTGCCGCTTTATCTCATTGAGGGAGGGGAGGGAATTGAGAATGTTCAGGGAGTGTAAGCCTAGTCCTGTGCCTCTGCAGACTTTGTCAGGGCCCTTAGTGCAGCTGCAGCCTGTGGGACCAGCCTGTCTTGTGGCTCCTGCCATTATGTTCTTAGCAAGTGCCCTGGACATTTCCAGCCCTGATGGCTGCTGGCCCTCCTGGTCCCACTTAGCTGCTCTTCTCCCCTCCCTGTGCTTTCCATGGCTTCTTCCTGGTTCAGGGCCTTTGGAGCCCTTCCTGGCTGCTTCCCCTCTTCCAGGGTTTGTAGAGAATTCCATCCGAAGCTCCTTTATGTGGCACTCAGGGACAAAAATAAGTAAACAGGAGGATGTGGAATAAAAGAAGAGGAAGGGCAAATATTGTCTCTCAGGGGAGGATTTTCATTCATCTCTAGCTATGCCTCTGGGGTTTGCCAAGACTCAAGAGAGCAGGCAGGGTTTGGTCGGCTGGGACTCATCAGCTGGTGGCTAATTGTCTTCCCTGGAGTGGTGCCCAAACCCCACTCTGCAGACTGCCATGGCCTTTCCAAGCCACCTCTGCCTTCTCAGTTGGAGATGTTGTATTCTTCTATCATCGATCCATCCATCCATCCATCCCTGCATCCACTCATCCATCCCTCCATCCATTCATCCATCCATGCATGCATCCAGTAAATGGTTCTTAGGAGTGCCTACCAGAACCAAGCACGGTGCTAGGTGCTGGACACACAGAGATAAGGCATCAGGAAACTCACTGCTCAAGAAACGGTGAATGGGTAATAGCAGCTATAATACAAAGCGCAACAGGGATTTTGAGTTAGTTCTAGATTGGATTTATGCCTCCACCCCTCATTTGATAGTTAACGGTGTGATCGTGTGTGAATTACTTAACCTCTCTGAGCCAGGACCCTCAAGGAAGGCCTCCCAGAGTACTGACACCTGAGAGAGGCACTGAGGCAAGAGGGGTTCCGCTGAGCCAGGATGGGAGAGTGCAGGGTGTCGCCCACAGAAAGGAGTGGAGCTTGGTTAGGGATGTGTGGGAGCACTAGTGAGGGGCAGAATGGAGAGGCTGGGGGCTGGGGCCAGGTGGGGAGGGCATTGACTACCAGGCCAGGAAGGAGTTGGTTCAGGAGACCAGGAGGGTTTTTGAGCAGGAGAGTGAGACGCAGCTCCTTGGGTCCCAGGGCAGAGCTAGCCTTCCAGTCCCTTGGTGCCTAAGCCACGAGCTTCCTCTCAGAACCATAAATCAGGATCTAATGATGAGATTCCTAGGGGAGGACCCGCTCAGTGTCAGGACTAGCTAGGTGACCTTGGTGAATCACTTTGCTTCTTTGGGTCTCAGGGTCATTATCAGGTAAAAATAGAAACTTGAATGCAGTCCTCCCTCCAGCATTGGGTTCCGTCACTAGCATCTCTTCTGCAGTCTCTTTGTGCCTGCGTCTTTCTGCCTGTCCTCCTTCCTGCTTTGTCTATCCATGGCCTGTGAGCAGGGTGGAGAAGCCGATTTGCTTTTGCTCCCTGTTGTACCAGGGCGGGGTGGATCAGCACCTCCTTCCTGGGCACTGAGTTTCCCAGCTTTGCTGTTAGGCAGCTACTGCCCGTGAAGGTGAAACAGCTCTCACCTCCCTTCAGGGCTCCTGGGCACAGCTATCTATGAGCTGACGCTGGCACTTCCTCTCACCTCCCCAGGGCACTGGGGAGTCAGTGGGCAGGACAGCAGGCCTGGCTGGGTCAGAGAGTGCACAGCATTCACCCAGGTGGGTGATGTCCCAGCCTGAAGCCCCTCTGAACTCTGACAGCAGGCAGCCAGGGAGGACAGGAGAGCTTCCTTGGTGAGTAGGAGCAGTTGCTTGGTGGGCCCCACCCCGAGGCAAGGCCCTGTTCCTGGGGAGAGTTTGTTCTGGCTGGCAGAACTTTCCGAGTTGGTGCCTGTGGCTGGGAATCTTCCATGGGAGTTTGGGTAGGGGGCACAAAGGCAATGGGTGGCTGGGCGTGGTGGCTCACGTCTGTAATCCCAGCACTTTGGAAGGCCGAGGCAGGCTGATCACTTGAGGTCAGGGGCTCGAGATCAGCCTGGCCAACATGGAGAAACCCTGTCTCTCTAAAAAAAAAAATTAGCCACGTGTGGTGGTAGGCGCCTGTAATCCCAGCCACTCAAGAGGCTGAGGCAGAATTGCTTGAACCTGGGAGGTGGAGGTTGCAGTGAGCTGAGATCGTGCCACTGCACTCCAGCCTGGGTGACAGAGCAAGACATGGTCTTAAGCAAGCAAACAAACAAACAAAGAAAAACAAAGGCAATAGGTGACATCTTTTCTCCCTGCTTGGATGAAGCGAGTCACACAGCCAGGACTGGCTTGATGAGTCGGTACAGGAGGAATCTTCCCACATTGGATTAGAAAGGTTACAGGGAAGGCCTTCCTGCCCACCTCAAATATCGCCCCTAGTACACCTGGAGACCCCAGTTAAAAGTAATTACCCCTGGCAGAGGCCATACCTTAAAGTGACATTAGTGCATGCATTAGATTCCCCAATGGCTGACTGAGAGTTGGAGAGGCCTTTGCAGGTGGTAAGGGGCAGTGCCAGGGGCCCCAGGGGTAGGGAAATGAAACCAGAAAAGGTAAAATAAATAAATGAATTTAAAAAAAAAAGGCTGGGCACGGTGGCTCATGCCTGTAATCCCAGCATTTTGGGAGGCCGAGGGTGATGGATCACGAGGTCAGGAGTTCGAGACCAGCCTGACAAACATGGTGAAACTCCACCTCTACTAAAAAAATTAGCTGGGTGTTAATTTTTGTATTTTGTAAAAACACAAAATACAAAAATTAGGTGGTGCATGCCTAAATACAAAAATTAGGTGGTGCATGCCTGTAATCCCAGCTATTCAGGAGGCTGAGGCAGGAGAATCACTTGAACCCGGGAGGTGGAGGTTGCAGTGAGCTGAGATCACGCCATTGCACTCCAACTTGGGCAACAGAGCAAGACTCTGTCTCAAAAAAAACAAAACACAAACAAACAAACAAAACCCAACCAAACAAAAGAAAAAAAAAAAAAGACAGTCTTCTGACCACTTCCACTCCCACAGCGACCACAAAGTCCTCTGTATCCATCCATCCCAGGGAGGCGGCTGGGCTGAGACAGTTTCCTCTGCAGCTAAATCAAGAAAGGCTTTGATGGTGCAGAGTGAGGGTGGGGTGAAGAAACCAGCTCCAGTGGGGCTCACCTTCTGTCTCCTTTGTTTTTTAGCTGAGTGGCCCTGGGCAGGTGACTTATCCCCTCCAGCCTCAGTTTCTCCATCTGTAAGAAATCATTACCAATTACCAATTCCATAAGGGTGCTGGGCAAATTTAGTGAGACAATGTGGCGTATTCAGAATGGTGCCCTGTAAGTGCAGAGAAGGTGTGGCTGCCCCGGTCGGGGAGGGTCCAGGCCTATGTTCCATGAAACCCCTGTCTCCCTATCTGCCTATTCCTGGGGCTGCCGATCAGTCTTTCTTAATAAGCCTCTCTTTATCTGCCCCTCTTCTTCGCCATTGCTCAGCTCGTCCTGTATCTCTGGCCGCTGTCATGTTATCTCCCTGTCTATCTTGTTCCTATCTCTGCTCTGTGCCTGGCTCCATCTCTCCCCCCCTCCATCCCATCCTCCCTCCTTGCTCTGGGTTTCTCCTTGCCATCTGTCTGGCAAACCCTAGTCCTATGGACCCCCGCCCCAGCCCATCACTGTCACCCCCTCCCCACAGCCCCCCGGGACTTTCCCGCCCGAGCCTAGCTCCCTGTGCCCATCTTCCTGTGCCCCCTCTTTCCCACAACAGCCCTGGCCTGAGCCCTTTCCTGGCACTCCCACCGCACCCCGAGCAGGCGGCGTGGAGTGGAGCAATGCAGGCAGATGAGGGGGAGTGCGGTCTCCCGAGGTGAGGGTCGGGCCTGCTAATTTCCCCGCTCTGGGTGGAAGACGCATAGGCCTCATTCAATTATGTCACATCCACTCAGCCGCTCCACCCAGATGATACAGACCAGCCCGCTCACCCTCCCCTGCCAGGACCTAATGGAGAGAGATCTTCTTCGGCCTGGCCGACCACAGGGTCCTCCTGGACCTGTATGGGCCCAGCCTGTCTGGCCTCAGGGCTCTTGGCCCATTGCGATTTGCTGTTCACTCCAATTACACCCAACAATTGGCCTCTGGAGTTTGTCCCTCTCACTGTAATCATTATGGAATTGGATCTCAGGGCCTCTCATTCCATTACTGCCCCCTCCCCATGTGGCCAAGGCCTGCAGGAAGCAGGCTGGTCTTGCCCCTCCCATGAGGCCCCAGCCCGTGGGTAAGCAGACCAGGGAGGTGACCGCGGGGACACGGGGCCTGCTTCTCCCTTTTGAAATACACACCTGAGGGCATCACCATGGTGTTCATTCCAGGCATCAGTTCTTTACTGACTCAAGGCTGCGCCAGGTGCTGTGGGAGATTCCAGAGAAGCCCCAAACCCTTCCCATTCCTCAAGAAGTTCAGTCTGGGGAGACGAAGCCAACAGAATGAAACAATTATGCCCAGTGCTGGCCATAAATAGAAGTGGATTCAGGAAACAGAAGATCAGCTATCTGGAGGACACACATTTATTGGGAGTTTACTGGGTGGCAGATTCTTTCATGTGCATGATGTCATTCAATCCTCACCAGTCTGGAAGGAAGGGATTGTCTGCATGTTTGAGGGGTCTGGGGGTGGAAACAGGCCCAGAGTCATTGAGAGGCTTGTCTGAACTCAAGTTGCTGGTAAGTGACACAGCCAGCACTCAGCGCCTTAGGGTCAAATCGTTTATTTCCCGGCATCCTGTAGGAGCTGCCGTGTTTAGGGTAGGCTCTGAGGCAGGATAGGATGGGCAGAGGGGAGGAGGGAGGACCTTGGGTGGGGGCAGCTGGAGCGAATTTAGAAATAAGGACATTTCAGCCAGATGCGGTGGCTCATGCCTGTAATCCCAGCACTTTGGGAGGCTGAGGCGGGCAGGTCATGAGGTCAGGAGATCGGGACCATCCTGGCCAACATGGTGAAACCCTGTCTCTATTAAAAATACAAAAATTAACTGGGCGTGGTGGTGCGTGCCTGTAATCCCAGCTACTCAGGAGGCTGAGGCGGAAGAATCGCTTGAGCCTGGGAGGCGGAGGTTGCAGTGAGCCGAGATCGCGCCATTGCACTCCAGCCTGGCTACATAGAGGGACTCTGTCTCAAAAAAAAAGGACATTTCAGGAAACAACAGATGCTGGTGAGGCTATGGAGAAATAGGAATGCTTTTACGCTGTTGGTGGGAGTACAAATTAGTTCAACCATTGTGGAAGACAGTGTGGCGATTCCTCAAGAATCTAGAACTAGAAATACCATTTGACCCAGCAATCCCATTACTGGGTATATACCCAAAGGAATATAAATCATTCTACTATAAAGGCACATACACACGTGTTTATTGCAGCACTGTTTACAATAGCAAAGACTTGGAACCAACCTAAATGCCCATCAATGATAGACTGGATAAAGAAAATGTGGCACATAGACACCCTGGAATACTATGCAGCCATAAGAAAGAATGAGATCATGTCCTTTGCAGGAACACAGATGAAGCTGGAAGCCATCATTCTCAGCAAATTAACACAGGAACAGAAAACAAAACACCGCATATTCTTATTTATAAGTGGGAGTTGAACAATGGAGAACACACAGACACAGGGACGGCAACATTACACACTGGGGCCTGTTCGGGGGGTTGGGGGCAAGGGGAGGAAGAGCATTAGAACAAATACCTAATGCATGCAGTGCTTAAAACCTAGATGACTGGTTGATAGGTGCAGCAAGCCACCATGGCACATTGATACCTATATAACAAACCTGCATGTTCTGCACGTGTATCCTAGAACTTAAACTAAAAAAATGAAAAGAAAGAAGGACATTGATGGGGGTAAAGTGAGAGGGCTGCCGGCGGGGCGGGGGATGCACTGTGGGGAATATGAGAAATGTGGCTGGTTAAGGAAAGTGGGGGCCTTGCATGGCTCACAGAAGAGTCTGGGTCTCAAAATTTGGCAGAAAGGATCACTTGCAAGAGAATGAGCAGCAGACCAGTACAGTGGGATGGTTCGTCCCTCAAAAAGACATGTCTACGTTCTGACCCCTGGTACCAGGGATTGTGAACTTATTTGAAAATGGGGTCTTTGCAGATGCAATTAAGGATCTGTAGGTAAGATCATCCTGGATTTAGGGTGGGCCCTACATTCAATGACTGCTGTCCTTCTAAGATTAAGGACAGGGCAATCTGAGACACAGAGGAGAAGGCCAGGAGAAGACAGAGGCAGAGACTGGAGTGAATCAGCCACAAGCCAGCCAATGCTGGGAGCTGCCAGAAGCTGGGAAAGGCAAGGAAGGATCCTCCCCTAAAGTCTTTGGTCCTGCTAACACTGTGACTTCAGACGTCTGGCCTCCAGGACTGTGAGAGAATAAATCTTTGTTGTTCTAAGTCACCCAGTGTGGGGTAATTTGTTGCAGCAATCACAAGAAACTAATACCGGCTGGAAGGAGTCTATTTGTCCCACACAAGGAAAGTGACAGGCAGGGACAGCAAGTGGGGAGCTGCTTTGCCAGGACAGTTTGGGGTCCACCCTCAATCCAGGGTGATGGTCTTCTCCCCACCGATGTCCCCTGAGGCCTCGTGGAGTGCCCCCGACATGGCTCATGGCAGCAGGACTGAATAGGGGATTCAGCCCCCTGCCCCTTGCCATTGGCCGGGGAGGACATGCTGAATCCCAGAACGAGGGTCCTCAGAGAGGCCGGGGGAGGCAGTTTTAGGCTGCACAGAAAGAGGCCCTCCTCACACTGTGGGTAGTAAACATAGGATCGCATCAGCCCTTGAGAGGAGGTCCGCTAGAAATGGAAACAGGTTCCCTAGGGGCTGCGTTGACTTGGCGGACAGTGGCTCTGTGACATGGTATTAAGGGGAATGAGGGATGCTCCAGGATGAGCATAAGGAAAACCAACTGCACTAATTCCCTCCCTCTCCACCGGCCCTCGGGGATACATGGGGTGCCTGTCACAGGGAGGAAGCCTGGTCTCCCTGAGTGGCTCCTGGACTCTATTTCCAGCTTGAACTTAAAGAGCAGAATCCAGGGAGATAAGCCTGAGTTTGGTTAAGTGTGAGTTTGGTTTTGAGAGACATTTACAACAAATTGAGAAATCTCCGTGGGAGTTGATGACAGAGAGTGAGGTCAACAGCAGGTATGGAAGTTAAGTGAAAAGCATCTTACAGCAAGGGCTAGGGCCGGGCGCGGTGCCTCACACCTGTAATCCCAGCACTTTGGGAGGCTGAGGCAGGTGGATCACTTGAGGTCAGGAGTTCGAGACCAGTCAGACCAACATGGTGAAACCCCATCTCTACTAAAAATACAAAAATCAGCTGGGTGTAGTGGCATGTGCCTGTGGTACCAGTTACTCAGAGGGCTGAATCACCAGAATAGCTTGAATCTGGGAGGCGGAGGTTGCAGTGAGCCAAGATCATGCCATTTCACTCCAGCCTGGCGACAGAGAGAGACTCTGCCTCAAAAGGAAAAAAAAAAAAAAAAAAAGCAAGGGCTCTGAATAGAGAGATGTGGGGCTTGAATGTTATCAAATGCTCCTCTGTTTGGAGGCTGGCTTGTGCGCGCGGGGAAGGAGAAATGGAAAAGCACATCGAAGAGGGAGAGGAAGTGAGGCTGGGGCCACTTATCTGACCACAGGCCTCAGTGCCCAGAATGTTCCTCTCTTTCCTCCCTGCTGATTGTAGCTGTTTGGTTGTGGTTTTTTCCTTCATCGAGGGCGAGGTGTTTTCCAGCACCACCCTCTGCCAGAGCCGTCCTGTACCACACTCCCCTCTCTGCCTGCCTCCCTCCCTCCTTCCTGAACAGCACTAAAAGGGAGACCCAGATAATTGTCAGCAGCCGAGGCCTCCGACTTGCTTCCAGTCTGTCTGTGAGGGAATGCTCTTAGTGAGGCTGCCTCAGTTTCTCTTTTTAAAATGGGGGCAGTTATTCTGGGATTTGCTCTGTTCAGAACTGACGCAGAACAGGATATCTTGGGCTGGGTGTGGTCACTCACGCCTGTAATCCCAGCATTTTGGGAGGCCAAGGTGGGAGGATTGCTTGAGCCGAGGAGTTCGAGGCTAGCCTTGGCAACATGGCAAGACCCTGTTTCTACAAAAAATACAAAAATTAGCTGGGCATGGGGACACACACCTGTAGTTCCAGCTACTTGGGAGACTGAAGCAGGAGGACTGCTTGAGCCCAGGAGGTTGAGGCTGCAGTGAACTGTGATTGTGCCACTGTGCTCCAGCCTGGGTGACAGTTGGAAAAAAAAAAAAAAAAAAAAAGGATCTTCCTATCTGTCCCTCTCTGTGGCTCTAGTTTCTTCCTCCTCAGCTGGGAGCCTGCCAAAAGCTGACTGTCTGTGTGTATGTGATGTGTGTGGGTGTGTGTGCTCCTGTGTACTCTCACATAGCTGAGCTTGGGGTGCTGAGCACTGGTCTGCCAGCAGGCCTCATTTGCTGGGTCAGTGTCCTTTCTCCTTGCAACACACCTTTACCAAGCTTTCAAACAAACCACAGTGAGGGGTTCTGGGCTGTGTCCAACCAACACTCTTGCTCCCCCAGTCTCTGCCCACATCTGCTCAGGACCCCCAAGGCCTATATATGCCTAATGTCTTAAAGTCATCCCTCCCAGAACATTACTGCTGCAAGGGTCTGGAAGAACCTAGCCTAGTCCCTTGGGTTTCAGATAAGGATGCTGAGGTTGAGAGAGGACGTGGCTGTCCAAGGTCACATAGCTAGCGCTCGGCAGAGCTGGGGCCAGGACCTGGACCAGTCATGTAGATGCTCAGGTGGGGTGTGTGCTGGCACCCCTTCAAACAGGCTTTGCAAAATACATGTTCCACGCTCTGTCCGTGGGGTTGGAGTTGGTGCTTAAGGGAAGTGTATGGGAGAGTTCCTACCAATCCCCGTCCATTTCAGTGGAAGCGGGGACCAAGATACTGAAGAAGCCAAGGGTAGAGGCCCAATTTTGGGCACCATATGGCTTATTTGTTGCATTTTTTTGAGACAGAGTCTCGCTCTGTCGCCCAGGCTGGAGTGCAGTGGCGTGATCTCGGTGCACTGCAAGCTCTGCCTCCCGGGTTCATGCCATTCTCCTGCCTCAGCCTCCCGAGTAGGGGGGACTACAGGCACCTGCCACCACGGCTAGCTAATTTTTTGTATTTTTAGTAGCGACGGGGTTTCACCATGTTAGCCAGGATGGTCTCAATCTCCTGACCTTGTGATCCACTCACCTCGGCCTCCCAAAGTGCTGGGATTACAGGCGTGACCCACCGTGCCCGGTCTTTTTTTTTCTTTTTTAAACAGGGTTTTGCTCTGTCGCTCAGGCTGGAGTGCGGTGGTGCGATCTGGGCTCACTGCAACCTCTGCCTCCCGGGCTTAAGTGGTTCTCCTGCCTCAGCCTCCCGAGTAGCTGGGACTACAGGCATGCACCACCACGATCGCCTAATTTCTGTATTTTTTGGTAGAGACGGGGTTTCACCATGTTGACCAGGCTGGTCTCAAACTGCTGACCTCAGGGGATATGCCTTCCTTGGACTCCCAAAGTGTTGGGATTACAGGCGTGAGTAATACAGGCATGTGCCTGGCTGCAATGATATTTTTGTGTCCCTTGCAGATTTGTGCCCAGGTGTCCCGCCCCCTTAATGCAGCCTGCTGGTCTGGAGCTCTGAGCCCTGCCTCCCCGCTCCAGCCTGCTTTCCTTCGAGCCCCAGCATCTTGCTCATTGCACAGGGATGTCGTGTGCCACGGGGGCTCCCCTCTCCAGGAGATGTCACAAAGACCCTGTGACATCTTTGAGCCTCCTTCCTGGTCTCTGTCCCCTGGCCTTCCTCCTCTTCTGGCTCCTTCCTTCCCAATTCTTTTTTTTTTTTTTTTTTTTTTGAGATGGAATCTCGCTCTGTCGCCCAGGCTGGAATGCAGTGGCGCGATCTCAGCTCACTGCAAGCTCCGCCTCCTGGGTTCACGTCATTCTCCCACCTCAGCCTCCCGAGCAGCTGGGACTACAGGCGCCCTCCGCCACGCCCGGCTAATTTTTTGTATCTTTTAGTAGAGATGGGTTTTCACCGTGTTAGCCAGGATGGTCTTGGTGTTCCAACCTCCTTATCCACCTGCCTGAGTCTCCCAAAGTGCTGGGATTACAGGCGTGAGCCACCGCACCCGGCCCTTCCTTCCCAATTCTTTTGTCTCCACGGCCTCTTTGACACCTCCTACTTCTCCAAGCTCCCTGGCCTAGACTAATCTGGCACTTTTCCTTCCCATGTGTCTCTCTAAAGCTCCTTCCTCAGACTTTTGCATTCTCAGAGCTGTGACAGCTTCATCCCCATCTAAGTCCCAGCTGTGTTTCCTGTCCCCCATGCGGACTCTGGCCTGTCCCCTCCAGCCCTGGCACCTACCTTTGTGTGACTGAGAGGGACCACTATCTTTCTGCTCGATTTCTCTGACTATCTGAGGGTGTCTCATCAGAGACTCAGGTCTTTGGCTTAACTGCAGGTGCCCCTGGGAGTGGCCCCATAGGACACTGTTGTCAGTGCTGGTATCTTTTTGGGTAAAATGTGGTGTCTAAGTTTCAGTGTGAGCTCATATCCAGCTGTCAGACAATGAGGAATGAGTGTTTGGCGGATGCGTAGCAAGTGCAGATTGTCTAGGGCAGGAGTGGGTAAACCTTTTCTGTAAAAGACCCCAGAGTAAAGAGGCTGTCGGTAGTAAAAACCTATCTAGAATAGTCTCTGCAGGCCCATAAGGTCTCTGTTGCAACTGTGCAGTTCTGCTGGGGTGGCAGAAGAGCAGCCCCAGCAGTGGCATGAGTGATCTGTGCCCCCAAGTTCACATGTTGAATTCCGAGCCTCAGAATGTGACCACGTGTGGAGACAGGGCCATTAAGGAGGTTATTAGGCTAAAATGAGGTCACTAGAGTGGGCCTTGATCCAATGTGACTGGTTGACTGGTGTCCTCATAAGAACAGGAGCTGAAGACACTGACACACACAGAGGGAAGACCACGTGAAGACAGGAAGATGGCCATCTCCAAGCCAAGGAGAGAGGCCTCAGAAGGAACCAACCCTGGCAACAGCTCCATCTAGGACGAGCAGACTCCAGAACTATTAGACAGTAAGTTTCTCTTGTCTAAGCTACCCAGTCCGTGCTACTTTGGTGTTTTGTTAAGGCAGCCCTCACAAAGTAATACAGGCAGTTATGAAACAAATGAGTGTGGTCTTGTTCCAATAAAACTTTACTATGGGCTGGGTATGGTGGCTCACACCTGTAATCCCAGAACTTTGGGAGGCTAAAGTGGGCAGATTACTTGAACCCAGGAGTTAGAGAACAGCCTGGGCAACATGGTGAGACCATGTCTCTACAAAAATTACATTAAAAAAATACCTTGGCATGATGACACATGCCTTTAGTCCCAGCTACTTGGGAGGCTGAGGCAAGATGATTGCTTGAGTCCAGGATGTGGTGGCTGCAGAGAGCCACGATAATTCCACTGCACTCCAGCCTGGGTGACAGAGTGAGACGCTGTCTCAAAATCAAAACAAAACAAACACAACTTATGAACATTGAAATTCAAATTCCATATTATTTTCACATGCGATAACATATTATTCTTTTGGTTTCTCTCCCACTTCACCACTTACAAATTCAAAAAAATGCCAGGCATGGTGGCTCATGCCTGTAACCCCAGCAATTTGGTAGGCTGAGGTGGGCGGATCATGAGGTCAGGAGATCGAGACCATCCTGGCTAACACAGTGAAACCCCATCTCTACTAAAAATACAAAAAATTAGCTGGGCGTGGTGGTGGGCGCCCGTAGTCCCAGCTACTTGGGAGGCCGAGGCAGGAGAATGGCATGAACCTGGGGCGCGGAGCTTGCAGTGAGCGGAGATCTCGCCACTGCACTCCGGCCTGGGCGACACAGTGGAACTCCAACTGAAAAAAAAAAAAAAAAAAAAAAAAAAAAAAAAATTTCAAAAAAGCATTCTCAGCTTGTGGACTGTGCAGAAACAGGTAGGGTGAGCTGCATCCGGCCTACAGGCTGCAGCCTGCCATCCCCTGGCCTGGAGCTGTGGGATGTGGAGGTCAGAGTGAGCTGAGGCTGGGAGGGTAGACCAGATCCACATGGGCAGAGTCTTGAGGGTTTCTTGAGCTTTAAATTTCATGGTGAATGAGAGTTGCTGAACATTTGAGAGCTGGGAAGTGCTGTGACTAAGACAGGATTTTCAAGGCAAAGCTAATTTTCCTTGATGTAGGAGATGGAAAGAGCTGGGATGTCTGCTTTCTTGCTGGAGCCAGAGAGGTGCTAGTACAGCTAAGGTTGTTATTATCTCTTTAAGATTTCTTTCTCCTTTCTCCCCCAGTGAAATATTTTGCAATTGTGTAGACAGAACCTTGTCTCCAGAAACTGCTACCCATCGTTCTTAAAATACCTTCCCCTGTAGAGACTCGGGTTCCTGGATTGTAGCTACCTTTTCTCCAAATGTCTGGAAATTAGACGTTCTAAAGTCTTCAACACGTGTCTCTCTGCTGTTCTCTTTCTGGGCTGCTCTGAAGTCTAAGATGACATGTTCACTTTCTTCTAAGATCCTGTCTCTTCTGTCTATGGTTTCTGTCATTTCAGGTTCCCAGTAACTTCTTCCTGGTGGATCAGAATTAATCCTGAAAAGACTGTTGCCTTTGTTACCTCCTAAACCTTCTGGGGATGAAAGTGTGATCAAGGTGAGTCGAGAGGCTTTGAAATGCTCTGTTTCTAAGACAGTGTGTTTGAATCAGTGCTAATGTGTCTTGATTCTCTGCTGGGTTTGTGATCTGTATCAGGAAAGCATCATTCTGTTTTGACGCCTCAAAATAGGAGGAAGAGAATGGCATCTGGGGTCCCAGGACAGACATTTTCTGTTATCTGAAACCTGGTACGTGGAACCATTTAGCACTGCTCTGGTCCTGAAAGGCAAGTGGCAGAGAAGCAAGAATGAGGGTAGTCCTACCAATTCACAGGGGGAAGAAAATCCGGCTCAGAGAGAGAGACAGCCAGTCCCCAGCAAGTCAGAGAAACAACACAATCTCATCTGCTGTGATGCTCCACGGTCACCAACACCCCTAGAGTCCCTGTTGGACCTACATGAGTCTTGCTTGCAGGAGGAAGTCCAGACTCCACCGCCAGCTCCTACTATCTCATCAACAGGCATCTCTACCCCGTTTCCTGATCCTCCATTTTAGGCAGAAAGGGGCGCTTACTCTTTCCTGTTCAGCTCCTGTTTCTGGACCTTCGCATGTACTGTCCTCTGTCCCGGCGCCTTTCCTTTTCCTCTCATCTTTCTAGGTCATGGCGGTCTTGGAGGCCCAGCAGGATCCCTTACCAAACTTTTAAACAAACCACAGTGAGGTTTGTTCCTCAGCAAGGCCCTTTCTAACCACTCAGGTCTCTCCTTCCTCTGACCTGGAAGCTCCTGTTGCCTGGACTCTTCGTTGGCACACATTGTCTTATTATATCTAATACTGATACTTGGCATTTCATAAATTGCTTTGTCTCCACCAGGAGATCACAAGGGCAGGAGTTGTCTTAGGAATCTTTGTGTGCCTGTAACATTTAGCATGGTGCTAGAACGTGGAGATTGCTCAGTGCATCATGTGGGCAGTCAGGAAGGAAGAAGGAAGGAGGGAAGGAGAGAAGGAGAGAAGAGAGAAGGAGGGAAGGACAGAAGGAGGGAAGGAGGGAAAGGAAGGTGAGAAGAAAGGAAGGGAAGAAGGAGGGAAGGAGGGAAGGAGAGGAGGAGGGAAGGAGAGAAGGGAAGGAGGGAAGAAGAGGAGGAGGGAAGGAAGAAAGAAGAAGAGAGAAGGAAGGAGGGAAGGAAGAAAAAGGGGAGGAAGAACAGAAGGTGGGAAGGAAGGAGAGAAGAAACGCGGCTCAATGCCAAAACCTTTCATGCTTTTGGGACAGAGAAAAGTGCAGTCTCTAGGAAGGGAAGTGAGTGGGGAATTGGGGTTGGGTGACCTCCTGGGTGGGGAGCCAGGAGGGAAGTTAGCGCTGGGTGACATGGAACCTGGGAAGGACCAGTTCCACTCTGGCAGCCATGTCATCCGAGTATGTGTGTGGAGGTGATGAGGGGAGTGCAGGAGACGGGGGCCACACTTCCCCAGTCATGCCTCTATTGTATTTCTACCAGTGGTGGTGAGTAAAGCTGGGCTGGGGGAGGTGAGTGTTGATGTCTTTGGTGACAGGAGATAAATGAATTCATCCTAAACAGTGGCTCCTTTTCCAGTACTACAGCAGCTCAACTCTTGACTTTGCTGCCTTGGGGTTTTAATTAAATGTCAAATATAATTTAGGGCTGGAGTGTTGATGTGTGTGTGAACATGAAGTCCAACGTCTCATCTTTATGGGTCTCCCTGGTACTTGCCTAATTTGGGGGGTTAATTGGTCACTCTTTATTTGAGTGCCCCATGAGAAAACACTTGATTTCCCCTCTCCCCTCATCCTTGGTTTTGAAATAATAGTTGGATGAGAAGAAAAAAAAAAAAAAAAAGTGGCTCACGCCTATAATCCCAGCACTTTGGGAGGCTAAGACAGGTGGATCACCTGAGGTCAGGGCTTTGAGACCAGCCTGGCCAACATGGTGAAACCCCGTCTCTACTAAAAATACAAAAATTAGGCCAGTCACGGTGACTCATGCCTGTAATCCCAGCACTTTGGGAGGCTGAGGTGGGTGGATCACGAGGTCAGGAGATCGAGACCATCCTGGCTAACACGGTGAAACCCCGTTTCTACTAAAAAAATACAAAAAAATTAGCTGGGTGTGGTGGCGGGCGTCTATAGTGTCAGCTCCTTGGGAGGCTGAGGCAGGAGAATGGCGTGAACCCAGGATGTGGAGCTTGCAGTGAGCTGAGATTGCGCCACTGCACTCCAGCCTGGGCAACAGAGCAAGGCTCCATCTCAAAAAAAAATAATAAAATAAAATAAAATAAAAATTAAAAAATTAGCCAGGCATGGTGGTGGGCGTCTGTAATCCCAGCTACTCGGGAGGTTGAGGCAGGAGAGTCGCTTGAGCTTGGGAGGCAGAGGTTGCAGCAAGCCTAGATCGTACCATGGCACTCCAGCCTGGGCGACAAGAGCAAAACTCCGTCTCAAAACAAGAGCAAAACTCCGTCTCAAAACAAAGTGAAACAAAACAAAAAAATCCCCCTTAAACTTGCATATATGTTATATGTAGAGAAAGAGGCAGATTGGGACCTAGGTCATTTGGGACCTACAGAAATATGGACATTTGATCTGCAATTTTTCTTCCCAAATCAGGCTGGGAGTGGCATAGCTATTGACCCATTTTCTCTGCTCAGTTCTTGGGATCTGATCAAGTGTCCCTCCGTTCCGTGCTTGGGCCTTGATCAAGCATCCCACCAGCTTTCCCCTGCCAATTCTGTGGAAGTGTGAAGAGCATAGAAGCCAGGACAGGCCTCCTTGTTGTTGGAGGGAGTCAGCCACAGGCTAAGTTCTCTCATTGTGCAGTGCGGACTCTGACGCCCAGGGAGGGAAGGGATCCAGCTGACGTCATAGCTGGGAACATGGCTGCAACCTTTCTGAATAGTGATTGATTGAAGCAGCGTGGGTCTCATGGAAATAATTAGGGTAACATCATGTCAATTCAATTCAACAAGTATTAATTGGTGACTGTATTAGAGGCTGTTAGATACCACAAAATTGTACCGACGTCATCTATGTCTGTAAGGGGGTCAGGGTCCTTCCTTTATGTGATGGATACAATTATTTCCCCAAACCCAAATATGATGACCATCTGACGTCATTGTTTGAAGCTTTGTGAACCTCTCCTTTGAACTTTGCGTGACAAAGTGGGTGTTTTCTATTCTTCTCCTAGCCCTCCTGGGTGGCCTCTTTCCCTCCACTGTGTAATGCACAGTCCATTCTCCAGACAAACCGAACCTCTTCCAGGTCCCAGGCATGGCTGATTGCACATGGCTGATTGCACCTGACCTCTCCCACCTGGGTTGGTTCATACTGCCTTGGGTTGTGAGTAGAGGATACTGGAGTAAGTGGGCTTAAACATATACGACTTCATATGTCTCATGTGATAAGAGGGCAGGCAGTGGCCAAACACTGGCTGTTCAGAAATGCCGCCATAATTTCAAATTCCCTCTCCCTTTCTACTCTACTGTCTTTAGCTTGTTGGCTTTTTGTCCTCATGCTCAATACCTGATGGTCACAAGATGGCTATAGAGACTTTAGGCATCACATTTGCATTCAAGACAGGAGGAAAGGAAAGGACAGCAGCAAATTCATCTGCACTTTAGCTCAGGAAAGCAAATGCTGTCCCAGAATCCTCCCTGGCAGACCCCCTCTTATTACCTTAAAAAAGAGAGATCTGGGGTGTTGCTGTGTTGGCTAGGCTGGTCTCAAACTCCTGGCCTCAAGTGATCTTCCTGCCTTGGCCTCCCCAAGTGCTGAGATGAGATCACAGGTGTGAGCCATTGCACCCGACCCCCTCTTACTACCTTTATTGGCCAGGGGCAGTTGACCTGCCCACTGCCAGGTGCAAGAGAGGCTGGAAAACCAAGACTCTGGCAAATGGGCATAACGATTTTGCAACGGGCTCAGACCAGTCCTGGAGAGGCACCTGGGCCTGAGCACAGTGCACCCTAAGTAGAACTGGGTCAGCTAGGAAGAAAGGGACAATGAAGGTGATGGGCAGGCAAGCAAAGGGACAATGAAGGTGATGGGCAGGCAAGCAGTCCCCATTGCATCTCTTCTTTCTCTTCTCAGAGTTAACTCCTACCTGGTCTTCAGGATTCAGCCCAGATTTGATAACATCTAGGAAGTCTTTTTGGATCTTTGGGAGAACCAGCTGCTACCTCCTCTGTGCCTGGACACTTTGTTGTTTCCTAAATTGTAGCATTTTCTCCTTTGCTGATGTTTATTTGTGTATCTGTCTCTCTCTTCTCCTGCCCAGTAAGTTCACCTGTGTGGAAGCTGGGGCCGTCAGTTTCCTGCGTATTTCCCTCAGACCTTACCCTTACTGAGAAGTTTGCTCTGGGAACTTCACCTGCCACTGTTGCATCTCTTTGCACGAGGGATTTTTCTGGAAGGTTACTCCACTCCCCTGAGTGAGTGGAGCAGGCTGGAAGGGCTGGGGCACTAATACCCCTCAGGAACAGCTTGAATCAATGCTGATGGGGAGCGGTTTGAGAGATACTTCAGCTTCCTCAATCCTAAAATGGGGATAATTTTGAGGTGCGCTTTACACTATTTTCCAGAGCTTCTCCATGGGATTGGGCTTCCACTGAGGTAACAGGCTTAATAAAATGCATCTTCTGGATCACTTCCCTTCATCCTGCTGGTGTTCTCTGCACTTCCCAGGTTAACCAGAGACACTGTGATCCTCAGCTCAGGACTGCTCCTGGGACCATCCGAACTGGGACGGTATCTGTCACTTCTGTATTCCCAGATATTAGCATAGTGCTTGCTTTACAGCAGACCACCAGAAATTCTGTGGAATGAATACCTGAGGAGCTGGGGAGGCAAGACTCTATGTTTGCTACATACATAGAGTTTTGAGGCAAAACACCTCAGGCAGCGTTACTGTAGAGACATTTGGCTGGGCCCAGAGGCTCACACCTGTTCTCCCAGCACTTTGGGAGGCTGGGGAGGCAGCAAGACCAGCCTGGGCAACAAAGTGAGACCCCATCTCTACAAAAAGATAAAAAAATTAGCCAGGTATGGTGGTGCATACCTGTGGTCCCAGCTACTTGGGAGGCTGAGATGTGAGGATCACTTGAGTCCAGGAGGTTGAGGCTGAACTGAGCTGTGATCGTGCCATTGCACTCCAGCCTTTTTTTTTTTTTTTTTGAGACACAGTCTTGCTCTGCTGCCCAGGCTGTAGTGCAGCAGTGCAATCTCGGCTCACTGCAACCTCTGCCTCCTGGGTTCAAGCAATTCTCTTGCCTCAGCCTCCCAAGTAGCTGGGACTATAGGCACCCGCCACCATGCTTGTCTTAAGTTTTATATTTTTAGTAGAGATGGGGTTTCACTAAGTTGGACAGTCTTGTCTCAATCTCCTGACCTCAGGTGATCCGCCCACCTCGGCCTCCCAAAGTGCTGGGATTACAGGCATGAGCCACCACACCCAGCCCTTTTTTTGTTTGTTTGTTTTTGAGACAGAGCAACACCCTGTCTCGAAAGAGAGAGAGAGAGAGAGAGAAAGGAAGAAAGAAAGAAAAATGAGGAGGAGGAGCGAGGGAGGGAAGATAGGAAGGAAGGGAGGAAGGAAGAAAGGAAGGAAGGAAGGAAGGAAGGAAGGAGAGAAAGAAAGGGAGATGTTTACTGCTTCTCTATATTCCCCATCCTCTTTGCAGTTAGGTGGGGGCTATGAGGCCAGGCCTGGCCAGTAGCTGGGGGTAAAAGGGACACAGGTCACCATGGGCAGTCCCTGGCTCTCTCTTTCCCTGCCACAGTTATCCATGTATTGATCCAGCAGGCAGGGTGACGTGGTGCAAGCAGCCTAGATTTCTGAGCTACTACCTAGGGGACAGCTACCCTGGAGAGCTGCCAGACCTAGAGTGGACTTGCATAAGTGAGAAATCAACCATGTTAAGCTGTGGAAACTTTTTTTTTTTTTTTTGAGATGGGAGTCTCCCTTTGTTGCCCAGGCTGGGCTTGAATTCAAGATCCTCCCACCTCAGCCTCCTGAGTGGGTGGGACTACAGGAGTGTGCCACCATGCATTGCTGTTTTTGATTTCTTTTCTTTTTTCTTTTTTTTTTTTTTTTAAATTTGAGATGGAGTCTTACTCTGTCACTGAGGCTGGAGTGCAGTGGCACGGTCTCTGCTCACTGCAAGCTCTGCCTCCTGGGTTCATGCTGTTCTCCTGCCTCAGCCTCCCAAGTGGCTGAGACTACAGGCGCCCACCACCACGCCTCGTTGATTTTTTGTATTTTTAGTAGAGATGGGGTTTCACCATAGCCAGGATGGTCTTGATCCTCTGACCTCATGATCTGCCCCGTTGGCCTCCCAAAGTGCTGGGATTACAGGTGTGAGCCACCGCGCCGAGCTTTTTTTTTTTTTGAGACGGAGTCCTGCTCTGTCGCCAGGCTGGAGTGCAGTGGTGTGATCTTGGCTCACTGCAACCTCTGCCTCCCAGGTTCAAGCGATTCT
The DNA here is from genome assembly GCF_049350105.2 of Macaca mulatta. Lineage (NCBI taxonomy): Eukaryota > Metazoa > Chordata > Mammalia > Primates > Cercopithecidae > Macaca > Macaca mulatta. Next base: position 23,471,077 of record NC_133413.1, on the reverse strand, counting down.
CCTGCCTCAGCCTCCTGAGTAGCTGGGACTACAGGTGCACGCCACCATGCCCAGCTAATTTTTGTATTTTTAGTAGAGATGGGGTTTCACCATGTTGGCCAGGATGGTCTCGCTCTCTTGACCTCGTGATCCACCTGCCTTGGCCGCCCAAAGTGCTAGGATTACAGGCGTGAGCCACTGTGCCTGGCCTTGATTTCTTTTGTTACCACGGAGTAATCTAGCCTAATGGGTGCTACCCATTCATTGACACTTACTTTTGAGCTCCAGGTGCCGGGGGAGAGGTAAGTAGAGAAACCTAGTTCCTGTCCTCATATACTTTACTCTCCCTGGTCAGAGTGGCTCCAGCCTGGCTGACCCCCTCACTCTCCTCTGTTCTCCCCTACTTCACTCCTGGTGTCTTTGGAGAAGTTAGGCAGATTTTAGGTGCTTGGTACTATTTAGGATGGAAGGCATGAATATCCAATGTTTTTCAATAGGTTTTGACTGCAACAAGCAGTAAGGAACGTTTTTTACATCACATCAGTATGCAACACATATATATGTTCATATGCATGCTGTGATCAATTTGTATCACAGACGGTATCTCCTGATATTTTGTATTCTGTTTTGTTAAAGAATGCTCATTGCAATGCACTGAATTGATGTCTATGACCTGCTAATGATACACCACCTGCAGTTCAATAAAACCCTTCCAGGAGCTGGAACATGGAGGTAAACACTGTGGCCTGGGGGTGATCTAGGAGGGCTTCCAGGAGGAAAAGATGCTTGACCAGCCTTGTGGAGGATGGGTAGGGGCTGGATTGGTAAAAGTAAGTCATTCTAGGACAGAAGATTCTAGGAGGAATGGTGGGCAGACTCTCTGTAGGGGAATAGGTATCTGGGGAGTAATGGGAAAAAGGGAAGCAGGCGGAGATGATGTTCAAAGTAGCTAGCACCTTGAACAGCGTGGGCTCTGATCAGTCAGAACATGCACCCGCGGTGAACTCCCCCCACCTCGCCCCACTCCGGCAATGGTGCTAGTGTGAGGCGAACCCTCATGCTGGAAAGGGGCTAGGCAAGGAGAGGGGTTAAAACCTGAACAGCGGTCGAGGAGGGCTGGGTACCAGAAGTTCTGTAAAATGGCAAAACAGCTCTGCAGTATGCTTTCTAAAAAAGAGCAGTCGATCCTCTTTGCGTGCTCTTCCAAACTCCTCAGGGTTGTGAACCTCTCATCCCTGGGTGAGGGTCATGTCGGGCTGAAGCCTGGCAGAGATGCAGGACTCCACCAACGGTAGGGGCGGGTCACACGTAGGACCCACTGCGAGTGCCGGGGCACAGACACGCAGATCACCTGCCAAGTTACCTGTGCTCCATGTTGCTGGACTGGATGCTGAGAGAGGCACCGGGACCTGGCTATAGGTCCAGCCCCACACACGTCCTGTAGCTTGAGTTTCAGTATCTAATAAAGGAAGTATGGCAAGATCTATTCTGTAGACCTCAGAATTACATGGTGAGCTTATGATGAGGAGCAGTGAGAAATTGCCTTGAAAGGGAAAAGTGTTTTGGAAGCAGAAGCACCGCCTCGGGGTGGTATAGGGAGTATTTTCCTTGCAACTTTGCCGAGAAGGAAAATTTTGTTTAAATAACACAAATGTAATAATAGAACTGTCCAAGGTACATGATTTCAGCAATGAAATTTGTGGAACCTAACTCATGGTTCTCTTAGGTTTATAACAGTGTAAAAATAATACGCTTTTCATCGAGATAGAAACAAAAACAACAATAAAAATCTAACATTTATTGTGTGCTGATTATATGCCAGGAACTCTACTAGGTGCTTTGCATCTCATTTAATTCTCACAAACATCCTGTGCGCTGCATACTATTATTGTCCTCATTTTGCAAAGAAAAATGATGAGAAAGTTGGTGTAACTCACCTGACAATGACACACTAGTTATTTCGTGTTGTGGCGAGAGCTAATGTTATGGTGTCGTAGCACACATTGCTTCTCCTCCTGCCAATGTTTGAGTCCTGTGTCCACAAAGCCAAGGCGTTATAGGACGGGTCAGCCCTCTAACCTGTTCCTGAGCTGTGTAGGACTGGGTCTTCCCTACAAAGTCACTTTCTTCCCCCTTGCCCCCCCCCAACCCCACTCTTCTCTGATTTGTCTCTGCTAAAGCCTCTTGCCTTTTCAAGACCTTGGGTAGGAGTGAGGAGTATAGAATTTGGGCTCTGGGAGCACAAGAATCCCATCATTTTCTGTGAGGTCTGATCAGTCCTCCTGTTAATTTAGGAGTGGGGTTAAAGTATGTCGGGGGTGGTGAATGGGGTAGACAGATATCTGGAAACGAAATCAGGAGTTTGGGTTTCTTCTGACTCCCATCAGCCTAGCCACAAAAACCCAAGGGAGACCTGTGGGTTTTACTAGGTTCTCCTTGACCTTCTGTCAGTTTCAGTGTCCTCCCAGCTTTCATCTGCCTTTCTACATCCTCCCTGTTGAAGATCAACCTCCAGGCACTCGTACTCAGGGCTTTTTTCCTTCTTGGTATAGTGTTTGTTAACAACTGGCCCTATGTGGGCCTTACTGTCGGTGAGTTGAATGTAATCCGTGGAAGCCTGTAGCTGAGATATTCCAGCAGGTAGCTTTCCGGGCTTCTTCATTTGGGACACCCTCACACATTCCCAAACCCACTCAGACTTGCCTCTCTCTGCCCCTGATGGATATTTATGAGAAAGAATGGGATAATGGACTTGAATTCCTCGCCTGCCACTTTCTATCTGTGCGACCTTGGGCAAATCACTCCATTACCTCAATCCTGAAATGGGGATAATGATACCTCGAAAAGTTGCTGTGGAAATTAGAAATAATTTATGTAAAGCGCTTACCACAGCGGCTGGCTTCAACAAATGGCCCCGGGGTAGTGGAATAAACCTGGCATCAGGAGAATCGAGTCCTCGTTCTGACTCTGAGACTCTCTGGCTGAACTTTAGCACGTTACTTCTTTCTTTGGAGCCTCTGTTTCTTCGTTTGTGGAATTAGCAGACAGGTCTGGATGGTAGTTGAGTCTCTTCCAGTTCTCGTTATTGTCTCTGACCCAATCCCCAATCCCTAAAGGGCGTGGATGAAATGTTTTCCTGCTGGGAACCAAGCCAGTAAGACTTATCTTGAAATCCCAAGCACTGGAGTTCGAAGGTGCCTGCTTTGCCCCTGGATCTGGTTGGCTGCCTTTTGTAATGGGGAAAGGTTGGGTCCTTGGCTCTTTCAGGCCTGGTGTGGAGAGGAGCGAGGGGCAGGAAGGAAAGAGGGAGGAGGACAGAGTGACCTTGAGGTTGGAGCCCCGTCATCAGCCCCGAAGTGACAGGTAAAGGAGGAGTTCTGGCTTGTTGCTCTTCTCAGCTTCAATTACTGTAATTCAGAGAAGACTTGCGGGGAAGCCTTAGAATTCCTCCATGGAAAACCGTGTCTTTGCAGCGTCCGCAGACAAGGACGTTAGCAAACTGGCAGTCATCGCTCCATCAACTCCCCACGCAGGGAGGGCCGTCGCTGACAGATGGAGGTGTGTTGGCAGCATGGGTCAGAGCCTGCCCGAGCCCCTCCCGCCTGCCTGGCTCCCCTTTCTCTGCGATCACATGGCAGCTTAGCCACAGTCACAATTACAGAGCTATGAAGACGTCTTTTACCTCTGGGTGGAGGGATGGGGTGGTGGAGAGAGGGGAAGGAGCAATTCTAGAGAGGTGAAAAGAAGACAGGATGGGAAGAATCATGGACGTTGGCTTTGGACGTCTTTATGCTTGGCGGCACGTCCGTGTCAGTGGAGCGTAGTCTCTGGTGGGTGCCCTCCTGTGTGTGCGTGTGTGTGTGTGTGTGTGCGCACGTGCGTGTGCGTGTGTGTGATTCTCATGGTGAGTGAGGGGGAAGGAACAGCCGGCTTCCACACTTAAGGAAGTGCATCAGGCCCAGAAAGCCTGGACCTTCCCTGATTTTGGAAATGATTATTCAGTAATTTCAATGTTGACTCTTGGTAAAATTCCAAAACTGATGACCGAAACTAATGATTTGTGAGTTATTGGAAAAGAAAGGTGATTGCTGGAAGCCAGCGTGAGTTCACTTAGGACAAAGAGGGTCACTCCAGCTTTTTCCTCCTTGTGATCGCTGTTTGATTAGAAAGTCAGTGTAACAGGGCTCTTCAGCTTGGCAGGGGCGGTAGAGGGTGCCGGGTCAGAGGTTGTTCCTCTCCGCATCCATGTGCATATGGGACTTAAGTGTCACAGAGTGGCCTTGTGGGCTGTGCCTCTCTTATGTGTCTATTTTTATTCTGAACCTATACAGGGTCAGATGGGTCCCCACAGAGACTAGGGAATGGGACCCCTATCCTCACATGGCTGGAGAGCATGGCTGCAGTGAGATGAGCAGGCAGGAAAGAACAGCATGTTCTCCGAGAGCATGCTCACCACAAGAGAAAGGGAAGCAGGACCAGGGCCAGGCCGTCAGGACCATCAGCAGGGGCAGCTGGCATGGATACCTGGCTGCTGCCAGAACCCAGGGCCAGTGTAGAACTCTGGGTGGGCCTTGGGAGAAAGCTGTATCTATCTATCTATCTATCTATCTATCTATCTATCTATCTATCTATCTATCTATCTATCTATCTATCTGTCTGTCTGTCTGTCTGTCTGTCTGTCTGTCTGTCTGTCTGTCTATCTATCCTATTATCTATCTCTATTATCTGTCTACTATCTTTCTATTATCTATCTATATCTATCTATTATTCATCTGTCTGTCATCTATCTATCTATATTTAGACAGGGTCTCACTCTGTTGCCCAGGCTGGAGTGCAGTGACACAATCATGGCTCACTGCAGCCTCTACTTCCTGGGCTCTCAAGCCACCCTCTTACCTGAACCTCCTGGGTAGCTAGGACTACAGGTGCAGGCCTGGCTAATTAACAAAATTTTTTTTTTGTAGAGATGGGGTCTTGCTCTGTTGCCCGGGCTGGTCTTGAACAACTGGTCTCAAGCAATCCTCCTGCCTCGGCCTCCCAAAATGCTGGAATTACCAGCATGAGCCACCACACCTAACCTAAAGCTGCATACTTCTGATTAAAGGTGCAATACTTAGGTCCCAGACAGATGAAATGTCCTTCTTCCCCGCCTCACAGAGCCATCACGCCCACCCCCCGCTGCCCAAATCAAGCAGACATCCATGGCTAGACCAGACAGCAGAGTGAGCCTTTCTGAGTTTCTGCTTTCTCTGCAGGTAGCAGCCATATAGCCTCAAAAGGCCTGAGTTTTAGACAAGTGTATACACACCTAGGTGTTCTTGGGAACATCTGGGAATTAGACCCTTGGCTGAGCGGGTGGGGACTCATATGGGTTGGTCCGTCTGTGAGCAGGCAGTGCAAAATCATTCCTGGCAGCCTCGTGAAAAAATGAAAAAAATAAAGTCTGGTTGGTAGCTCACTTGGGTGGATTTAGAGCTTCTGAACAATGGTTTGTAAAGGGGTTGCTGGGATCCCAAATCTCAGTCTTTCTCCTCTAGAAGGGGCACCTGGTATTGTACCAGAACACTCTGTTCTAAACCCTGCTTAATTCGACCATTTCATCTATGACGTGGACGAAGATGCAGACAGCAGGATGATTAAATTTCTAGATGACAGAAGGGATAATTGAAGTTCAGAGAGATAGCTGAGGATTTGAAAGCATCCTGAGAAGCTGAAAGGATGCCTGAAACAAACAAGATGAAATTTAACAGGACCAAATATTAAGCCCTATATTTAGGTAATAAAAGTGAATTATGTAGGTACAGTATGGGAGAAGCATGACTTGGGAGAATTTCGAATTAAAATCCTGCGGCCGGGATGCTCTGAGCGCAGGCTGCCTGATGGGGGCAGCAGAGAGCAGGGTGCGGGAGGGGCCCGCAGGAGGGGAATGGAGCCAGCAGCTGAGGCCCCGGCAAGGGCAGCCATGGGTCTGGAGTTGGAATGGGACAATGCGCCATCAGGCCGGCAGAAGCTGGCAGATGAGGGCCGAGTTGTGGCACACAGGTGCCAGGTATGTGAGTTGTCTGCATCCAAGTGAGACTGGGTTCCCTTTGTCCTGGGCCACTTGTGTCCCAGGACTGCCTGCTCTGGTCAGTTGGGATCTACCCCTTCTCCAAGGTGGTTTCCAGTGGCCACACGCTTCAGTAGGGGCAGAGAATGGAAATGACAAAATGACAGAGAACACAGATGGGTGATAGCCAGGGGCTGGGGGAGTGTAGAATGACGGGATCTATGTGGAGAGGGAAGAGTTGCCCATCTCGATTTCCAGTGTTGGTGAAGTAATCAAAGGGCACAGAACTATATAGACACACATTGTAACCAAGTCAGTTTCCTGGTGTAGCATAGTTATGTAAATTGTAACTGTTCAGGGGAAATGGGCAAGGGTCTGTGAGATTGCTCTGTACTATTTTTACAACTTCCTGTGAGTCCAGAAGTGTTGTTTTAAATTAAAAGAAAACAAGAGCCAAGCTTTTCTCTGCAATGAGAGGGCTGGAGGTTGGGGGGTGGGGGGTGCGGGGGCAGATCATCATTCACTTGCAGGGGAAGCTATCTGTTAGGATAGCCTGTGGGGAAGGTGGGGGAGGACTTGTATGCAGAAGGCCACGGTCCCTGGCCTTTGAAGATTTCAAGCCTGTGACAAAGGGCCCAGGACATTAGGAATGTAAAACTTAAGCCAAGGCTGTTCCTCTGACCCAAGTGCCCTAGGTGGGTGGAGGACCCGGGAGGCACCAGAGTCTTGGGTTCCTGCCTACAAGTTTGGTTACTTGTTGCCAGGGAGAAATGCTTGGGCATTTAATTCTAGGAAGGGCACTGAAAAGGCCTCTGATCCAGCCTGGGAAAACCCATCCCGAGTTCTCTAAGAGCTGGTAAAGTCACATGTTAAGATCTTCTGCTTGGGAACTTAGGAGGGGTTAGAGTCCCACGGGAGACACTGTCTCTCAATGTCAGTCCAGCACTGGCCGATGCAAGGACCCGCTGTGAGGATGCCTCACCGGGAGGCCGATTCCTGCTTCTGTTCCAGGGGAGGCCCGAGGCAGAAAGTACAGAGGGATGCTGCTGGCTGGGCCTCCACAGGGGCCCTCAAGGCCTCTGAGGAGGTGGCTGCCCATGCCGGCTATGTCCTGGCCCCTGTTCTCTGCAGGCTGCTTCCCTTCTTGCCTGGGGCCCAGGAGGGGCCAGCCACAGGCCTGCTTTTGAGATCAGTGTGATTTAAAAATGGGTTTTCTGGAGAAGACAGAGTGTCAAGCAATTCTGCGAGGCTGTCAAGAGGCAGCTCCTTCCCCTGATGGGAGGCCAGGTGGCTCCTCAGGTGCTTCCTCTCCCAGAGTTGCTGGGAAATATGACTTCCTTTATACCCATAGGCTGGTGGCCTGGTTGCTGAGGGTTGCTTGGGTGCTGGGGGCTCCTCTGCAGCCCACCAAGTCTGGTTCCCAGGACAGGGGCCTCACTTATGCCTCAGTGCCCACCTCACTTCATTCCAGAGGCCCCCTTCCCAGAAGCCTGCACCAACTCCTTTTTTTCCCATAGAGTCCTAGAGAATTCAGGCTCTGTGCCTGACATCCCTACTGTTACCATTGGCTCCACTGAGTGCCTGCAGCCCCCTCCCATGATGGCATATCCCAGCCCCTTGCTGCCATCACAGCCACTGAGAAGGGGTCTTTGAGTGACAGCTCCTTTGGTGCCTCCATTACCCCCAGTGCCAGCCAGGACCTGCCATTTCTCTGCTTCCCTGGGGCCCCGTTCTTTTGTATTCTGAGCATGCCAAGGAGCTGGCACCAAGTGGTCATAGATTTTGATCTCTATTGGCAGCAAAAGCCCAGGAAGGACTCTGTCCAGGAGGGAGGACTTGACGGGATTCTGGGGCTACGGCTCCAGGTCAGTGAGGGAGGTGGGCAGAGGGAGGAGGCTGACCTCCCGCAAGCTGGAGGGGATGCTAAGGAGGGAGTGGAGAAGGATCGCATGTTGTGGGTCACTTCCACCCCCATAGTCCACTGTTGTGGATGGTATCTGGGGGCAAGTTTGGGTTTGGTGCTCCTGTGTTCATCAGAGAAGAAAGCCGGAAGTGACGCGCTGGTGGCTCAGGTGTAGGATGGGTTGGATCCCATCTGTCATGTGCTTTTGCATTTGGCTTTTTATGGAGCCTGTGAGGCTCACAAGTTCTCCTCCTTGAGCCGAGCTGGTCAGAGACCAAGGCTTGTTTATTCTGCAGCCTATTTCAGATCATGCGTTGGGGGATGATCAAGGAGGGTAAAATATGTGTTGCAGTTCTGCCCAGGACTGTAGGAGAAGCAGCATCTGGTGGCTTAAGGTACTGGATCCCATCAGCTGCTGCAAATTTATGTTGCTGTGTGAGGGTGTGGGTGATGTTGCCTTTGCTGTTCTCCTATTTCCCTTCCTGGGCCGTGTTCTATAACTAAAGACCTCTCCCACCCCTGGTGCCATTGGGCTTCCCAAGGAAGTTACTGCAAGGCTGTTTTTCAAAGACCAAACAGAGGTTGCAAACTCAAGAGCCATTAGTGGCCGGACAGCAACACAAAAGTGGGGGCAACACAGTACGATGATGCAGGGGCCAGGTAGGGAACTGGGGGGCAGAGGCATCAACTGAAATCATTCACATACAGATTGTTCAAAAACTCTGCCAAAGGAGATACATCCACAGGGGACATGCATTCCTTCCTCTCCTGCCCTTAGAAGGACTCTCTCCTGGTCCGGTTCCTCGGGGTTCCTCCCACATCAGCCAGTGACAAACGGGAAAAAGCATGGAGTGCGGGTCTAGGCCCAGCTCATTCACTTACTCCTTGCATGATGTTGGGCTAACACTTGACCTCTCTCTGCCTTGCTTTATCCGTCTGCTAAATGGGCATACTACCCTCGTTATCCACTCTGAAACATGGCCCCAAGGAGGAAATGAGACAGTGTATTTTTAAAATTCATACCCTGCTTCATTCCACAATGCATTTGAGGCAGCTTCTAAAAATACCCGTGATAAAAAGAGATAGAAATAAATAATATGTGAAATCACTTTGCAATTGTACCGTAAACTCATTTTCCTTATTGTCACTCGTAGCAGTGTGGAAGTGATAATAGATATATTTCCAGACTCATTTTCGATTCAACCTTGGCTTCAGGGCCTTCTCTGAAATGCAGCTGGGGTGTGGGAAGCTCAGACCCTGAAGTAGGCCATCCACATGGCCCTAGGGCCCAAGGGCTGGTTTTGCTGGAGGGGGTTTGGGTGGCTGGGTGGTGGTCAGTACTGAGACTTCAGATCCTCTGCATAGAGACTCCTCCAGCAGCTTTGTTATTATTAATGCCAAATCTCCCTGAGCGTTGTACCCTTTGTGCCTGGACCTGCCCTGGAGGCTCAGCTGCAGAGAAGAAAATGACGGAGTCCCGTCCTACAGGGGTTCACAAGGAGGGATAACGGAAGTGAAAGGCACGTATTAGGCTTACTCTGACTTGGGAAAATTGACTAATTCCTTTTTATTTCAATTCCTTGTCCACAAGATGGACATCATAACACCTCTTCCTCCATCACAGCAATGCTGGAAGGATAAAATGAGACTGTGCTCTGATAAGAAAAATTGCTATGCAAATGCAAGAAATCACCATCTCTATTCAGTGCTGCTCTAAAGTGATTTCAAAAATAACAGAGCCATTAGGATTTGGGAGCCGACATGACGAGAGGGTTTGCCTTAAATACTCCACCATGGAGTTTTTCAGGGGTCTGTGCAGAACTAGGAACTCAGGCCACAAAGATGAGCCCTTTCCCCAGAGAAAATGGAATGCCTACCAATTTTGGAAGATGTGTTAAATATTTAATATGTGCCCAGCCCTGAAGTTGGCACTGTGGAGTGAAAAGGTGTTATGAGCTGAACTAGTTCCCCTCAAAATTCATATTTGGAAGCCTTGACACACACTACCTCATGTGAGTGTATTTGTAGGAAGGGTCTTTAAAGAAATGATTACATTAGGCCGGGTGCGGTGGCTCACACCTGTAATCCTAGCACTTTGGGGGGGCCGAGGTGGGCAGATCATGAGGTCAGGAGATCAAGACCATCCTGGCTGACACGGTGAAACCCCATCTCTACTAAAGAAAATACAAAAAATTAGACGGGCGTGGTGGTGGCGCCTGTAGTCCCAGCTACTTGGGAGGCTGAAACAGGAGAATGGCGTGAACGCGGGAGGCGGAGCTTGCAGTGAGCCGAGATCGCACTACTGCACTCCAGCCTGGGCAACAGAGCGAGAATCTGTCTCAAAAAAAAAAAAAAAAAAGAGATGATTACATTAAAATGAGGTCATTAGGGTGGGCCCTAATCCAATCTACATGTACATAGTAATTTTTCTTATCAGAGCACAGTCTCATTTTATGTTCCTAGCATTGGCATGATGGAGAAAGAGGTGTTATGATGTTCATCTTACAGACAGGGAATTGAAGGAATTAGTCAACTTTCCCAAGTCGGTATGTGGTTTTCACTCCCAGTATCCTTTCTTGTAAGCCCCTGTAGGATGGGACTTGGTCATTTTCTTCTATGTTTTCTCTGGAGTTCTTATAAGAAGAGGAAATTTGGACACATGAAGAGACACGAGGGGTGTGCAAGTGCAGAGGAAAGGTGATGTGAGGACACATCAAGAAGGTGGCCATCTGCAAGCCAAGGAGAGAGGCCTCAGAGAAGCCTTGATCTCAGAATTCCAACCTCCAGAACTGTGAGAATATATATAAATTTCTGTCATTTAAGTCACCCAGATTAAAGTACTTTGTCACGGCAGCTGTCTTGGTTTGTTTTCTGCTGCTATAACAGAATACCACAGACTAGGTAATTTACAAAGAATAGAAGTTTATTTGGCTTATGGTTCTGGAGGCAGCAATCCAAGAGCACGGTGCTGGCATCTGGTGAGGGCCTTCATGCTGTATCATCCCATGGAGGAAAGTGGAAGGCAAGAGAGGGTGAGAGTGAGCAAGACAGCAAGAGATGGCTGAACTCACTTCTGTAACAAACCCACTCTTGCAATCATGAGCCCACTCTCTCAATAATGACATTAATCCATTCATGTGGGCTCTCAATGATCTCAGTGCTGAATACTACCGTAATGGCAATTACATTTCATTATGAGTTTTGGAGAGGACATTCAAACCATAGTAGCAACCTGAGCAAACCAATACAGATTTGTGCAGAAAAGTATGAGTAATTTGCTCCTTTAATAAATACTTATAAGGGACTATGGGATTATGTTAGGTACAAGAGATACAAGGATGAATGAGAAAGATGTGGTTTCTGTTTTTAGGAAGCTTGAAGTGACCAATAGGAATGTTGTAGCCGCCTTTGAGATAGGAAGATAGGACCAATGCCCTGAGAAAATATGATGATGTATCATTATGTGTGGATACAAAAAGTTTACATTGAGAACAGATGCCCCTCTATTTACAGTGGAGTTATTTCCCAATAAATCCGTTGTGAATTGAAAATATCATAAGCCAAAAATACATTTAGGCCAGGAATGGTGGCTTGTACCTGTAATCCTAGTGCTTTGGGAGGCAGAGGTGGGAGCATCACTTGAACCCAAGGGTTCAAAAGCAGCCTAGGCGACACAGCAAGACCCCATCTCTACAAAAGTCAAAAAAAAAATTAGCTAGGTATGGTGGCTTATGCCTGTAGTCCCAGCTACTCAAGAGGCTGAAGCAGGAGGATTGCTTGAGTCCAGGATCCTTGACTGCAGTGAACTGTGATTGTGCCTCTGCACTCCAGCCTGGGTGACAGAGCAAGACACTATCTCAAAAAAATGCACTTAATATACCTAACCTACCAAAAATCATAGCTTAGCCTAGCCGACCTTAAATGTGCTGAGAACACTTACATTAGCCTACAATTGGGCAAAGTTATCTAACATAAAGCCTATTGTATAAGAAAGTGTTGAATATTTAATGTAATTTATTGAGTACTCTTCTGGAAGTGAAAAACAGAATGGTTGCATGCATATTGGAAGTAGTTTCTACTGAAAATGTATCTCTTTTCCACCATTGTAAAGTTGAAAAATCGAAAGTTGAACCATCAGAAGTTGGAGACCCTCCGTAGCTCTGACGTCAAGTGATAGAAACTCAGAGAAGATAAAAAGAAAAGAAAGCAAAAAGGGGCAGTTTTGTGGAGAGGAGTCTTGAATAATTAGGGTAGATGAAGATCTGGGTTGCCTCGACCCTTTGCAGGGCAGTTATAGGACCAGCAAGAGGTGGTTTACCAGAGGCGCCCATCCCTGGGGACTCAGCTCCAGGTGACTGGCCAAGACAGGCTTCTCCCCGAGGGAACTGCCACCCTCTGGGGCCCAAAGTTTCTGCCTTGCAGCCGCTGGGGCTTGGCCAGCCCTTCTGTGGTTATTTGCTGTTGTTTCTCCAGGCAGATGGGAACTGCTGGCTGTTCATCAAGTTAGCAATTAACAAGTAATTCATTAGGTGCCTAATGAACAAATTATTAACCTGGCAAACCATGTCCAGCCACTGACTGGGGAGAGAAATGGCTATTAATAAGGTCTTGGAGTGGCAGCTGCAGTTTAGTGGTTAAGGCACTGGACAGGACCACAGGAGATGTGGGCTCTGGAAGCTTGGGCCAAATTGCTTTATGTCTCCCGGCCCTAGTTTGACTGCTCATGTAGTGGGGGTAAGCAGACCCTATTAATGGGGGCAAATGAAATGTCAGAAACTGTATGAATGCAGAGCATCAGACTGTATAAACTCCAAGGCCCCTTAGTTCTTAGTCTGCATGACTCTACCTCCCCAAGCCATTGTAACATACACTGAGGCCATCCCATAACCCCATAATTGGTAAGTACTCACTCGCTGCTTCAGCTCTTCCTGAAACTGTGCAGAGGGCTGTGCAGCATAGGGAAAATATGTGTAATATGTCCCCTGCCCTCATGGAGCTTACCATTTGGTTGGGGCTACCAGATGTTCATGCCCAGCCAACTAACTAGAGTGTAAAGAAATTTATGATAGGGCCGAGAACTATAGAATTTCACAGAAGAAACAGAATTGTAAACTAGGGTGAAGGGGAGGGGCTCACAGGAAGGTAGGAACTTAAAACATGATTTCGTTGTGCTTTTTTTTTGATGAGAAAAATATTATGTGCTCATTCCCCCAGATCTCCAAATAGAGGAAATTGGAAAGAAAAAGATAAAGATAATCTGTAATTTCATCACCCGGAGGCAACTGCTGTTGACATTGCCTTGTGCATCTGAGAAGGACTTTGACAGGCGAGGTGGTGGGAGGATATTCTAGGTAGGAGGCATGCTTTGAGTGAAGGCTCTGGGTTTGGGGAGAATGTTTGGTGGACACTTCCGGGGATGGATGTGTGGACCAAGCATGCTGGAATAGTGGTCCTGATGCAGAATGGAATCGGAGGCTGGAGCAGGGGAGAAAGGGCTGGAAAGGGCAGTAGGGGCCATTTACCAATGAGGCCAGGGTGAAAGAGGGTCGGGGGAGCTTATGAGCCCAGAAGCCCCAGCCAGCAGGCCAGACACTCTGCTCTTCAATAACACTCATGACACAATGGAACTTATTGATGTTGCTGCCCCACTTAGCAGAAATCCTGCAAAAACCTCTGCAGGAAAAAGACAAATCTGAGGCTGTGCTCGAGCTGCCAAACAGAGCATGGGGACAAAGGAAGAGGCAGGGTGGGCCCACTTCTGGTTGTTGTTAGGGGCTGTTTCAGGGGTGCCAGCAAGACTCCTCAGAGTAAGGCATCTGTCCTATTTTGTTCCCCACCCAGGAGGTGTGACCTCGCTTCATCCCTAGGGCATATCTAATGCACCAGTTTTTTTTTTTTTTTTTTTTTTAGCAGAGAAGTTTATAGTTGAAAAAACTCTTTTCTATAAGATAATTAAATAGATAATAGATATTTCTATTATTCCTGTTTTGCAGATGAGGAAATGGAAGTTCAGAGAGGTGAAGGGACTTACTTAAGGTTATGTAACTAGTGACAGAACCAGGCTGAGAATCCAGATCTTAGAACTGCAAATTGTGTGTATGCATATGTGTGTGTGTGTGTGTGTGTGTGTGTGTATGTAAAATTAGTGACTCCATTTTACTATAGGGAGTAGTATAGGTTTGTGGTAAAGTGGAGACAGGGGACTGACTTCTGCGTTCAATTTCCTGCTCTAATACGTTATGAATTAAAAAATATGAAGAACCTTTGACTTGTTCTTTATTATCTTCATATATCAAATGGGACTATTAGTACTATTTATCTTCCTGGGTTGTGAGGCTTAAATAATATAATACAGGTGATGTGGACTTAGCACACAGTAAGTGTTTACTTAATGTTAGCTATGGGCCGTGCACAGTGGCTCACTCCTGTAATCCCAGTGCTTTGGGTCGCTGGGAGTTTGAGACTAGCCAGGGCAACATAGCAAGACCCTGTCTCTAAAAAAATAAAATAAATTAACCAGTTACGGTGGTTTGTGCCTGTAGTCCCAGCTACTTGGGAGGCTGAAGTGGGAGGATCACTTGCACTTAGGAGTTGGAGATTACAGTGAACTATGATTGTGCCACCGTACTCCAGCCTGGGTGACAGAGTGAGATCCTGTCTCTTCAAAAGAAAAAGTTAGCTATGATCATTATTGTGTTAACTCTGTGCTCATCTGAGTCGTAGAAATAACTTGAGTCTTGTTCCTCAGTTCTCTGCCATTGCCAGTCACTTTGTAGTTAGGAAGAATACATTTCCAGTTCTGCAGGGATCGCTTGGCTCTGAGGGGACCAGACTTAGAGTTCCCTAAAGGACTGATTAGCCAAACACCCCAGTTCTGCGAAATGCAGACAGTTCTTTGTTGTCTGTGACAGAGGTCTTGATGCTCACCAGACATTCCATTTCCTCATATCTTCTAGTCCCACTGTTGTTAGACAGGAGCATGTAATTGATTCTGGCCAATGGGCTATGGGTGAAAGTGACATGTATTCTGGCCAGCTCTCTGCACTTCAGTTGTCTCTCCTCTTGTCTCAATGACTGAAGAGGCCTTGTGTTCTAGGTGTAGCACTTTCAAGATGATAATGCATAAGTCAGCCTGGATCTCTGAGTGACTGTGTGGAGCAGAGTCCCCTGCCAAACTACACTGAACATGTTGCATGAGGAATAAATAAACCCTGGTGGTGTTAACCCTCTGAGACTTTGCAGTAGTTTGTTGCTGCAGCAATAAACTTAGCTTAACCTAGCTTAACTAATACAACCCATTTTTGTTGACTGAAGTCTGATATTTTACATGAATGCTTTGCATTGTGCAACTCCCCACAGCCTGTTATAGAGTGGGTTCACACTCATCATCTTTTTTGATATCTAGAACAATTTTTTTTTTTTTTTTTTTTTTTTTTGAGACAGAGTCTGGCTCTGTTGCCCGGGCTGGAGTGCAGTGGCCGGATCTCAGCCCACTGCAAGCTCCGCCCCCCGGGTTTTTACGCCATTCTCCTGCCTCAGCCTCCCGAGTAGCTGGGACTACAGGCGCCCGCCGCCTCGCCCAGCTAGTTTTTTGTATTTTTTAGTAGAGACGGGGTTTCACCGTGTTCGCCAGGATGGTCTCGATCTCCTGACCTAGTGATCCGCCCGTCTCGGCCTCCCAAAGTGCTGGGATTACAGGCTTGAGCCACCGCGCCCGGCCTAGAACAATTATGTATATGGAAGTACCTCCTGGGAAGAGCTTAGCAAGTATTATTTCCTTATGAAATGATTTCTCTAAAACCTCCATTTCTATGTGTATGCATTATCCAGTCAGTCCTTCTCCCCACTATACCATAATGCTACCACCATAGCTTCCAAACATTATTGCACTTACTCGTTTGTACATCTGCCTCCTGCTACTAGGCTGTATGCTTTTCGATCCTGTCTTATTGAAGACAGAAGGCGAGGCATGGGGGCTCACACCTGTAATCCCAGCACTCTGGAAAGCCAAGGCGGGAGGATCGCTTGAGCCCAGGAGTTCTAGACTACCCTGAGCAACATAAAGAGACCTCATTTCTATAAAAAATTTAAAAATTAGCTGGACATGGTGGTGCATGTCTGTAGTCCTAGCTACTTGGGAAACTGAGGTGGGAGGAACACTTGAGCCTGGAAGGTCAAGGCTATAGTGACCCGTGATTTAGCCACTGCACTCTAGCCTGGACAACAGAGTGAGACCCTTTCTCAAAAAAAAAAAAAAAAAAAAAAAGAAGAAGAAGAAGAAGACAGAGGCAATGTGTCTATGTCAGTGCCTGGAACATAGTAGGTGCTTTAAGGCTGGTGGAATGAGTCACCAATGATGTGAAATAGGCTGGTGGAATGAATCACCAATCATGTGAAATAGGCAGGGCAGGTGTTATTGTCCCTGTTTTACCAAGGCACAGCCAGATTTAGGGACTTTACCAAAGCCAGGCAGCTAGAAAGTGGCAGAAGCGGGATTGAGCTCCATCTCCTGACTAAAGGGCCTCAAGTAACAATCACCAGCCGTTCACTGAGCAGGTAGTTTTGAGCATCAGCTGAGACGGGATGTGTGAGGGCACTTTGTACAGGGTGAGGAGTGAGAAGGGTGAGACATTCTGGTTCCTTTTGCATTTCCAGTCTGCAGACCGCCAGTCAGGAGTCCTGCGTGGTGGTGTCAGAAACGGAAGGACCTAACTAGAGCAAGGCAGCGTGCTGAGGAGCGGACGGGATGGAAGTTCCCTGGGGTAGGAGGCCTTGCCTGCCACAGCCTTATCTGCAGGACAGAAAGGATGCCTTTCTCATTCTCCAGCACCCGAGTCCCATTCATGCTTCTGGGTCCTATCCAAGGGGCGTGCTGGATGGAGCACTGGGCGTGGGAAGTTTGGCGAGGGCTGCGGGCAGCACCTTGTGAGGGGATGCCGCCTTCCTCAGGGCTGATGAGGTGTGGGGCCCTTCTGTAGCAGGGATTTGTTTTAATGGGTTGTCAGATTCCCACAGGTGCTGATGGTTTTTCTTGACAGGATAAGTCTCTAAAAACCCACTTCCTTTACCCACTCTGCCTGGAGCACAGTAGGTATCTAATGCCTTGGTTCCACTGAATCAAGGGGAAGCAGGAAAGAAGGCTCTCACTTGATCTCAAAAGGGCCAGGCCTGTGAAGGGTGGGTGTGGTGAGGAACCTGCTGGGCTCCCTTCCTGCTCTCCCTCTGGCTGCATGAATTTCCTGGGCCCATAACGGTGTCTGTCTCTGGCCCCTTGCTAACAGCAGCAGGGCTGTGTTGACTGCTGAGCAGATGACATTGCGTGTGGCTGGCTATTGGTTGCACCTGTGCAGCCCATTTCGACGCTCCCAGAAGGCTCATTAGCAAGCACAACGTTAGCCCTGCCCTCCTGCCTCCCAGTCCTGCAGCCGCTGTGTTGGGAGGC
Source organism: Macaca mulatta (assembly GCF_049350105.2). Taxonomy (NCBI): domain Eukaryota; kingdom Metazoa; phylum Chordata; class Mammalia; order Primates; family Cercopithecidae; genus Macaca; species Macaca mulatta. The sequence goes on along the minus strand of NC_133413.1, from coordinate 23,453,704 downwards.
CTGAGGTGACTCTCATTGAGAAATGAGACCACGAGTCCCATTCATACTCCTGGGTCCGATCCAAGGGGTGCAATGGATGGAGTATCAGGTGTGGGCAGTTTGGCGAGGGCCGTGGGCAGCACCTTGGGATGTCCCCCTTTCTCAGGGCCGATGGGACGTGGAAGCCCTTCGGTAGCAAGGATTTGTTTTAATCAGTTGTCAGATTCCAGCAGGGGCTGAGTGTTTTTCTTGGCACAATAGGTCTCCTCCACAAATCTCCTTCTCTGTTCTCCTTAGGAAAGTGGGATGGTTTCTGTCTTCTGAAAAGTCTTGTGGATGCCCTCACTGGACTTTTTTTTTTTTGACACCAGGTCTCATTCTGTCACCCAGGTTGGAGTGCAGGAGTGCAATCATAGCTCACTGTGGCCTGGAATTTTTGGGCTGAAGCCATCCTCCTGCTTCAACTTCCCAAGTAGCTGGGACTACAGGTGTACAACACCATACCTGGCTAATTATTTTTTATTTCTGTAGAGATGGGGTCTCACTGTGTTGCTCGGGCTGGCCTCCAACTCCTGGGCTCAAGCCATCCTCCTGCCTTGGCCTCCCAAAATGTTGGGATTACAGGCGTGAGCCACCATGCCTGGCCCCCTATTGAACTCTTATGGTATGGCTGGGCATAACACAAGTCATCCATGGTGTGAAGGATAGAGGGCTTCTCAGTCACCTCATAGAAGCCCAGATTCTACAACTGGAGGGGACTCAGAATTCATGGAACTAGGACTTGCAGATGGGTTAGATAAACTTGTGTGCCACTCCAAGTGACTGGTTGTGTGCCTAGAGCATTGCATCCAGAAGCCTTACAATATCTGCCATGATTAGGAGAGGGAGTGGCATGTGAATGCTGTAGATTCACCTTCTGGGGTCTCATTCGAATCCCTTTTTCATGGTATGGGACTTCTAAAGTTAGAGATCTATTATTTTGCATTAGGGCCTTGTCTCTCTGTTAACATTTCTTTAAAATGCATATGCCTCAGAGAGGAGTAACAAGAAGGTATTGAAGAATTCAGTGATTGAGATTGATTGCAAAAAAGGGCCATTATCAGTTTTGCTGGTTCTGGAAAAAGAGTTTACTGCACCAGTATCTCTTAAAATAAATAGATGATCGCTTCCCTTAGGATCTGTTTACAAGACTGTCTTCCAAAGTGGCAGTTGGCTGAAAGGAAATGGGAGAACAGATCCGTTTGGTGGAAGGTGAGGTTGGAAGCTGAGGTGTCCCCTAGCCAAAGTGCTCCCTGCAATGGGAACACCAGGGGGCCAGAGGTACGGAGGCACTGACTACCTGTGGGAGGGCACAAGGCCAGCTCTACCTTTTCTTCTATTTAGAAGCCACCAGCTCTTGATCTCCCATCCAGAGAGCCTTGCTTGGTTTGTCTGCACAGGACACAGGCTTCTTGTTGGGGGAGCCCTGTGTTCCCAGGACTGTTGCTAGCTCTTTGTGGGCCATGCCTCCATTGCCCACTTCAGGGGGATTGGCTTGGGGACTGCAACCCCTTTGTTTCTTCAGACTGACAAGTGACTTGGTTCACTGGGCGGGAGGGTGGTGGGCAGGGGATCACACTGCTAATAGGTAAGAATGAGGCAGTGTATTGTGTGGATTGGGAATTCTAACGAGTCTGTCTCCCATGAATGCACTGAGTCTTTATAGAATTAGACTTTAAAGTCAAGAGCATAAGTCAATCTAGCTTGAATTAAAATAACTTAAATGGCTAAAAAATCCTCTGGTCAGGGCTGGGTGCAGTGGCTCATGCCTGTAATCCCAGCACTTTGGGAGGCCGAGGCAGGTGGATCATGAGGTCAGGAGATTGAGACCATCCTGGCTAACGTGGTGAAACCCTGTCTCTACTAAAAATACAAAAAATTTAGCTAGACGTGGTGGCGGGCGCTTGTAGTCCCAGCTACTCAGGAGGCTGAGGCAGGAGAATGGTGTGAACCCAGGAGGTGGAGCTTGCAGTGAGCCGCGATCGTGCCACTGCACTCCCGCCTGGGTGACAGAATGAGACTCTGTCTCAAAGAAAAAAAAAATCCTCTGGTCAGATTTATCAATTTTCCCTAAAGAGAACGAAAGGGGAGGAAAGAGAAACATTTATTATGTGGGTCAGTTAGACCCCAGTGAGTCCCAAACAAGTAGCTAAGTGGTTTGAAACAGGCTAGTGATCCCGGGCCTCAGCCCCTGTGCTAAGGTTATATTGGGTTAGAGGCATCATTTGCCCGTTCATTCATTCTACACTCATTTGGCAGTTATCACAGGCCAGCCCCTAAGGCTATGGTGATGAAGAGGATATAGGTCGTGTTCGAACAGAGCTCCGAGTTGAATGAAGAGTACAGAGAAGAATGGGAGATTTCAACAGGATGCAAGAAGAGCTAAGAGAAGCATACACAGCAGGACCTGGAGGCCTCAGTATTCTTACTTGTGAAAAGGGAAAGATCCTTTTTACAAAGAAGTCCCAAGTCACTGGAGTAGCAAAAGCTGTCCCAAGTAGTGCAGTGGCCAGGGAGTACTTATCCTGAAACAGATAGCAAAGGGTGGTCCCCAGAACTCACCATGGGATGTGGGCTGCCTGGAAAAGTCAACAGGTTCTTACATCTGCAGGGCATCGCTTACATTTCAAAGCATAGTCATATTCAGTGTCTCATTTGATCATCCTTGTCCCTTGTGACAAAGGCAGGGTAGAGGACTGTTATCCTAAAGGAACTAAAATCACATGGTCAGCTGGTGGCAGAGCTGGTAGCTGAATCCAAGTGTACCTTGCTGGCTCATTCCATGAGGTGAACTGGATGGAAGATGAATTTGGGGAGTTAGGTTGGAGCAGAGATGAGGAAAGCACTGAGATTCAATGGTACACACATCCCTCCCTCCCTCTCTCCCTCCATCCCTTGCTTCCCTTTTCTTCCTTTCCACTAGGAAATCCTTCCTGAGGGCAGATCATGGGCACTGTGCTACCTCAGACTGTGCTGAACTCTTTTCTGGGCTGGCAGCAAGTCTGGGTCAAAGCTAGAACTCAAATCCTTGTCCAAGCCTCTTTCCAGAATACCAGGTGGGATGTTCTCCCAGGAGTCAGGTAGGAAGAATAGGAAAGGCCGGGCCCATCCCAGGGCAAGGGAAGATGGCAGAATCCTGGGCTTCATTGCCGGGAGGAGGGCAGAACGCCTAGCCCAGCCTGCCCCTCCCCTCCCAGGGAGGAGGGACTCACCTATTTTGTAGTGGGGAGGCAGCAGTTGCCTGTACCCCTGGGAATGTCCCATCCTGGAGCCCACTGTGTGGACTGGACATGATGGTGACTATGTGACTTATGCTGGGGAGTAGGAGGGGGAATTGTAGCTGCTCGCTATGGCAAGGAGCAGGCTGCTGTTGTTGAAAGCAAACAGGATGCACAACAGCCAGCACTTCAGGGGCAGACAAGCTGCTTTCTGCCCAAAGGCCACTGCAGTCTGAGTGACTTCCGGGATCCTCCCCATATACTGGATCCTTGCGGACATGGGAGTTATGGAAAGGCAAATTCCATATTGGCATAAGCAAAAACCACTCACCAGCCTGGGCAACATGGTGAAACTGCATCTCTACAAAAGGTACAAAAATTAGTTGGGCACCTGTAGTCCCAGGCGTGCACCTCCATGCTCAACTAATTTTTGTATCTTTTGTAGAGACAGGAGGCTGAGGCAGGAGGATCACCTGAGCCTGGGGAGGTTGAAGCTGCAGTGAACTGTGATGGCACCACTGCAATCCAGCCTGGGTGACAAAGTGAGACCCTGTCACAAAAAAAGAAGAAGGAGAAGGAGAAGAGCCACTCAATTGTCCGAGTTATCTGTGACTATAGAATGCGGCCCCTGAGTCAAACAAGATCCTGTCACTGGAGATGTTTATATGAAATTGTCTTTGTTCTTAAAATTCAAAAGTATTTTATTTTATTTTACTGAAGCATTTAAGCAAAAGATAACTCACAAATAGGGAATTTGGGGTTAGGACACCTTGGTCCAGTCCTAGACCAGCAACTTCATGACTGTGTGATCCCTGTCAGTGGGACAGATCACTTGATGCCTGGACTATATGTCTTCCCATGTGAGAGACACTGACTTCAGAGAGCTCTTGGGAGGCCCAAGGGAGGCAAACTTGCAGAAAAAAGTACCAAAGGCTGTTGAAGGCTGTGCACTTGCTGGTAGTTTATTATTGTTTTCATGGAGGGCTCCTTCCAACCTACAGCAGGTGATGACTAAAATTCTACCATTAGCAATTCGTTCTTTGAGGTTAAACATTGCTCCGCCACCTGGGGTTTCCTATTCTGGAAAGAGAGGATAGCAGGAAAGCAGGAGCACGTGGGGACAGTGCGGGGAAGGAGACAAAATTCTAGATGATGGGAAAAGAAGTTTCCAGAATGAAAGTCAAGGTGAGGGGGTAGGCATACAGCTAAATGTGCTCATCGGGCCAAACTCTGGGTTGGGCCCAGGGAAGGCATGTGTCCTCAGAGAGAGACACTTGTCTCTGTTTTCTAGCCAAAGCCCCTTGGGAGCCGCCCTCTGTGTCCTGCAGTCGGACCTGTGCCTTTTGAGTGGCAGTCCAGCTCAGACCTAGCCCTTGGCTAAATAGATACTGTCTGTGGGAGCTGTTGGGACTGAGAGCTTTCTGCAGGGGGCGTCAGGCAGCAGGAGCCGGCTCCCCAAGGCTTGGCAGGAGGAGTCATGGCCCCTCTTCCTTTATTCTGCCTTGACCTTGGGTAACCTGGCAGATGGCCAGTGTCTTAAGAGATGTGGTGGGTGTGTGTGTCCAAAAGAGAAGCTGTGAGGTTTCTCCAGGCAGTTTTCACCTGCAAACACAGCACCAACTTCAGGAGAAGGCTGGGGTGTAGCCAGTATGGTGCTAACTACAGAGGGAGTGCAGTGTCACTGGGGCAGCAGGGGCAGACCAGACACCCAGCTAGGATATTTTAGGCTTAGGATAGCTAAACAGAAGGGTAGTTTAGTAGCTCAGCTCCTGCTGCCATTGGGCAGCTGTGAAGGGGGAAGGTGAGGAATGAGGTTTCACAGTTTTCTTGGGAAGTCTGGGATTTCTGGTGAAACAGGAATTCAGAGAAACAACCCTTCCCAGGTCTGTCTTGGATGACACAAAGACGATGCCAGATGACTTGAGTGCTTTTTCCTTGCCCTCCATGATCCCCTATTACGGGACAAAGCAGCAGAGAAGCCCGGGCCTGTAGTAGGTGGGTGCCTGATTTCTGTCCTGTGAGAGAGGCCGGGTTGGAATTGGAAAGCCCACTGGACGAGTCCTTAGCACTGCCACTTGCTGGCTATGTTTTAACCTTGGCCATGTCATGAGTGGTCTTCAAGAGTGAGTTTGCTCCCCAAGGCCGGGTGCGATGGCTCACGCCTGTACTCCCAGCACTTTGGGAGGCTGAGGGGGGTGGATCACCTGAGGTTGAGAGCCTAGCCAACATGGTGAAACCCTGACTCTGCTAAAAATACAAAAATTAGCCAGGCAAGGTGGCACATGCCTGTAATTCCACCTACTCGGGATGCTGAGGCATGAGAATTGCTTGAACCTGGGAGGTGGAGGTTGCAGTGAACTCAGATGGTGCCACTGCACTCCACCCTAGGTGACAGACTGAGACTCTGTCTCAAATTAAAAAAAAAAAAAAAAAAAAAAAAAAAAAGACAGTGTGTTTGAGTTTGTTCCCTGAGAAGGGAAACTAATTCTCTCATGCTCCCCTCCCAGGAATGTTGTAAGGACTTCGAGATCATGGATGTGGAAGATGCTTTGTACAGCCGGGAAGTACAATAGTCACATAAGGTGGTCTTGATGGCTTCCTGTCGGAGCAACTTCCCATCTGCTTCCCCGCTCTGCCCACTCTTTCCAACCCCCATGGGAGCTGCAGCAGCTGCAAGTTCCTCCCTCTCTAATGGGCTACCCTGGGGCTTGCAGGACTCCCTGGGATGGGTGGGGCTGCAGAGAGGTCTGTGAGGCCCTGGGGAGAGGCTGGGTAAAGCCAGAGCTCCACCTCCTGCCGGTGCCTACCTCTAAAGAGAATGATGAAGCACAGAGAACACTGACCGAAATCAATTAGAGAAATCAATGGCCCTGAGTGCAGTATGCATTTCTTCCCTCCTAGCCCAGTCCCACCCAGCCTGCCCCAACAGCCCTGTTCATTCTTTGGGATCAGATGGTTTATTTAAATTCCTGCTGGTCTCCATTCCCAGACTCCTGTGCTCATTCCAGGCTGGGACTCTGGGATCTGGAGTGTGGAGGGAATGTTGGTTAGGGGTCAACCTGCCAGTAGGAGGGAGACAGGGGCTGGGAAAGCCCATGCATGACCCAGGCCCAGGGCACTTAGCTGGGCACCTGACAGAATCCTTTCTAGGCTCTAGACTTGAACTCCAAAGGTTACGCCACACAAAGTCCACAGTAAATATTTTATTTATTTTTTAAATAAAAAATAAAGTGCTCGGCTGGGCGTCGTGGCTCACACCTGTAATCCCAGCACTTTGGGAGACTGGGTTGGGGGGTGGATCACCTGAGGTCAAGAGTTCGAGACCAGCCTGGCCAACATGGTGAAACCTTGTCTCTACTAAAAATACAAAAATTAGCTGGGTGTGGTGGTGGGTGCCTGTAATCTCAGCTACTTGGGAGGCTGAGGCAGGAGAATCACTTGAACCTGGGAGGTGGAGCTTGTGGTAAGCCGAGATCGCGCCACTGCACTCTAGCACTCCAGCCTGGGCGACAGAGTGAGACTCCGTTTCAAAAAAAAGAAGGTCACTCTCAGGATATGCTTAATTTTTTTAGAATAAAAAATAAAACAAGGTCCACAGTAAAGGTTTTTTTTTTTTTTTTTTTTTTTTTTTTGAGACGGAGTCTCGCTCTGTCGCCCAGGCTGGAGTGCAGTGGCACTATCTCGGCTCACTGCAAGCTCTGCCTCGTGGTTTCAGGCCATTCTCCTGCCTCAGCCTCCCAAGTAGCTGAGACTACAGGTGCCTGCTACCACGCCCGGCTAATTTTTTTGTATTTTTAGTAGAGACAGGGTTTCACTGTGTTAGCCAGGATGGTCTCGATCTCCTGTCCTCGTGATCCGCCTGCCTCGGCCTCCCAAAGTGCTGGGATTATAGGTGTGAGCCACCGTGCCTGGGTCACAGTAAAGATTTTAAAAGCAATTTCAGGCTGGGCACAGTGGCTCGGACCTGTAATCCCAGCACTTCGTCAGGGTGAGGCAGGAGGATGGCTTGAGGCTAGGAGTTCAAGACCAGCCTGGGTAACATATAGAGGCCTCATCTCTGTTAAGTAAATAAATAAGCCAGGTGCAGGCCTGTAGTCTCAGCAACTAGGGAGGCTGAGGGCCAAGGATGACTTGAGCCCAGGAAGTTAAGGCCACAGTGAGCTATGACTGCACCACTGAACTCCAACCTGGGTGACAGAGTGAGACCGTCTTGAAAAAAAAAATTGTTTTGATTCTTATGATATATTTTCACACTGTTGCTGGACAGGGAAGGGAGGAAGAGGGCATCTCAGGTATTCTGAAGGGGAATATGAACATACGTGGGCCTGGAAAGCCACCACTTTTCTTGTTGATACAAGACACAGAATTGACCAGTGAGGGTTGCTGGATCCTGACTGCCCGAGTTTGAATCCAGATTCTGCCACTTAAAATATGACCTTGGGCAGCTGAACCACTTCTCTTGCCTCTCCTCTCTCATTTGAAAATGAGGCTATTAATAGTACCTAATAATAGCCATCGAGTTGTTACAGAAATTGAAAGAGTATTAACATGTATCTAGCCATAAAGTTGGCTACTTTAATTATTATTTTTCCAAGGACAAAGGCTGAGCCGCTAGGCTGGTCACTTTGTCTTGGCCTGGCGACTTTCCCTGTGTTCCAGCATCATGCTGATTCATCCTTAACACTGCTTCTAACAACCCTCTCCCTCTGTCCACGCCCACTGCCACTCCCTGTTGGGCCCTCATTACCTCCGCCTGGGACTGTTAAAATCGCCTCCTAATTGGCCCCTGGTCTCTATCCCTCACACAGTGATCAGATCAATCTTCCTAAAACATTATTCTCATCATGACACTTGCCTGTTCAAAAACCTTCAGTGGCTCCTGGTGTGTGAGTCTGAAGACTGCAAGGCTTAGTTTTCCACTTGAGCACCCCAACTGGACCCTCTAGTTCTTCCTCAACCTGTGCCCTTGGCTCCTCCCACCCACCGGATTGTTCCTTTCCCGAGAACTTTCTCTTTTTTTGTGGCAGGGTCTCGCTCCATTGCCCAGGCTGGAGTGCAGTGGTGGGATCTCGACTCACTGCAACCTCTGCCTCCCAGGTTCAAGTGATGCTCCTGCTTCAGCCTCCCGAGTAGCTGGAACTACAGGTGTGCGCCACCATACCCAGATAAGTTTTTTGTATTTTTTGCAGAGACGGGGTTTCACCATGTTGGTCAGGCTGGTCTGGAACTCCCAACCTCAGGTGATCTGCCCGCCTCTGCCTCCCAGAGTGCTGGGATTACAGGCGTGAGCCACCGTGCCCAGCCTCCTGAGACCTTTCTAACCACTGTGCTCTTGCCTCCGCTGTTTGCTTGCCTGGAGTGTCCTCCTCTGTGCTCAGCCAATTCTACCCATCCTTCCAGCTCCAGCTTGAATCCTACCCCTAGCAAGTCCTCTCTGACTGAACTCCTGAAAGTCAGTGGTACCAACTCTTCCTTTCTCTCACTGTGCCTTTGGTTTTTTCAGTATCTTCTCATAGCTACACGCCTGACTCTATAAATGCTTCCAGGGCAGGGGCAGTCTTGCTGTATTCCCCAGAGCCTTTGGCACTGTGCTGGGGCCAGAGAAGGCATTCAATAAGTCTGTGCTGATGGATTGATTGTGGGGTGCCCTGGATCACGTTGTGTCCTATAGATGAGGACACTTCCATCTTGCCAGTTCTGTGGCTCCTGACAGTCTTAGCTGGATGTGAGACACCTTCTTTTGACTGCTGGTCGATTTTTATCTCATGGGTCAGGGAACCCTCAGCCTTCTTCCGTTCACAAAGGAATGAGATTGTGGTCAGTGAGCGGTGTGGCCCAGGCCTGGGTGCGCATGTGTATGTGTGTTGGGGTGGGGCTGCAAAGCCCTCCCCTCCGCTGGTCCTTCTTCCCTCTCCTGCTGTCCAGAGAACCTACTCCGTAAGCAGAGAGGACTAGACAGATAAGAGAAAGGGAAGGAATGGAAGGTTTCGGTGTTCCCTTCCCCTCCCCTGCAGATTCGGACTCTGGGATCTGTGATGGGGAGAGGCTGTGGGCAGGAGGCTTAGCTGCCAGTGACCTCAGGAGCACTGGAATGAGCCAGGAAGGCTGTAAAAGGACTCAGGCACTATGGAGTGTGTGGAAGTGTGTTGGTGAGCCTAGGGCTTGCTTCCTACCTGCTAGAGACTTCGCCTTTCCCTGTGACTACCTCTTGCGCCATCTGCTCAGCAGTCTCTGTTGCCCTTGAAGCCCCATAGCTTTTTATTTCTGCTCTCATTTGCCCCTTAGGTTTTATTGCCTTGTCACAGGTCCCTAATTCTTCTTGTAGAACCCAGAGTAAAGCAGTAAACAACTTTATATGGGCCAGGCATTGTACTAGCCACTTTGTGTAGTATCTCATCTAATTTCTACAAGGTTGGTTTATTATCTTTTTTAATCCCCGTTTTATAGATAACTGAGGTTCAGTAGTCCTCTTATCTATAAGCTGTTATAGTACGTGTCCAACTGTGTTTCCTCTGTAGATCCCCGCACAAGGGGGGGGTCCTTCCTCATGGCAGATGCTCTGGACATACGGGAATATGCCATTTCGAAGAGCAGCTTGGGTTGAGTGTTGGGGTGGGCAGAGGGTGGGGTGTCATGGGATATGTTTGTATAGGCAGTAGGTAAGAGAGGGTCCAAGGTCAGAGCGCCCTGCAGCCACATGAGCTGAATGCTGGTGGTGACTGATTGGTGTTCTCTACTGTCTTTGGGATGGCTGGGTGCTCTTGGGTCCTAGAAGCATCACTTACCTCCTGCTACTGGAATCCTCTTAGTCCCGAATGGGAACTCAGAGCCATCCCCAGGGCTTCATTGCTGCTTTCTCATTGTCTGGATAGGTGGGAGGGGAGAACTACGATATATGATTCAGTGAGTCTCCCTCATTATGCTCAAATGAGGTTAAAACAAAGTGAATTTTTTTTTTTTTTTTGTGGGGAAGGGGAGAGGGATATGCTGAGCAGAAATTCTGGAGTTTGGAGCGGGGTCCTTGGAAGAGGGAAAGCCTGCGTGAGATTCCGAAACGGGTGGTGGTGGGGAATATTTGGACAACCAGGAGACCCTGGAAGTCGGGGAGCTGGGAGTGGGGAGAACATTCACTTAGGCGAGGCTCCCAGCCTCGGGCCTGCAGGCCAAGACTGCCTGGCAGTGTAATTCCTGTCAAGTTTCATCTTTTAACCTACACTTATCCAAAGCCGGTTCCTTACACTCCTCAATTTTTTGGGAAAAAAGCCAAGAGACCTGGTCCGATGCGAAGTCACTTCCTAGAACAGGAGAGGCTTGGAGGAACGACAGGGAGAGCAGGCCTAAAGGTGGCTTTCCAGAACTCCAATCCTTAAGCCCTCTGTCCCAGACTCGCCACTACCCAGCTAGGGCCTAGGCTCTAAGCAGGCACCATTGGATGGCTGGAGGAGAAGATGGAGGGAGGAAAGTCGATGCCCCAGGACGGACCACAGGAAAGCGGCGTTCACAGGAGACCCGCTCTCTGTGCTTCCAAGGCCAGGAGCAGCCGCCTTCCCGCCCAAATCCGCAAGATGGAAGTTGCTCCCTCTAGTTTTCCCAATACCTAAGGCTGCTGGTTTTGTGAGTGACCCCTCCCTTCTCGTCCAAGTCGATTTCTAGCATTTACTGGATTCCAGAGTCTTGTTATTTAAGAATGCATCTTAACCGGTACTACTGAATTCATCTTACGTGCAGCCCAGATTCAGTTTTGGGCAGCACGAAAAGTTTCCGAGGTGCTGCGGGTACCCCGCCCCAGTACACCGCGTGTGCGAGCCGAGCTGTGTGCGAGCCGAGCTGCGTGCGAGGAACGTGGCGCGAAGGCCGGGGGATGCCTGGTAGCTCCCCGGCATCCCGGGTGCCCGGCTGCGTGGGTGTGAGCCTTCGCGCGACCGCGGGCCCGCGTCTCTCCCGCTCTCGCCGGAACGTGACCGCAGCCGCACCTCTCCTCCAGCCGTTTCCCAGCCAGACGCTTCCTTTTTGGTCCTTCTGGACGTTTATTGTAAATTCTGTGACTAAAACACGCCGGTGAGCCCGGCCCACTGACAGATGGATCGATCGCCCCCTTCCCGGCTGAGCCGGGAGGAAACACCCCACCCCGGAGCCTCGGGAGCCGGCAGCTGCCTCGGAACGAGCTCCTCGGAGCCCAGCAGGCCGCGAAGCCCCGGCCCGGGTCGGTCTCCGGGCGCTCCTGCCGGGGTGGGGTGCAAGCCCGTGCCCGATCCCTCTGGGGCGACTCTGGCAGGTTCGCTGGCCTCCGAGGAGGTGGTCAGGGTGCCCCGGCGCAGCAGGCTTCTTTCCGAGCCGGGGCAGGGGAGACCGACCGGGGAAGGGGCGTCTCGAAGGGGTGGAGGCCGGAGCGGGCGGGAGGTGAGCGCGCCGCGGGCGTGAGGGCAAAGTTCCCGAGGTCCGCGCGGAGAGCACACGTGTATGTGCGCGCGGGGCTAGGCCGGGGCCGGCAGGCTGCACTGGGGCCGGAGGGGATACTTCCTTTCCGTGGCACCATCGGGGAGACGCTCTGTCGGCCTCGGCGCCCGGGCGCAGGGACGCCTCAGCCTACGGAGGGTGGAGCCCCCGCTCAGACCCGGGCCACCAGGCTAGGATTTTTCTAGCGCCCTGCTCCCCGCGCCCCCGGATGGCTCGGGCGCCACGGACTCCGCGCCCTCCAGCCTCAGCTCAGCTCCCCAGGCTTCCCAGACCCGGCGGCGCAGGGGGCGGGGGCAGGGGCAGTGGGGGTTGGAGGGCGCAGCCCGTCCCCAGGGTGGGGAGCGCTGCGCGGGGAGGAGGAGGGTGCCGACGCTTGGGTGGGTTCGAGCACGAGCGGTAGCCGGGGGAGCCAGTCAGTTTCCGGCCAAGGCAGCAGGTCAGTCCCAGGAAGGGCGGGCGATTGAGCCGAGGGAGCCGGCGGCTGGGCTTTCCTCTATGCCCGCGATTCCCTGCGCCGCCGCCACCGCCACCGCCGTGTAGCCGCCGCCGCTGCAGAGCATCGCCGCGCTCCCGCGCCCTGCGCCGCCAGCCGCCTGGGAGCCCGAGCGCCGAGCCCGGGGCGGAGGAGAGGGGCGCGGGCGCGAGAGCCGCGGCGAGGGAGCCGCGAAGGGGGAAGGGGGCGGGCGGAGGGAGGAGCAGGGAGAGTGGGAGAAGGGGGAGGGAGAGAGGAGAGCTAGGGAGAGCTGGAGAGAGCGAGAGCAAAGAGCGAGCGAGGGAGAGGAGAGAGAAAGACACACGCACGCAGAGACACACGGTCACTGGAATTCCATTAGAAAAAAGTGAGCCGAGCAAGGGTTAGCGGGAGAAGATTATTTTTGAATCTTGTCTTCGTCTTGGTGCGAAAGAAGCGACTCCAGTCTCTCGTCCTCGAAGCTCCGACTGGATTGTTCCTGGGCGCTGACACCCGTCGGTGGATTTCATTCCTATTTGCATTTTATTCCGACCCCCTCCCTCGCCGCTTCCTTCCAGCCCTTTACTCGCAAATCGCCTCTCTCCCCACCTCACCAGGCCCCTCCTGGGAAGCGCAGGGGAATTGGACCCGCGGGGACTCACGCTTTCCCGGACGATTGGAAGGGAGGGCTGACCCCAGGACCGGGCTCTTGGCTTAGAAAGCCGATACACAGATACGCGTATATTTGATTGTAGCGGGCAAGGGGGGCGTCAAGAGGCAGCCCACCGCCCTCCTCTCACCCCACCCCCTCCAGCCAGAGGCAAGAATCGCAGGACTCGGGATCTTCATCGGGTGGACTAGCTGGGATCTCTGCATTGGATTTGGGGCTGATTACCACTGCTTGACTATTATTATTGTTGTTGTTATTATTTTTTTTACACAAGGGAGAAAGACAAAAAACGGTGGGATTTATTTAACATGATCTTGGCAAACGCCTTCTGCCTCTTCTTCTTTCTAGGTGAGTACCTGCGGGCGGCGAGCTCAGGGAGAGGCGAGATGCCGGAGAGGCGGGGGGCAAGCGGAGCGCCGGCGGGGGGCTGGCGGGAGGCCGGCGGGGAGAGCGCGCCACGGAGCGAGCCGGGCCCGGCGCTGGCGAACCGAGCGGGGCCGGGCAGCGGGGACGCGGACGAGGGACCAGAGCCACGGCTGGCTGGCGACGCGGGGGGGATCGGGAGGGAGACTCAACATCCGAACCGGCCCCGCAGACACGCACACACACACACACCCGCGCTCGATCACATGCCAGTATAGCGCTCATCTCCCCCGAAATAATGGGTTCGAATTGTGGCAACTTAAGGAAAAAAAAAATATCCAACTCTTGATCTGCAAGGAGGGAGGGAGGGAGAAGCTCCGAGGCTTGGAAAGAACAGTCCTGACGGGTCCGCCTTTCCTGGTCTACCCCCCCCCCCCGCCAGTCGGTCGTGGTGGAGGGCGCGGGTTTCTCCGGCGGCTACCGCTTGGACATCGCGGGGTGGGGGGGAGCGCTGGCAGTCACTCCCCACCTGCCAGCCGCGCCTGGCAAATGCAGCCCGCGTCCCCAAACCCTGAGCCCCTAACCGGCGGCTCCACTCCCCGGAACACTTTTCAAGTTTCTCCCTACCCAGTCCGGAGCCAGATGGGTGGGCGGGAGCGGAGGGTTGTGAGCAGCCGTTCCCGGCCTTCCCTCCTCCACCTCTGGGGGCCGTGGACACCCGTGACTGGTGGGAAGAGACCGGAGGGAGGCCAAAGTTCGCTTCCTCCGTTGAAGAGGGTGGGAGGCGAGGGAGGAAAAACGGGTAACAAAGACCACTGCTCCTTCTGTAAGCGCCCCCCTCCCGCCCCCGCCTCCAGGACGGGAGGAGGGGCTGCCTGGCGCCCCGAGCCCCACGCAGTTTCTTTTCCACACACAATTCCCAGCCGCTCACTCCCTTAGCTTAAGCTCGGTGAACTCTCAGCGGCTTGGGAAATGGGTCTAGAGAAGGCAATCTCCGGAGGGAGATGAGGAAAGGCGGGCGTTTGCAAGGCTGTGCACCACCGAGGTCCCAGGCAGGGCTGCTGCCAGGGAGTAGATGCTCCCATAGAGGGAGCTGAGTAACTACTGTGTGTGTGTCTCTGTGTGTGTGTTTGTAAGGAGCACACGTCTGCTTCAGTGAGGGTGCAGTTCTACCACCTTGGCTTGCTGTGTAGCCGGTGTTAAGCCAGGCTGACCAGCCGGGATCATGATCCTACCCTCTCCCTCCTACAGCAGGGGATCCTGCCCCGAGTGGGGAGGTAGGAGGTGGTTACAGGAGGATGTGTGTGGTCTAAGAAGTGCCCACCAGACTAGGATAAGGGACCGGAGTCATTGGGTGTCCACGCAGGCTCTGGACTCTCTGCCTGTCCCCTATGCTTCCCGCCAGGTGTGAGTCTCCAAGGGGGCAAGGCCCTGCTCTGGTGTGTGGCCTTAGAGGTCCTGCCTCCATCAGCCAGAGGCAGCTTCTCTCTGGGGTGGGAGGGGCTCATCGAGGAAGCTGGAAGGTGCTCTGGGCCAGCTGTGATCCCGAAGCCCTTTCTGACAACCCTGGCAAGTGGACTCTCATTCTGAAGGGGCTACTATAAAATCTGACCTTTTCTCCCACCGCTGGTTTGAAAAGCCAGCCTTCTGGGTCCAAGCATGATCAGGGCCAAGGGGAAAAAAATTGTATTTCAGGCAAAACAGCCCGATTGTCTACTGCTGAGCTGCACACCCCAGGATGGGCAGGGCTCCCAAATGTGGGTACCATCTGGGGTCAGGGGCTGGAGAAGAGCAGTGTGGGCCCCTGGTCATTGCAGGCAGGCTTTCTTCAGCCAGGCAGGCTGAGGAGTCCACCTTTCTCCTTCTCAGAAGTGGGTGTGTATGCGTGTGCTTGGGGGATGATCAGAAAGGCCCATCCCAATGTCTGCAACCCTGGAGGCTGAGTGTTGAGAGGTGGGGATGAGAGCAGAAGAACAGCAGGCTCAGCATCCCATTGGGTCACAGTCTTTCAGTTTCCTTTCCTCGAGAAGTCCCCTTCCAAAGCTGGGCTGAGTGGAGTGACCACAGATAGTGAAAGACTCTGGGTTAGGCCAGTGGAAAGGAAGGGGAGATGGGTTGGTGTTTAGGAAACTTCAGCCCTGGGGCCCTTTTCCTGGCAGGGAACTGGTTGAAAATTCCACTGGGTGGGTGGGTGGAGGGTGGGGGGAGGTTTTCTGGGGCTTGAGACTTGGTGGTCAATTTCAGCTGGGGGCAGAGGCCTTTTGTGTGCCCTTACACTGAGATTCTGAGTGAGGTCTGGGCTGGATAACCCATGGTGGAGAGAGAGAGAGGCCTTTCTTGCCTAGTATCTTGACCTCAAGTGCTGACCCAGGGAGAGAAGGAGATGGGGAAAGTGACTCGGGCGGGGGTGTTGAGCTGGCCAGGGGGCCACTTCCGACTGGCTTTCTAGCACATGCTCTAACTCTGGTGGGATGTTGGATGCAGTAGGGCAATTGTAGCTCTGTGTCGCTTCTCCACCCCTCTCTACCCCCGTGTCTTGATGGATCAAAGTTTTCTCCTAATTTAGGATTTGGAAACATCACCAGGATACCTCCTGCCCTTCACTCTCTTAGGATTTTTAGCTAAAGGCTGCATGCTGCATGCTGCAGGGATTCCTTTCTCTGGCTGGGCTTGATTGGTTCTGGGGGTCATGGAATGAACTAGAAGAGTCAAGGATGGTTTGGTGAATGGATGCCCTGGCCCTTCGCAGAGTACGTCCCTTGCTTGGTCACACGAGCCAGGTGGCTGGATGGGGGAAGCCCTCTCTTTTGGCATGGGAGCCTCCCTAAGATTGTGCAAGGATCATCCTGTGGGGCTCTAGGCCTCAACTGTAGGACAAGCAAAGTAAATGTCCTTATGGCCTGAATTCCCTGGGCTAATCTGACCTTTAAGCACGCTGTGAATTCTGTGCCTACAGAAGGCTAAGGAAGCCAGGAAGTTCCATTCCCAGGCCCTCTATGACAGTGCAGTCTTCGTTTCAGTCAAGGTGGGAGGGCATTAGCCTATGGGGAGGCGGGGGGTGAAGTCCGTGGAGGGCCCAGGGCTGTGCTGTTCCAGAGGCTCCCGCAGGCTGGCTGGGGGCCGCAGGTGCAGGCGGGGCCGTGTCAACTCATCTCCTCTTGGGGGCCCAGCTGTACCTGGGTCCTGCTCAGGGAGGTAGGAATCTGCTGAAGCCGGGAAGAAAGATGCTGCCTCAGCTTGTGTGGAGGACGCCTCTCCAGCCGTTGCCGGGCCTCAAACTCCGCGCTGATTTCTTCTCTGGTCTTGTCTCAGCCTGGCCACATCCATCAGCCTTCCTGTTCTGGGGCAGAGGTCTGGTCAGTGGGAGAAGGGCACGTTTTTTGCTCTGGGCCCCGAAGAAACCTTCTGTACCCCAGGCCCACCCCTACTGCTCTTCTCTCTTGCCTCCTGGGGGTAGGTCTCCCACCCGCCTGGTCCTACAGGGAGTGGATGGATTCCTGTTCCCTGGGGGCTCTCGGGAGTGAAGGCCCGCTGTGCAGCGCGCTGCCCCTAGGTGTCGCTGTCTCCCTGCGGTAGCGCCCCCCCTGAGCAGGGCCTCCCAGGGGAAGGCCTGAGAGCGGCTTTTCTGGGTAGGGATGGGGGATTCTGCGGTATTGAAGACGGGACTTCTGGCCTAGGATTTTATTATGTTCTGGGGCTAGATGGAGTCGAGGAAGCCTCCCAAATTACTCTTGGGGTCCAGGAAAGAGCAGTCATGGCTCTGGGCCCTGGTGCGTGCTTTTCCTGGGGGCAGGATCTGGAGTTAGGGGCTTGGCAGAGGACAGAGGGGCTGGGAAGACAATGTCTGTGTCTGGAGGAAACCATTTTAGGAGCTTGGGTTTGAAAGGATCAGGCGAGCCTGTCCTGCCGTTTCTCTCTCTTCTTCCTTGTCCCCTCCCTCCTGAGGCACTGTGGGTGTGGACACTGGGGCCAGGATGGGAAGGTGGCTTGACAGGGGATTGCACATTGGTGGAGGAGCAAGGTTCCATTTGCAAGGCTGGGGTCCGAGGAGGGGAGCTTTTCCTTTTTGCAGTTATTTGGCTTTTGGAAGGAAGAACAAAATAAGAGACAGAGGGGAAGGTGGTTTCACAGGAGGGTGGAGAGAAAAGAAAAAAGAGGAAAAACAAGGCCATTCAAAGATAAGAGTTTTGTAAAAGGTAATGAAGAAACAGACCTTTTGGGAGACTGTTAGCAAGAGAAGCGCAAGGTACAGCCAGGCACAAGATACAGCCAGGCACAAGCCGAGCTAGAGTAGGGAGGAGAGAGCAGGGTGCGCAGGGGGCATGGATGCTCCCCAGGCTTGACAAAAGCATTTTCTATTGGAGGGGGCCGGGGTGGAACTCGTCTCGCAGACGGCGAGGGTTCAGATCTCTGTCTGGTGTGAAGTTGGACTGGAAGGTGTGGAGGGGTGAGGCGCCTCCTTCTTGGGCTTGCTGGGACGGTAGAGTTAGGCTCATCTGTTCCTGTCTTGTCTTAGAGTCAGAATGAGAGTCAGAGTGAGTACACTGGGAATCTGAGGGGGCGTTTCCACCGCTATGTGTGACCTTTATTTGTCATCACCCTTCTTCGGGCCTCAGTTTCCCTAGGGTAAAATGTGGGGTTGGACTCTATGGTGTCTATAAGGTCCTAACAGGCTATGACAATGAAACGACTTGACACTGCTTCCAAGGCTTAGTGCAGCGCCATGGGTGGGCCTCTGGCTGGAGGTTTATTGGGGTTTATAGGAGGCCTGGGTGGTATGAAAGTGAGATCTTCCCCAGTCCCTGCAGTCCCCAGCAAGCCGTGCAGCCTCCAGCCAGCCGTGCAGTCCCCAGCTCTCTGCTGAGGCTGTGACATTCTCATTTGGGCTCCTGACTCTTAAACGGTGATCTTGAGCCGGGATCTTCCTGGCTTTATTGTGCCGTGCTCATAGGCCCAGGGCCGCTGCTAAGGAGGAATGGAGTGCAAACGGAGAAAACTTACTCGTCCATCCAGGGGAAGATGACGCCTGAGTTCTCCCTCGGGTGTGAGGAGGGCTGCCCACAGAGTCGCCTTGGTGGGCTTTGGTGGGAAATGGGTGTGACGTTCCCAGCAGGGCCCAAGCCCCAGGCCTGTATCTTGGGTGGGAGATTGTGGCGGCCGTCATTCATGCTTGTCTTCCCTCCCCACCACCCAGACGAGACCCTCCGCTCTTTGGCCAGCCCTTCCTCCCTGCAGGGCCCCGAGCTCCACGGCTGGCGCCCCCCAGTGGACTGTGTCCGGGCCAATGAGCTGTGTGCCGCCGAGTCCAACTGCAGCTCCCGCTACCGCACGCTGCGGCAGTGCCTGGCAGGCCGCGACCGCAACACCATGCTGGCCAACAAGGAGTGCCAGGCGGCCCTGGAGGTCTTGCAGGAAAGCCCGCTCTACGACTGCCGCTGCAAGCGGGGCATGAAGAAGGAGCTGCAGTGCCTGCAGATCTACTGGAGCATCCACCTGGGGCTGACCGAGGGTAAGCCTGGGCGGGGTGGCCCAAGGGGAGGGGGTGTGGCACAGGCGGAGAGGACATGTGGCGGGCCAGGGGTTCAGGAGGGAGGACTAGGTGATGGGGCAAAGTGGCCAGCTCTCTGTGTCTACCTGCTAGGGGAACCTGGAACACAGAGAAGTCGCCACCCCACCAAGGAGGGTGGCATTGTCGGAAAAGGCCAGGAGAGACAAAGAGGAGGCAGAAGCGGCAGCTGGAGAGGAGAGAGGGAGGTGGTGCGAGGAGGAGAGCAGGTGCTGGAGGAAGTGGGGTGAGTGGGGTGGGGGAGGTGGGCAGGGGTTGGGGAGGATCAAGACCACATGATTCAAGCAAGGACAGTGTGAAGTGGTTCCAAGAGAAGGTGAGGTAAGAGTGACCAGGCAGAGATGGATCAGTGAGAACCAGGAGAGAGAAGGGGCAGGCTGGGTGCAGGCAGAGAAACCAGCCACTTCAGCTGCCCCGGCTGCTGCCCTGCCCCGGCTGCTGCCCTGCCCTGGGGCTGATCCCAGAGCTGGCTGCCCCTACTCTGCTCTTCTGGCTCCTGCCTCCCTGCTTCCAGGACACCAGCCCTTCATGTGGCTTCTGCAGCCCATGGCTGGCCTGTCACCTTCTACAGGGCTTGGGGCAGTGTGCAGGCAGCAGGCCCCACATCCTTTGGCAAACCTGCCCCTGAGTCACAAAAGTAGAACCTATAATCCCTCCGCCAATAACACACTTTCGCATCCCCTTCCCCTCCAGACCTGGGTGTGGAGGATTTGCATTTGTTTAGGAGGTGGGTCACTGTAACCAGTTTATTAATTGAACGCATGTTTATTGAGAACGTATTGTCTGCTATGCTCTAGGTGTTGTAGGAACAGTTGAGGGCAAACTGGTGCAGCCTCTGGCCTCCTGGAGCTGAGTCTGGCTGGGGTGTGGGTAAATAAGGGGGCTTCTCTCATTTGATGGCTTAAGTGCTGTGAGAGGGAAGACACAGGGTGTGATGGTAGCAGCTTGGAGGGGGCGTCCACGCCCTTGCCGTGAAATCTAAAGCATCTTCCTGGAAGAGGCAGGCTTCAAGCTGAGGCTGAAGAGTGAGTCAGAGTCACGAAATGGAACATAGGTGAAGGGAGGCAGGAAGAGTGTGGGAGGTGGAGGGAACAGCATGGAAAGGCCCAGTGTGAGTACCGAACCTGTTTACAGAGCTGCAAGTGGCCTAGAATGGTAGTGGGTGGCAGGTGGTGTGTGGCGGGAGGTGGTGGAAGTGGGGAGGAGAATTAGGGGCAGAGGGAAGGATCCCTGAAGGGTTTTAAGGGCGATGATCAGATCTGTGCTTCAGCAAAATGTTTCTGTGGTGCCAGTGGAGAGAGTAGATTAGAGGACTGTCCAGAAGCTGCTGCTGTGATACAGGCCAGGAACAGTTGTGGCAGAACCAGGACAATGGCAAGGAAGGAGAAATGGGTCTAAGAGCTCTTTATTTATGCATTTGTTATTTTTATTGGGGTCTCACTATGTTGCCCAGGCTGGTCCCAGACTCCTGGGCTCAAGTCATCTGCCCGCCTCGGCCTCCCTAAGTGTTGGGATTACAGGTGTGAGCTACCACACCCAGCTAATTTTTAAATATTTTTTTTGTAGAGATGGGGTCTCGTTATGTTGCACAGGCTTATCTCAAACTCTTGGGCTCAAGCAGTACTCCCACCTTGGTTTCCCAAAGTTCCAGGCTTACAGGTATGAGTCACTGCCCCCCGGCCCTCTGAGAGTTATTTAGAAGAGAGAATCCTCAGGTCTTGGTGACCAACGGGAGAGGAGAAGGTGAGGGGAGAGAGGAGTCAAGGAGGGCACCCAGTGTCCTCTCTTAGGCAGCTGAGCAGGTGATGGAGGCCTCAGAAGAATCAGTCCAGTCTTTGAGTGCAGAGGGGAGGGCAGGGGGATGGGGAATCTATTTTGGGGCCCATGCCTTGTTGACCACACCCTGCAGACGTGCAGGTCTGGAGTTGAGGGAGGAAGTGGGTCTGAGTGAGACTGAGGAATGGACATGAGCCTGCAGGTGAAAACTAAGGCCAAGGGCGTGGGTATGACCACAGTGAGAGGAGGGTGGTAACAGACCCTGGGGACCATCTTGGGGACCATGGCGTTTAAGGATGTGGAGAAGGGAGCCTGCAGGGAGCTGAGAAGGTGCTGGGGAGAGGTGGGAGGAGCAGCAGGAAAACAAAGGGGGGCTCATCCCAGAAGAGAGGACCCTCAACATGGTCGGATGCTTAGGGTTAGCTGAGGCTGAGGCTCTTAGCTTCTTAGGCATCTACTGTGTGCCTCAGAGGGTGACACACTGGAGGGGCCATGCTCCCCATGCCAGCCATCGTATAGGGCAGGAGACCTTTTCCCTGGACCCTCCTGCTGGAGGGAGGAGCCTGGTTAGGGAGCGGAGGGGAACAGGGGGATTAGGAATGATGAATGTAGATGACTCTTTCCGGAATTTTAGTGTAAAGAGAACAAAGGATGCTTAAAAAAAAAAAAAGATGGGAGAGGATTGAGCAGTTTAAAATCTAAGGTCGGACAGTAGCGATGGCGAAGAAGACGGAAGGGTCTTCTGTGGAATGATGCCCTTGCGAAGGGGAGGGGCTGGGTCCAGGGCACAGAGTGGGCCAGGGGATGAGCCTTAGAACAGGGGAGCAGTGCTCCCTCTAGGTGCTGGGAGGGAGGGAGGAAGCGGCTGCAGGTGTGAAGCCAAATAGACAGGGATCCCTGACCAGTCAGAGATGGCTCGAATATGTTCTAAATACAGGAATAAGAAATGCGTATAATTACTACCATCATTAATAACAAAGTATTCCTCATGAATCAGGCGGTGCCTTCTCCCTAGCAACCTGGATTCCTAGAACTAGCATGAGCAAAGGGAGGAATACTGTCCTGAGGGTACTGCACTCTATTCTTCAGGAGATAAGGCGCTGTCTTCACCCAGAGCCGGACTCTGTAGCGTACGAAGAAATAAAGCGCTCGATGCCTGAGCTGAGTAGTTTTGTTTCTTGTCTTCTTTCTGGCAACCTTCAGTTTCCACCCAAGGGAGACTGGGCAGCAGGTTCGGGTGGGCTGCAGAGTGGACAGGGGAGAGGACAGGACAGAACTGTCAGCCAGAACAGCCGAGTTGAGCACTTGGGCCTTTTAGCACCAACAGCCCTTCCCATCTCACTGGCTCCCTCTGTATCGCTGCATCAGGCCACAGGAGGACTGTGCTGATGGGATCCAAGGGAAATAAGCATGATGCTGTGTGCGTTTAGCTGCACACTACTGTGTGGTGTTCAAGGCCGCTTGACTGGGAGTGCCTGACTGCAGATGGCTTTTCTGGTTCTAAATCTCGTTTTTTTGAGACAGGGTCTCACTCTGTCGCCTAGGCTAGAGTGCAGTGGCGTGATCACAGCTCACTGCAGCCTCCATCTCCTGGGCTCAAATGATTCTCTCACTTCAGCCTCCCATGTAGCTGGGACCACTGGAGCCGGCTGCCATGACTGGCTATTTTTTTTTTTTAAAGCAGAGATGAGGTCTTACTATGTTGCTCAGGCTGATCTTGAACTCTGGAGCTCAAGCAATCCTTGTGTCTTGGCCTACCAAAGTGCTGGGATGATAGGTGTGGGCAACTGTGCCTGGCCTTGAGTCTTTTTATTTATTTTTTCATGAGGCAGAGTCTTGCTCTGTCACCCAGGTTGGAGTACAGTGGCAAGATCATAGCTCACTGCAGCCTCAAGTTTGTGGGCTCGAGTGACCCTCCTACCTCAGCCTCCCGAGAAGCTAGGACTACAGGCATGTGCCACCATGCTTGGCTAATTGATTTTTTATAGAGGTGGGGTCTTGCTATATTGCCGGGCTGTCCTCGAACTTCTGGCCTCAAGCAATCTTCCCATTTTGGCCTCCAAAAGTGTTGGGATTATAGGCATAAGCCGCTGCGTCCCGCCTGGTTCTAAGTCTTGAGATGGTTTATTAATTCATTTATTCAACAACCATCGGTTAAACACCGACTGTGTGCTTCAGAAGGTAACAGCGCTGTAGGAACTGTGTTCCCTGTGCTGGCCGGCAGACAGGTCGGGAGACCTTTCCTCTGGGCCCTGCCTAAAAAATACACCCTTATGTTTTTCCTTCCATAGAAGACTGCATCTTTTCCCCATAGGGGAATTCCACCTTCTCCTGGGTCTTGGGAGCCCAGAGGTAGTTTCTGCCCAGGGCTGACCAGGCGAAGCCAGGAGGCCTCCAGGTAGTGTTCTTGTGAGTGGCGGGGTCTACCTGAGAGGTAAGCATCCATGGCCTGTTGAGCAGTCTCCCTGAGGGGGACTGCGAGTCCTTCCTCCCTGTTCCTTGATAACATGTAATAACCTGGCACAGGCCTGGGACTGTGGAGAGGGCAAGAATCGCTGAGAGGAGCAATGTGTGTAGGCTTGGATTTTCCTTCTGATTCTCAGCCTCTCCTTGGCCCCTGCTGGTGGGCGTGATTTACCATGGGGCTCTGCTCCGCCTTCTTCCGCTCCCTGGGACTTAGCTCTCAGTATGCAGTCGAGGTGCACAGCAGGTGCAAAGAGCCTGTGGCGGCAGTGAGGAGAATGGAGAGTGGGCTGGGGTAGGAAGGTGACCTCAAGACGTGGCTGCTGAGCTGCTAGAGTCTGAACTGCAGAGGATCTGGCGATCATTTGGGCTCCCTACTACCATCTGGCAGGGAAACTGAGGCATGGATGGGTGAGATGGCCTTCCAGGGCACACACAGCAAGCTCGTGGCAGGACCCAGAGTGGGTCCCAGGACCCCAACTCCTTATCCAGGTCGCTTTTCACTGCCGGTGGGGAGATCCCATGGCTTGGGCCCCGTTTTCCTCCACTGCCACCATTTCCTCCATTACCACCACCAGTATTTACACAGGGGACTGTCACTGTTGGCTGCATGGGGACTTAGAGACCAGGTTTCTTGCCCTCTGCAAAGGTGACACTGAAATTCAGGGTCTTTTGGTCTGAAGATGAAGAGCAAGGGCTTCTTCCATTCCCAGAATCTGACATTCTGGCTCTGGTTTCAGTGGCTCATGCCTCAGGATTTCTCACTGGTGAATTCCATGGCAGAAACAGGCTACACAAGTTGACTTAAAGAGGCTGGGCCCCTCCAAACCAGTTCCGGAAGAGGCTGTTCCTACCCTGCCACCCCTACCCCATTAATCAAACTGGCCTAGCTCTACCTAGGCCCGTGGCTGCACTAGATGCAGTAGGGAAGGACAGGCCCCCCCTCTCCCCACCGCCCTGGGGGGACCGTCTGCCGGACAGAAGACTGATCTTGGGAAAAGGGAAACAACAGTACTTATTCAGGAATGATTTGGTTCCAACAACACTCTGCATTTTGGGACACAGTATTCCCAGCAGTGAAGCACTTAGACTTTGGAGCCCACTGCCTGGGTGTGAACCCTGGCTCTGTCGCTTGTTAGCTGTGTGACCTTTGTCAAGCTACTTAATGTCTCTGTGCTCCTTGTTCCTCCTTATCAGTCAAACAGGGAGAAAAATAGTGCCTATCTCATACAGTAGTTAAGAGGATGAAGTGAGCTATATCTAAAGCACTTTCAGTGCTGGCACTTGGAAAACATGGTATAACATTATTTTTATTGTAAAAGTGATTTCCTAAGTTCCTACATTGCTTGGCCTCAATAAATAGCAATGGCTGGTCACCCCACCTCAAGGAGTTTTTCAAGAGAGTCTAAAGTGCCCGTGGGTGGGGTGGAGGACACTGAGATCATCCAGGCTGGTGAGGGGTCCAAAGGCCCCAAGGAGAAGGTGGGATCACATATGGGCCATAAACAGTGTGTCTTGACTGGGCGTGGTGGCTCATGCCTGTAATCCCAGCACTTTAGGAGGCTGAGGAGCACAGATCACTTGAGGTCAGGAGTTCAAGACCAGCCTGGCCAACATGGTGAAACCCCATCTCTACTAAAAATACAAAAATTAGCCGGGCGTGGTGGCAGGCACCTGTAATCCCAGCTACTCGGAAGGCTGAGGTAGGAGGATCGCTTGAACCCAGGAGATGGAAGTTGCAGTGAGCTGAGATCGTGCCACTGCACTCCAGCCTGGGTGACAGAGTGAGACTCTGTCTCAAAAAAAAAAAAAAAAAAAAGGCTCATTTGGATTAGACTGTCAGCAGATTCCAGCTGGGCACCTGCTATGTGTCCTGGGTGTTGCAGGGCATGAGGGATGCTCTTAGGAGGTGACATGAAAGGCAGAGGCTATTCCTTATGCAGGGAATGTGCCTCCTCCTTGTCATCTGGGGCTGTCCCTTTTTCTAGGGGTCTGCCAGGAATAACAGGCAGCCTGCTTGCTCGGTGAGCCTGCAGGGGGCTAGTTGAGTCTCCACTTCCAGCCTCTGGGTGACCACATGCAGAGGGGTTGCAAAGCCCATCTTCCAGATGCATGATACCTTGCTGCAGGTAGCCTTGAAGAGGCTGCCCCACCTGTGCTCACTCCTAGGCAGAGAGGGTGCCTGCCTGGGCACTGGGCCCTGCCTGGATGGGAAATGAGTGTGTGAGGCTGTGGGTTATCACCAGTGCCCTGCTTCTCACTACACACACGCGCACACACACACACGCACACGCACACACGCACACGCACACACGGGCAGGGTGAGTGATGAGCCATCAATTTCC
Source organism: Macaca mulatta (assembly GCF_049350105.2). NCBI lineage: Eukaryota > Metazoa > Chordata > Mammalia > Primates > Cercopithecidae > Macaca > Macaca mulatta. Next base: position 23,428,377 of record NC_133413.1, on the reverse strand, counting down.
CCTTGCTGATAACATCTCAAGAGGCTATTTTCTTTCCTGCTGAGGCCTTAGCAGAGGAGGGTGGGATTCCTGACATACTGGTAGGGTCTTAAGGGGAGCCCTGGGCCATCCATCTCCTGTCACTCACTCGCTTTTCCATTCCTGAGCCCCCGAGGCACCCAAAGCCTCGAGGAAAGGTCCGAGGACCTGCAGGTGGTGGGGAAGACAGGAGGGCCCTGTGGGAGAGGGGCCACGCAGACCGAAGCTGGGGATCAGATCACCCACTGAGCGGAACTTCAGCCCATCCAGCAAGATTCTCCTGGCGACACGATGGGAGGCAAAGAGGAAATTCTTTCCTCCTCAGTGACCTGGGCGGAGCTGGCATGGTGTGATGGGAAAGGATGCTGGTGGGAGGGCCAGGACAGCAGAGTCTAGCTCTCGCCCTTCCAGGAGTAGCTTTGTGATCTCAGGCAGGTTTCTTCACCTCTCTGGGCCACCTCACAGCCCTCTCTTGTGAAATGGGGAATGATTGTGGAGAGCCCTTTGACTTCAAATCCTGCGATTGATACCTGGCCTTACGTGGGCCAGCATTGCCCTACTTCCCCCAGACGCACCTGGAAGTCCTTCCAAGGGGGCCGGCCGTGCAGTGTGGTCACGAGAGAGAAGTGTCAGGCAGTTCTGAGCTGCTGTCAGGGAGCTTCTCCTCTAGTTGGGAGACAGACCTGCCTGGGTGAAATGCTAAACATTTCGTTGCTAATGTGCCCTGGTCCTGCAGTCTTCACTTTGGGAAGGGCTGCTCTGTCTCTTATCCCCTGGGTGGCATGAGCTTTCCCCTGTTAGAGAGCTTTCCTGCGGCAGAGTTGCTAAGTGCCGGCAGCGCTCTGGCCCGGAGAAGCCCGTGTCTGACGCCTGTTCTGTCTTCCAGGTGAGGAGTTTTACGAAGCCTCCCCCTATGAGCCGGTGACCTCCCGCCTCTCGGACATCTTCAGGCTTGCTTCAATCTTCTCAGGTAAGTGAGCTCGCACTGGGACTTGGCCAGTTCTTCTCTTGTCCCTGTGGCGTGGCAGATGGAGCTCTGGGCTTGGACAGGCGTCCTGGCATCCGAGGATGGCCCTGCTGCCCATCAGCTCGCCCTTAACAGTTCTGAGCCTCAGTTCCTCCTCTGTAAAGAACACGATGCCCACCTCTCTGGGTGCTTGTGTGGAGCAAGGTGTTGGTGGAAATTGTCTGGTCAGCTGGCTGTCATGGAGTAGGGCTTGAATCTGGAACCTGGTGTCACCCTTCTATCTTAGCCTCGTTCCCTCTTTCCAGTTCCCTGGCTCTCCTGCTTTGGAGCTTTTCCACTTGGTCATGTTGCTTACCCTGTCTGGGCCTCAGTTTCCTCCATTGTGATGGGAGAGTACCGTCCTTACCTCAGTGGATTGCCGTGAGGTCTAAGTGGATCAGTGGGTGGTGAAGGGCTCAGCACGCTGCATCAGTCAGCATCAGCTGTGGCTTGGTGTTACTGGTCCTATGACGATCTGTTCTGCCCTGGGTTTTCCCTCTCTCTTGAGGGCTCTGCTTCTTGAACCACAGGAAGGGAAGTGTCTGCAGGAGTCACTCTGGTGCTCAGGCCACCCCCTGTGCCGTCCACCCTGGGGAGTGATACAGTCTGCATTGGGTTCTAGCTTTGCCAGGCTCCACATGTAGGGGCCAGATGAGCTCTGGGGGTCTTTCTTCTTGGCTTTGTTCTCTGTGGCATCTGGGAGACGCTGGGCCCAGGGCAGCCCACCCTGCCTGGGCGCTGGGGAGGGGCTTCCAGTCTTGGGAGTGCTCTGTGGGGGTGGGGGGTGAGCTCCTTTAGGGATCGGTGGAGACTGATGCTTCAGGGGTGGCCAGAGTGGGGCTTGTTCTCAGGGATCTTTGAGCACAGGAAATCTGGTTTACAGGCAGTTTTGTGGCAGTCTTTGAAATCTTCTGGAGTTTCTATGGCTCTAAAGCAGGGTTTTCAACAGCAGTACTATTGACATGTTGGCCTGGATAATTCTTTCTTGTGGGAGGAGCCGTCCTGTGAGTCTGAGGATGTTCAGCAATGTCCCTGTCCCCACTGGATTCCAGCAGTGCTCTTGCAAGCTGTGACAACAAAGATGTCTCCAGACAGGGCCACATGTCCCTTCGGGGCACAGCCACTGCCAGTTGAGAAGCACCGCTGTAAACCGTGAGCTGAAAGCATTTCCAGTGGGACCCTAAGCCCTTTCGAATAAAGAACTCTCCAGGGCCATGTTTCTCAACCATTCTTTTTTTTTTCATTGTTGTTTGCTGGGGAGAAAAAATAATTCTTCCTAACTAGTGAGATTAAATACCAAGGAATAACATTTTGTCTCGAAGGTTTGAGTTTTGGAGGACCAGAAGCCATGGTAAGATCTCCTTTCTCTTTTTCTTTTTGCCCACTCAAGAACCAGCTTTTGCTCCCTTGAGGTGACGCCCTTCCCTCCTGTGGAGAAAGCACGCTCTAGGGGATTGAAACAGGGATGATAGGCCGGGCGCGGTGGCTCAAGCCTGTAATCCCAGCACTTTGGGAGGCCGAGACGGGCGGATCACGAGGTCAGGAGATCGAGACCATCCTGGGTAACACAGTGAAACCCCGTCTCTACTAAAAATACAAAAACTTAGCCGGGCGAGGTGGCAGGCGCCTGTAGTCCCAGCTACTCGGGAGGCTGAGGCAGGAGAATGGCGTGAACCCGGGAGGCGGAGCTTGCAGTGAGCTGAGATCCGGCCACTGCACTCCAGCCTGGGCGACAGAGCGAGACTCCGTCTCAAAAAAAAAAAAAAAAAAAGAAACAGGGATGATACACGTGTCCCTGGTGGGAGAAATCTTGGATGCCCAGGAAGGGAGGTATTGGCCAGGGCGTAGCCATCTGGGCATGGCCTTGGGCTCTGGTGATGGTTGGGTTGGTGGTGAATGGAGTGGAGACCTCAATGTCAGCTGTGTTGAGCACCTTGCCCTGGGCTCTCGACATCATAATCCCCCCGCCCCAGTGGGGTCATAACAGAGGCTCTGAGCTCAGAGCAGCTTCCATGCTGGCCTTGCCTGTGGGCACCATGGCAGCTCTATGGTAAGTCTTGGCCAAGGGCTGGACTGGATGGGGTTGACTGGGAGTCCTTCCCGCACAGGCATTCTGATTCTTACATTTCCTGGTGAGTTTTGCATGGAAATCCACTTTGGACCATTCCTTCTGAGGCAGTGCTCTGGGGCTCAGAAGCAGGTTGAGGATGCCATTAGCCTGTGGATGCTATGGTGGGTACACCCTGGTGGCCCCCATATGCACCCATGTTCTACTCTGTGTGAAGGTCAGGTACTGGCAGATTACTACTGCGTGCACAGGTGACACTGGGCTTCCCTCCAGTAATAAATAGCTTTGACTTGCTCCTGGATGTTGAAGTGCAGAGATCCTCACCTTAGCCCAAGCCCCTGCTGCTCCTTGGACTCACACTTAAATATCTTCCTAGCAGAAAATCTTTACGTAATGGACTTGACACTCTGTGGGACAGGATGTTGACAAGACAAATGAGGAAATTACTAGGTCTGCAGCTCACTGAATCAGCCCGCTTTCACCTGCTGCCCAGAGATAACTGGGCCCTACGCAACTCTGGGTTTCTGTGCTCCAGGGACCACTCCCTGCCATGAGGGCTGAGCTTTGGGGACTGTGCTGGTCCCTCCTTACTGCCTCTGCTGACTCTGCTCCACCCAGAGAAGCCTTAGGGGTAGGTAAGTAGGCAGCTCTGTCTGGGGAGACTTGGGCACATAGTTGAATAGGGAGGCCCTGGGCCTGCCACGAAGAAACCAAGCTGGGGCTGGGCACAGTGGCTGACACCTGCCTCTAATTTCAGCACTTGCGGAGGCCAAGGTGGGAGGATTGCTTGAGCCCAAGAGTTTGAAGCTGCAGTGAACCGTGATGACACCACTGCATTCTAGCCTGGTCGACAGAGTGAGACCCTGTCTCAAAAAAGCCTCCCAAAACACACACACACAAGAAACCAAGCTGGCCATGGTGAGGAGCTCAGCAGAAAGGAGGCGAGAACGGGAGCTGGGAGGTGGTTCCAGTGCAGTCCCCACCATAGATCCCCTGTAGGGTCTTGGGCAGGCTCATTTCATGTACCAGATCTTGTGTCTGAATGAGGACGTGAGCTTGGAGCAGTGCTTCCCAACCTTTGTCCCATCAAGGCACACAGAAAATGGTGGTGTGGCAGGGTGAGCAGACCAGCTTAGTGCTCAGGCCATCACGAGCCTCCTGCTTGTCAGCGTCTGGGCACACGCATCCCCCATCTGTGTGTGGTACGCTGGCTGCAAAGTCTTGTGAGTAACCAAGAACCTGTGCTAGAACTTTGGCATTAAAAGGCTGTCACCCCGCAGGATTGCATGAAATCCTGTGGGAAGCCCCTCCCCAGCCCCACTCATATTGCCTGCGTGCTGCCCCCTCCGCTTCTCTGTGTGGAAAGACTGTGGGTAGGGAGGGAGGCGTGGAGTCTTGGTGACCGCTTCTGGGCTGTACTATCTCCAGGTGGGGCATCAGGGAGGATGCTCCTGTGTCTTTGGGACTCAGTCGCTACTATCTGTTTACCAGCTCCTGTCTGTGAATTCAGGGCTCCGTTATAGGGGCCTCCTGGAATGTCTATTCTTCTTTATCTCTTTCTGTTGGGGTTCTCGGAAAGTCATACTGGGATTCTGTTGCAAAGCTGCCAGGATTCCCGCAGCAACCTCCAATGTCCAGAAGCCTTGGGGAAGGGCAGCTTCTTCCGTCCTCTCTGCCCAGTGCTGCCTGACAGACCCTGGGCTCAGCGGTGGGTCAGTGAGTCCTGAGTCCAGGACCAGGTAGGGAGCAGTGTGGCTGTGATCTGAGTCACAGTGACAGTGATGTTAGATGTGTCCACATGTCCTGCCCTCCCCTTCTATGTGGGAAGAGATTTCATGGAGAAGAAGTGAGTTTTGTCCTGTTTCTAGCAATTCAAACTGCCCTTGAAAGCGTGGGACAGTATGTAGGGAGGTGCCTGGAAGAGCGCGGACCTTGAGCCAGACAGTCCTGGGTTCGAATCCTGACCAGGCCTTTTAGGGGTGTGTGATCTTGTGGCTCACTGTGGTCTTTTTGAGCTGTGGTGCCTACGTCTGTAAGATGGACATATGATGCCCTAAGAGGGTTCGGTGGGAATGGATGTCGGCAAAGTGCCCATGGCGCATCAGGGACTGAGCCAGCTTTGGCGCAGTGGGTCATCCTCTGTCTGCCTGGGGTGCTCAGTGGAGGCAGGAGGTTGTTTAGGTGGGTGCAGGGGTTGAGGAACTGAAGTGGAGCATCCTTCTCATCCCCAGGCTCCGTGACCCTGTGACTGCTGAATCCCAGCTGATTTCACCTGGGGAGGCAGGAGAGGGTGGAACCAAGGTGGAAAAGAAAGAAGAGATCTTTCGGGAAGAGAGAGGTTGCAGAGGGAAGGAGGACCTGGAAGGGCGGTGTGGAGCCAGCAGGGATGTGGGCCTGTAGAACTAGAGAGAGGTGGGTGGACGTCAAAGTGGTGATGAAGAGGACTGGGTGGGTTGGGCAGAGGTGTCCTCACCAATACGGGGGCCATGCCTAAGGGATGGGGAGAAGTGGGCAGATGGCCTTGGCTGTCATCAGGTGCTGTGTCTGCATTCTCGTGAGGGGCAGGGGCTCCGGGGTCTGGCCATGCAGTGCAAGTGTGGCTAGAGGCTTGGGCATGTGGCATCCTTTCTGAAGCTGGAAGGGAACTTAGGAATCATGGAGGCCCACCCCTTCACCTGACAGAAGGGGAAACTGAGGCTCAGAGGGACGGCACACATGTCGATGGGATTCCAATCCCCCTCCCACCTCTGAAGCACTTCTCTAAGCCCCAGTCCTGTTCTCTTGCCCAACCTGGGGCCAATGGCAACACCTACCTCTGAGGATTTTTGTTAGGACTAAATGAGATAGTGCAGGTGAGTTCTTGGCCTGAGCCTGGCATGCTGCTCTAAGCTGTGTTAGCTTTTTAAAACATTAGTATGGACTGGTTTCTCCAAGGTCCAATGGCAGGTTGTGGCTGGGCCAGCCTAGAACCCAGCATTCCAGAAACTGTGTGTGCCTTTGCTGATGCAAGGCCGCCTTTCACGCTGGGATAGTGCTTGGTCGTGACTGGAGTAGAGGTGATTAGGTGATTTCCAGAGAGCAATGGGCCCCTGAGGCTCAGAGGGAGTCTTGGGTGGGGACAGCCATCACGTGCTGTGCTGTGCTGTGACAGGGACAGATAGAGGCTGGTGAGTGGCCTGGGCTCAGTGGCCTTTGTGGACTGGAGGTGGAAGAGATGGCATTGTCTACCATGGTTGGCCAGCATGCATCTGGGGTGGGTCATCTTGCTTGGTTGGAGCCTGGAGAGGGCCAGGGATGTTCTCGTTAGATGCTCCTGTGGTCCTTGTTGGAGGGCGGGCTCAGGAGAAGAGGGAACTAGCACTCAAAACGCTACCCCTTGCCAAGAAGCCTTGCATACAGCCTCTGAGAGGTGACCGCCACCATCCCCTGGTGCCACAGCACTTTGTCCTTTATCATGGTGCTCGCTGCCACGTGTTGGGGGCATGTGTGCGATTGTATGTGTTGGTCTCTGTGTTCTGTGCAGCCATCACCTTCTGTGTCCTCTGCGTGTGTGACACTGTCCTTTGTATCTAATACACGGCCACCGAGGAATCCTGGCATCACGGCTGGAATGTGGACTTTGAGATCGGCTAGTCCTCGTTTTGAATCCTGGCCTTACCTTACTGTGAGAGCTCACTGGACCCCCTGAACCTCATGTTTCTTATCTGCAAGATGGAGCAGTCCAGCTGCCCTGCAAGCATTGGCACTCAGCGTGCCGGGGCACAGGAGCACCCTAGGTGCTGACGAAGGGTATCACTGTTTGCTGACTGGAGGGAGCTGATGGCTTTGCGGGAGGTGCTAAGCAATTGTGAGGTGTCACATGTGTGTGACATCTTAGGAGTATCTGGGGCATTGAGAAGGGGCGGATCCTGGCCGGGGTGTGCAGGAATTGCTCATGGAAGGGGCAGGGCAGGGCAGGGCAGGGCAGGGGCAGGGCTGGGGCAGGGCTGGGGCAGGGCTGGGGCCAGACCTTGGAGGAACATGTTTTGTTCAGTAAATATTGAGTGCTTCGTGTGTTCCGGAGATGGTCAACCACTGCTGTAAGAGAATCAGACCCGTGTCCTCACTGTGTGGTGCGACAGGCAGATACTCACTTAGGGACTCCCTAAGTGGCTTGTTTTCAGCAGCAGTGTAGACCAAGTGCTGCCCCAAGAGTTCAGGGGAGGCAGCAACCAGCAATGACTAGGGAAATCAGGGAAGTCTTGCAAGAGGAGAAAGTGCGATGTGGGAGTGGTGTTCCTGGTGGCATCATGGCTGGGAGGTCTGGCCGAGCCTGGGGTGATGAAGGAACTCCAAGTCTTTTGAGCTTGGGGGCTCAGGGGACAATGAACAAGGATCCTTGTGGCAGACAGGACAGTGGCCTCTCTGGGGTGCTCCAGCCCAGGACTTCTCCGTGGCAGAACTCAGGATGACTCCCTGATTAGGGGGCTCGGGTCCCTAGGGAGGAGTTGGTCTGCCCTTGGTGTGGGGAGAGACTTATCCCTGGGCTCAAAAGTCAGTCCCCAGGAAGACACCCCTGTGGCCTGGTGGGGGCTGGGGGAGGATTGGACCCGGCTTTGCTTGGCCAGGTGTCTAGGGAAGCCCCTTGCCTTCCTGGGGTCGGCTCCCTCTGTGCGCCCCAGGCCTGGGGGCAGGAGACCTAGCCTTTGTGTGGGTACCCCCTCCTCTCCTTGGGCTGCTGAGCAAAAGAATACAGGGTGAGGCTTTAATGTTTCAGCAGGTCGGGCTGGTGTCTCTCAGAGACCCCGTTCCGAGGCCACCCTGTGATGAGGTGGGGGCACGGGGCTGAGGGCAGGGAAGAAGCGGAAGAACAGCAGAGCAGCAGCTCTCCCTGCCCCCTTCGCGGTGGCTCGGGCGGTAAACTGCTTATCCTCAGGTTGTCTCCCTGAGCCGAATGCAGAAGTGTGTTATTTAAATTTCAAAATCACATTCTTCTTCTAACAGCTGTCAGAGGCTCTGAGTGTCAACGAAAATTGGGCTTTAGCTGCAGCTCTGTCACCTCCGACACCTCCCCTTTCAGGGAGAATTCATCTGATGGCCAGGGAGTGGGTGTGGGGTGCAAGAGAGCGGGGGCTGTGGGGACAGGGAGAGGTGAACTGTCAGGCGGTGGAGACAGGTGACTGAGCGGCTCTCACGGTGCTTGGGGCCGCCAGGAGGAAGGCAGTTTCCCTTTCTGCAGGGGCCAAAGCTGGAGGGATCGGCATTTTCCCTCTTCTGTTTTCGTCTGCTCGCTCTCTCTGTCAACACCAGTGACCTCAGGCTCTTGTCAGTGGGTAGAAGGATTTGCCGGCACTAAGGTGTGAGCAGAGTGTTGGTGACTTCATCTTTGGTTGCCTTTGTGTCCAAGTGAGAAATTGCTATGAGAAAGACCAGGAGGGAACAAATGTAGTGTCCCCTCCCACCAAAGCCTCTTTCATGGTAGTATTTCAGGTGCTGTGGTTGAAGTGAGATTTTTTTGGATGAAGGTATTTTCTGGTACCCTCCAAATAACATCGTCCAGGGAGCCACCTGCCTGCTTCTCCTTCCATGTGTGGGGCAGGCCCCGCCAGCACCTGGGGTGCGGGGTAGCTCTTGGCCGGATGCCCCTGCTCGGTGCTGCTCCTGAGACGGCACTGGTGGGGCTCCGTGCTCCCTGAGCACGCCCTGGCTTCGCCATCGACTGCACTCGCTCCGGCTCAGAAAACAGGATGTGAGCACCTTCCCTGGGCACTCCCCTCCCACCCGTGTGTGCGCGCTCCCGTAACCCCATGCTGTGCACGGCGAGCAACAGCGGGAGAGGGGTCATTGTGTGATGGGAACACGTGTGTGTGTCTGGTGTGTGGAGAGTGTAAGTATGCATGGCATATGCATGGGGTGTGTGTGTGAGAGGTGGGGGGTGTGTGTGTGTGTAGAGACGGTAGATATGTATAGGCAGTGGTTTGTGTGTGTGGTGGTGTGTGTATGTGATGTGTGTGAGGTGGTGTGTGTGTGTGGGCATGGTGATATGTGTAGGCGGTGATGTGTGTGTGGTGGTGTGTGTGTATATGTGATGCGTGTGTGTGGTGTGAGGTGGTGTGTGTGTGTCTGTAGTGGTGTGCGTGGGGTGTGTGTGAGATAGTGTATGGAGTGCCTGTGATGTGTGTGTGGTGGTACTGTGCATGGCAGTGTGTGTAATGTATGTGTTGGTGTATGTAGGTTGTGGTATGTAGTATGTGTTTGAGGTAATGTGTGTCAGTGGTGGAGTGTGTGTAGGTGTTTGTGTGTGTAGGTATGTGTTAGCGTGTGTGGATGTGGGGTAACGTATGTGTGCTGGTGTGTGTGATGTGTGTGTGGGACAGGGTGTGCATAGGTGTGATGTTCATGAGGTATGTGTGGAGTGTGTGGGTGGGCCGTTTGTGTGTGTAGGGGTGTGTGTGAAGTAATATGGGGTGGTGTGTATGTATGGTGGTGTGTGTGTAGGTGTGTGTAACGTAGTGTATGGGGTGTGTGTGTAGTGTGTAGGTGTGAGGTGGTGTGTATGTAGGTGTGTATGAGGTAGTGTATGGGGTGTTGTGTGTTGCGTGTGTGTGTGGGGTGGTGTGTGTGTGGGGTGGTGTATTGTGTAGGTATCAGGTAGTGTACAAGGTGTGTGCGTGGGTGTGTGTGGTGTATGGAGTGGTATATGTGTGGGGTAATGTGTTGTGTAGGTGTTTATGAGGTAGTGTGTGGGTTGTGTGGTGTATATGTAGGTATGTGTGGGGTGGTGTATGTGTAGGATGGTGTGTGCATAGGTGTGTGTGTAGGTGTGTATGGGGTAGTGTATGGGCTGTTGTGTATGTGGTGTGTATGTGTAGTGTGTGTAGGTGTGTGTGGGGTGGTGTGTGGGTGTGAGGTAGTGTATAGGGTGTTGTGTATGGTGTGTACATAGGTGTGTGTGGGGTGGTGTGTGTGTAGGTGTGTGCATGTATGTTGGTGTGTGGGGTGGTGTATGTGTGGGGTGGTGTGTGTAGGTGTGTGGTGTGTGTAAGGATGTGTGTAGATGTGTATAGGGTAATGTATGGGGTGTTATGTGTGGTCTGTGTGGTGTGTGGGGGTGATGTATGTGTGGGGTGTTGGGTGTGTGTTGTGTGTATATGTGTATAGGATAATGTATGGGGTGTTGTGTGTGGTGGTGTGTGTGTAGGGGTGTGTGTAGGTGTGTATGCAGTAGTGTGCGAAGTGTGGTATGTATGTGCAATATGTGTCTAGGTATGTGTGGGGTGGTGTGTGTGAGGTAGTGTATGCGGTGTTGTGTGTGTGGTATTGTCTGTGTGGTATGTAGGTGTGTGGGGTGGTTTATGTGTGGGGTCATGTGTTTATAGGTGTGCATGGTGTGTGTGTAGGTGTCTATGGGGTAGTGTATGGGGTGTTGTGTGTATGGCATGTGTAGGTGTGCATGGGGTGCAGGCGTATATGGGGTAGTGTATGGGATGTGTGTGTGGTGTATGGTGTGTATGTAGGTGTGTGTAGGGTGATGTATATGTGGGGTGGTGTGTGTGTAGGTGTGTGGTGTGGTACATGTGGTGTGTGTGAGATAGTGTATGGGGTGTTGTGTGTGGTGTGTGTAGGTGTGTGAGGTGTATGGGGTGTGTGTGGTGTGTGTATGTAGGTTTGTGTGTGTAGGTATGTGTGAGGTAGCGTATGGGGTGTGATGTGTGTATAGGTGTGTGTGTACGTGTGTATGGGGTAGTATATGGTGTGTGTGTGTAGGTGTGTATGGGGTAGCATATGGGGTGTGGTTTGTGTATAGGTGTGTGTACGTGTGTATGGGGTAGTGTAGTGTGTGTGATGTGTGTGTAGAAGTGTATGGGGTAGTGTATGGTGTGTTTTGTGTGTGGTGTGTGTGTGTACGTGTGTATGGGGTAGTGTATGGTGTGTTTTGTGTGTGGTGTGTGTGTGTACATGTGTATGGGGTAGTGTATGGTGTGTTTTGTGTGTGTGTGGTGTGTGTGTGTATGTGTGTATGGGGTAGTATATGGGGTATCGTGTGTGTGGTGTGTGTGTGCGTATGGGATAGCATATGGAGTGTGGTGTATGTGGTATGTGTATAGATGTGTGTGTGTATTGGGGTAGTGTATGGTGTGTGTGTAGGTGTGTATGGGGTAGTGTATATAGTGTGTGTGTGGTGTGTGTGGCATGTGTGTAGGAGTGTATGGGGTAGTGTATGGGGTGTCATGTGTGTGGTGTGTGTGTTAGTGTGTATGGAGTGGTGTATGGGGTGTGGTGTGTGGTGTGTACGTGTGTATGGGGTAGTGTATGGTGTGTTGTGTGTGTGGTGTGTGTACATGTGTATGGGGTAGCGTATATAGTGTGTGTGGTGTGTATAGGTGTGTATGTGTACATGTGTATGGAGTAGTGTATATAGTGTGTGTGTATGGGGTAGTGTATGGGGTGTTGTGTGTGATGTGTGTACATGTGTATGGGGTAGTGTATATAGTGTGTGGTATGTGTGGGTGTGTTTGTAGGTGCGTATGGAGTAGTGTATGGGGTGTTGTGTGTGTGTGTGGTGTGGTGTGTGTTTGCATGTCAGTGTGTGTGGGAGTGGCTGTGGGTTTTTGGCAGTAGCCTTCTGTCTGAAGGGATAGGGAAGGAAGGGAAGAAGGGACGGGGGGGGGTGCAGAGTGGCTCAGAACAGTATCAGCTCTGACTATCAGAGCAATGACTCCCCAGCCCCTTGTTCATCCTCTTAGGGGAGCCGTGGAAAGAGGGCTCAAGGGTGAACAGGGAGGGGCATTAGAAAAAGGGAGGCCATCTTTGCCTGATCAGCAACAGAAATGAGTGGAGTGCACTTGGTTCGTGTGTTTGGGGCCTCCTGTGTCTGGAGGGTTCCGAGGTAACTCAGGGAGCTCAGGCTCAGAAGGAAGGTGTGTGAATTTATCCCCAGATATTCACTGAGCACCCTCTGTGGGCCTTGCCTTGTTCGAGGTGCTGAGGATACATCAGCGAACAACACGGGCGGGTGCTGCTCGTATGGAGTTTATGTTCTTCTATTAACTGGAGACAGAGAAGAATAGAAAACAAGCCAACAAACAAATTAACAAGACATGTGAGATAGTGAAGAATGCCAAGCTGAGAATTAAAAATAGCATGATGGGACAGAGGTGACTGGGAACGCCAAAATCTGACTCACAGGAAGGATCTAGCCATGGGAAGATCAGGGAAATGGCAGAGGGAACAGCTAGCCAAATGCCTGGGTGGGGTCCTGCCTGTGGTGGGTGGGACCCAGGGAAGCACATGTGGCTGGGTGATGAGAAACCATTGGAGGCATTGAGGCAGTTGACTAGCACAGTATGATCTATGTGTTTGAAAAGATGACTCTTGCACTCTGGAGGATGGATCATGGGGGTGGGCACAGAGCAGAGTGGAGCCAGGGAGATCAGTTAGGAGGTTGCTGCAGACGGTCGTAGGTGAGATGGAGAGGATGCATGGGCTTGGAATATATTTTGGAGGTGGAGTTGAAGGGAAGTGGGATGAATTTATGGATAACTTGATATTTTGGACTTGAACAACAGTGATGCTGCTTGTGCCATTTACTAGGATGGAGAAGATGAGGGGAGGAACAGATTGGGAAGTTCAGTGGGCAGAAATTAAGAGTTCTGTGTTGGCCGTTTTATGGTGGAGATGCCAATTAGGTCTCCCCCTGGAAGTGCTAAGGACACAGTTAGAGGTAGGCCTGGAGTTCTGGGGAGAGGTCAGGGTTGATACATGGATTGAGAGTGAGTAGCATATAGATAGTGTTTAAAGCCACGGAACCATGAGGTCATGGAGGGAGGGTGTATAGTCAGGAGAGAGCGAGGCTGGGTCTCACCAAGTAGAGGAGGAAGAGCTAGCAAAGGCAGCTGAGACTAGGGCCAGAGAGGGAGGGAGAAATCAGTCAGCTGTGTCAGGGAAGCCAAGACAAGTAGAGGTGTCAAAAAAGGGGAAGTGGGCCAGGTGTAGTGGCTCATACCTATAATCCCAGCACTTTGGAAGGTTGAGGCAGGCGGATTTCTTGAGTTCGAGACTAACCTGAGCAACATAGCAAAACCCCATCTCTACAAAATATACAAAAACTGGCAGGCATGGTGGCACATGCGGGTGGTCCTAGCTACCCGGGAGGCTGAGGTGGGAGGATTGCTTGAGCCCGCGAGGTCAAGGTGGCAGTGAGCTGTGATCATGCCACTGCACTCCAGCCTGGGTGACAGAGTAAGACTAGGTCTTAAAAAAAAAAAGAATAAATAAATAAAAAGAAAGAAAGGGGAAGTGGTTAGCCTGGTCAGATGCAACCCAGAAGTCAAGGCAGTGAAGTTTAGAGAAGTGACTTTCTGATTCAGCGACAGAGGCATTGAGGCAAGCCTCTGTCTCAATGCCTCCAATGGTTTCTCATCACTCTTAAAATAAAAGGTTCCAGCCACATGTGCTTCCCTGGGTCCCACCCAGGGAGGACCCCACAGGCAGGACCCCACCCAGGCGTTTGGCTAGCTGTTCCCTCTGCCATTTCCCATGATCTTGGTAGAATATCGTTCTTGGAGGGTGAGGTTGAAATGTTGATGTGGGGAGGATGGAGGAGAAAATGTGAAGGGAGCAGGTAAAATCAGCAACCAGAAATCTACTCTTTCAAGCTTTGCTAGGAAGGGGAGGAGTGAAATAGGGGGCTGGGCGGTGGTCAAGGGAAGGCTTTGCTTTTGGTTTTGTTCTGTCTTGAGAAAAGCAATGATGGTGGCACATTTGTAACTTTTGGGAAAGATCCCGAGAAAGGGTGAAATTGAAGGATGTAAGCAGGAAGGGGCGATTTCAGGAGTGATGTCTTCAGTAAGTGAGGAGGGATGGGTCCCTGTGGCATGCACCAGCACGCATGGCAGGGCAGCCTTTGACGAGGCTGGAGCTGGGTCCTTCCAACAAAGAGAAGGCAGAGCTGGGTGTCCAGGTGAGACAGGTTGGTCACTGGTGGGTGAGAAGGCGAGGGCATTTCTGTCCAAATCTATTTTCTCATCAAATACGAGTGAAGGTGCTATGGTCTCAATATTTGGTCCTGCTGACCAACAAATTTATAGGTTGAAATCCTAAACCCCAAAGCAAGGGTTTTAGGAAGTGGGGCCTTCGGGAGGTGATTAGGACATGAGAGTGGAGCCCTTATGAATGGAATTAGTGTCCTTCCAAAGGAGACCCCGGAGAGCTCACTTGCCCCTTCTGACAGGTGAGGAGGACACGGCCAGAAGACAGCTGTCTGTGAACAAGCAAGTGAGCCCTCACCAGACACTAAATCCACCAGCACCTCGATCTTGGACTTTTCAGTCTTGAGAACCATGAGAAATAAATTTCTGTGATTTATTTATAAGCCACTCAGTCTGATATTTGTTATACCAGCCTAAACAGACCAAGACACAAGGTAATTAGCTTAAGCAGGGGAAGGTGAGAAATGGCTGCTTTAAGGCATTTGGAGCTGGAGATTGGGACTTCAAAGTGAGACCAGTCAGCCCGTGTGTGTGTGTGTGTTACCTAGTGACCTTTGGCTGCTCAGGAGCCAGCATGGAGTTGGGGTGGTTGGGTTTCACTGGGGTTATTGGTTTTTGACTATGATGGAGGAAGAGAGGAGGAGGAGAGGGGTTGAGGAGCTCAGGGTGTTGCGTGCAGGCTGGGAAATGTAGGTTGGGTAAAGAGGAACTGAGGACAGGGTAGGGGGACGGGTGAGGGAGAGCAAGTGGCCGGGTCAGTGGGTCAGGGTCTGGGAGAGGTTGAGGGTTTTCTGGAGTGGGAATTCCAGAGAGGGATCTGGAAGGTGAGGAGAGGGTGGCCTGAGGTTGGAAAGTGTGATGTCAGCCTTTCAACAGGGATTTGGATGTTGATGAAGGTCAAGGTCAAAGATATGACTATGGCAATGGGGAGCTAAGGGTAGGAGGAGATCACTGGAGGCGGATAGAGTGTTGTGCAGACAAACTGTCCCTGTTGCGTGGAGGCCTCTAGGAATGGTGCCCGGGAAGGGATGAACCGGAGATGGTGAGCCAGGTGTGAGGTCATTCCTGAGAGAGCGGAATGGCAGGGTTGGTGAGTGACAGCCTCCAGAGGAGTGGGGGCAGCTGATGACATGAACTTCCCAGGAGGACAGATGGGGCAGAAATGATGAGGAGAAAGGAGACCCCCAGCCATCCATGAGCTGCCCAGTGGCCACTTCTTTCAAAATTAGGATGCTAAATAACAAAGTCACTGATTTTACAAAATGCATTGATTTACCCAAACTAAGTCTTTGAATTGTTTTTCATAGTTTTAGAAATTGACATTTAATGGTTTTCATGGCTTTTGAAGATTTTTGCAAATGGTCTTCATAGCTGTATTTTAAGATATATTCAGCTTTTGGGGAGCTAAGGGTCATGAGTTCATCTGAACTTCTTATGGTGAGAAAAGTGTATTTCATAATCAGTAAACAAAAGTTTAGCTTATGATGGGTGCTTCAAATCCTATGTCCATTCTCTACACCATCAAATAAAAAATGCTGAGGAAAGATTTAGGTTATCGCATCAATATGAAATGCCTCAAATTTGGTTTTTAATGGTTACAAATACAAAATTAAACCCAACTCATCATTGTGGGAATTGGTGTGAGAACGGTAAAAACCTCAAATATTTTAAAAAACCCCAAATACCAAAACTATATTCAAAAGAAATAGGGCACTCAAAAGTGGTTGAAAAAATTCCTTTGAATGTGAAAGAATAGAACTTAAATTTTTAGTTGTCAGAACCACAAAATTAAGACTAACCTGAAATTTGAGAACTTGGAGAAAGCATTTTAAGTGTGGTTAAAATTTGACAAACTATAAAATGCAATTTGAAAGGTTCCAAATTGATTTTATTTCAAATTGATGTTCAATGTATTTGCCATTCGTCAAATTGATTTTTGGCGGGTTAACCTGCTTCCAAAAATGCAGGTTCACCTGGAGAGCGCTGGGTGGTCCCAGTGTCATGGTGGGGCTGGGAATGAGGGGAAAGTTCAGAAAGAAAGTTGAGATTATAAGGAAGCTTGGACTAAGACTTCCCAGGACTGATTTGAGGAGGGTGAGCACCCTGACCTACAGAGCAGTAGGGGACAAGGGTTCAGGTCCCACTGGATCCTTGGGCTTTGATTGACAACTGAGAGGACTGGGAGGCAGGGCTCTGGGGTTGGTCTTGTCAGCTCCTGCGGATGGGGACACTGATGTATTGCTTCCAGCTAGATGTTACGGTGCTCTTGGCCCCCACTCCCGGTGGTGAAGGGGCCCAGAAGGGAGGAAGATGCCCCGAGATCTTGCTTGGGATGGAGCAGAGGAAGCCCTGAAGATCTTTTGCTTATGGAAGGGAAGACTGGGGACCGTTTTATCTTCTGCAGCATAGTGTGTAGAGGCAGGAGCACAAGGGACTGTCTTCTTTTCCTAGCAGGGCAGTGTAATGTGAAGGTAGCCTGACAGGTGAGATGGGAGGGAGGACCTTTCCAGTCACAGGACGCTTTATTTTTATTTTTATTTTTTTGTTTAGACAGAATCTCGCGCTGTCACACAGGCTGGGATACAGTGGGGAGAGCCCTCAGCTCACTGCAACTTCCACCTCCCTGGTTCAAGCAGTTCTTGTGCCTCAGCCTCCTGAGTAGCTAGGATTACAGATGCGCACCATCACACCCAGCTAATTTCCATATCTTTAGTAGAGATGGGGTTTCACCATGTTGGCCAGGCTGGTCTCGAACTCCTGGCCTCAAGCGATCTGCCTACCTCGGCCTCCCAAAGTGCTGGAATTACAGGTGTGAGCCACTGCGCCTGGCCAGGTGACACCTTTTAAAACAAGCATCATTGCCTGTGCACTAAGGGTTGGAAACTGTAAGGGGTATTTTCATCCACATTGTCCCTTTTTCTCTTAGCGTAGTCCTCTGTGTAGGCAGGTAGGTATTCTATCTCAGTTTTGCAGGTAAGGAAAGTGAGGCTCAAAGAGGTTACACAACCTGTGCACACTTGCTCTGATAGTGGCCCAGCCAGGTCCTCCATCTTCCCCACAAGCCACTGCTGGACCAGGGTCTCTGCTTTTTCTGGGACCCCACACTCAAAAGGGAAAGTTTCCATTTGTTTACTTGTGATCTCTCACCTGAGCTAGAATGTGAGCACCAGGAGGGCAGGAGACTTGGTGGTTTTATTTGTCAGTCCAGCCTTACTTTCCACACAGTGGGTTGTAAGTGTTTGTTGCAAAAAATAAATGGATCTTGAGGGCAGACTGGGGTTGGATGCCCCATGAGGAGATCCAACATGAAGTGTGGAGGTGATGCTCATCCAGCATGAGGTGTGGAGATGACAGTCATCCAGCATGAGGTGTGGAGGTGATGGTCATGGTGGCTTTAACCCTACAGGGAGGGCTGGGATTAGGGGCAACTCCCTGGAGTCTCTGCTCCTGGACCCTCCCTTTCTCTAGCTGCCCTTTCTGTCTTCCTTCCAACTCTGCTGAGTTTATTTATTCTGCATCTCATTGTGAGTTGCCCCTCCACTCACCCTTATGCCCCTAATTACTTGGGAGTGTCAGTTGACCATCCTCCTTTTCGAAACTCTTGCCTTCCATGAAATCAGCATCTCTTGGTTTTCCACCAGCTTAAGGTCCACTCCTTTCCAGCTTCCATTGAACATAATGGAGCTCTGTCCTGAATTACTTCCTCTTCTTTGTTCTCATCCCCAACCTAGGGAGCCTCACTGAGTTATGTGACTTTCTACAGCCTCCAGTGTCAACCATGCCAAGTTTTACGTCTTTAGCCCAGACCTCTTTCCTGAACTCCTGGCTCGTGGACCCTTCTGCCTATTCAACATCTCCGCTTTGACATGTGATAGACATCTCAAACTTAAGTCAAAAACAAAATGGTCCATTTCATTCTGCCTCTCTTCTTTCCAAGTCTTTCCTTTTTAGTGAGATGATATCTCCATCTACTTGGTGCTCAGGCCAAAAACCCAAGAGGTTTTCTTGATTTCTCTCTCTCCTCCCACTCAAAATATAAGCAATCCTGTTGGCTTTATCTCTAAATTATATGCAGAATGGGCTCACCTTTTGCCCTCTCTTCAGTCACCACCCCACCCCAGCCTCCACTAGCTTCCTGCTACTGCAGTAGCCTGTGACTGGTCTCCTTTTCTGCCTGCCACCCTCAGATATACCCTCAGTTCCATGTGTCAGTGAATGAGATCATGCGCCTTCCTCCTTAATGCTCTCCAGCGCTTTGCATTTTAGAATAAAATCTGAAATTCTTACCTGCTCCCCAAGGTCTCTCCTGACTGTCGCTCTGACTTCTACTTCCTCTAACTTCTGCCTCCTCCGGGAAGCTCCGGCAACCTTACCCTTCGTTTTGACTAGGAATGTGCCAAGCTCATAGCTGTCTCAGGACCTTTGTGCTTGCTCCTCCTTTTGCTTAGAATTCCCTTTCTATGTTTTTGTGTGTGTGGTCCATTACTGCCCGTCATTTTAGTCATTCTACCTCAACTTGATGTCATCTATTCGGAAAGGCCCTCCCTCATTCCCTGGTCATTCTTTTTCTTTTTTTTTTTTGAGACACAGTCTTGCTTTGTCTCCCAGGCTGGAGTGCAGTGGCGCGATCTTGGCTCACGGCAACCTCTGCCTCCCAGGTTCAAGTGATTCTCCTGCTTCAGCCTCCGGAGTAGCTGGGATTACAGGCACCTACCAGCACACTCGGCTAATGTTTGTATTTTTAGTAGAGATGGGGTTTTACTCTCTTGGCCAGGCTGGTCTTGAATTCCTGGCTTCCACTGATCCACGTACCTCAGCCTCCCAAAGTACTGGGGTTATAGGCCTGAACCACTGTGCCCAGCTGGTCATTCTCTTTTAAATTCCCTTATTTTGCTTTCTTTAAATTTCCTTCCTCCCTCCCTCCCTCCCTCCCTGCCTGCCTGTTGTCCCTCCCTTCCTTTCCTCCTCCTCCTTCTCCTCCTCCTCCTTCTTCTCTCTCTGTCTCTCTCTTTTTCTCTGTTTTTCTCTCTCTGTCTTTCTTTTTTTGAGCCTGAGCCTCACTCTGTCGCCCAGGTTGGAGTTGCAATGGTGCGATTTTGCCTCTCTGCAACCTCTGCCTCCTGGGTTCAAGCCATTCTCCTGCCTCAGCCTCCCGAGTAGCAGGGATTACAGGTGCACGCCACCACTCCCAACTCATTTTTGTGGTTTTAGTAGAGACGGGGTTTTGCCATGTTGGCCAGGCTGTAACTCCTGGCCTCAGTGATCCGCCCGCCTCGGCCTCCCAAAGCGTTGGGTTTACAGGTGTGAGGCACTGCGGCCGATCTTATTTATGTATTTATGTGTTTACTATCAGTCTTTCCCTCACTAGAGTGAAAGCTGCAGGAGAGGGAACATTCTTTCTTTCCTGCACATAGCTGGATTTTAGGGCCTGGCATGTAGTTGGTGTATGAAAATATTTGTTGACCGGCTACTAATGCAGGGACTCAGGTTCTACTCCGGGAGAGGTGGGTATTGTTGGGTGTCTGTGTGTGTGTGTTCTTTGGTGTGCACACATGCTGTTGAGTTTGCACAGTACCACAGTAGGCTCCTTTTAGCCTGCCACAGTGGACCTGTGGCTCCGGCTCGAAGAAACGAGGTGAGACAGCAAGGCTTTCCCTGGCCCTCCATCCCTCAGAGTCTCGCACTGGTGCATTGAGTGGGCAAGTGGGAGAGGCACAAAATGTAAGGGATTATGCAGTTCAAAACCCGTCATTATTCAGGTAAAGAAATGAGACCGAGGCCGGGCGCGGTGGCTCACGCCTGTAATCCCAGCACTTTGTGAGGCCGAGGCGAGTGGATCATGTGGTCAGGAGATCGAGAACCATCCTGGCTAACGCGGTGAAACCCCATCTGTACTAAAAATACAAAAAAATAGCTGGGCATGGTGGCAGGCACCTGTATTCCCAGCTACTTGGGAGGCTGAGGCAGGAGAATGGCGTGAACCCAGGAGGCGGAGATTGCAATGAGCCGTGATGGTGCCACTGCACTCCAGCCTGGGCGACAGAGCGAGACTCCGTCTCAAAAAAAAAAAAAAAAAAAGGAATGAGACTGAGAGAGGCACAAAGATTTACCTAGGGTCTTCTTCAGCTTGGAGAAGCAGAGACAGAATTAGGAACCACGTTCTTTAACCCCTATTTAAGTAGTAGAGCTCTACATCTTGGCCCAGGGGCCAAGGGTGGGCTCAGGGACAGACACTGCAGCTACAGATGGGATGAGGGGCAGTTTCCTGGGAGGCAGGAAGGGTGGTTAAAACACCTGGGTCCTCATTGTCTGGGAAGCTTTACAGGATGGGGAGCCTCTCCTTTCTGCCCACAGGCTCATTTGTTATTGGAAAGTCTACCTTAAAGATCCTCTCTGTCGGGAGGTGGCAGAGGGGGATGAAACCGTTGGGGGGTGTGCTTAGGTGACAATAGCTGGCCACAGACCACCTTCTGTGAAGGGTGGGTTTGCTAAATTGTGTGTTGGGTGAGGTGTGTGTGTTGGGTGAGGGGTGTGTGTGTGTGTTTGGGGAGTGGGCCAAGGGCAGCCCTGTGCCTCCCCTAAGCATTGGTTCTCAGTCTTTGGAAGGTGGCCTCAGAATCACAGGGAACTTGTGAAATCCAGATGCCCGGGTGCTAGCCACAGAGCTCCTGACTCAGTGGGGCCTGTGAGTCACAAATGCACTAGAGGTCAAGCATCTTTTCTCTAAACCAGTGACTTCCTCCTCTGAGTGCATTGCGCACCACTGCTAGAATGGGAGATGGGGCCGACAAATACGTATTTTTATCTTTATTGCATTCTAATGTGTTAGAAAATTTCAGAACCAATGTAGGTGTTATCATTTAGGATAAACCTAGATAGGTATTGAAAAATGTAAAAGGTGAGTCAATAAGGATTTAAACAGATTCATTATTTAAGAATTAAGGGATTTAGGCCCAGCGTGGTGGCTCATGCCTGTAATCCCAGCGTTTGGGGAGGCCAAAGCGGGCGGATCACCTGAGGCCGAGAGTTCGAGACCATCCTGGCCAACATGGCAAAACCCCGTCTCTACTAAAAAATACAAAAAATAATTACCCGGGTGTGGTGGCAGGTGCCTGTAATCCCAGCTACTCTGAGGAGGCTGAGGCGGGAGAATCGCTTGAACCTGGGAGGCAGAAGCTGCAGTGAGCTGAGATCATGCCACTGCACTCTAGTGGGTGACAGAGTGAAACTCCGTCTTAAAAAAAAAAAAAAAAGCATTAAGGAATTTAAAGAAAAAATTAATTAAATGTCAGTAGTAGAGGTGGTACTGTTAATATGACCAAAACGAGATAGGAAACTGAAGTTTGGTAAACCTGTCTCAATATAAAAGTTAAATACATATTTAAAGAATGTGAGTTTAAAGAGCACTCATATGCTTGCCTGCTGGGGATAGGGAGTTCCACTGTCTGGAACCACAGCTCAGTGGTGCAGATGGACTCTTGGCTCAGGGCAGCACCCCAGGAATTAACAGGAGAGGCTGGGCTGGGTGTGGCTGGGGCAGGGCTATTGGGGAGGCTGAGCTGCAGCCTCTGGTTGTGCATCCTCCAGCTGGCCTGCCCCTCTGCTGCTGGCTGTGCTCCCTGGCTGGCTGCGCTCCCCCGGCCTGGCCCTTACCCAGGGAGGAGGAGGGGAGGAGATGAAGAAGCTAGAGTGTCCCCCAGGGCCAGGAGCCGGGGGCTGGGAGGATGACTTAACAGGTTTTGGAGAAGGCCAAGTGTTGTTAAATCCCTCCTCCCTCTCCCTTGGGCAGCTGTTTACCATTTACTCTTTGGCCATCAAGGCTGTTCTCAGCCGGCCTGGGAGACCCACCAGGACACGCTGGAGCACGTGTTGAGTGCAGGCTCTCCAGGGCCAGCTCAGGCCTGGGATCAATTTCTAGCTCCCGAATTCTCAGGTCTTGTGTGGTCTCAGCTCTCAGTGCAGGGGTTAGGTGCAGGGAGACAGAAGTGGCTGGGTTTCCTGAATCCCCATTCCCCACCCTTGGCACATTTTAGTTCAGGGGCTGTAGCCTCCGTGTCAGGCAAGGATTGTGAGGGGTCTTGGTAGGTGAGGTTTGTGTTTAGAATCCCCTACTTCCTTCTTCCCAGTGGGGACTCACCTTCCCGACAGGAGGGACAGGAGCCTTAGGGTGGATGGCAGGGCAGTGACTGTGTCGGAAGGGGTGTGCGTCCAGTTAGCCTGCTGCAGGTGGCAGTGGCTGTCCCTGTGACGAGCTCTGACCCCACCATCTCCCTCATGATGAAAACGCAGTGCAGGCTGCCTCCTTGGCGAGGTGCTTGGCAGAGCCTCAGAGCCCAGGCCCGCTCCTGGGGGCCTTTCTCCCATCATCCGGCCCACTTGAACCCAGTTCCTGCCAGGAGGATTAGAGGGGGCATCTTCCTGGTAACCAGGTAGGAGCTGCGTTTCTCGTTTTTTTTTTGTTTCCTAGGAAATTTACCAAGTTTTGGCCCAGGAGTTTACATGTTCTGCCCCCTAGCAAAAGCTTTCACTGTTCAAGCTCCAAATGGAAGCCACGGAGGCTATAATTACACCAGCACTAGCTCAGGAACCTGCTGAGAGGAGTGGGAACGGAGCACCTGGGGAACCTGGGGGCAGCCGCAGTCCTAAATTAGCTGCCATTACGCTTGCAGTTGCTAACCTCCTCTCTGGGGTCCCTCCTGTTGTGTCTCCTCCACCTTGGCCCCAGGCCGCTCCACTCCTCCAGCCAGCAGCCAGCCAGCCTCTGACAGGTGCATCCCACGGCTGGCTTGGCAGAACCTGACCCTTAGAGGCAGTGTCCCCACAATAGCCCTAGTGTTGACAGGGATCCTGGGGTCCTTCTGGCCTGGGCAGAATGGTTTGGTAGCAGCTCAAGGAATTATCTGAGAGGCCACATGCCCCAACGTGGCTGAAGGCCCTTGTCTTGCAGTCCTTGCCTTGGTTTCCATGTTCAGTCATATTGAATTGCTTGCAGCTCCTCCCAGCGGTTGCCCCTGCTCCCCTCTGTGCCTGGGATCCTTTTTCTGCTGTCTTCACTTACTCTGAGTCCTCCTGTAGGTTTCAGCAGAGATACCACTGCTTCCACGACCCGCCCCCGCTCCCCACCCTAGGTCTGGACGGGATGCTTTTCTCTCTGCACCTGACTTCCCTGACACAGAACTCACATTAGCATGGGCTGGTCCTCTGTCCCTAGCTGTGTCTCTGGCAGGGTTGCGGGCTTAGCGTCTGAGGAAGTGCCTGGCACATAGTAGGTCCTCATTGACTATATATTAATGGATTGATTGGGAAAACAATCAATTCCTTTGATTCTCTTTCTGCCTTAATTTCCCCTGGCCCCCCCTTTTTTTTTTTTTTTTTAAGTAAAAGGCTTATTTCTTTAAGAGTGATTTTAGGTTCATAGCAAAATTGAGAGGAAGGTACAGAGTTTCCATCTACCTGCTACTCCTCCCCAGGCACAGCCTCCCCAGCTATCAGTATCCCTCTATAGAGAGAGGCATTTGTTACAATTCTTGAACCTACATTGACACATCATTATGAGGCAATGCCTAGAGTTTACATTAGAGTTCCTCTTGGTGTCATACATTCTTTGGGTTTGGACAAATGTCTAATGGCATGCATCCTCCATTACAGTATCATACAGAGTGGTTTCATTGCCCTAAAAATGCTCCATGCTCTGCCTCTTCCTCCCCCACTCCCCACTGACTCCTGGGAGCCACTGATCTCCCTGTTTTCCCTTTTTCAGAGTGTCATACCGTTAGAATCATAGGGTGCGATATGTCTCCTTTCATGTAAGTTTCCTCCATGTCCTTTCATGATTTGATAGCTCATTTCCTTTTATCACAGAATAAGATTCTTTTGTCTGGATGTACCCTCCCCTCTTTTATTTTTACAACAAGAAGAGAGGGCACTTTTCTCTTTCTGCCTTTAAAGGGCTATTGTTGGCCAGGCGCAGTGGCTCACGCCTGTAATCCCAGCACTTTGGGAGGCCGAGGTGGGTGGATCACCTGAGGTCATGAGTTCAAGACCAGTCTGGCCAACATGGTGAAACCCCATCTCTTCTAAAAATAGAAAAATTAGCCGGGCATGATGGCAGGTCCCTGTAATCCAAGCTACTCAGGAGGCAGAGGCAGAGGCAGGAGAATCACTTGAACCCGGGAGGCAGAGGTTGCAGTGAGCCAAGATTGTGGCATTGCACTCCAGCCTGGGCGACAAGAGCAAAACTCTGACTCAAAAAAGAGACTCGTTGGCCAGACAAAGTGTTGGGGTGAATGGCTTAGTTTTCGTTGATCATCCCCCAAGTTTCAGGTCTGGGCTGGGCCCCACATGGTCCTGCATTGATCATTGTTGTCTACTCTGTACCATTTTGCTTGCTTAATAATATTAGTCAACGTTTTTTGAGCACTTGTTGTAAAATAGACACTGGCCTAAATACACTTATTCCATCACCCCTTAAATACCTATTGCATAGCACCTGCGTGTCAAACACTGGGTACTAGGGACACAGCACTGAGCACAACCCTGCCTTCCTGGAGCTTGTATTTGATGCAAACAAACAAATTAGTAAGTGAGTACATACCATGGCAGATAGTGATGAGTGCTGTTGGAAAAACACGTCAGAGTAGTGGGTACATGGAATGTGCATGGGGTGTTGTTACTATGTGTGGGGTGGTCAGGAAGGACTCACATATTAGATAACATTTGAACAGAGTCTTGAAGTAGATGAGGATAGTGGTTGGAAGGGAGAGACTTCCAGGCCAAGGGGAGAGTAAGTGCAAAGGCCCTGTGGCCAGGCCATGATGGGAGTGTTCCAGGAATATCCAGGAGGCTGGGTTGACTGGAATGGAGTGAAATGAGCTGGGAGAAAGGAATAGAAGGTGAGGCCATATACAGCCTTGCTGGCTGATGGACATATGATATGCATCACATATATAATTCTACATTTGCTTGTAATCACAAAAAAGAAACAGGTGAAGTTATTTTTTATTACTACATTTGTTTAACATCATAGATCAAAAATACCCCTTTGATGTGTAATCAAAGTAAAAAATTATGAGATACTTTACATTATTTTTTTCTTTCTTTTCTTTTCTTTCTTTTCTTTCTTTCTTTTTTTTTTTTGAGACAGCATCTCCCTTTGTTGCCCACGCTGGAATGCAGTGGTGTGCTCTTGGCTCACTGCAACCTCTGCCTCCTGGGTTCAAGCGATTCAAGTGATTCTCCTGCCTCAGTCTCCCATGTAGCTGGGTGTAGTCTACCACATGCCACCATGCCCAGCTAATTTTTGTATTTTTAGTAGAGACGGGGTTTTGCCATGTTGGCCAGGCTGGCCTCGAACTCCTGACCTCAGATGATCTGCCTGCCTTGGCCTCCCAAAGTGCTGGGATTATAGGCATGAGCTACCGTGCCCAGTCTACATTGTTTTTTCGTTATTACATTTTCAAAATCTGGTGTGTGTTTCAAGGCCTTGTGTGAACATGTGAAATGCCCTAGCCATATTTCAGGTTCAGCAGCCGTGTGTGGTGAGTGGACAGCATTTCAGAAAGCACAAATTGTTCTGCCACAGCAAATCAGCGCACATATAGAGGTGTGTAGGCCATGCTGAAGTCCCCGAATGAGCTGGGGAATCCATGGGGGGTTTTGGAGCCTAGGAGCGATGGCTCTCTGACATAGGTTCTGGAAGGTTCTCTCCGGCTGCTGTGATGAGAGAAGATTGTCATGGGGTGGGGTATGGGGGCACAGGGCAGAGCAGGAGGCTGGGAGAAGAAGGCTGTTAACAGGCACAGTGTCAGTGGCTCGGATCCAGGTGGCAGCAGTGGCGGTGGTGAGAAGTGGCTGGATTCTGGTTGTATTTTGAAGGTGTAGCTGCCAGGGTTTGGCAGTGTGTGAATGAGAGAGGAGTCAAGGAGGCGCCGGGAGTTTTGGCGCTGGCAATTGGAAGGATGCAGTTGTTTCCAGCAGGATGAGGAAGGCTGTCAGAGGTGGAGGGAAGCTCTAGGTTTTGGGGGGAAATATGAGGTTGGGTTTGGATGTGTTAAGGGTGAGATTTGGGTATTAGGCTTGCAGATGGAAGTGTTGAGTTGGCAGATAGACAGATGAGTCTGGGGCTCAGGGCAGAGCTCTTATCCAGTGGTATAAATCTGGGGGTTGGAAGCACAGTGATGGTGTTTCAGGCCATGAGATGAGCTGAGAGTCCGAGGGAGAAGATACATGTAGAGAAAAGGAGGCTGAGTCCTGGGTATGGAAGATGGGACCAGCAAAGCCCGCTGAGCAGGAGACTGTGGGGAGGTGGCAGGGAGCCCGGCAGAGAGTGGAAGGAGGCAGGAGGGAGGAATCGGCTGTGTCCAGTGCTGCCGATGGGCTGAGGGAGATGAGGCCCGTGGATTCCCGAGCATCCATCAGACAGGCGGGGCCAAATGCCCGGCTGAAGCGGGTCCAAGAGAGAATGGGAAGAGAGCAGGGGACAGCTGGTGTAGACAACTCGATTGAGGGGTTTTGCTTTAAAGGGGAGCAGAAAAATGGAGTGGTAGCTTAAGAGGGCTACGGTCACGAGGAGATCTTTTTTTAATTGAAGATGGGTGATGTGATAGCTGATGGGAATGGTCTAGAAGACAGCAAAATCATGATGTAGGGGAGAGAGAAAAAAATGAGCCGTCTCATTCTTGCTCACGAAGGCCCTGTGTGGTAGATACCAATTTGCGGACAAGGAAACTGAGGCAAAGGTTCAGCCATTTGTCCCAGGTCACATAGCCAGTAAGTATCAGGGCCAGGAGCTGAATGCCGATGGCTGACCTCTAGAACACCGCCAGCCTTGGCCATTGTGCTGTTCTGCCTCTTGGTTTGCTGGCTGGAGTTTTGAGCTTTTCCAGAGTGGGCCCTCCTCTTGCACTTTTATATCTAACATGGCACCCCGCAGAGGGCTGTGCAGAGGTAGGACCTGATCAATCTTTAATGGGCAAGTGATTAGAACACCAGGAACTGTGTGCTGGAAGTGCTCAGTCGCCTGGCCCATGTGAGAGGGACGCATGGCCTGAGCCTGCCTTACTCCGAGTGAGGCACCTTGCGTGGAGAGAGTGGTGCTCAGGAAATACTGGAAAGCATTTGTAGGGTGGATGAAGAGTGGATGAGGAGCTTACATCGAAGGTTCTCGCTGGCATAACTGCACTTCTGGGTGTGACTCGGGTTCCTGTGCTGGGCAACCTTGGGCAGGCCCCTTGCCCACACAGTGCTTCAGTTTCCTTATCTGTAAAATGACAAGGTTGGGTGAGGTGATCTCCCATCTGGCTCTCACCAGAATGCCTCAGGAGGGCATGTGTGTGCTGTCTGCACCCAGGCTGCTGACGATCCCATCATGAGCATTGTCTGACCCCAAATGCCAGTGTCCTGCTGGTGGGTGCATAGGGGCCCCCTCCATTGTATGACGCTGAGCCGGTCACTTTATTTCCCATATTTGTAAACAGGGCCATACACACCTAGTTGCTTGCCTTTTAGGCTTGTGAGGAGTTTTAAGTCTACTATTGTCCTAGATTGCCATGGTATAGCTCACCCTGCACCAGGCGCTTCCTAAGCACTCCCTCAACCTGTATATTAACTCCTTTACTCCTCACCACAGCTTTAGGAGGTAGGTCCTGTGAAATGATCCCCATTTCACAAAGGGGGAAACTGAGGCACAGAGCGGGCACATGGAAGCCTATTGAGTACTGGGAGACATCTCCCAGCAAGGGGGCAGCTGCGTCCTCCTCATGCTTGTGCGGCCTCTGACCTGCACTCTTGTTCCTCCTCCAGGGACAGGGGCAGACCCAGTGGTCAGCACCAAGAGCAACCATTGCCTGGATGCTGCCAAGGCCTGCAACCTGAACGACAACTGCAAGAAGCTGCGCTCCTCCTACATCTCCATCTGCAACCGCGAGATCTCGCCCACCGAGCGCTGCAACCGCCGCAAGTGCCACAAGGCCCTTCGCCAGTTCTTTGACCGGGTGCCCAGCGAGTACACCTACCGCATGCTCTTCTGCTCCTGCCAAGATCAGGCGTGTGCTGAGCGCCGCCGGCAAACCATCCTGCCCAGCTGCTCCTACGAGGACAAGGAGAAGCCCAACTGCCTGGACCTGCGCGGTGTGTGCCGGACTGACCACCTGTGCCGGTGAGTGCCGCGGCAGCCCCGGGGGTGCTGGCAGGAGGGGGCTTGCATTGCTGGGCTGTGTTTTCCTTTTTCTGCATTCCTTGGGGTGCATCGAATTATGACTCTGAGTCCAGCAGAAAGGGTGTCAAAAAGGGTAAAACTGACTTGGACATATGCAAAGTGAATTTTCCATTTCATTCATCCATGCATCCATCCATCTACTTTA
Organism: Macaca mulatta; assembly: GCF_049350105.2. Lineage (NCBI taxonomy): Eukaryota > Metazoa > Chordata > Mammalia > Primates > Cercopithecidae > Macaca > Macaca mulatta. The sequence continues at coordinate 23,399,955 of NC_133413.1, read as the reverse complement.
TTCATTTGTTCATTCATTCACTCAGAACAGGTTTATCTTTTGCTTACTCTTGGCTCAGCTGGGGAAACCAAAACGAACAACCCAAGGAGCTTGTAATTGAAAACCACAGACTCCTTGAGCCTTGGAATAAGAGACCTTTGGGTGCAGTGGCTCATGCCTGTAATCCCAGCAACTCAGAAGGCTGAGGCTGGAGGATCACTTGAGGCCAGGAGTTTGAGACCATCCTGGGCAACATAGCAAGACTCAGTCTCTACATATATATGTGTTTGTGTGTGTGTGTGTATATATAGACACATACATGTATATACACACACATATATATACTTATATATATATATTATATAGAGCTAAATTTCAGCTCAGTATAACCATGCATCCCTCCAAAACTACCTTCCTAATAATGAGCCTACACTTGTTAAGCACTTACTGTATTCTAGGCTCTGCGCTAAGCTTTGGACATACGTTATGTCATCTCATGTTCACAATAACCCTGTGACTTGGGTATTTTTACTCCTGTTTTATAGGTGAAGGGACAGAAGGTCAGGAAAATTTTGTAAACTTGCTCAAGGTTACACAGCTAATGAATGGTAAAGTCAGGATTCAAAGCCAGGACTGTCCGACTCCAGGACCCATTCCTCACCCTGACACTAGACTGGATCAGACCTGAATACAGAGTGAACTGGCTCTCTCTCTCTCACATATATATATATATATATATATATATATATATATATATGTACACACACACACAGATACATATATACATATATGGCCTTTAGACAATTTAGTCCCACTTCTAAAGAAAGTTTCTGCCTAATATCCCAACATATGTCACGTGGCTATCAGGAAGGGTGCTCTCATAAAGCAAAGAGGCAGCTCACTCTGTATTGAGATATAATCCAGTCTCAATGGATCATATGAGTGAGGAATGGGTCGGGGTGAGGAATGGGGCCTGGAGTCGGACAGTCCTAGCTTTGAATCCTGACTTTACCGCTCATTAGCTGTGTAATCTTGAGCAAGTTTATAAAATTTTCCTGACCTTCTGTCCCTTCACCTATGAAACAGGGATGAAAATACTCACATCACAGGGTTATTGTGAACATTAGATGACATAACGTATGTCCAAAGCTCAGCACAGAGCCTGGAATACAGTTAGTGCTTAACAAGTGTAGCCTCATTGTTAGGAAGGTAGTTTTTTTTTGGAGGGAGGTGCATGGTTATACTTAGTTGAAATTTGGCTTTATGTAATTCTCATGTTTGTCCTTTTTGTTTGCTAAGTATTTATTGAGATGCTGTTGTGTGCAGTTCTTGATCCTAACACCTGAGGATACAGGGGAAACAGACAAAGGGAGAGGTGATCCCAATTCAGTGGGATGAGGCTGTGGGCTCCCAGAGGAGAGAGCACAGGAGAGGGGCATCTGCCACATCCTGCGTGTCCCGGGGAGGGGAGGGGGCCTTGAGCTGAGCCTTGGGAAACAAGAAGGAGAAAGCCAGGGAAGAAGCCTGTTGGAAAAGCATGGCACGGGGTGGAAGTGGGAGAGGACCTGGGCTCTGGGGAGCTGCAGGTGTTGGGCACAGGTAGAGTGGGCCACGATGGGAGTGAGGGGGAGGCTGCTGGAGAAATGGGGATAGAAGTGGGTGCAGGTGTTTATAGATTGCCTGTTGTGTTCTAGACACTGTTCTAGAGGCGTTATGTCTCATTTAATCCTTGCAACAAAACTGAGGTAGGTACTATTATCTTTATCTGTCAATGAGGATACATCTGGCAAGTTACAGTAACTTGACGGAAGTAACTTGCTGAAGGTCACACAGCCATACATTTCAGAGTCAGATTCCAGCTAAACTGCTTCTTTCCAGTATTATTGAGTGCTCCAGACTAAGATAGTGAGTGTGGGTATGGAGAAAACTGGATTATTTCAGAGGAAATTGGGAAGTGGCCTTGATGGGACTAGGTGACTGGCTGAAAGTCACCTGGAGATAGAACCCTGGTGGCAAGAACTATTTCTGTTTTGTTTACTCCATACCCCGTCCTGCATGTAGATCCTGGCATGTGGTGAGCATTCCATAAGGTTACTTGAATGGATAAATGGATGGTGTCTACCATGTTTCCTAGTTGAGTAACTCTGGGGAGATGGAGCCATTCAGTGGGGGTGGTATTGGACATGCAGCATTTAAGGGACCTGGGGAACTATTGCCACCTTCATGGCAACACCTAGGGGGCACTTGGACTTGTGGGTTTTGACCTCAGTAATGAGGCTGGAAAGAAGAGATGGGTTTGGGAGTTATTGGGTACTTTGCTGGTGGTCAAAGCCACAGCAGTAAATGAGATGGCCTAGGAGGGGTTGCTAGAGCTCAGGAGGGAGTCTGGGCTGGAGATGCCTGAAGATTTGGGCATCCTCAGTGTTTAAGTGATAAGGCTTGGAGTGAACAGTGGAAGCAGAAATCTACTGGAAACACCAGTGCTTAAGGGAGGGGCAAAGGAAGTGGGATGTGAGACTGGAAGGGAAGGGGATTTCAGAGGGAGGAGGTGAACGAGCTGTGGTGTCTCACAGAGTGTGTATACCTGTGTATGCCTGTGTGTATGTGCATGTTTACGTGTGTTTGTGTGGTGGAAGATGGACCGCAGGGGGCCCAGGCCTGGCAGGGAGGCAGAAGTAGAGGCAATGGGCACCAGCTAGCTTCTTCAGAAGGAACCAGGGCCAGGGGCTGCAGAGAGATGGGAGATGGGGAGGGAGAGCCGGGGCCCTGTGCACGCTGAAGGGGAAGTGCTACTTTGTGTGGTTTGCAGAACAAGCTCTCCTGGGGTTTGGAGGAGGGCCTGATCCCAGAGCTAGCTGCAGGGCTCAGGGAAAGCTCTGTGAAGAAGGTGGGTTTTTATCTTTTGCTTACTTAAAAAAAATATATCTTACTGCCTACACAAACCAATTGAGGTGATTGAAGACGAAACTATGCATACCACAATGAGGAGGGCCAGCCTTAGAGAGGAGGAGGGAGCAGATGTGGCCACGCTGCCATTTGCCATAGTGACTGAACTTGAGCTCCGAGCTTCTTTGTTGCTGGGATAAAGGGGAGGCTTGATGGGTCACATAACCTCCAACCAGGATAGATCGGGGCATGATCTGAGACACATTCGCTGCTGCTTCTGAATGCTAAAGTGACCTTTGGGGGCTGCGCCCTACACAGCTGCATGGAATGATGGAACAGACGGGAACTGGACCTTGAAGGAACTGGAAAAGACCAGCATGAATCCAAGCCCAGGACCCAAGCATAGGAATGGGCCAGGAGCACTCAAAAGCTGGGGGACTGCAGGGGGCCTGGCGACGGGGCCTGGAATCAAGCCGCTCAGGTGTCCGAACTAGGCATCTTGGGCAGAGGAGTGACTGGGACACTGCACCCATTTTATTAGTATTGCTTTAAGGAAGGATGGATAATACGACAATGTAGTGGACAGCTCCTATGGGGTCTGCAGCCCTGAGATGGGAGAATTTGGAGCAGGGTGATTTGTGGCTTGGAGAATGTCTGTGTCTGTTTAAAGAACGTCTGTGTCTGTTTAAAGAACTAGAAGCATTTTTTCTTTTCTTTTCTTTTTTTTTTTTCTTTTTTTTCTTTTCTGGAGGTGGGGGAAGCTAGGAAACAGGAGAATCAAGTGATATACTTAACACGGTGGAACCCAAAAGGGCATTTAAATAGGACTAAGTATTGGGAGGGTCAGGACTGAGGAATCCTGGGAGCTGAGGGCTGACAGTTTCTGAAGTGTGCTGAGCCAAGCAGATGAGCTTCTTGCACTGGGAAATAAATTTAAACAATGGCGACTCCAGGGCCCACAGACAGTGCTGTGTCTGGATTATTGAATTAGGTACATGGCTCACTTTAGGAGGCCTGGGATCCTGAGTAGGAAATTCTGATTGCTCCAGGATGTGGCTGGGTGAGCTCCTGGTCTTGAAGCAGGGCATTCTTCCAATCCATCTCTCCCTATCTCCCACCAACACACCCATCTGCATGCAAATTTCAATATGGTCCTGAAGAGGTAAGGAAGGAATGAGGGCGGAACCTGCATTAGGAGGAGTCTGGCAGGAGCATGGAGAAGTGTCCTTTAGGGAAGCTTGCGCATGATGGAGAGTTGAGGTTTGGGGCAGGGTGCATTGAGACACGCATCCGGAGCCACAGAGACTGAGACGCACAGACACTGCAGGTGGTGGATGGAGGTGGCTGTGGTGGTGCCCCAGAGTCAGGGGACCTACCTTTACTCTTCACCGGCCTGGAGCCTCCTGCATGGTCCTCTGTGGGCCGTTTAACTCCTCATGCCCTGGGGGGTCTTCATCTATCAAATGAGGATCCTGAACCAGGTCATCTGTAGGCACCCCGAGGTCTTATAAGTCTATGGTTCTGATTCTGTTGAAGCAGTTTTCCTGTCTGCCTTCTCCCTCTGCTCCTGCCCTCTCCACGGGAGGTTACTTTACTGGAGAGATGAGCTGTTGGTATAAGGGGAAGTGGCCCAGCCAACCTCATCAGGGTGTATGGTGTGGAAGAAGGTATTTGAAGGGCCTGGAAGGAGAGGAGTGGCTTCTTTCCACACTCTTGCAGGCCTGACTTGCTGACCCAAGCGTTGCTTTCCCCAGAATCCACAAAAGTGCTCAGGTGTCCTATGGATGCCTGTTATCAGCATCAGAGGTGACACAGGTGGCTCAAGAGGGGCCCCTGGAGAGCAGGAAGCTGGGTCGTGGCTCTCGACTGTGCCTGGGAAGGGGTGCACTTCTTCCTTTCCCTGGTTTGACTTCCTCCAGGTTTCTGCCCTCCAGGATGGGGACCGCAGGTGGAAATCTTCATTCTGAAAATGGAGAGCCCAATGCCAGGGTGTTTTCGGCAGGAATTGCAGAACCCCCAGCCTGCCTTTGCTGGTACTTGAATGAATGAAGCCAGCCTTGATGGGTGTCCTGGGAAAGCCCCTCTGGGCTTGCGATTCTGGAAGTGAGGCTCCAGCTCTTGGGCATCTCCTAGGAACATGCCCATGCTGCAGTGCTATGGCACCTAGCCCTGATGCAGCCAGGCCTGCTTGTCCCCTGTGGTCCCTCCTCCTACCGAGAGAGTTGGCCTAGAGATGCCCAGGCTTCCTGCGGGGTGAATCTTGGCCCAGGATTCTTGGGGGAGGCTCTTCCAGAGCCAACCTCATCTGGCACTACATGAAAGAAGGTGCATCGATTCGCTGTGTGGCATACCGTGTGGCAGGCCTCGTCCATCACCCGTGTGAGATTTAGCAGGCTCTGCATGCTGTCTTATTAAATGTCACCAGCGATAAAATGTTGGAGGTTTCCTTTGATCTAGGGTTTAAAGATGCATTGGTTAAACAAGGATATCTGCTTGCTGGGCCTCGGGGTTTTGGGAAGCGCTTCTGAATCCTCCCATCATCCTTTGAACTCAGAGCAGTTTGGGGTCAGTGGCTGAGGATGGAGCCTCTGGGAGTGGAAGCTTTGGGCTCTACCGACCGTTCCACCTGGCTTTGAAGTTGCATCTCAGGAACCTTGGCTCTGTCTTTGGCCTTTGTCTGGTTCATATCCCACAAACCTTAGGGCTGTGGGCTTAAGCTAAGTGAGCATCAAGGGATAGACCAGGAGAGACGTTTCCTTTAAGAAACTTCTGATAAGGAGCCTGGAAAGCCTGGAGAACTTCTTGGAATGCCTCCATGGAGAGCCATGGAGTCAATCCAGCCCCCACAGTGGGTCAAGATCTACATTTTAAAAACACAGTCTTTCAGTTTTTACCCTCTCAGCTTACAGCCATTGCAACGATGGTCTCAGATTGTGTGTGTGTGTGTGTGTGTGTGTGTGTGTGTGTGTGTGTGTGTGTGGTGGTTGGGGGGTCGTGGGAGGATGATGCTGTTGTTTTCTAAACTGTGTCCCTACCAGGCCTCATTTGGAAGCGGTCCTCTGAAATGCCCTGTTCCTCTTAGTCTGCCAAGAGAACATAAATAACTCCTTACTGGCACAGTGCCATCTCCTGGGCTGTAATTTCACCTCTGGGTGCTGAGGATGTGTATAAATAGATTCCAGCCTGGAGCTACCCTGGCAACCTGGGCCCTTTCCTGAAATGGACACTGCCCTTGTCAGAGAGGCTTGTTGGGAAGCAGAGGAAGTTGGGCTCACCTCCCTCAAGGCTGTCCTCAGCGGGTGGGAAGGAGTCCCTTCCACACACTCTTCTTCTTGCCCAGCGTAGGGGGTGTTCAGTATCTTCAGGCAGTGTGGACGAACAGGTCTGGCTTTGATTCTTGGCTCCTTGGGGCTGTCCCTCAGCTTAATGGCTTCCCATAGGATCTGTTGGCTGATGCTTTTAGCAGATCGTGTCTAAATGGCAGCAAATGATTACTTGCGCAGGGGTAGGTGGACTGTGATGCTTCCAAGCCTTCCCTCCCTTTAAAGGAGAGGTCCTTGAATATCTTGAAATTATACAGAAGGTTTTGTGTGTATTTTCTAGAAAGAAGTTTGTTGCATTCATTAGATTCTCTAAGGGTTCCTTGATCTCCCAAAGCATAGGAACCTCTTCCTTCTCTAGATGACCAACGTGGATTGGCTCCCTAAAGAAGGATTTTGAGTCTGGCTCCTGGCTCAGTAGCAAAGTGGGCTGTGATTGATTAGTGATGCCTGCCACAGGCATAGGAGGGGCAGCATGGATGCTCCACAGAACCCAGCCAGTCCTCCCTGGGGCCAGCAGATTACCTACAGCAGGAAGAGTGGGGGGTCCTGTGACCATTTCTTTATTATTTTCACTACTCTTTATTGGTCATCCACTTTGGGCCAGGCATTATGTTTGATTGGGAGAGTTAATGAAGTAGGTAGAGGTCCTTGTCTTTGTGGCACTTAGAGCCTAAGGAGGGGACTCTGTGTCGATTGTGTCTGCTGTGGGAGAGGAGCCCCACTACCATCGCAGCTACAATTGTGTAGATGATAGCTTTTTACTCAGGTTCTCTTGAAATCCCAATTATACTAGGTCTTCCCTGGGTCACCCTGCTGGCATTGCAGAGCAGCCCTTTCTTAGGGGAGATGAGTCACAGAGAAGTAAAATCTCACCCGGGGTCCCACTTGGCCTTGAGCAGTGTCCAGAGTCCAACAGCCACATCCAACCCCAGAGCAAAGCTGTGCAGAGGAGTGTGGGGGAAAAGGCCACCCCCTTCCTGAAGAATCTAACCCTCGGCAAGGAGCCGAGACCCTGAGATCCAGCTTCCCTTTGGGGATCCCATGTGGCTGCTATTGCTGGTCTCAGTAGGGGCTCTGCTCACTCTTTAATTCTAGGCCAAGGGTCCCCGAGTGACCCTTCCTGGAATTTCCTGCAACATGTTGAGACAAGGCTGGAATGCTGGATATTACTTTACTAAAGCCTCTGGGGAAATAAAGACAGAGAGAAGCTCCAAACAAGAGCTCTGGTTTACAAGAGAGGGTTCATGCATCGCCCTGCTGTGGCTGCTACCACTTGGCAGGGCTGCACAGAGCCTTGACCTTAACTTTACAGGGTTCTCTCAAGGCATCTGGGCTCCAGAGGCTCACACCCCAGGTGGATGAGATGCGGATCCTGTTTGGCTAAGGCTCCCACTTGAGTTTTGCTTGAGGACCCAGGCATCTCTGAGTGGCTGGGGAGGAGTGACCCATTCATGACGTGTCACTTATGCAGGGAGTATCCGAATGCAAGCCAGCATTGTTTGTTCATACCAGAGGCCTCACCTACAACTGGGCGTGTGTTTGTTCACACAGGGGCAGACACACTCAGCCACCCTGGTCTTGCATTGTTCACACTGGCTCCCTGAGTATTTCTGCTTTCACTCACTGGCATGGACTGTCTTCTTGCCTGGTATCTTAGTCAGTACAGGCTGCTGTAATGGAATACCATAGACTGGGTGGCTTCAACAGCAAACCTTTACTTCTCACATTTCTGGAGGCTGGAGATCTGAGATCCTGGCTGGGTTTTGATGGCACCTTCATCTATAAAGGGCCCGTGGTGAGGGCCTTTTTTTCCTGGTTATGTCCTCTTACGGTCTTTATTGATGTGTGCACGCAGAAGCAGAGGAGAGAAAGAGAGAGAGATCAATCTGGTGTCTGTTCCTCTTCTTATAAGGCCACTAATCCCATCATGAGGGCCCCACCCCAATGACCTCATCTAACCCTAATCACCTCCCAAAGGCCCCATCTCCAAATACCATCACACTGTAGATTAGGGGTTTAACATATGAATTTTGGGGAGACACAAACACTACGTTCATGATATCTGGACTTCCCCTCCATCAAGCCTGTTTGGCTCCCATCCTGTATCTCCCCTGGCCCCTGCTTTTCCAGACACTCTCTAGAACTTGTCTGTATCCTTCCTATGACATCACGTGACTTTCCTTTAATATTTTTCTTCCCAATCAGGCCTCTGGTTTTTAATATTCTCATTTTATATTACTACCTCATTGGCTTCTTTCTTTCTTTTTTTGCTTTTTTTTTGAGATGGAGTCTTGTACTGTCACCCGGGCTGGAGTGCAGTGGCGTGATCTTGGCTCACTGCAACCTTCGCCTCCCAGGTTCAAGCGATTCTCCTGCCTCAGCCTTCCGAGTAGCTGGGACTACAGGTGTGCACCACCACACCCGGCTAATTTTTGTATTTGTAGTAGAGACAGGCTTTCACCATATTGGCCAGGCTGGTCTCGAACTCCTGACCTCGTGATCCACCTGCCTCAGCCTCCCAAAGTGCTGGGATTACAGGCGTGAGCCATTGCGCTTGGCCAGCTTATTTCTTTAACAACTATTTGTTGTGTGCCTACTCTGTGCCAGGCACCATGCTAGACATTGCCCCCTGGAGAACACAGTGTTGGTGGTCTCTGCCCACTTGGAGCTGACAGTCTGATGGAGGAGGCAGATGGTGAGCAAGCAGACAGACAAGCATCTAGATAATGCTGCTGACATGAGCAGGATGCAGAAAGAGAGAGTAACAGGGGCAGAGAGGGGGAATCTGCTTGGCCAGAAAAAGTTTATCTGCAAGACGACATTTAAACTGAGACCTGAGGAATGGGATGCCTGGTGTCAGATCAAGGGGAGAAAGAGCATCACGTGCAGAGGGCATAGCATGTACAGAAGTTTGCAGGAGGGAAAGGGGGGAAGGTGTGGCTGGGCAGTGGGGCTCGGAGACAGAGGCACAGGTTGAGGTTGGGAGGCAGGCAGGGGCCAGATCACTCAGGGCCCCACAGGCCACAGCAAGGAGTTTGGACTTCTGAGTACAGTTGGAAAGGAGCTTCTGAAGCCAAGCAGTGCATTGTGAAAATTGTGATAAGAAAGATGACTCTGGCTGCTGGGTGGAGAATTAAGGGAGGAGGCAAGGACGACTGCAGAGAGGCGAGGGAGGAGGTTATTTTAGCATCACTGGATCAGAGATGATGGCCACTCAGCCCAGGGTGGTGGCCAGGTGGAGAGAGATAAGTGGATACATTGGAGATATTTCAGAGTTAGAAATGATACACCTGGCCTGAGGGTGATGGAGGAGCTCGAGAATGACTCACGGGCTTCTGGCTTGAGCAGCTCGGTGGTGATGGTGCCACTTTCTGAAATGGTGAAGGCCTAGGGGGAGATAAATCAGGAGTTCCATTTTGGGCATGTTAATTTCGAGATGCCTTTGAGACATTCATATCTGGCGCTTGACTGGGATTGTAAATTCTGGGGTCATTAGCATATTTATGGCAATTAAAGCTAGGGGAATGGGTAGGATTCTCCTAGGGAGAGTCCGGCTGGAGAGGAGGCGCTGGGAACCTGCCTGGCACCCTGTCAGTGCCCAGTAGTGCTGGGTGCTGTTATTACGGTGTCCTAGGAGTCAAAAGAACATGTTCTGAAAAAGAGGGAATGGGTGGCTGTGCCGTGTGCTGTAGAGAGGTCTGGAAGGATGAGGACACCTGGGTCACCAGTGGATTTGGGGACGTGGAGGGCCTTGGTGACTCTTACACAGAAGTTTTGATGGATTGGTGATTACAAAAACCTGATCGGGGCTGGAGAAATGTTGGTCAGTTGGTTGGTTAGAACTTCCTGGGGAAGACGTTAGTGGAAAGGGAAGGTGTCTGCCCCTTGGGTGGAGACATGGCTGAGGAGAGCTCAATAGCGGTTTGGCTTTGATGGCTGAGCAGAGCTCAATAGTGGTTTGGCTTTGGGAAGTGCGGGGTGAGGTGGAGGAAGGTGGGAGAGTGAGGGTGACCCTGCCATTGCAGAGGAGCCAATCCCAGCCGCTCTGCCATTGCACTGGGCAAGTCTCAGCCTTGGGACATCCTCTAGTGTGGGGAGTACACCGCTGTTGGTCTTTGATGCTGACTCCGTCCACTGCACTGTGCTTAGGACCCTAGGATATCCCACCCACCATGTCCTCCCTGGGCTCGGAGGGGCCATGGTATGGCTGCCACCAACTCAGCTTCTCCTGCTATGGCTAAAAGAGTCCTTTAGGTGTGGGAAGAGATTCTTCTCCACACCAGAGTACTTTTGTGAGCAACCTGGATGGCCCAGCCCCTTAGAGAAGCCAGCTCTCGGGCTGCCCAGAGGAGCCTTGCTTTTCAGCTTTCGGTCGTCGTCCTCGAGGAGGCATTGGAACAGAGCAGGGACTGTTTGAGAGGTGCCCTTGGCTCCTGCAGTGGAAGTCCTGCCCAGGGTGTTTTGAGGATGTGGCCTTTCCTGTGGCAGCCTTGGGATGTGCTCTATCTTCCACGTGGGCATCCCCAGAGGGAGGTAGCCCTGCTCCCTTTCTTGTGAAGTGGCTTGTGGCACCTGGGTGTCCTGGAACCAGCTCTCAGCTTCAGGGCCCTTTCGGGGTCTCTCTTGGAAGACTCAGAGGCCTCATGCAGGTAGCCCTGTTATCTTAGGGTTCTCTAAATGTGTTACTTCATAGGAGGACAAAGTCAAGTCAGGGGGAAGGGGTCCTGGATTAGGAGTTACACACTACCCCTGGCCCAACGTCCTCACACTACCCCTGCCGATAACTAACTCTCTGATCTTGATGGAAATTAGGGTGTTTCTTTGTTAGGTAGTGAGTCCCCCATCCTCAGAGGTGCAGAGGCTGGTCCTCTTGCCAGCATTAGAGGAGTGTCAGGGAAGGGGTCTTGGAGGTGAGTGGGCACATCAGATCACTACTGGCACTCTCCTGTTCAGAGCAGAATGAGGACATTGACTTATGAGCAAAGAAGCAGTGAGCTATTTGCTCCTCATAGAGAGGGAGAGGGAAGTTTGGAGATCACTGTCCCCAGTCTCCCTGGCCCAAGACACATTCTCTCAGTTCAGAAGGAGTTCTCTGGAGCACGTGACCCCTCTGTCCACGCGGGTGCGCTCTGATCTCTAGGACCAGGAGAAGAGTCCTGATGAGCTGGGGTCAGACAGATGCTCACTTAGCAGCTGCAGGAGCTGGGCATGTTCTTCAAAGCGTGGAACTCCCATTTTCCTTGTCAGAAATAAGGTCAGTGGCACCTCAGTGGAAGCTCTGGAGTCCATTCAGGAAGCCTTTTGTGGAGCTCTGTGTCTGGGAGCCTTGCACCTGGGATGCTTGAGTGAACCGCAGACTTTCCCTAAGGCACCCACAGGCTCGCCCTGGCTGTGACATGTGGGGCCGGTCCCTACAGGCTTGGTGGGGCTGTTGTGAAGGCCTCTTGGAGGTGGCATCTAAGCTGAGTTTGAAGGGGGAGTAGGCCTGAACTAGGAGGAGGCCCTTCTCTCTGCTCCTTGCAGAGGGCACATGTGTGTAAAACTAGAGGTACCCCAGAGGAAAGAGGGACCCAGCTCACAAAGCCCTGGACGTTGGGCCAGGAAGTCTGATTTTCCCCCAAAAGACAGTGGGGAGCCATGAAGTATTTTAAGCAAGAGATAAACATGATTCAGTTGGTGTTTTAGAAAGATCCCTTTGACTGCTGTGTGCAGGTGAGTTAGAGGAGAGCAAGGCTGGAGACAGAGTCCCTTTAGGAAGCTGAAATGTGATGGAGTCTGAGATAGGACCAAGGCAGAGGGCAGGTGGTCAGAGACCTTCAGAGGTCAGCTCCCAGGGCCTCACTGGATGCAGACAGCGAAGGGGGGAGTTTGGGATGGTGCTAAGGTCTGTGGCCTGGTGGCCAACTGGCTGGTGAGGTTGTCACCTGAGAAAAGGGGATGGGGAGGAGGAGGAACAGGGGGAGGGGGCTAAGAAGGGGGAGGGGGAGGAGGGGGAGCTGGTGGTCCTTGTCTGGCACGCAGAGACAATGTTTGGGTTTCAGACTTATTTGAAAGCCTTCGGAACATGCAAGAGGACATGTCAAATCCAAAAAGTGTTTGTGTATCTGGGAGTTTGGGAGAGAGGCAGGGGCTTGGGATGGAGATTATGGGATTAAGGGAAATAATGCATGAAAAGCAGCGAGCATCGTGCCTGGCACACAGGCACATGGTAAACATCATTCCTTCAAAGAGTGTTTAAGCTCATTTGGGGAGACAGGGCTCACCCGTGTGAACCGCTGTTAACTACGAAGAGGAGGCCCTGTTTAATTAGGTGTTGTAAGGATTAAACTGCTCACTGCAGGCATTCTGAGAAGGGAAGCCATGGGGCTGGGAGAGCCAGGGAGAGCGGTGTGGAGACAGGGTCCTGTGGCAGGCACCAGAGGGAGGGAGGCTGTCCTGGGCGGAGGCTTCTGGGAGAAGAGGATGGGAGTGGGAGGCAGGACTGAGCCTCCGGGACGGCGGGACTGTCCTGCTCAGGGCAGAAGGTGCTGGCTGAGGGAGGAGAGTCTGTGCGTGTAAGGTTGGAGATTTGGGACATCCTGGGAGACACTGAACAGGCAGGGGCTCCCCTGTTCCTCCCAGGCCCCGCACCTACCAGTCCTCAATTCCAGCCGGCTCAGGGTTCTCTAAAGGTGCTGTTTGATAACAGCATGAAGTAGAGTCAGGTGGAAAGGGTCCTAGATTAGGAGTTACACTAAATCCTCACACCACTCCACTCCTGCCAATAACTAACTGTTTTTTGTTTGTTTGTTTATTTGTGTTTTTTTTTTTTTTTTTTTTTTTTTTTTTTGAGACAGAGTCTCACTCTGTCATCCAGGCTGGAGTGCAATGGCGCAATCTTGGCTGACTGCAACCTCCACCTCCCAGGTTCAAGCGATTCTCCGGCCTCAGCCTCCCAAGTAGCTGGGACTATAGGCACGTGCTACCATGCCCCATTAATTTTTGTATTTTTAGTAGAGCTGGGGTTTCGCCATGTTGGCCAAGCTGGTCTTGAACTAACTCTATGATCGTGTTGGAAATTAGGGTGAGTTGCTTTGTTAGGTAATGAGTTCTCCACCTCAGAAGGGCAGAGGCTGCAGGCCCCCTTGCCAGCATCAGAGGAGTGTTGGGGAAGGGGACTCTTTTAGGTCCCTTCTGAGCATGTGTAACTCGGACCAGCTGTCTCTTGGGACAGGTTAAAGGAATAGATGATGTGCTCTTGGAGGTCTCCCCTCCGCTCCCCTCCCCTTCGCTCCCTTCCCCTCCGCTCCCTTCCCCTCCGCTCCCTTCCCCTCCCCTCCTCTCCCCTCATCTTTTCCTTTCTCTCTTTTCTCTTACTTTTTCCCCCTAATTCTCAAAATGAAATTCACTTTACTGCTTTTGTTGATTATAAAAGCCCTATGTGCTCATTATAAAAATAATTTCAGGACAGAGCACAGTGGCTCATGCCCGTAATGCCAGCACTTTGGCAAGAGGATTGCTTGAGGCCAGGAGATTGAGACCAGCCAGGGCAACATAGTGAAACACTGTCTCTATTAAAAATACGAAGGAAAAAATTAGCCAGATACGGTGGTGCCTGCCTCTAGTCCCAGCTACTCTAGGGGTCGACATGGAAGGATTGCTTGGGCCCAGGAGTTCGAGGCTGCTGTGAGCTATGATCTTGCCACTGCATTCTAGCATGGCACCAGAGTGAGACCCTGTCTCTAAAAAATTAAAAAAAAAATCAGACAAGACAGAAAGGTATAACTAAAGAAACTAGAAATTATCTTCATTCCTAACACCCCAAAATAAGCCATGGCTAGCATTTTGGAGAATATACACTTTCAGCTATTTTTTTAGGTGCATATACATGTTTGAACAAAAATGATGTCACACAGTGTGTGTTGTTTTGTAGGCTATTTTTTTCTCTCTAAATACATTGTTAACATTTTCCCACTGGCTTTTTATGAGAGTCTGGTTTTTCCTGATGGGCGTGGGTCCCTGTGGATGCTTGAACAGCTTGGCTTTGCACACTTGTCCATCTACTCTCATTTAAGAAATGCATGTCTGGACCCGAGCCTGCCAGATGGTAGGAAACAGCCATGTGCTAGGCTTCCCAGGGGAAGGGGATGCGCAGGCAGTAAGACCCTCAGAGAGCTCTTGGATCCTCGACGTGGGACTTCCCAAGGTGAAGGGAGGAGAGGGAGCCCGAGTGAACCAGTGGTCTTCCCAGCACGTGGGGAGTGTTTCTGGGCAGTTTTAGTTTCTTGAAAGCAACAAGACTGTGGCTAGGTGCTTTAGCTTACACACCTGGAGTCCAAGCACTTTGAAGACTGAGGCAGGAGTTCAAGAGCAGCCCTGGGTAACATAGTTAGAATCTTTTTTTTTTTTAAATTAGCTGGGTGTGGTGGCATGGGCCTGTAGTCCTGGCTACTCGGGAGGCTGAGATGGGAGGACTGCTTGAGCCCTGGAGGTCAGGCAAGGCTGCAGTGAGCTGTGATCATGCCATGACACTCCAGCCTGGGTGACAGAGTACAGACTCAGTCTCAAGAAAAACGAAAACAACACAGTAATGAACACCCAGCCATATTCTTGTTGCTTTCATTTGGGCTTATGAAACCTCGCTTTTAAGGAGGTTGGGCCAGTAGGGGATCCTCAGAGAGACCAGACTCAGCACCAGCAGTGGGTGGGGAAGGGTGGGTCTCCACACAGCGGCTCTCTGTGCCCTGGACCGCCTTGCCTACTGGCCCGAGCACTCTGCGTCATCCCCTGTGTGTGCTTTTGAAGGAGAACTGGTATAGAGGTGGTTGCTGGTATTATGGTGCATACCAAGGGGCCTGGCAGGGGTGGATGGGGGCCCTTGGTTTCCACATCTTTCTACACATTCACGATGGGATAGATGTGTGCTGTCTAGAAAGGCAGCGACTGTGGGGCCTTGGAAGACATCGTTGTGCCTGAAAACATGGTTGATGGACTCCACAGGATTTGAGACTTCACCTTTGTGAACCCTGAAAATTTGAGACAGGTCTCAGTCAATTTAGAAAGTTTATTTTGCCAAGGCTGAGGACTTGAGCCCATGACACAGCCTTAGGAGGTCCTGACTACATGTCCCCAAGGTGGTCAGAGCACAGCTTGGTTTTATACATTTTAGGGAGACGTGAGACGTCAATCAGTATATGTAAGATGAACACTGGTTTGGTCCGGAAAGGCGGTGGAAGCGGGGAGGGGGCTTCCAAAAGGTGAGAGACAAAAGGTTGCATTCTTTGGAGCTTCTGTTCTCAGTGAGCAGAGGGATGACTTTGAATAGAATGGGAGACAGGTTTGCCCTGAGCAATTCCCAGCTTGAATTTTCCCTTGAGCTTCGTGATTTTGGGGGCCAAGATATTTTCCTTTCACACCTTGCAACAGATGAGATATAAAAAATCATCAGCAGAATTTCATCTGATAGACGAAAGAAGCTGAAGTCCAGAGAGGTAAAGTTATTTGCCCAATGTCACCCAGCTAAGGAGTGACAGGACCCAGACAAAAGGTCAGGTCTGGCCTCCCTGGGCAGGTGCCCTGTTCTTTGAGGCAGCTTCCAATGCATAGGGCGAACTAGAGAGTGAGTCAGAAACCTGGGCCCCAGTCTTGGGAGATATCCCACCTTTAACCCTTAGTTTCCTTATTGAAAAGAATGGACAGAATCAAATCTGTTCAGAACACCTCACTAGGCTGTTGCAGAAAAAAAGAGAACCGCTGTGAAGGTAGTTGGAATGCTGCAAAGTTAAAAAATGTGATGTTTCCCAGTGCCTCTGCTGGCCTGCAGACCTGGTCTGGTTCCAGCGGGAGAAAGGTCTGGCTGTTGGGTAGACCCTAGGAAGGCAGCAGGGGCAGAGTGGCAAGGAAGGCTGGGTGCTTGGATATGTGCGGAGCCCTGGCAGTGGCTTCTGGCTTCTAGCTGCGGGTAGAAGGTCGTAACACCAGCTGGATTTCAGGCTAACCCAATCTTGGCAAAAGGGAAACTGCCTCTGCTTCCTTCCCTTTTCTTCCAGCTGTTTCCCAGGGAGCCCAAGAGACTGCCCCGAGCCCCTCCACTCCTTCCAGAAGCCAGGCCGGTCCACTGCATGCTGCTGGCTTTGCAGGAAGGGGTTGGGGTGTTGGGGAGCCCATCGGTGGCGGCCGCCAGTTCAGAAAGCACAGTCCCCTTTCCCCTTTCTCCATGAGGACTCAGGCCTGCGTCACTCTGGTTGCCCGCCCTCCCTCCTCTGCGGATCCACCTCCCAGAGGTCAATGGCAGAAAGGAGGGGGGGAGAAACAGAAATGATGATGACTTTGATTTTTTTCTTTTGTCGGAGCCTGGGGAGGGTGGTTGTTTTGCTTCCTGGACCTCAGCGGAGGATTCTCTGCCAGACAATCATGTCGGCGCTTTCATTGCTTTCTGATGCTCCTCTAACTGTGCGGGGTCGGCTATTAAATGGTCATCAAACCTCAGCCTCTATCCCATCAATAGTCATAAAGTTGGGGAGATAAAAGCCATCAGTTTTCCATTATAGCTGAAAGCAATACTGTAGATAGCTATTTTCTGAATGCTGCAGAGAGATGTATTTTAACTGGAGCAGGGTATCCAGTGGCCCCCGGCTCAGCCGTGGGTCCTGTTGGGCCTGGGATAACCTGCCAGGTGTTTAAAATGGGGGAGGGGCTGGGGCTTTCTCTCCCTTCACCCTCTCTCTCCTCGAAGAATTGAATGGGCAGATCATCAGGCTTGGGGTGCAGGACGAGGCCTCCATGGTGGGACTATGGGCTTCTACCTTTCATTCTAAGCAGATGCTGGGGAAGAATGCAGTGAGTTGTTATCTGCTCATTCTCATGAGAAAGGACCCTCCTTTCCCTGATCTTGGGCTTCCGGCAGGCCAGGGCCTGGGTGTGGGGTAGGTGTCTGCTCATCAAATGATCTTCGGGGAGCTTGGGAAAGGCAGGGAAGGTCGGTGCCTGCAGGGTGGGTCTGCGTGGACCAGGAGCGGCTGCAGCCGGAGGAAGCTGGGTGCCTGGGATGTGGAACGTTTCAGGGGGTGGCGTCTCCTGATATACAGTCCCCTGTAGCTTCTCACAAACGAGCAGGCCATTTGGAAATGGATTTTGCAATCAAACAGCCCGGCAGCCGGCAGCCAGCAGATAAGTCCTCAGAATGAACTTTTCATTGCACTCATACCCCAAGGCTCTCCTCACTCTGTCTCAGAAGAACCTAGGTGCCAGGACCTCCTGCCTCGGTTTCCACATCTGCAGTGGCCTTTCCTGGCACCCCTGGCCTCCCTGAATGGGTGACTTGCCTCTGGCTTTCCTGCCTCTGGGTCTTCCAGGAACAGGTTCCCCTGCCTTGGAAGTGCCCATTCCTTAGCTCTTTGAAGCCTGTCCATCTTTTCCCTTTCAGAGGTATTCTTATGTGTGGAAGTGGTTACGTGTGTGGATTTAGCTCCACAATACTCTCGGGGGTGTTTTCATTTCCTAATTTTTTGAATTCCTTCAAGTTCCTCCTGCCTAGCCTGGCTAGCAGGAAATGTAGCTGCAGTGAACCGAGCCGCTCTGTGGCCTGCAGGACCCTTAGACTGGGCTCACAGGACTCATAAACGAGGCTAATCTGTGCTCTTGCACCTCCTCCTGCTGGTGTCATGGGGGCTCCCTGGTGGATCCTTCAGCATCTGCTGGGGCCTCTGCCCTGGGTAGACCCATTTGCCCCCAGTGGCTGTAAGCTCCAATGACCCTGGATTTGCACAGAGGGATACCCCCTTCCCCTGTCTTCAGACTCATCCCTCATGGCCACGGGGCTCCCTGTTCTGCAGCCGCCAGTGCCTTGCATCTGGGCCATAGGACAGTGGCCTTTCCCACCTGCCGGCTGCTCTACTCGGCAGGCTCTGGGCATCTCCAGCTCTTGACCATCCTTCTTAAGGCCTCTGAAAATGAGGCCTCTTCTTAGTGACAGAGACAACGAGACTTCCCGACCTCAAAGTCCTGCTTGTCCCCTGGAAGGGACACATGGAGGCGAAGGGAAAACACATCTCATTTATTTTCTATCTCCCCTGCTGTGTCTGTAGGAAGGTAAGAGCCAGCTTCCTTCTCTACCGTGTTCTATGCAGTGACACCAGGAGCTCCCGGCCCGCAGGCGTGTTCACTCACCCCTGCATTGGGCCCAGGGCCTGGCCCGATGACTCAGGGCCCACAAATACTTGTGAAGTTCTTAAATGCTCTTTGTCTCCTTAAACAGAGATAGTGGAAGATGCCTTCACCTTTTCTTGGTGACACAGTGTTATTCTTGACTCTGGGTGAACCCGCACAGGTGGTGTATGCCATGCCTTCAGGTGCTACTGACTTACATGGAACTGTTGGCCCCCACGGTAATGAACCCCAGATATTGTGACTTTTGAGTCATTGTTGTTTGCTTTTGTAGTATTTCTGTCTCCTTCGCTGTTTGCTGTCACTTCTTGATGCAGGTTCTATCTGCCCCTCGGAGCTTTCTTCCATCACTCTTTCTCCTTTGTGAGTTTTCTGTGGCACAGAAAACCAGATAACTGAACGCATTGGAATTATGTATGCATGAGGAGCTGTTAGACTTTAACAGGGGGCATAAAGGATTTTCTTAGGAGTAAACGATCTGTTTTGGTGAACAAACTTGTCTGTTTAGGGGACTTCCTCATTCCTGGCAGGCTGCCAGATGAGTGACTTACAAATGTGCTGTTTTGGCAGAGCCCTTTTAGATTAAAAAATATATTTTAAATGACTTTGGAAAAGGGAGAAGAGGGCATATGAAGGCCTTTTGGAGTCACAGTTGGCCATTGAGATGGATATGGATGATGGACCTCCTAAGATTGTTCTCTGTTTCTTTGCTAAATGACATGGCCACATCCTCATTGTTCTCAGCTCTCCTTGGTGACCTAACATATTTTGACCCTGTGTTTTTGTCACAGACTGTGGGTCCTGGGGTTTGATGAGGATGGTTTGGTCTCAGTGGGTGGGGTTATGGCACCAGCATAGAACATTGACTCAGAAGACGAGGCTCTCATGCTAAAGCTGTCACTGCCTCACCACGTGACGCTGGGCGAGTTGGTGGTGGTAACAGTAACACTTGTTCTAGACGGCGGTGCTGGGAGGATCAGGCAGAAAGAGGGCATCACATGGCAGGGCCCCTTTCAAATGAGGGGACATGCACGCTGAGTTAGTGTCTGTAGCACGAGGAAGGGAAGGATCGCGGGGCCAGAATTCCCGGGTCCCAGCCCAAAATCTACCCCGTCTCACTGTGGAAACTGTGAGGAATGCATGGAACCTCTCTGGGCCTGCTCCTTTATCTTGATAATTAGTATTTATCTCAAATTCTGTGCTTCCTACGCTATGATTTACCTTATTTCTGAAATGTGGGGAAAGGAAAGAGGGAAGGTACGATTTGGGGAGAACCATGGGCTCAGGGCATTAATAAAGCGTGTGCTGCCCTGGGAGGTAGGACCGTGAGGGCTGTGCATTCTGTGGCCATTCTGTCAGGCTTGTGCTTCTGCAAGTTTGAGTGAACTTGGGTGGACTGTGTGTGTTTCTGAGTGTAGTATCTGTGCGTTTGTATATGTGAGAGAGACAGATGGCGATGGTGCTGGAGAGGCTCCTGGAGAATTAGGAGCCACTGGGAGAATTAGGAGAGGGTCTCTCTTTCTGCATTGCCGTGGAAGGCTCAAACCCTCGCTCCCTGTGTGGTGCAGATAGGGGCTGAGGAGGGACCTTGGGTAACCCACGTCCCCCTCTGGCTATAGCTCCATCATTTCTGTTGCGAGAGGATGGGTAACCTGGGTTTTCTTTTCTTTTTTTTTTTTTTGAGACGGAGTTTTGCTCTTGTTGCCCAGGCTGGAGTGCAATGGCATTATTTCGGCTCACTGCATCCTCCACCTCCCGGGTTCAAATAATTTCCTGCTTCAGCCTCCTGAGTAGCTGGACTACAGGCATGCGCCACCATGTGTGGCTTATTTTGTATTTTTAGTAGAAATGGGATTTTACCATGTTGCCCATGCTGGCCTCGAACTCCTGATCTCAGATGATCCACCCACCTCAGCCTCCCAAAGTGCTGGGATTACAAGTGCAAGCCACCGCACCTGGCTGGGTGACCTGGTTTCTAAGCCCTTCTCATGCCATAACACTGAAAACCCAGGAAACACCTTTACAAGGACACCCCTCCCACCAAGAGAGGCTCTTGGGGTCCACCCTGCGGCTCCTCCTCCTCCCTGGATTCCCCAGAGTGTGGTGGGATCTCTGCCTCCCTAATTCCAGGCTTGCTGGGTCTGGGAGCAGGCCTGTTGAGCAGAACAGTTGTTCTGTTTAGTATTTGGGCTTCTTAGGCCCGGAAACAGGAGCCCCAGGCAGGCCAGGGTGGGATGTGGTCTCTGGAAGAGTGGAGAGGAGAGTCGTTCTCTGAGAAGTCCATTGGGAGTGGCGGTGGGAGGGAGGGAGACTCAGTGTGCAGATTCTTTGGGCTGTGAATGTGGGTTTGTACCAGCGTGTGTGAGCGAACAAGTGTGTGTGGGCTTGAGAAAGGGATTCCCCTGCGAGCTTGTCTGTGTGTGTCTATGGATTTTGACAACATTGTAGGTGCTCCTTCTGTAAGGAAACTGCCGTCTTCTTTAATGATGGTGAAGCCCAGTTTCTCTGCAGATGTGAAGAGGGGAAATCTGTAAGTTCGAGGAAGGGCAGGCAGGTCTCCCAGGCCCAGCTCTCACACTCTGAGACCTTCTTTCCCTTGGGGATCTTTTGGAGGGGACCTCAGCCACTCCCTGTTGGCCTGGAGGGGAGGGGCAGCCCTGCTCCCCTTTAATACTCAGGTCCCAGGGGGAATGCCTATCCACTGTTAAAGCAAGTAGATAGAGACAGGGTCTCACTCTGTTGCCCAGGCTGGAGTGCAGTGGTGTGATCACGGCTCACTGCAGCCTCAAGCTCCTGGGCTCAAGTGATCCTCCCACCTCAGCCTCCCGAGTAGCTGGGATTACAGCGTGACCCAACACACCTGGCTCCTGTCAACTTTCTTTTTTTTTTTTTTTTTTGAGATGGAGTCTCGCTCTGTCGCCCAGGCTGGAGTGCAGTGGCCAGATCTCAGCTCACTGCAAGCTCCGCCTCCCGGGTTCCCGCCATTCTCCTGCCTCAGCCTCCTGAGTAGCTGGGACCACAGGCGCCGCCACCTCGCCTGGCTAATTTTTTGTGTTTTTAGTAGAGACGGGGTTTCGCCGTGTTAGCCAGGATGGTCTCGATCTCCTGACCTTGTGATCCGCTCGTCTCGGCCTCCCAAAGTGCTGGGATTACAGGCTTGAGCCACCGCGCCCGGCCTCCTGTCAACTTTCTAATGCCCCACAGCTCAGCCAGAGCCAGGCCGAGAGGTTTATGACTGCTAAGTAAAAGCCCGGGGAGACAGAGATGAGCAGAGAGTCACCTGGGCTGCCTTGTTTTCCAGGCCTGGGTTGGCCCCATCCTGCTCTGGTCTCGAACTGCCCCATGTGGTGGGCACCACTGTGGAATCTGCCACTTGGGCACAGGCCTAAATGCCCAATTCTGCTGTCCAGACCCCAGACAGCAAGGCTGCAGAGGAGAACTGCCGCCTCCATCCAGCAGTACTAAGGCGACCCTGAGTGAGCTCTTGTGTGTTAGCCACTGTGTTACCATTTTAGGAATTTCCATGTCAAACCGTGCATACGTACTCTATAACCTTTTGAGGTCGCCGCTCTTAGAATTTCTTTGTGTTCAGATAAGGACACAGGATTAGGGATTTTAAGGGACTTGCCCAGGGTCACATGGCTTATGATAAGGTCGAGCAGAAACCTGAAGCAGGGCCTATTCTGAGGGTTGTATTTTCCATGCATCCTGTACTTTCTCTCCAAATGTGGTCCGTGGATGCCATATCTCCATCCATCATGGTGCTTATGAAAATGTTAGTTCCTGGCCAGGTGCCATGGCTCATGCATATAATCGCAGCACTTTGGGAGGCCAAGGAGGGTGGATTACCTGAGGTCAGGAGTTGGAGACCAGCCTGGCCAATGTGGTGAAACCACGTCTCTACTAAAAATACAAAAAGTAGCCGGGCTTGGTGGTGCGCACCTGTAATCCCAGCTTCTTGGGAGGCTAAGGCAGGAGAGTTGCTTGAACCCCGGAGGCAGAGGTTGCAGTGAGCTAAGATGGCACCACTGCACTCCAGCTTGGGCAGGGCGACAGAGCAAGACTCCATCTCAAAAAAAAAAAACAAAAAAAAAACCAAACAGCTTGTTCCTGGGTCTCTCCTAAAACCTGTGGAAACAGAATCCTTGGATGTAGGGCCTGGGAAGCCAGTGTGTCCTGGGTTCCTTCGGGGATTTTGTTCATGGTGAGGGTTGAGAACCACAGTGGGCAGGCACATCCTGGCCCGTATCTGGAATCAGTGCTGTGTGGCGGCCTGTGGACGGGGAGTCCCACAAACTAAATTACTTTTGACTGTCTATTACCATGTGCCTAATGTGTGTGATGAGGAGTTTGTTTTCTGATGTTACCCCTGCCCGTGCATTTTCTAGAACTCTTCCTATGGTAGAAGGAGCGTGCCTGGGCTGAAGAGCAGCCCAGACTCATCTGCACGGTACATCTGCACACTTTTGTTTTAATATCTAGCTGGCATTTTTACTATGGAAATAACCCCCGTTTGTTTATCCTCTGGAAAATAATCAAAGTATTTTCCATGAATCCAGAGAGTCCCTGGACATGGGCTGTCGTTGCAGAGAGACTGCAGTGGTAAGGAGAGGACAGATGATTGACCTGAGCCTCAAAGACTGAGGGAGGCCCAGAGAGGAGGCTGCTGTCTGCGGGTAGATGAGGAGCAGCAGCGTCCACCCCGCTGTTCTGGCTGACGTGGCCTGTCTAACCCTGGTCTGGAGCACGCCTGGCCTTGGGGAAAGGGCACTGGGAATTTAGGAACCCAAACCATGCCTTTGGTCATCCAGCCTGCCTTCTGCAGGGGGTCGTGATGGGGAAGTGGTGTCCAGGCATGGTGCGCTGAGGCTCAAGCCCCACAGACTTCTGCCCTGGCAGAGCACATGAGGGAGAGGAGCACACTGGGACCTGTGCCCCAGTGGGTCATGCAAAGTCCAGGGCCTGGGGACTGCACCTGGAGAGACCCCCATCCTCTGTTCTTACATAGAGGAGCCCCTAGCAGAGGCAAGGGAGGCCCTGTCCCCCCGCTCCCATGGGAGGTAGGGTCCAGCCCCAAGTGGCAACAGAGCCTGTGACCCTGGAGAGCGAAAGCCTCTCCTTGGAGGAGTGACCACTCAGTCTGGACACACAGAGGGTTCGGCCTGCGTCTGAATCAAATTGGGGTGAGGGAAGTGAGACCAAACACCTCGTAGAAACAGAAGGGGATTGATGAGTGTAATGGGTTGAATAATGTCTGCCAACATTCATGTCCACCCGGAACTTCAGAATGTGGCCTTTGTTTGAAAATTGGGTCTTTAGGGCCGGGCACGGTGGCTCACGCCTGTAATCCCAGCACTTTGGGAAGCTGAGGCGGGTGGATCACGAGGTCAGGAAATCGAGACCATCCTGGCCAACATGGTGAAACCCAGTCCCTACTAAAAATACAAAATTAGCCAGGTGTAGTGGCGCGCACCTGTAGTCCCAGCTACTCGGGAGGCTGAGGCGGGAGAATTGCTTGAACTGGGGAGGCGAAGGTTACAGTGAGCCGAGATCAGGCCACTGCACTCCAGCCTGGGAGACAGAGTGAGACTCTGTCTCAAAAAAAAAAAAAAAAAAAAAAAAAAAAAAAATTAGAAAATAGTGTCTTTGCAGATGTAATTAAGACAAGATCATGCCACATTAGGGTGTGCCCTAAATCCAGTGGCCGGTGTCCTTATAAGACGGGAGGACACACAGAGACAGGGAAGAAGGCGGTGAGACGATGAACACAGACGTTGAAGTGGTGCAGCCACAAGCTACGGGATGCTGGGTGCTACCAGAAGCCGGAAGAGGCAAGGAAAGGCCCCTCCATGGAGCCTTCAGAGGAGGCAAGGTCCTGCCAACACCTTGATCTTGGACTTCTGGCCTCCAGAACTGTGAGAGAACAAACTTGTGTTATTTTAAGCCACCGAGTTTGTAGTAATTTTTTACAGCCGCCCTAGGAAGCCAGTGAGGCGGGGTCTCTCAGGCTTCTTCAGGGGCTGTCCCCAGCCAGAGAAGGACTGTCTTGTTCATGTTGCTGTGATCCCTAAGGTGGGTGGTACCCGGCTGCCTTCATGACAGTTAATATCCCCCGAGAGCTGGGCAGCAGGGGCTCGGATGCGCAGGTACAGCTTAAGGAAGACCTGGAAACGGGAAGGGGGATTTCTGAGCAAAGGGAGAGGAAGTGGGTGGGTGCCAGAGCTCTGGTTGGAGAGGGTGGGGTGGAGTCCACCCGGGGTGAGGGATGACTGCGGTGTTCTTGGCAGAGGGAGGTGCTGGAAATAGACCACTGTTTTGAGGGCAGAGGCCAAGAATAGGGGGGCTGCCCCTTTGGAAGGGCCTGGCTTTCCTCTTGGCAGCAAAACCCAGTGCCTAGCTCAGGGGAACTCTCTCAGGAGAGAGAGCCACAGCGTTCGAGATCAGGCAGCTCTGGCTCTGCCCTTGTGACTGTCACTCCCATCCTGGGGTCTCTCTTGGATTCTGCTGCCGTTATCACACCCAACCCCAGAGGGTGATGCCGGATGCATGTTGGAACAGCAGCCCCAACCTGTGCATGCCTCTGAGAGGACTGGTGGGCCTTGGGCTTGCACCGCAGAGAGACCCGGGCTCAAGTCCAGGCCCCACACTTCCTGGGTGTGCCACAAGTCATTTAGTTGCTCTAAACCTCAGCTTCCTTCTCTGTAAAGTGGGGAATTTTGCACTACCTGTGTGTCTCAGGGTGTTCATGAGGGTTAAATGCACTAATGCTTTTAGAGTGCTTAGCAAACACCTAGTAAACACTCAAAATTGTTAGATATTATTATTTATTTTGAGTTTGGCTGGTCTCTTAGTAAATATAAAGGCAGGACTAAAAGGAAATAATTATAGAAAACATAAACAGCATAAAAATACGGGTTTCTAAAGTACAGGTTTCAGCCTGAGTGTCTTAGCTGGCTCAGCATACTGGTGGCTGTCCCCCCGCCCCAGGCTGGGCATTCACTGGGCTTCCGTGAAGGGCTTCTGCCCTGGCCTCTTGCCCTCTTGAAGCCACTGAGGCCCTTCAGCATCCTGTTGCTGACCACAGCTGCCGATTGCTTTGTGGTAGGATCTGGTCTGCAAGTCTCACTCTTCGTCAGGAGTTCGATCAGAACAACCCAGCCCTGAAGTCTCTGTTTCGGAAGGAAGTCAGAAATCTTCTTGAGATGAACTGCTATTAGTTTTGGCTCCTCAGCCTCTCCGGACTGGCTGGCTCTCCTTTGAAGATGGAAGCTTGGGTGACATCCTACACTCATGTCTGTTGCTGTCCCCTGCAAATCCCTTTCAAATCAGAGTCAGTCAAGCAGGATGGGTTTAGGAAGGTTTGCAGTGTGAGGGTGAGTAGGAGGAAGGCCTAGCCGGGAAGGCCAGTGTCCAAGGATTGTGCTGGTGTCCAGGGACTGTGCCAGTGTCCAGGAACTAGAGGACAGGCCCCCAGTGCTGCTGGCCATTGCAGCTGAAGCAAAACATCGTATGTGTCCCACAGAGACCTCCACCATCAGGGACTCTGTATGATGCCATTCCATGTGCTACCTGTATTTGAGCCTAGGGGTGGGCCTTTAGTGGGGAGGTGTCAAGGGGGCTAATACTTCCCCTGCCAACTCCTGAATGCTCCTGGGATGGGATTGTTCTTGGTTTCCTTTATGTTGTTTCCGTGCACACAGCCTTGCCATTGTCTCAGGGCCCTGAGTACCTTCATTAAAATGTCAGACTTCACCCCCTGCAGACCCTTTGCTTGCAGATCACCAGCCATCTGGTCTCGAATTGCCATTCCCAGTTTGCCTCCTGGTTTACAGGGCTTTGTCTAAGGCCTTCCAGCAGTGTTTTTATCAGTCCATTACTTGCAGAGGAGTCTATCAAATGGCCATTCAAGGAATAGTCCTCCTATTAGCTGTGCCACTGGTCGACTTTCCTCACTGCCACAGATTTGCTTATATCAGAACTCACGGTGCTTCGTTCCAGAGTGGCGATACGGGGAATCTGCTTGCTTTTCTCAACTCCCCCACACCGACCCCCCAGCAATATCTGGATGAAAGTCTGCCTGTAAGGACATCTGGTATATCTCCCGTGGTCAAGGGGCAGCGAGATGGAACACCAAGAAACACCAGGCCCCCCACGCAAGACCATCTGCAGGGAGATACTGTCAGGCTCTGCTGCTGGGACAGTTACCTATCTGTGCAGGAAGTGGAGGATTGTTCCCTAGGGTCTGGGGTCGGAGGTAGTCATCCTGGTTCACTTTTCTCCCTGCAGATTCTGTAGCTCTGAGGGTATTGTCCCCTCTGTGGGCAGATGGCCTCTCTTGTTTCCTGGTGAGCCTGGGCCATGGTCTCTGGCTTTCCATACACTCTACCCTGCCAGCCTCCATTCCTTCTGCCCTGTTTGACTTCGTTCCCTGGGGCTTGTCTGTTGAGTCAGCCCCTGTCTTCTGCCACTTGCTGTGGGGACTCCCCTTGGCTGACACACCAAGATTGCCTTTGACCTAGCACCCCAGATACCTGCTGCACAAGCAGGATGAAGGAACTGGAGTTTGTTCCGCAGGAAGTGCTGCATGGCCAATGGTCTTATAGCCAGCCCACTTTCTAGCCTGTTGAAAAGAGGACTGAGCGAGTGGTTTTGGCGCCCTTGCTCCTGCTGCAAAATTTCCCAGGGGGACCACAAGTCTTCCCAGTGGACCTGGAGGGGCGGGTGGGGGGCTGTTCCTTCCACCCACTGGAGAGAATCAGAGGTTGGTGGTGGAACCCGCAGAGGCCTCCTTCTGCCCTGTGCTGGGGTCCTGGTGCCTGGCAAGGCTTCTGTTCATGCATCCAGGCCCTCCGGGGAATGTAGAGATTCCAGCTCCAGAAAGCTTTCCCGTGGCTAGATATATTTCCTGCTCTCTGCAGTCCCATTGACCTTGCTGGCCTTCCTTCTCTTCTTGGGTCTGCCCTTCCTTGTGTCTGGATTTAGACTCAGATGTTTCTTTCTTCGGTACTTTGTACTTCTATATCCTGTCTCTTGGCAGAGCCCTGCAGAGTGGTAAGAGGGACCTCAGTAGAAGAAATGAAGAACCTTGCCAGATGCCAGAACCTGCCTGTTCTAAGATAAATGCATTCAAACTCTTGATGAGCTAAGAGTCTCCTCGTTCCTTCTTGCTTGGTGTTCGAACTTTACATAGGAGTCCCATCCACTTTCTGCCCTGTGGGAAGAGTCTACCTGGATGCTTTATCTTCTCCTTGGATGAAGCCAGAGGCTTCAGTTCAAATTCTCAGAAGCACCTGGGTCCTGATGCTCAATATCTTTACAGCAGAGGTTTTGAGAGGGTTGGTAACGAATCCAGAGGGACGCAATGACTGCCTGCTCTCCCTGGCCTGAGTGGTCTGCTGTGTCCCCTCTGATTTTTATCCAGCCCACTCCACGTGGGGAGGCACTGGTGGGAGATGATTCATGGCAAGACTGTAGCTGTATGTAACCAGTGCTGGGGCGTGCACTGCCTACATGGGGAGACCTTGGCTTCCAGGCCATGGGCATGGCTCCCAGTCCTCCGATGTCAAAAGGACATCTAACGTTGTCACCTGTTGTGGAGTCGGAGGGTAGAAATAGAGAGGACCCAGGATTCAGGGCTTAGGGAGAGGGCCTCTGATTGGGGGGGAAAAGGGGACTCTTTCACTGAGGGTGTGTGGCCGTGCATGCATCGGTTGGAGCGGCAGGGCCTTCGTGTGGGTCTGTGTGTGGGGACACGTGGGAGAGCTCACTGCATGCGGGCGAGACCAAGGGCCCATGTTCTCTCCTCCCTGGATGCCGTATTCTGTGCACCTGAACTTAAGCTGACAGGTTAGAAACCCCCCAGTTCATGGATTTTATTTTTTGTAAAACACTAACCTCAGCTAAGAGAAAAGAGGGAAGAAAAGGAAAAAGAGCTGAGTTCAGCAGCTGCAGTTTGTGTATTTTTCATCTTGCATCAGCAAGTTGGGACCACAAATAATCTGGTCTTATATGCTCCAGTGATGCTGCTGTTAAGGCTTCACCCTCCTCCTAAGGCGCTGTATTCCTGGGAGCCCGCGTGGCTCCCTTCCCTGGCTCCTGGCTCAGGTGGCCAGGAGGTGGGCGGACAGGGCAGGGAGTCCAAGTAGGAGGAAGGGCACAAAGAGGGAAAAGCGCTGGCTAGCAAGGGGGTGTGTAATTAATTTCTGAATGGTTTCTGGGATTAGCTAAACATTTCCTTTTAACCGGTTCCCCCCCAGCCTCACATCCTTTGTTAGTTCAAGAAAAATGTCATTTATAATGGATGTTGCCTTGATAAACTGCTCTAGAGAAGCACAGCGTTCTCATTAGTCTATATAATGAGAAAGACTCCTAGTGGTGGCATAGCTGCCCAGATATTTGCCTGCTAGGAAAAATATTTGTCTATTCAGTTTTCTCTAGAAGGCTTGGAATGGAGGGGCCGATGCCCCCTGAAGCCTGTGGCTCTGAGAATATATTTGCCCTGTGCTTTTTTAGAGCAGACCCCAGCCATGCCTTGTCCTCCCTGCTTCCTGGTGGGTCCGGGATGTGGTGGGCAGGCTCCAGCCCACGGTACTCACATCAGTGTCTTTCTCCCTGCTTTGCCTCCTGTGCTGAAAGCTGAAGAGAATTTGGGTGCAATTGGACTGCCTTTTTCTTATTCCCAAGACGAAAGATCATAAACAGGTATACAGTGAATTCTGTTTTTCAGAGCTAGTTTTGCAGAGGGTGGTTTGGTTTCATCTCCCAAACACTGTTTTGTGTGGGTATCACAGCCACTTAGACATGGAGAGGTGCAGCAGGCATTTTGTCCCAAATCCTCTGCCTCGTCTCTGACTTCCTCTGCCCTTCTGCGTGTTTGAGAGTGGACACTCCACCCAGCCTTCCTCCACAGGGACCCATTGGATTCTCCTCTGTAGGTCCCAAGGCACTTCCTCGTGTTAAGTGTGGTGCTTAAGGATGTGTTAATTCTCGCAGGCCACTGGGGCCTCCTTTAGTGAATGGCTGTTATCAGAGAAAGCAGAGACACTTTTCCAAGTTTCTAACCACCCCCAGGGAGGATAAGAGGAAGCGGGGGAAAGGCAGACACACTGGAGGGCATTTTTGGGAGCTGAGCTATCTTGGTGCTCAAGTTAATGAAACATTGACACATTTTGCTGTGTGCTAGCTGAAGATCTGCCTATAGTTTTACTTTTCAAGGGGAGGTGTTAGGAGAGTTCTTAGATCTCCTGCTGCTTAGAGAAAGTCCTCTGTGCCTCCAGACACAGTCCTAATCAACCAATCCCTTCACTTCCCTTCCCTCCCTCCTCCTCCCTTCCCCTCCCTTCCCCTCCCTTCCCCTCCATTTTTTTTTTTTCTTAATCATTCTCTTCCTCCCTCCATCCAGTGGCAACTGAGTCCCTTTTGGGTGTCAGGCACTTCTTTGGGCACTGAAGGTTTAAACATGAATAAGATGGTTTCTATTCTGAAGGAACTCGTAGCTTAATAGGAGAAACATATTTAAAACGTAAGTTATGATACAGTGATGCAAGTGCAATAATCGGAGTTTGTGAAACATGATTAGAGTTGGGGGAAGGCATTCAGGGAAGATTTTCTGGAAGAACTGGTACCTGAACTGGGTTTGGAAGGGTGAACTGGATAAAGTTGAAGGAGCACGTGGCTGGGGAAGGCTTTCTCGGCAAGGGAAGCAACATAGGACCAAGGCGTATGAAACATCATGGTTGGAGAACGTGTGTGTTTGAAGTTGCTATAGGGTTTGGGATGGGAGAGAGGAGAGATGAGATGGCAGAAATCAGTACATCCTGATCATGGATGGGGATCAGGCTGGCAAAGATGGGTTGTGGAAGCCCAGGGACTTCTTCAGGGACTTAGACTAGAAATACACAGGGTTCCTCATAACAGCCAAGGCTGGCATGCCAGGCATGGTCCCTTGTACTTCTTGGGAATCTCAGTTACTCTTCCCAGAAACTCCTTGCCCCCTTTTATGGATAAAGAGCTCAGTCACAGAAAGGTGAGTTGCCCCAGACTATTCCCTTTGTGACTGGCAGAGCTGGGGCTTGAACCCAGGGGATTTGGTGCCTGGGGTTTTGCTCTCAGCCACTGTGCTTTCTGACTCTCCAGAGTTCATGCTAAGCCTAAAATGCCACTCACTTGAGGCTGAACATTCATCTCTGACCTTTTCTCCGTATGTTACATTTCAGGAAATGGGATTTGATGCAAGAACCTATCTGAATCTTTGTAAGAAGATGCCGTGGAATAATAGGGTTTGCATGGATTGTGAGGCCGAGAAACACATTCTGTGGAAGTTGAAAGGAGAGGCAATGTTGGGAGGAACAGAGCTGGGGAGGGGTCTGGGTCTTTGAGTAGGAGGTCTTCAGAATCGGGAATGGGAAGAATGAAGGCTGGAGCTGCTAGAACTAAGAGCAGAAGAACTTGGCTAATGAGACTTCAGGTGTCAGGGTCTTAGGACAAATTACTGGTCTAGGAAGAGCATTTGAGAGAGTGACCCCTGCAGGGGCACCTGCCACCCACTCCTCAAGGGAGTAAACCTGGTTCTTTCTACTCATGAGCAGGAGTGGGGAGGGGAAGGGTGGGGAGGGAGAAAGGGAAGAAACCCATCCTCTTACCACCAGCAAGAACCATATCAGCATTCAGAGAAAGTTGAAAGAAATCTTTCAGCTGGCTGGCTACCTAGCTCAAGGCTAACCACACTCTTAACACAATAATAAGTCAGTCCTCACTGAATAATTAAATAGAGAGCCTTCATAAGTATTGACTTAATGTGACAGCAAGTCTATAGTGATTCGGGGTTTGCTTATGTAAACACAATCTCTTGTTCAGCTTACTTAGCAGTTCAATGAAATAGAACAGTCCTTCAATTAAAATCAAATGATGCATATGTTTAATTCTTTCTCCTCTTCCCTGGTAATAAGAGGTTTGGAACATAGGTGAAGGGATTGGGGAGAGAAGTGGAGAGAAGGGGATCTGCCCATCTGCTTGTGTTTTTGGAGTATGCGAAGGAGTGTATCCAATGGCGGTCTCGTGGAGGAGGATGTGGCCTTGGCTCTCATCTCTGGGCCCTGTGGGAAGATCCAGGTGGACTTGGGTTGGCCTCTGTCCCATCTAGGCCCTCCTGACTCTCTTCCAGAGCACACTTGCTGTGGTTGGCATATTGGTCTCTTGGTGGTGGCTGGGGTCTGATTGATTGCTTCTGGTCAGCCAGGGTTCAGTACTCAAGCCACAGCCCTCTTAGGTCATTTCCCATGGTCACCTTCGTGGCTCCCCCAGAGGAGAGAGGGGACACTGGGTGAGCTCCATGCTGGATGGGAAAGGGGAGCCAAGGAGGCAGGTGGCACCACAGTGACTCCCTTGGATGGCTGCAGGAGAGAAAGAAACCTTTATTTTGTGGCTTCAGAACACTGAAGAGGGGTATGGGAGAGGAGTATGGGAGAGGGGTATGGGAGAGGGGTATGGGAGAGGGGTATGGGAGAGGGGTATGGGTAGGGGGGTGGGCAGAGTTGGGGACTGGGGACAGCACAGCAGAAGGGGAAACCCAGAAAACCCACTGGCTTTGGGGCTAGGATTTGAACCTAAGTCCTCTGGCCTTGCTGCTGTGTTATTTGTGAGTTAATTAACCTCTCTAGGGCTCTATTTCCTTAGCAAAATGGAGCAACGATACCAATGTCAGAGAACTGTTCGATTACCACGCAGTGATGGTAACAAACCCTCGTTGTGTGGCCCTGTGCTAACAGAGGAGGTGCTTGTTAATAGATCAGCGAGAACATGGCCCTTTGGCTTGAAGGGACATAGCTCCTGCCTTCTACATGGTGTCTCATGCTAAGGATTGGGTGGTGGAGCCTCCTAATGTTAATCACCACATCAGTGAGCATTGAGGGAGTGCCCACTGTGTTGCAGGCCCTGTTCACACACATACACACATTTGTTCACTGGATATTTCATTTAATCCTTGCAAGGAATGTATTAGCTGTTTTCACACTGCTGATAAGGACATACCCAAGACTGGGCAATTTACAAAAGAAAGAGGTTTAACTGGACTTACTGTTCCGTGTGGCTAAGGAAGCCTCACAATTATGGCAGAAGGCAAGGAGGAGCAAGTCATGTCTTACATGAATAGCAGCAGGCAAAGAGAGACAGTTTGTGGAGAAAAACTGCTCCTTATAATAACCATCAGATCTTGTGAGACTTATTCACTGTCACGAGAACAGCATGGGAAAGACCTGTCCGCATGATTCAGTTACCTCCCACCGGGTCCCTCCCACAGCACATGGGAATTCAAGATGAGATTTGGGTGGGGACACAGCCAAACCATATCAGAAAATATGCAGTTAAGTAGCATTATTGCCTCCATTTTGCGGATGAGGAAACTGAGGCCTCCTTTAATTACCTACTCAAGATCACACAGTCAAGTGGAGCTGAGCCAAGGTTCAAACACAGTCCGCGGGACTTCAGAAATTGGATCTCATGGCTGGGCGTGGTTCTGTGCGGGGTCTAGGTGGAGGGGTTCTTGAAGAAGTCAGGACCTCTTGTGGGAGGAGATCAAAGATGTCTATTTCCAGCAGCCCCCTGAGGTCTTGGTTGTGTCCTGAAGGGTTTGGTGGCCATTTCCCAGGATAGCCCCAGGCTCTCTCTCCAACCTGCAAGCTCCTTCTACCTGCGGCAGCCCAGGAAAGAGTAGTCAGGTCTTTTCTGAGATGGTGGCTTTTCTGTCTCAGCCACTTTGTCTTAGGACAGAGAGTCAGTTGAATTTGCTGAGGCTTCCAGAACCCATAACATTTTCTCTAACAGAAGGCTTAGAGAAATCACTGTTTATAATAACTCTGGATTCATGAGGCCTACTTCAATTAAAGTTAAAGAAATAATTACAATCATATGGCAAGTTTATTAAAAGTGAACATAATGAACAGTGTCTTCTATTAGCATCTTTTGAAATATACTTCTGAATCTTGTTGGTTCATAACTTAACATTTTCTCCATTTGTAACCGGGGGGCATAAACTCTGTTGTCTCCTGCTTTTTAACCGCATAACATGATTTCATGTTTAAATTTTCATACATTGACACCATCTACGTCCTTGCCATTTTGATAACAGTGTAGCTTTTCCTGGTGTTAATATCTATCTGAGCTGTTCCTTTCAAGTTAAGCTGGAGAAAGAATCCAAGGCCAGCTCTGTCTTCTTTCATTAATTTGATCATCATCTGTCTTCAAAGTTGGTCTCCTTGAAGTGCTCCTGTTACTGGGAAGTACGGGAATTCTTGATTCTCGTCTAACTTGGGAGAAAGAATTCAGCCAAGTGATGCACAGTGAGGGTTAAGCAGCAGAGTTTCTTGAAGGAAGATGAATTAAGCTCCAAGAGGGGAGCCGGCTGACCTGGCTGGAAAAATAGCAGTAGCAGTGTTTATTTAAAGAGATAGTGCACTCTGAAGGGCAAGACCCAGCAGGCTGCTCAGAAGAATGAGCCAGCGGCAGCTAGTGCTGGGGGACTCTCTTAATGGGAATCTTACCTGATTATTCATGAAGGGGAGTGAGGGGTTGTTTCGGGAGGTTCCTTTGGGCATGCCTGCTCTAGGGCTGTGCATGCTAGTCTATATATTACATGTCTCATTGGCATTGAAAATCTCCATGCAGGGCTGTGTTTTTTACTAGTATAATGAGCAAAACTCTCCTCTTGGGTGAGTTATTGGAGGCGTATGCATGCCTGTCAGTGAGGCCCACCACGTTTATCTCTGGCTATGGCATGATAAGTCCCCTTTAGGGCTGGAGGAGCCCAATCACAAAGCCAGAAGTAGCCAGTGTAGCCGTTGTCTTTTCTGCTGAGTGTCAGTGGGCAGCATCTCTGGGACTTCATTTCCCAGGGGCCCCCTTGCCTGCCTACTTCTGGCCATCTGCCTACTCCAACACTCCGGCAATCCTGGCTCTTTTGCATGGGCTGGACAGACCCTTTGTAGGTTTTGTTTTTGGCCTGTGTGGCCTTTCTGGTGTGTGCTGCTTCTGATCACTTAGGACCTGGACAAAGAAGGTCATGCAGAATTAGAGAGCGAAGCTAAATAGTAGTCAAGAATGTTTCTTTCTTTCCTTTCTTTCCTTTCTTTCTTTCCTTCTTTCCTTCTTTTCTTCTTCTCTCTCTCTTTCTTTCTTTCTTTCTTTCTTTCTTTCTTTCTTTCTTTCTCTTTCTTTCTCTTTCTTTCTCTTTCTTTCTTTCTTTCTTTCTTTCTTTCTTTCTTTCTTTCTTTCTTTCTTTCTTTCTTTCTTTCTTTCTTTCTTTCTTTCTTTCCCTCCCTCCCTCCCTCCCTCCCTCCCTTCCTTCCTTCCTTTCTTCTCTTTCTTCTCTTTCCTTTCTTTTCTTTTTTTTTTTTTTGAGACGGAGTCACTCTGTTGCCCAGGCTGGAGCACAGTGGCATGATCTTGGTTCACTGCAACCTCTGCCTCCCAGATTGAAGTGGTTCTCCTGCTTCAGCCTCCTAGGGAGCTGGGATTACAGGTGTGTGCTACCATGCCTGGCTAATTTTTATATTTTCAGTGTAGACAGAGTTTTGCCATGTTGGCCAGGCTGGTCTCGAACTCTTGACCTCAAGTAATCCGCCTGCCTCTGCTTCCCAAAGTGTTAAGATTACAGGCGTGAGCCACCGCGCCTGGTTGAGTGTTTCTGTTCTAAGTGACAGAGACCCAACTACCTTAAGAAAAATAAAAACAGGATCAATTGGCTTGCATAATAAAATATAGAAAAGGCAGGGGAGAATCCCAAGGACTCGAGTACAGGTAGGTCTCAGTCTCTCTCTCTCATTCTCTCTCTCTCTCTCTCTTGCTCTTCTTGTACCTTGTTTCTGCTTCTCCCTCCAGTTAGCTGCATGTGTATTCTTACTAGGATTATGAGGCTAGAATTGTGGTTCACATCTGTGGTATCTTAGAACCAAAAAGAAAAGCATGTTTTTCCTTGCCTGTCCCATTAGGAAAACTTCAGATAAGGACCCTATTGGGCCCAGCTGATGTTATTTCCTTATCTCTAGGCCAGTGTGGCTAGGAGAAGGGGGTGCTGTGGCTTCCCAGCCCGAGTCATGTTTCCCCCTGTGCCCAGGAGGTGGCATACGGCCTTTAATAGAACCACCTGGCCCTTGGGAGGCTGAGGCAGGCAGATCATGAGGTCACGAGTTAGAGACCAGCCTGGCCAATATGGTAAAACCCCGTCTCTACCAAAAATACAAAAATTAGCCAGGTGTGCTGGTGCGTGCCTGTAGCCCCGACTGCTCGAGAGGCTGAGGCAGAAGAATTGCTTGAACCTGGGAAGCAGAGGTTGCAGTGAGCCCAGATCATGCCATTGCACTTCAGCCTGGGTGACAGAGCGAGACTTCATCTCGAAAACAAAAAACACACACAAAAAAACAAAACTACCTGGCCCAAGGAGGAAGTCCTCTTCCCCAGCCCACCCCAGGAGAGCTGCTGTTCTGGGCAGAAAGAAGAATAAGTATCCACTGTACAGTTGAAGAATAAACAGGAAGGAAGGAAGCCAAGTTGGTCCTTGACTTCATGAAACCAGAGGTGGTGGGAGGACACAGGAGAGGATGGAAGATCAGGTTGTCCACAGTGAGCCCTGGAGGTCAGAAAGCAGCCATGTGGGTGACATTCATTTTCCCTTTTCTCACTGTCACATCACATTGAACCCACTAACGAAGAAGGCCTGCACTGCCAGAGGGGACGTTAGAAAGCCATTCCAGGGGCACTTGGGTCTAGTAAGGCCATTTTCTCAGCATTTCCATAAATTGTCTATGAAACCTATCATGAGTAATTTGCACTTCTTGGAAACCCTTTTCTCCGTCCATGAAATAAATATTCAGGTGCCCCATTCTTTTGTGTCAGGCAGTGCTGGTGTCTGCCCCTGTTGCTGTCGGCTGCCGTACCTGGCCGTGGTGTGCTGGCTGCAGGGTGTGTGACTGTGCGATCCAGCCTTTCTGAGCTTCTGTGTCCTTATTGTGAAATATGCTACTTCGTGGGATTTTTCAGAAAATTAAATGAGATTAGAGTGCCTGACACATAGTAAACGTCAACTTCCTTTCTTCCCCCTCCTCTTCCACTTCTGCAGCGAGGACAAACCTGGTTTCCATGGCAGTAACATAGCAGGTATCACCTGATAAATGAGAACTTCATTCAGGCCTGAAATTATAGAACTTTTGGGGGCTGAGATGGGTGGATTACTTGAAGCCAGGAGTTTGAGACCAGCCTAGGCAACATGGTGAAACCCCGTCTTTACTAAAAATACAAAATAAATTAGGCAGGCATGGTGGCGCGTACCTGTAATTCCAGCTGCTCTGGTGGCTGAGGCACAGGAATTGTTTGAACCTGGGGGGTAGAGGTTGCAGTGAGCCAAGATTGTGCCACTGCCCAGCCTTGGCGACAGAGTGAGACCCAGTCTCAAAAAGAAAAAGAAAAAAAGAACTTCAGGCTTCTTCAGACAGACTTCAGAACTTCAGTATGTATTGATCAGCATTGGAAAGTTTTGGGGTTCCCCAGTATTATTCTACATCAGACAAATTTGGGAAAGTATGCTTTTGGGAAGGTGTTTACAGCCTAGACCGGGGGAGGTTTCATTGATAACAATTTCCTGTATACTTCCTCTTGGTGAAGACCGAAGCATAGTGCTGGGAAGTATGTATCCAAGTGTAACTGTATTTCTGTGGCCATAGGAGTGTGTGTTTGTGTGTTTGTATACAAACATGTGCACTCTTTTCCACGTAACTGTGAGCCTTCTCCAGTTGTGGTTCAAAGCACTGCATTTTTTTTTTTTTTTTTTTTTTATGGCTAGGCCATACAGTGTGGATATTTAAAGCTGAGACTAGGAGGTGAGGTCTGAAAGGTACCCACAAGCCCAGCTCTGAAACCTGTGCTGGTGGCCACATTCTCAAACTTCAGCCTGCCTCAGAATTACTGGGAGGGCTTGTTAAGGTGAAGATTGCTGGACTCTGCTCCTACAATTTCAGATATTGCTTGTCTGGGGCCAGGCAGGGAGACGGGGGTGGAGCTAGAGAATCTATATTTCTAAGAAGTTCCCAGCTGATACGATGTTGTTGGTCTGTGGACCACACTTTGAGAACCAGTGACCTGTAGAAAGTCCACCTGTACCCCCGTGAATCTGGATGACTTCTGCTTGTGTGGTTCGATCTTTGCACACTCAGCCCTGCTGTCTTCCCCTTTGCTGGGGGCTTATGTACTCATCAAGTAGTGTTGTCAGGTGGGTGTGGTGGCTCACACCTGTAATCCCAGCACTTTGGGAGGCCAAGGTGGGTGGATCACTTGAGGTCAGGAGTTTGAGACCAGCTTGGCCAAGAAGGTGAAACTCCATCTCTACTAAAAATATAAAAATGAGCCGGGCATGGTGGCGCACACCTGTAATCCCAGCTATTGTGGGTGGGGTGGGGGTGCTGAGAATCACTTGAACCCGGGAGGTGGAGGCTGCAGTGAGCCCAGATCGAGCCGCTGCACTCCAGCGTGGGCAACAAAACAAAACAAAACAGAAAAAAACAGTGTTGCCAGATCCAACAAATAAAAATATTGGATGCCCAGTTAAATAAATACTCTGGGTAAAAAAGAAAAACTGTTTAGTATAAGTATTTCCCAGATACTATGTGGGACATACTTATGCTAAAAAAAATATTCATTGTCTGAAATTCAAATGAATCTACACGTTCTTCGTTTAATACGGCAACCTTTTCATCCAACTGGGTGTCTCTCTGTCTCTCTCTGTCTCTCTCCCTGTCTCCTGCTGCTGCTTTCCTGCAACTGAACAGGCTACAGCTGCCAAGGAAACACGTCCAGAGAGGGTTTATGTTTTCCGGACAGATCCACCTGCTGCCCTGAGCTCACTTGGCAGACTTGGCTTGGTCTCAGCCGAGATGGACTTGGCTCCTCTTCATTTTGGTTCTCTTGCTGGCTCTCTGTTTTTTTCCTATCTGTTCCTCTTTCTCTTTCTCTCTCTCTCATGCCTTCTTTTATGCCATCTCTCATATGAGGGATTTAAAAGGCAGGAATCTGCAAAGTGATGGGGCTGATCCAGGAAAAGTCTGTTCTCAGCAGCAAGACCGGAGTCCAGGAGTGACCTCCCGGTGTTGGAGGAGAGTGACGTTTGGCCTAGAGAGGGCACAGAGATCACCAGCAGCATGCCTTGTATTATGAAAAGGGTAACATTTGCCTTGGAGAAGTTTGCCTAGCAGTGCGGAGGCGAGGGGTCATGGCTGGAGTGGGACAGTGTCCAGGGCTTGAAGGAAATTGACACTATGTGGTCTCTAATGCTGGCAGAGGGAGCCCACTACTGTGGACTTGATCACACATGGAGGGGCAGAGAGAAATTTGAGCAATCAGAGGCCTCCTGGAGCCTTGGTCTTGGACTCTGTGTCCTCCTAAATAGCTCCATTTGTCACTTTCTCTTGCCAAGGCTGCTGGACGCTGAGGATGGAGCAATGGAGGAACAGAAGGCTTAGCGGCTTCTCTTCACTTTGCTGTCCCTTTGCTGTCCCCTTTGCTGTCTGCCGGCCTCAGGCCTGGGTTCTCCCCCTCCCTTTGCTATGAATAGCTCTCCAAGGCCCTGGCATCAGCAATCAGGCCTACTTTCAAAGAGGTGGGTCATAACCTCAGAGGAGTGAGGAGGTGCTCTTGTCAGTGGTCACCTGGGGCCTAGCCAAGGGGCCCTGTGTGCATTGCCCTGCTTTAAGGGCTGTGTTCCTCTTCCTGTGTCCCCAGCATGACGTGGAGAAGGACAGCGGGGTCAGGAGGCCCTGGTTTCCAGTAGGCTGGGGCACGGTAGGATGGGAGAGCAAGAGGGAGCCCCGTCTCCTTGATGCGGTCACTTGCCCTGTGTGGGACCCAGATCCACCTTGCAGGATAAGTGGGTCTGTTTTTCCTTCTGTATCAGACACCAGGGAAAGCTGATCTTGCTGTACACTTGCAGCGGCAGGCACAGCGCTAGGCAGAGAAGGAAGATGAGGACGATGCCTCCTGTCTCCATCGGGTGCCTGCCATTCCGAGCGCCCTCACGCACTGTCTCCTTAGCTCTCTTTTGCAGCCCAAGTGGGGAGGTTGGCAGGCGTGATTCTCCCTGTTTGTTCACTGGGGACACTTAGCCCCAGAGACATGACAGGCCAGCCCAAGGTCACACAGCCAGCGAGCGAGGGATGGAGCATGGCCATGTGACAGATACCCGCTCCTCTCCCAGTGGCTGGGTCTGCCCCTCTCCTCTTCCCTGAGGAGTCCCTCTGGCCAGCCCCACCTTGGTCTGGATGCTTTCACCTTCTGTTTCCTGGCTGGCTTCCTCTACTCCCGCCTCTCTCCCTATGGCCTTGCTCTCCTTGTGGCCCATCAGGGAAATATTTGGGATTCCCCAAAGGGCAAAGCACCAGTAGCCATGTACTCCCCATTCATGCTTCTGTTCCTTCTCCAGCGTGAGAAGCTGCATGGATGAGGAGGCCAGTTGAGGTCCTGAGGGTTCCTAATGTCAGGGATGGGAGAACTGGCCTTGCAGGAGGGAAACAAGGCTCCCTGTGTGCTGGGTGGGAGCTGCGTTGCCTGGGAGGCTCCCAATACCTGCAGAGAGTGTGTGGGCCCTCCGGTCTGCTGTGGTGGGCAGTGTGCTCCCCCAGGGAGATAAGCAAGCCGTGACCTCCCACTGCCCCAGTCCCTGGCCCGCAGGCACTCTACCCCGGCCCCCTTATCTGGGGTTTCCTTTCTGATGTTGTATCCACGCTTGCCATTCCCATCTTTTATCTGTTAGCCACACGGCAGGGCTCGATGTGTATTTGGAGAAAGGATGCATGGCTCTCTACACCTCGTCCCTGCCCAGAGGTGCAGCTGTGGAGGATATGGATGAGGAGATCAACGGAGTCTGCCACTCTGAATGTGCGTTCTAGTTGGAGTAAACCCAGCAGGGCAAAATCAGGAACTCCTCGTGCAATGAAGCTTTCAGTTGCCTGGTCCAGGCTATGTATGTGTAGCTAGAATATGGAAATGGAAGAAATCCACACAGCTAGGTGGGAAGGGCTTCATGGGGAGGAACTGGTGGTGGGGCAGGAGAGAGGTGAGCCTGATGTGCGATGGCCTGGCATTAGAATGGACTCCTGCATTAGAGCTAAGACCTGGTGCTTGGATGCCCTTTGGTGGGGAGAGGATGGGAACCAGCAGCTTTGCTCATTATCGAGTGGCCTGCTTGTCCCACACCCTGTAGGATGTGGAGCTAGGTCCTGCCTTTATCTTCTTGCCCCCCTGCAGCCCACTCCGGTGCTGGGACCTGATTGTATGCCCTTAGCTTCTTCTGGAGGGAGACATTTGGCCAAAGCAAACAGTGAAGTCTTTGAAAGGGCTGCATTTGTTTCCTGGGGCTGCTGTAGCAAAGTACCACAAGCTGGGTGGCTTACAACAGAAGTTTATTCTTTCGCATTTCTGGAGACCAGAAGTCTGAAACCAAGGTGTTAGCAGGGCCATGCTCTCTCTGAAGGCTGAAAGGGAGTCTGTTGCATGCCTTTCTCTTTCTCTTAGCTTCAGGCACTGCTGCAGCGCTGGGCATTCCTTGGCTTCTGGCTTCATCACTCCTGTCTCTGCCTCTGCTGTCTCATGGCATTCTTCCCGTGTGTCTATCTCTTCCCTTCTGATGAGGACACCAGTCGTTGGATTTAGGGCCCACCCTAATCCACTGTGACCTCATCTTAACTGGATTACATCTGCAAAGATCTTATTTCCAAATAAGGTCATGTTTATAGAGCCTGGGGATTAAAACTGCAACTTTTTTTGGGGCGTGGGGCAAATTCAACTCAACAGATTTTGTCTCTAAATCCCATCTACCTGTTAGCGTCTCGGTCTACTCCCAAGCCACCTCTTGGGACTCTGGAGGTCTGGGACATGGAGACCCCCCTTCCCCTCTCACAGCACTCTTATTTGCTGGCTGCGGAGGGGGGTGGGTGTGGGTTTTGACATTTGAGATGGAGTCGCCGCCTGCAGGGGTGAAGGATTGCTTGGAAATGCTGCTGCTGCTTGTTTTGAGGAAGTGGAGGGTGCATTTCTGGGCAGAAGAGAAGGCAGAGACAACTGCAGATTTCCTCCTCTTTTCCTGTGGAAGACATTGTTTCCTGAGGTGCAGAATGATGGCTCTGGAAGGGCCTTCAAGGACTCCAGACCCTCCTCCCACACAGGAGCACTGGGACCTGCCAGAAATGGCGCCCACCTTGTTGGAGCTCTAGACTTGAGTCTTGGCTCCACTACTCAGTGACTCTGATCTTGGGGGCAAAGTTGCTTAGCTTCTCTGAGGCTCAGCTGCTTCATCTCTAAAATGGGATAATAATAACTGCTTGTCAGATCTCACGGAGCATTTGTGAGGGTTAAATAATAAAAGATGGATATGAAAGTACCTTTTAAACCATCACTGTGGTAAAATACACATAACAGAAAATGTACCATGTAGGTGTACAAGTCAGTGGTGTTAAGTGTATTCACATGGTTCTGGAACCTTCACTGCCATCCATCTCCAGAACTTTTGAATCATCCCAAACTGTTAAAGTGCTGTTTAAAGTGCTAATTAGAGTACTTTTTATTCATCTGATACATAAGAAACTGGAGTCCCTGAGAAGCAGGGAACTCGGGCACAGCCACCCAGTGAATTAGGGCAGAGCTGAGCTGACTCTTGCTTTGGTGCCCATGGCCTTCTCTCAGCCTGCAGGGGCCTGGGACACATCTCAGGAGGGTTTCCTTCTTCTCTCAGACGCATCCCTCAGGATCACGGGGGCCTCTAGAGAAATGAATTTGTCCAGTGGTGGGACACACTCAGCCCGTGCCTGCATGATGGGGGCCCCCTCAGCAGGCACCAGCACCTTCTCGTGGAAAGCCTGCATTCTCTCTCCTGGCTCAGGCTGGCTCAGTCCCTCTCAGCCTCCTGTCTCTCTCTGCCTCTACCTGTTCCTTTCTCAAATGGGAGAGGGTTCCAGTGGAGAACCAGGGGAGCTGAACCTGGGGTGAACTTGGAGATGGCTTCATGAGGTTCCATATGTGCAAAGGGTGTGGGCAAGGGATTTGGGTGACCCGGGTTCTGGTCCATCCTGCAGCTAGCTTGTCGAGTCGCCATAGAATTCTCATGGAGTGCACGGTGGCTGAAGTCCTCCTGTGTGCCCATCATTGGGAAATATCCGTGAACAGACCTTATTACTAGCTACTTGGAGCTGCTGTGAGACATAGTTGATGTGATACATAAGGGCTGTGTGTGTGTGTGGCAAAGGACACTCACCTGTAGAAGGTGATGATTGTCACTTGACATGGCAGAGAGGGGAGCATCCTCTCCCAGCCCAGGCTGATGGTAACATTCCTGGCCAGGGCCCAGGGCAGGAGGGAAGAGAAAGGAATGGAGCTCGCCATGCATACTAGACTTCGATGCC
Organism: Macaca mulatta; assembly: GCF_049350105.2. Classification (NCBI taxonomy): domain Eukaryota; kingdom Metazoa; phylum Chordata; class Mammalia; order Primates; family Cercopithecidae; genus Macaca; species Macaca mulatta. The sequence goes on along the minus strand of NC_133413.1, from coordinate 23,357,192 downwards.
CTGTGCTCCGTGGAACCTTCCATGTCTAGGTCTGGAGCTGAGGTATGGGGACAGACCCAGCTCAGATACTGTCTGACTTCAAGTGGCTCATGGCCCAATGGGGAGCATAGAGCTGTGCACAAGGAGTTTTGATGCAGTGTCATCGATGCTGACAGAGGGGAATGGGTGATGGCGTGTTATGGTCACCAGGGGAAGGGAAGGCCACTTCTGCCTGGTGGGAGTGGGATAGGGAACTGGGGTAGGGGTGGAGGGGTGGCAGAGGAGCCTTTGCTCTGGCTTACCGCAGAACAGACCAGTGGAGGATGCCCGTGGCATGTCTCACCCAGGGAGACTCTTTTGTCTCCCTGGCCAGTGGCTTCCTTGACCCTCAGACGGGTCCTGTGAAGCATCTAGGGAAGGGACTATTCACCCATTTTGCAGGTGGGATTTTGCAGTGCTGGGTTGAAGCTCTTGGGCAGGCTCATCCAGGACTGCAGCCCCACAGAAGGTGGACCCAGCTTTCCTGCCTGGGGTCCAGGCATTCTCCGCAAACCCACCCGGCTCCTCCCTGTGTTCCTTTGCCTAAAAGAGCCATTTAGAGCAGGCTGTTTCTGTGCCTTGTGGGGTCCTTTCCATCAGCCAATCATTCAGTTTTTCTTAAGCCGCACTATGTGCCTGTCTCTCCAGAAATCTCTGTCCTCAAGGAGCTTGAGGACAAATCTCTGTCCTCACAGCTTGAGCCCCCACAAAGACTTGGTTCCCCCGACTTTCCTCCCCTCCCTCTTCCTGGCTTCTTCCACCCTGGGAAGCTGCAGGGAGGAGATGCCACTGGCAGGACAGAGGAGACAGAAGGCAGCCAGACTGAACCGCTTTTCTGCATTGCATCTTCTCCCCGCCACCAGGTCCCGGCTGGCCGACTTCCATGCCAATTGTCGAGCCTCCTACCAGACGGTCACCAGCTGCCCTGCGGACAATTACCAGGCGTGTCTGGGCTCCTATGCTGGCATGATTGGTAAGCTGTTCCTGCACACCTGGGTTCTGTGGGTCCTTGCTGTCCCCATCTCAGCAGGGCAGGGGCCGCAGCCCGGCTCTGGGCCAGCCAGGGGAGACAGCCTGAGCCTGGCCTTCTCTGCAGCAGATTCAGAGAGAGCTGTGAGGGGAAACCAGCAGAAAGGCAGTTCTGTAGCAAGGAGGAGGACCCAGCTCTTTATCATGTGGGGAGGAGGGCCCCAGGAGCCTTCTAAGCTTTTGAAATAAGAAGCAAAGGTGGCCGGGCGCGGTGGCTCACGCCTGTAATCCCAGCACTTTGGGAGGCCAAGACGGGCGGATCACGAGGTCAGGAGATCGAGACCATCCTGATGAACATGGTAAAACTCCGTCTCTACTAAAAATACAAAAAAATTAGCCGGGCGTGGTGGCGGGTGTCTGTAGTCCCAGCTACTCGGGAGGCTGAGGCAGGAGAATGGCGTCGACCCAGGAGGCGGAGCTTGCAGTGAGCAGAGATCGCGCCATTGCGCGGCAACAGAGCAAGACTCCGTCTCAAAAAAAAAAAAAAAAAAAAAGAAAGCAAAGGTAACATTTGTGGCACGGCTCTGACATTCCAGGCTCTGCACCGAGCAGTTTACATGGCCTGTCTTACTGAATTCTCCCAATAGCTCTTGCTAGGGGGTTGGTGATATCTCCATTTTACAGATGAGGAAACTGAGGCTGTAGAGAAGTTGAGTGACTTGCACAGGCTCACCTCGCCGATAAATGTTGGCACTGGGGTCCGATCCCAGGACGTGAGCCTCATTCACCCTGATTCTAGAACACTGGCTGCTTGTTGGTGAAGGAGAAAGCACGGGCCCACACTCTGGGAGGGGCTCCAGGGCATTTTCTCTGCCTTCCTGGTGGCGAGGAGCCCAGTGTCCTCTATGCTGCTGGCCCCTCTGCCGCTGCTGACCCCATGGTCCCTGGGATAGTCATGCTCAGAGTCAGGAGTGTGATTGGGACGGATGTGTGTTTGGGGGCCAGGTGAGAGGATGGGTACCAGGCCTCTGCCCTGCTGTGCCTGGGGTCGGTCTGTGGGCCCAAGGGGAAGGTCCTACTGTACCTCTGTCTTCTCCCCCACCTTTCTCCCTGCCCAGGGTTTGACATGACGCCCAACTATGTGGATTCCAGCCCCACTGGCATCGTGGTGTCCCCCTGGTGCAGCTGTCGTGGCAGCGGGAACATGGAGGAGGAGTGTGAGAAGTTCCTCCGGGACTTCACCGAGAACCCGTGCCTCCGTAAGTTGTGGATGTTGTCCCCAACCGCAGCAGCCCCTCCCTCCCCTCCTAGAGTCTGTCCTGGCCATTCCCATCTCCTTCCGTGGGGATGGCTGGGGATGTATATGAGGCTTCTCCGCCATGGGTGTTGCCCATGGGGACCTTGGGTTTTGAGCTCTTGGAGATTCACGCCAGAACTGTCAGTAGACCAGCCTCAGTTTACCACCAGAGGCCTTGAGCCTATGTCAAGCCTGTTATTTGCTCTGGTCTGTTACTGGGACAGCTTCAGCCAGGTTCCTTTGGAGACTGAGCACTCTTATGAGGCTCGCTGGCGTCTGTCATATCTCCCTTTAATGAGTTTGTTTGTCCCTGGAATCGACTTCCTTTCACATCGTCAAACTCCTAACCCAAAAGCTAGAGAGACTTTAGCCCCAGTCTAGCTCAGTCTGCCTTTGATCTTTCTAGCTCAACATCCATTGCCACCCATGCCCACCTGAAGGTTTCTTCCCTATTTCCTTCCCTCCTTTATTTATTCTGTCCATCTCTCCATCCTTCTGTTCCTCCCTCTCTGTGTGGCACTGGAGATTCAAGGATCCAAGTCATTGAGGAGGTATAGCCTGATGGAGGTGGACTGAGAGGGGTCACTCGTGATCACAGTGCAAGTGAGCTGCTCTAGAGGAGGGGTCTGCACAGGGTTCTTGAGGAGCCCAGGGTGGGGATGCCCAAGTCAGCCAGGAAGAGGGAGGCCCTGAAGGCTTCTTGGAAAATGTATCTGTGGATGCTTAGCTGGGCATCGGTTAGTTGAAGAGTCCACCCTGGGCAGAGGTCCTGGGCTCCACAGAAGACCATGGCGGGTGGAGGGAACTGCCAATCATATAGCCTTGCTACATAGCACTGAAGATGGCCAGAGTGGCAAGAGTGATCTGGACAGGTAGACAGCATCCTTGTCATGCAGGGCCTTGTAGGCCTGAGGCATTTAGATCTTCTTGTCGTGCAGGGGTGACAGTGGTGTTGCGGGTGTTTGAAGGAATGTCAGCTAGGGTGTGAGATCAGATCAGCATTCCAGAAAGTGAATCTGCCTGTGTTGTGAGGCAGTGGGGGTCAGACTGAATCAATTCCGACAGGTGACGTGACACAGAGAGGCCCATCAGAAGGCCATAGTAGCTGCTTACAGGGGCACAAATGGTGGCTGTGAACCAGAGCAGTGGGAGGGGAACAACGATGGGAAGTGGGGTGGAGGGATCTTTAGGAGGTGGGCTCAGCGGGCTGCCAGCAGATGTGCAGGGAGGCACCATGGGTGACCCTCAGGATTCTGACATGGGGGACCTGGGTAGATAAGAGATGATACCTTCAAGGCTGCAGTATGAGGGGTCAGAGGGAAAAGAGCGTTGACAAGGGTAGGAGGAGACACCTAGCCCAGGCTTAGACATAACGAGTTTGAGATGCATGTGGCACGTGGAGGCGGAGGTTTTCTGGGCACCTCTCTGGATGGTGTGGGAGGAGCAGAGACCACCCAGGGAGAGCCTGTGGTGTGGAGCAGGCAGAGGGCTGAATGTGGGGCCCCTGCATGCCAAGGTGGGGACCTGGGAACGTCCGAGGAGGCACAGGACCCGGAAGAGCCTGTGACTAGGGAGCTGGGGATGAGGAGCTTCGGGAGGTGTGGCCGGTGGCACCATGCAGAGGAGGTGGCCCCCTCCTCCCCTAGGCTCCCCTGTATCCCACCCCCTTCTTTTTCTCCTTTTTTCTTCTGTGTTCCCCATCATGTACACTTCTTGCTATTCTGGCTTCTTTGTGTTTTAACCTCTCTCTTGCTATATTCCGTAGCTGTGAGACCTTTGTAGGTATCTGAAAAAGAGGTTCAGCAGAGGGAATCTGCCTGTACCATGCCCTGTCCCGACTTCTGGACTATTCCAGGGAAGGGGATGGTCAGGGTGAGGAGCAGGGACAGGAGTGATGGACGTGGGTCCTGACTTCTCTGCATCTACCCTCACCCCCATCCCAGGGAACGCCATCCAGGCCTTTGGCAACGGCACGGATGTGAACGTGTCCCCTAAAGGCCCCTCATTCCAGGCCACCCAGGCTCCTCGGGTGGAGAAGACGCCTTCTTTGCCAGATGACCTCAGTGACAGCACCAGCCTGGGGACCAGTGTCATCACCACCTGCACGTCTGTCCAGGTGAGGGGGGTGTGGCTGAGGCGTTGGGGGGAGCATCATGGTGCTGGAAGTGGTGTGGGAAATGACTCAGCTGAGGCTGGGGAGGGAGGGTCCTCCCTTTCGATCAGGGACCCGAGAGGCAGGGAGGAGCTGCCGGGGGTCATTCTTCACTCGTTTCTTCATTTGGGCATTCATCTTGGAAGCGTTAAACCTGTTACATCACAGTGCTATACCTGCCTTGCAGGCTGTGGGGTCTGAAGAGCAGGCAGTGGGGCACAGCCTCGGCGCAGGTGCAGGGGGAACAAGTCCTGGCTGTGTGTGGGGCAGCGAGGCACCCGTCTTGAGTGGGGCAGCAGGCTCATAGGGTCAACAGTGCACATCCACAGTGCCGGGATGCAGGCTTGAGCAGGGACCCAGCTTGGCGGGGATTCAAATCCTTCCTGGGCACCCATTGGAGAAGTGCGTGTGCCTCTTCTGGTTAGGGAAGCCCTCCCCTTCTCTTTCCGACTCCTTCTACTTCCCTTGTGTGCCCCCCTGCTCAGGAGCAGCTGACCTCCAAGTGCTCTCCTGGCGGCTGGGTGGGGAGCTCTTCCATTTCCTGCTCCTTCCACTTCGCTCCCCTCCTGATTGGAGCTGAGGTGCTGTTGTCACCCTTGGGCAGCTCCTAATGACACTGGATATGCTTGAGTGGCTGCGAGCAGGGGGCTCGGGGTCCTACTCTGCAGACAATTGCTCAATTTCATGCTAGAGCAGCGGGCAGCTCGGCCAGTCAGGGCTGTGCCACCTGTCAGGTCATCCAGACCTCACCAGCCTCCTGCATGCACCCTTCATCCTGAGCCCCTTGGGCTGGCCCATCTGGAGAGAGGCTGACTCAAGAGGATGCTGGCAACCTTCCCAGGACTCCCACTGTGCTTCCTTGTGGTTGTAAAGTCCAAAGCCGTGGCTTTGGGACCCCCACCCAGCCCCCTTCACCGTCAGCCCTGATGATTCTGAGGCCCATTTAATTATTTTTCTCCTGCAGTTTGCCAAGCCATCGGTTACTTGGTTTCTTTTAGCCCCTGCCTGGTTTTCTGTGGTCTCACCATTGGGGGGCTTGCTCAAATCTTGGTTTGATCTCAGTGGAGATGCGGGTGATCTGTATGTGAGAAGATATATGCGAAAGTGCTTGGTCAGTGGAGGAATGCTGCACAAATGTTAGGTGTTACAAATCCGGGGTCTGGGGAGGCTGCCTGGCAGGTGGCTGGAGGCCTGTGGACTAAGTCAGTCTGGGCAGGACAGCTGAAAGAGCCTCCCAGGAGGAAAGGAGGAAAAATAGACCCTCAAAAGGGGTCCAATGACCACCACTCTCCAGGTTTCTTAGAGAAATGGAAGACAAAGGGCCTCTGATTCAGTTTTAATTATAGTGTTTTTAATGAGCACCTACTGTCCCATGCTGGGAGCTGGAAATGTCAAGTGAATAAGCCCTCGCCCCTGCCCTTGGCTTGTCTGGGACTGGCGGGGGTGCCTTCCCTCCTCCCCAGCCCACGTCTGTCCCCTGTCTCTCAGCTCTCCTAGCTTGGACCATCTCTGATTGAGTGACTCTGTGGTGGTCTTTGTGGGGCCCTTGGGTGTTAGGGGCACCCATAGCTATAGGAAGGAGTCCCTGAGTGATCGCAGAGACCGAGAGCTGAGCCTGGATGGGAGGAAGGGTTGGGGGAGCCTGTATACCCTAGATACACCCTAGAGACAGAGGCAAGATTATTTTGCTGCTCTCTGTCCTTCCTTCTTCCTTAGGGGAAGGCTTAGGGAACCCCAGAGATGGTAGCCAGTTGGGTCCCTACATGGGTATCCGTATGTCAGGACTTGAAGGACCCTCCAAGATCTTCCCAAACACAAGTGACCAGAGGCCTGGTGACGACAGCAGCATGTCCGCAGCCCCACAGCCAGTTGGCAGTCGAGAAGGGCCAGGAACCCTGTCCCCCGGCCACCTTCTGCTTCCTCCTCCTCCAAATCTGCTCCCCGCAAAGGACTTTCCACGGTGGGAGTGGGGCTGTTGAGGAGGGCTGTGGGTGTCTTGGACGCCACCACACTAGAGCCAGGAGCCCCCTCCGAGTTGGCCCTGGTGTCTTAGGTCCTCCTCTCAGAAGTGTCTCCTTCAGGGTGTGGCCCCCTCTCTGGGCAACCCTGCCTGCCTGGGGCTCTGTGGACCTTGGAGAGGCCTGATAGGGTCTGCAGAATGGTCTTTCCTGGAGCCTTCTGGCCCGGCCCATGTTCATTAAATATATACCTCGTCTGAATTCCCTCACCCTTCTCTCCACCCCACTGGGCTCTGGAGCAGGGAACCTGAGTGTCAGGTCAGTCTTGGACACGTGCAGGGGGGGTGAGTCAGCTGCTGACCTGCACTTGGCCGTTCCTCTGAGCAAGACGTCTCCTTTCCCTCTCCCTCTCCTCTCCACCTGGTGCGTCCTACCCCGGTGTCACCTCCTGGGAATGCCTTCTCCGATTCCACACCAGGTTGCCTTCTGCCTGCTTTGGGCTCCCGCTCTGCGTGTTCATGGCCCCATCATGATGTGTTCTCCTCTCCCCTGCTAGGCCAGGGTCCCCAGAGGCCAGAGTAGCATCTCACCCTCCTGTGTCACCCTGCGTAGCTGGGTTGCACAGTGCCTGGCGTGGAGTGGGTGCTCCATTCAGGTGGAAAGAGAGACCCCGGAGTCCCCAGTTCATTTGATTTATTGGAACTCCCTGCTGTCCTGGAGGATGGGGTCTGTGTGTTTCAGTGCCTGCAGCTCTCCTCCTCCTCCTCCTGGGTGCCCTCTGTAAGCACAGGACTGGGCAGCTGCGGAGGTGAAGATGCTTTTCTGTTGAAGTTGTAGGAAGGTTTGTTAGAGACTCTTGGTCTTATGATGGGGCCTGGACCAGGGCACTGCAGTGGGGGGCTGGGGGGAGATGGGCGATGGTTGGTGCTTCCCTGGCCATGGCCTGCTGTTCTCCCCAACACTCCCCTGGGGCTGCTCTGGGCCCAGAATGCCAATTTGCAGGGCCCCATAAGATCAGCTGGAGTCCTACCTTTCCCAGCACCGGGGAGCCCTACAACACACCATCTCCTTTGCTACCCCCGTCTCCACCTGCCCACCTGTGATTCAGATTGCCAATCACATCTTGGGCAAATTAAAAATGAGTTTTGAGAGATTGCCCCAAGGCCCCCTCACTGCATGCCTGCTGCCGACTCTGCAGCCAGTGGCCACCTCTCTCTCCTTCCTCCTCCTGCCTGCTTCTGGATGGGTCTTATACCCAGCACACAGGCCTGTGGACCTCAGAGCATGGTACTGAGAGATCTGTCAGTGCATTCATTCATTGACTCAACATAAATTCTTATTGCACATCACTACATCGCAGGCACCAAGGCCAACAAGCATCATGGGCCAGGACTGTGGTCCCAGTGCTGGAGGATGGACAGGATGAAGCTCAGATGTCTATGAGGGAGAAGGTGATTTGTGCACCTGCCGCGGGTGGGACTGATAGAGGATGATGGGGTCCAGAGGACGGAGAGAGTGCATTGACTGGGAGTGGAGGTCAAGGACCCATGGGCATAGCAATGCCTGCTGCTAGGCCTGAAAAGAATTGGGAGAATGGGTGTGGGGTTGCAGTGGGCGGACTGCCCCAGGTGAACCAGCAGTGGAGCCAAGGCACAGTCAGAACAGCACAGAGTGCTGAGTGGGGGTCTACTGTGCAGAGAGGGGGTCTGCTGTGCCTGGTTTTACAAATGAAGTGTTACTGAAACACAACCACACCCTGTGTGCATTGTCTCCTGTCACAGGCAGCGTTGAGTTGTTGTGATGGAGACGATGTGAGAGGTGTGAGTTACTGGGGATGGCCCAGGTTAGGGAGGAAGGCCAGGGGCACTGAGATTTAGAGGCGGGGCCAGGGACAGAAGCAGGGAGCGCTGGAGAACCGCAGCTCCAGCCAGCAGGAAAACACTAGACCAGCGAGGCTCTGGGACTGCAGGCCCAGGCTTTTGGGGTAGGTAGGAGGTAGGCAAGGAAGAGGAGGAAGACAATAATTTCCTTCTCATTTCCTGGGCAACGGAGCATCCCTGGGAGAAAGCTCTGGAAGGATGAAGCATGCCTTTCCCACTGTCCTTCCTCTGTGTGTGCGTCCTTCGCCCAGTGCCATCTGCAAGAGCCAGTTCTTTAATGCTCCTGGTGGCACCCACAGCGCAGCCCTTGGGGGTCGGCTCTTCCCAGAGTCCCCTTGCTGCTTCCATGGTGGAGGATTTACTGTTAGCAGCCCTGTGTCCTGCCATCCTTGCAGCCCAGGCCTGTGCACTTTGGGACTGGAGCCACAGACACCTCCAGGGGATGAGAGGCTCTGAGTAGGGACGGAGTAAGCCCCAGTCTGTTTCCCTAGACTCTCAGGCATCCTTCTCTCCCCTCTGTGTATTCATCTGCTGTGAAGGCGGTTGTATTAGTCTGTTCTCACGCTGCTAATAAAGACATAACCTGAGACCGGGTAATTCATAAAGGAAAGAGGTTCAGCGGATGCACAGTTCCACATGGCCGGGGAGGCCTCACAATCATGGTGGAAGATGAAGAGCACAGGGACGTCTTACATGGTGACTGGCAAAGAGAGAGCGTGTGCAGGGGAACTCCCATGTATAAAACCATCAGATCTCATGAGACTTACTCACTACCACGAGAACAGCACAGAAGATACCCACCCCCATGATTCAGTAATCTCCCACCGGTTCCCTCCCATGACACACAGGAGTTATAGAAGCTACAATTCAAGGTGAGATTTGGGTGGGGACACAGCCAGACCATATCAGTGGTTACGTGCGAGTTTATTTCTCAGAGTATGAGCCCCTGGAGGGTAGGGAGGCACTGAATTTGAGACATTGGTGGTTTTGGCATCAGAGGTGGTCACTCTCTCTGCCCCTCCCCCCACTGGGTGCCGCTTTCAGAAAAGGTCAGCTGCTGGGCAGCACTCCCACCCAAGGGCTCTGTCGCCCCTGGCAGAGACTGCGCCTCGGGGCAGACGTCCCTTGGGGCTGGCCCAGGGAGGTGTTTCACTGTCCCCTGATAATCAGCATCAGATGAAAGGGTACAGTGGTTGTCCTCAGCCCCCTCGCCTCCCACTTCGTTCTCTCCCAGGCCCTCTATTGCCTCCTTCCTCTGTGTCTTCCCTCTGTCTTTTGTTCCTCTGTCCCCTCCCCTCCTGCTTTCTCCCTCAGCTTCCTCCCCTTACCATGCCCTCCCCTCCCCTTTCCCCCTGTCCCCTCTCCGCTTCCTCTGTCCCTTCCCTTTTCCCCGTCCCATCCTCTTTCCTGTGCCCCCTCAACTCTCCTCTGTCCCTTCCCTACCCTCTGTCCCCTCCCCTCTCCTCTGTTCCCTCCCCTCTCCCTCTGTCCCCTCCCTCTTCTCTCCCCTCCCCCTGTCCCTTCCCCTTTCCTCTGTCCCCTCCCTGCCTCTGTCTTATCCCCTCTCCTCTGTCCCCTCCCCTCTACTGTGTCCCCTCCCCTCTTACTCTGTCCCCTTCCCCTCTCCCTCTTTCCTGTTTCTCTTTGTCTGCTTCTCTCTTCACCTGGTTTCCTCTCTTCCTTCCACCCCTTTCTTCACTCTCCTCTTCCGTGTCATTTTTCCTGTGTAATACTTGCCAGCGTCCCCTCCCCTCTATCCTGTTTCAGAGGAACTTGTTAAGTTCTGCTCACTCCGAGGAGCAAAATCCAGTTGCAGGCCCCCCTTGTGAGCCTTTAGATCCCCTCTCTTCACACCTGGCCAAGCCCCCAGGTCAGGGAAAATGCTGCACTTGGCAGGTGCTGGGTGCTTTGTCAGCTGCTCTGCGTGGGCTGACCTTGGGTGTAACCCTGGAGAGTGTCTAGGTCCGGGGATCCCCTGAGAGCAGCACTCACAGCCACAGCATGTTGTGCAGGTCCCACCCTGGGGGCCCTTCTTGTCGGTTGTTGTCTCAAGCCTTATTTTGTTAAGCAGTAGACTATTGTCCAAACAATTTTATGCGTACCTCTGATATACAAATAAGCTAAGACTCCAATACACAAAACAGCTAAGACTCAAATATACAAAACAAATAAAAATGGAGCTGCTTTGGTGGACAGGCGGTGAGGACCTTGAGTGCAGGGGGCTTCTGCCTCTGTGATTCCCTGTGGGTTCCTTTGGTTTAGTGAAGAAAGGGGAGGGGACAGAGGAGAGGAGAGGAGAGGACAGAGGGAGAGGGGAGGGGAGAGAGGGGGAGGGAGGGGAGAGAGGGGGAGGGAGGGGACACAGGAGATGGGGAGGGGACAGAGGAGGGGGAGAGAGGGGGAGGGGACAGGAGCTGGGGAGGGGACAGGAAAGGAGGGGACAGAGGAGAGGGGAGGGAAGAGAGGGGGAGGGGACACAGGAGATGGGGAGGGGACAGAGGAAAGGGGAGGGGGGAGAGGAGAGGGTGGGGGGACACAGGAGATGGGGAGGGGTCAAAGGAGAGGGCTTCCAGTGGTTTAGTGAGCTCTGTTGGTAGGGACACAGGGGTAAGATAGGGACTCCCAGAAAGGGCAGGTACTGGCCTGAGAGAGTAGGAAGTGATGCTGGGCGTCCGTAGGTGTTAGTCCACAGGCACAGACTACAACAAGCCATAGGATGTCACAGGTGGGGACTGAGGTGACTGAGCAAGGATTGGCCAAGGGACTCGGGAGGGCAGATGCGAGGCCATGATGACAGCACAGCCTCCGAGGGGGTGGGCGTGTTCTGTTTCCCCCGACACCCCGCCCTGTGGCCTCACACAGTCTTAGCTGGAGCAGCACCAAGTCCTGGGGAGTGGAGTCCAGGCCTTGGGTCTGGAAGGGTTGTAGAGCACAGGCCCTTCTGCAGAGGGCAGTAGCTGGGGAGTTGGCTGGGCATCACCTTGGCACCTGGGGACACTCCTGGTTCCATTCTCGCTGTGCTAATCATCACCGTGGTCCTATCTCCACCATTGGCAGTGACTCTACTCTTGGCCAGGGTCTCCATGTGACAGCTGGGGTCTTGTTTAGCTGACCAGATGCCCTGGGTGGCAGATTGCCTGTGATGTCCAAGGGGTTATTGATACTTCTGGCCAAGAGCTGTGATTGTGGCATAATTTCTTGGGCTTCCCAGTTGCTTCTGGTGGCCAGAGCCTCCCTGGAAGTGCCCTGGGAACAAGCCGTTTGAATCCTGGATGGAAGCGCTGCGTCCCCAGCTGGTTCCCATGGATCTCCATTACAGTGATGATAACAGAGGGCTGTTCATCATGCACACCCCCTGGCCCTGCATCCTGGTGGCCATGCCAGGGTAGAGAATCCTGGAATCATCACCAAGCCAGCCTTCTTCATCCCTCACCTTGTCCACAGTGCTCCCAGGTGGGGCACATTCGTGTAGGACAGAAATGGGCTGGTGAAATTGCCAGATATCCACCTAATGGGTACCAGTGGCAGACATCACTAATCAATCACGCCTCTCTTCCCCTCAAGCCCAGATGAACGCTTATGATCTTTTTCTATAGAGTCCTCCATTAGCCATGGCAAATTAACAGGAGTTGGCTGGCCCTTGGAGGCCGTTTCTGATCTGTGGCATTCATTCATTCATTCATGGATGCAGGCATCTAGTGAATCTGTTGAGTTGTTGTTATGAACCAGACACTGCTCAGTGTAAGGAAAAGAAGACATGGTCCCTGCCCAAGACTTGCTGTGAGTATGTGGACAGACATGCAAATGACTGATGACTATATAATGCTGCTAGTTGGGAGCAGAGTTAGAACTCTGTTCTCTAGGAGCCAGAGGAGTCAGGTCCTAATTGCTGAGGGTGTCAGAGAAGGACAGAAGCATTTTGTGCTGTGTGGAATTGAGCCACCCCTCTTCACTGTGTGTGCTGGCTGTGCTTAGCGAAGCCAACAGTACCTGGCCTCATCTAAGTCTCTGGACAAAGCCCGGTCAGGAACAGCCTGGTGACTTGTCCTGACTGGTGCCTTCTCTCTCGCAGGAGCAGGGACTGAAGGCCAACAACTCCAAAGAGTTAAGCATGTGCTTCACAGAGGTGAGTTGGGGGCAGAGTGGGGATGGGTGCAGAAGGCTGGGCCGGGAGGGGCGGCATTTCCCTGGCGAGCCTCAGATCCAGTGCCCTCAAATCTCATCGCATGGGCTGGGCCAGCTGAGCCTGTGGACCAGGGTGGGCACTTAGTCTGCTGGGGCAGGGTGAGGGAGCGCAGAGGCTGCATCCAGGGCCCCTGGCTCTCTCCTTGGGGAGAGACAAATGGCTGCTCTGAGCAGAAGCCCTCCCATACCTTCCTCACTCTTTAAGACAATTGTGTTGACCACCTACTCGGCACTGTTTCTGTGATATTTAGGAGGCATAGAAGTGGAAACAGACACAGTTCTTTCCTTGAAGAAACCCCCAGCACAGGAATGTATCTGTATCTATATCTATATCTATATCTATATCTATATCTATATCTATATCTATATCTATGACTTATAGACCCAAGATAGTAACTTAGATGAGAAGAAAAGGCAGTGTGAGACCTCATAGAAGAGAGAGAAACTCAGACAAAGATGTTCAGGGAGGGCTTCATGGAGGAGGAGGGATTTGAAGAAATTGAGGAACAGGGAGAATGTGGGCTCCCTCCCCTCCCCTCCCCTGCCCTCCCCTCTCCTCCCCTGCCCTCCCCTCTCCTCCCCTGCCCTCCCCTCTCCTCCCCTCCACACCCCTCCCTCCCCTCCCCTCCACACCCCTCCCTCCCCTCCCCTCCACACCCCTCCCTCCCCTCCCCTCCCACTTCCCACCCCTCCCCTCCCACCTCCCACCCCTTGCCTCCCATACCCCTCCCGCCCCTCCCCTTCCCACCCCTCCCCTCCCCTCCACCCCCCTCCCTGTCCCTCCCCACCCTTCTCCACCCCTCCCCTCCCCTTCCTACCCCTCCCCTCTCCTTCCCCTCTCCTTCTTCTCCTGTCTCCTTCCCCTCTCCTTCTTCTCTCCTCCTTCTCCTTCAGCTCTTTCTACCGTCTGCCTCCTCACTGGGACACAGGTCCTCAGCCCCGATGCAGGGAGGAGTAGCCTGTTTTCCTGGTGACCACTGCCCTCCTCTCCAAACCCCAGGGCTTGTGACCAGAAGGGACAGAGCACTCCCTTTTGCTCCTGCCTGGGCCAGCTCCAGGAGAGTCAGCACTCCCTTCAGAGTGCAAAGGAGGGTCCCCGTGGATGGAAGAAAGGGGCTTGAGGTGTCCAGTTCTTCCCGAGTCCATTTCTCTGCCTGGTCCCAGGCCTCCTGATTGTTTTCTTTGTTTTCATTCTCTTTGTTCCTGATTCTCCTCCTGCTCTGGACTCAGCTCACGACAAATATCATCCCAGGGAGTAACAAGGTGATCAAACCTAACTCAGGCCCCAGCAGAGCCAGACCGTCGGCTGCCTTGACCGTGCTGTCTGTCCTGATGCTGAAACTGGCCTTGTAGACTGTGGGAACCGAGTAAGAAGATTTTCGAAAGCTACGCAGACAAGAACAGCCGCCTGACGAAATGGAAACACACAGACACACGTGCACCTTGCAAAAAAAAAATTGTTTTTCCCACCTGTCGCTGAACCTGTCTCCTCCCAGGTTTCTTCTCTGGAGAAGTTTTTGTAAACCAAACAGACAAGCAGGCGGGCAGCCTGAGAGCTGGCCCAGGGGTCCCCTGGCAGGGGAAACTGGTACCGAGGAGGGCACGAGGCTCTAGAAATGCCCTTCTCTTTCTCCTGGTGTTTCTCTCTCTGGACCCTTCTGAAGCAGAGACCAGACAAGAGCCTGCAGTGGAAGGGACTCTGGGCTGTGCCTGAGGCTGGCTGGGGGCAGGATGACACAGCTGCTTCCCCACGCTGCCCACTCTGGTCACTTGCTGGGGGCTGGCAGAGGGCATCGGTTAGCGGGACAGTGGGGCTGGCCACAGGGGTCCACCTTCAGCCCTTTGGCTTCGAGGATGGAGGTGGTTTTGCCCTCCCTCTCTGCCCTCGGGTGGGGCTGGTGGGTCTGCAGCTGGTGTGGGGACTTCCCCACGGATGGTGGTGGAGGGGGTTAGCACTGCGCTGGGCTCCCCCTGACTAGCACAGAGTGGTGGGGCTGGGGCCAGCTCCAGGACGGCTTGGGAGCTCAGCCTGCCTGGGAGAGCCCTTTGTGGCGAGGCAGCAAAACTCGGGCATCACCTTCTTTCTTGGTGGCAGAAATTTTGAAGTCAGAGAGAAATGGTCCTTTGTTGGCTTTTTTTTGGTTTCCCGTGGGTCCTTTGGCAGGTCTCCCTTTGGGGAGAGGAAGGGGAGAGACCACAGCCGCGTGTGTATCTGCAGCACCCTGTTCCCTCGAGCTCTCCTGCTCTCTTCTCCCTCCTCTTCCTTTCCACTTTCTCTTTCCTAATTTCCTAGACATACGTCAACTGTATGTACACACTGGGGCTCCTCTCCCAACGTATATGTATATATACATCCATATACATATATTGTGTGGTTTTCCCCTTTCTTTCCTTTTTTTAAGCAACAGAACTATGGAAACAATACCCCAACAGATGAGCGAAAATGTATTATTGTAAAGTTTATTTTTTTTAATACTGTTGTCTATAATGGGGAAAAAGGACATTGCCCCCCAGTGCCCTGCTCCAGTCGGCCTGGCTGGGCTCTGGTGGGGGCTTCTGATCCGCATCCACGCTTAACCAAGGCTCCAATAAACGTGCTAGGAAGCAAGCCGCCTCTGCCTCGGTCCCGTGGGGTTTTGCCCCCGTTTTGTTCTTGGTCCGGTGTTAACCTGCGTAAGGGGCACTCCCGGTGGGCTGGGGAAATGTGTGTCCGTGTGTGTGCCTGTGTGCATGTGTGTATACCCATAGGTCTGTCCCGTGTGTCCGCACTGTGGGTAGATGGAGTTCCGTTAAGAGTTGGTTTGACACTGGGGGCGGGATCTGCGGGTCTCTGCTGTGCTGAGCCTGGTGGGCTGTTCTATTCCCTCCTTGCTCACCTCTCCAGTCGGCACAAACGCCTGTGGCTCCCAGACTGGAAGAGAATGTAGTGGACGTGGGCATGGTGGGGAGCGACAGCTTGGCATCGTACGTTGGGAATGTTCTATTGTCAGGCTGTCTGGGTGGCCCTGTTAGTCTTACATAGAGCAAAGTGGTATGTCCCTCTAGGGCTCCTGGCTTATTTGAGATGTGTAATTGTGAGTGCAGTCACCTGGTCTTTTGGGTCCCACCAGAGGAGATGATTGTGAAATGTTCTGGGGTCATGGTCTGAAAGCATAAGTATTTTTTGGATCTCCCTCTATTCCTTCCTTTCCTGTTTCTCCACTTGCTACCAGGCCCCACTTGGATGCTAGGCCTGCCATAGTCTCCAAGAGAGATTCTCCCCAGAGAGGACCAGGAGGATGCCTGCTGGCCAAGTGTGTGAGTGTGCGCATGTATGTGAGCATGTGTACATGTGCGTGCGGGTGTGTGCAGGCTTGCACATGTTCATACGCACGTGTGAGTATATACCCATGGCAGGAGGGCGAATGGAAGACTGGCAGGCAAGAGGATGTTTCTACTGTCGGCCTGGCCTTCAGGGCTACATGTGAGCCCATCCCATTTCAACTGGACAACAGGATGCAGTTTTCCTGTCTCCCAATCGCAGGTCCTCTCAGTGGCTTTTGCTTCTGGTTGTACATATGTGAGCAGCATCCGTTCACGACGTTTATCACTGTGGTGTATTGCCTTCCAACCTCTGCATGGAAGGCGTACAGTGAGCCAGCCAGGTCTCTGTCCAGCCATCGCTGGCCTTACTGAGGGTAGACGTGGTCATGGCATCCACTTAGGAATCCATGTTCTTTGCAAACCGCAAAGACCATTTAACTTAAAAAGTACTTTACTGGAAGGCTGTGGGAGAAGGTGGCTCACAGAATTCGTGGAAGGTGGAGGGATCACGGGAGGTGAGGGCAGCGACCAGAGGGCATCTGAGGGACTGGAAGGCAGGATCTGCAGGGTCATCATTCTGCTGCCAACCATTGCCCATGTGACTGAACTGGGCCTTATGCCTGCCTTCTGCCATAGTTGGGTGTGAGAGGGAGGATATATATGTCATGTCTGGTATCTCTAATAGGAGGTAAGCCCTTAGGCTACATCATGGGGGAGAGAAAATTTCCCGGGAGGAAAGTGAGGTGCAATTATGAAGGAGGAATGGATACTAGCTAGCTTTACTCTGCCCTAAAATGTCTCCCTATCCAAGTATCACATGGCTGAAATTTTACGATTACGATTATTCGTTCCTTTGGTTGAGATGATTCTTATTTGTGATTCTCTCAAAATATGCAAATAGAACTGGAAGAGTAAAATGTTGCCATCTTAATGTTAGTTAATTTAATGGTGTGAATGAATTCTAGTAACATTAAGACATTTGAGACTAGACATTGAAATTGGTGTTGAGGGACCAAAAACAGGAAGTTAATCATGGAAAGATTGGTAGAGACCACCAGAGATAGTTGTTTTTTTTTTTCTTTTTTTTTGAGACAGTCACACTCTTACCCAGGTTGGAGTGCAGTGGCGCAATCTTGGCTCACTGCAGTCTCTGGCTGCTGGGTTCAAGCAATTCTCGTGCCTCAGCCTTCCAAGTAACTGGGATTACAGGTGTGTGCCACTATGCTTGGCTAATTTTTTTTTTTTTTTTTGGTATTTTTCGTAGAGATGAGGTTTTGCTATGTTGGCCCAGCTGGTCTCGAACTCCCGACCTCAAGTAATCTGCCCGCTTCGGCCTCCCAACATGTTGGGATTACAGACATGAGCCACCACGCTCGGCCACCAGAGACCAATTTTTAGATTGTCTTAGAATGGCTGTGGGAGACTGCAGCCACATGCAATCCAGGGCCCTGTGCCTTAGCTCTCGAGTCAGCAAAGGGTATAAAATTAGCTTTTGTTGCCACCAGCGCCCTGAGGATTCCTGATCGGGGCATGCCTCTGTCTGTAAGTCTGGCTCATTGCGTTTTCTAGGCTCTGATACCTTGTCAAGTGTGAAGCCATATAAGGTGGCCAATTCAGAAGCTCAGGATTGGGTGAGCAGTGTCTCAGGTCCCATGTTGACCCACGGTGGTCCTCACAGCAGGGCGCCTCCCTGGTATCAAGACCAAACACAGTGTTGTCATCTTAGTTCCTGGCACTCCAGGCCCTGCCTTTGCAATCGGCTTGGCACACAGGTTTCCCAGAACTGGGCTCAGCACTGCTCTTGCTGGTCCTGCCCTGATGGGGATGCTCAGGCCCTGGAGGTGCCCTCCTGTCTCCCACAGACCTTTCTGATGGTGGTCCCAGGCCTGCCAGGATGGACACCTTTGGCCAATCCAGACTTTTCGCCCTGCTCACTGAGGAGCCCACCGGGTCTCTGGTTTAGCCTCCCAGTGTCAGCTGCCTGCCGATTCCTGTCTCTGAGGGTCTGATAGCCCACCTGCTATGGCTTCACTTCATGCCAAAGAGGCTTGTGTGTGTGTGCATGTGTGTGTGTGTGCGTGCATGCCCTCATGGCTTCACTTCTGCCAAAAGGGGCTTTGTGTGTGTGTGTGTGTGTGTGTGTGTGTGTGTGTGTGTGCATTCACCGATGGCCTCACTTCATGCTGAAAGGGGCTTGTGTGTGTGTGTGTGTGTGTATGTACATCCACACATATGCACCTGTCTCTAGTTCCCAGCCACAGACCGTCAAATGCCTAAGATGTAGACCTTCCTTTACTCACGAAGATCAAAGCCCCGGTGTTCACTGCCAGCTGGAGAAGTTGTTTACCAGCATTTTCTAATCTGTGCAGTCAGTTTAAATTGGGCTGCCCCTCCCAAATACGCTGAGACTGGTCACATGCTGCATAGTTTTAAAAACTTACGTGTTTATTTAAATATTTTTATGATTTTTTGAGACAGGGTCTCACTCTGTTGCCCAGGCTGGAGTGTGGTGGTATGGTCACAGCTCACTGCAACCTCAAGCTCCTGGGTCCAAGCGATCCTCCCACCCTGGACGCCCAAGTAGTTGGAACTACGGGTGTGTGCACTACACCCTATTCATTGTATTATTTGGTAGAGATGGAATCTCATTATGTTGCCCAGGCTGATCCCAATTGTCTGGCCTCAAGGGATCCTCCTGCTTCAGTCTCCCAAAGTCTGAGATTACAGGCATGACCCACCCATGCTCCTGGCCCATACTCTGTTAATACGAGTAAACAGATTCATCACCTGTTTGTTGCTCATTTTTTAAGAGTCTCGGTGGGGGTAGGTAATTTTTTTTTTTTTTGGCTGGAGTGCAGTGGCACAATCTCACCTCACTGCAACCTCTGCCTCCCAGGTTTAAGTGATTCTCTTGCCTCAGCCTCCTGAGTAGCTGGGATTACAGGCACCTGCCGCCACACCCAGCTAATTTTTGTAATCTTTTTTTTTTTTTTTTTTTTTTTTTTTTTTTTTAGTAGAGATGGGGTTTCACCATGTTGGTCAGGCTGGTCTTGGACTCCTGACCTCAAGTGATCTATCTGCCTCAGCTCTCAAAGTGCTGGGATTACAGGCATGAGCCACTGCACCTGGCCCATTCATCTTTTAAAAATTGATTCAATTTTTTAGGAAAATACAAAGTCATTTAGAAGCCGTACCGGTAAGTAAGGTTGATGACATTCTCTGTAGTGAGTTTACACGGTGGAGTGACTGCCTTCTAGTCATTTACGGGTGACTTTCAGGCACTGTTGTTCAATCTTTGTTGCCTCACCTACAAAATTGTATTAGATGGTTCGGGTCCTTCTCACCTCTAAACAAGCTCTGGAAGAGAGGAGAGAGACCGAGACAGAGACGGACAGAGGCTGCTGAGGCTGACTAAGCCGTCAGCTGGGCTTTACCGGCCCAGCGCATCGCCTCCCCTGCAAGGCGTACCTCCGGCATCATGAGCGATGGGGGTGATCACAGCCTGCCGAGGTGACCACATTGAATCTTTAAGGTCTGATGTGTTTTCTAAAAACCCAGCCGTATGGCTTCATCACTTTACCTCCTACGTTCAACCAAGTGAGTAAATAGAAAGGGCTCTGAAAACCTCGCAAAGATGTTGTTTACACAATCAAGGCCATGCAGAGCGTCAATTAACCAGATGTATTTGCCACATTCCTCTTTTAGTGTGAAGTGGAGTTTTTGTGCTGTACCTTCCAGAGTGGAAAAATCGTATCAGACATTTTAGGAGGATTTTAATAGCACTACTGCAAACCAAACCAAAACCAAATGTAGATATTTAAAAGTACATATATTTAAGAATTAACTCATGCTTACATAGCCCTCGCCATGTGCCAGACATCATTCTAAAACTGACTAATATCTCGTTTCGTCCCCATTAGGATGCAGTGAGGCTGGTGGTGCAGCCCATTCTACAGACAAGCACACTGAGGTGTGGCGAGGTTACTATCTTCCCTGAGATGTTATGGCGTATGGCAGTGCTCAGACGCAAACTTAATGGGCTGGCTTGGGGCCCTGTGCTGTAGCTGTCATGCCAGGCTGCCACCCTGAAATGAGTCACACATGCCACCTGTGTGCTCTGCCTGTGCTGACCATCGGTTGCTCCACTTAATTGGGCTTCATCATTGCTCCCTCTCCTCCCTCTCCAGCAGCCTTGCGCTTGTGCAGGTCAGCACTAACAGACCATCCGCAGATGCAGGACTGAGTAGACCTTTGTGGCCTTCACAAGGGAGCCCACAGGGCAATGAGGAGGGAGTTCTATAAGCAACTTCATTAAATCAAGTATGGTGTGGACTTGAAATGAGGGAGGAAGGAGAGGGGAGGAAGACGCTGCCCAAGGACACAAGCCCCTGCCCACAGCCTTTCCGGTGGGGTAGGGAGATGGGGGTGGCATTCTACTTCAGGGCTTGCCATCTGATTTTGCTGGGATCGCTAATGACCTTGCTGGGAATGGTTTGATGGAAGGTGGCTTTTCCAGGAAAGAGACTGACCAGCTAGGATCTTACTCGCTTGGACCTGCCTGGACAGTTCTTACCTTGGGGGCGCCATGGTTAAAGAAGATAGTGTGTAAGTTTGGGAATCAGGCAGACCTGAGTCTGAGTTCCAGATTGGCCACTGACCAAGAGAGTGACCACGTCCAGTGTGAGTTTCAGTTTGCTCATCTGTGAAATGGAAATAGTGGTCCCTGCCTCCAAGGCGTGGTGTCAGGATTCAATGCAGTACTCTGCCACATGCCCTGGCACATGGGTGCTCAGCCACTCCCTCGGCCCAGTGGCCACCCTGCCCCAGCCCCCAGGACTCCTCAGCACCTGCTGGCCACCAGGCTCCTTTTGGCAGTGAGAGAAGCTGCACTGGGACCCATGCTTGGATCTTCTTCCTTCCTCCTCCTCTCTGTGGCCTAAGAAGCTTTCATGGATTCCCCGTGGCAGACAAGAGAACATGACTGATCAGGCCCCGGGGCTGTGTTCTTGCAAGCATTGCCAAGTGGAATTGAGAGGGCAGGAAGAGAGAAGAGAGAGAGGAAAGAAAGAAACTTCCTTGTGTTGGTAAATCAGTTGAAGTGATCTGTGAGCCACTGGGGACGGTGGCTACAGAAGATGCAAATGTCACACTCTTTGGAGTCCCTTTGACTGGCTTCCCCCTCTCCAGGCATGCAGGCAGAGGACGTGCTGCCAGAGCAAGTGCACCAGCTCAAAATAGTGAATAAATATTGATCAGATGGGGAGCTGAGCTGAGGGGAATGTCAACACCGATGGGAGGTGGGCTGGTGTGGGGTCAGCCTGTCAGGCCTGATGCAAAAGCGGAACGGGCTTTGCTACCTCAGGCTCCTAGGAGATTCCTGCAGGGAGAGCCCCAGGAGGGTATGAGTTCTGAGCCACCTTGATGTTTTCTAACTAGAGCCACTTCTCCTTTGTGTGCTTTTGTGTATAGAAAGAAGGCTGGCGGGGGCTGGGCATGGTGGCTCACACCTGTAATCCCAGCACTTTGGGAGGCCTCAGTGGGTAGATCACCTGAGGTCAGGAGTTCAAGACCAGCCTGGCCAACATGGCGAAACCCCGTCTCTACTAAAAATACAAAATATTAGCCGGGCGGGTGCCTGTGATCCCAGCTACTCAGGAGGCTGAGGCAGAAGAATCGCTTGTACCCAGGAGGCAAAGGTTACAGTGAGCTGAGATCATGCCACTGTACTCCAGCCTGGGCAAAAGCGTGAGACTCCATCTCAAAACAACAACAAAAAGGTTGGCAATGGGGTGAGAGTCTGAGGACATAGTATAGTCTTTTCTTTCCTCAAAGAGTCTGGAATATACCAGAAGGAGTGTCAGGGGATCCAGGTTCGAATGCTGGCTTTGCCATCCAGCAGCTGGTGACATCAGCTAGGTCACTGAACTTCTCTGAGCCTTGGAAAGTTTGCTTTAGGTCAGGGATGGGCACGCTTTCTCTGTAAAGGGCCAGATGGTGAAAATGACAGGCCTTGTGTGCTATGCCATTTCCATTGCAACTAGCAACTGTTCTGCTATAGTTCCAAGGCAGTCATAGGCAATGTCAATGACTAGGCGTGGCTGTGTTCCAACAAAACTTTATTTACAGTAACAGGCACAGGCCAGATTTGGCTCATGGGCTGTAGTTTGCCAGCCCCTGCTCTAGATGACCTCTGAGACGAAGCTGTCTATCCCAGGCAGTTAGAACTCTGAGGGTTTGCATCGGGCAGTGACTGATGGGTGACAGGGCTGAAATCCTCAAGTTGGAGGAAGAGAGAGGGCATGCTAGCCCATTGTGGAAAGGGAGGTGAACTCACAGGGGAGTTGGTGGAGGAGAAAGCTGGGAGGAAAGTACGGGGTCCAAGGGGTGCAAGGAGAGAAGCCAGGTAGCCTGTGGACCAGGCATACATAGGTGTGGGCTGGAATGTGGGGGCTTTGCATGCCACGGTGAGATTGTACTCTGCTCAGGGGCATCTGGTAAGCAGGGTGAATGGGGCTGAAATCCACCCACTGTCAACTCACCCATCTGTGCACCTAACCTGGGTCTCAGCTATAAGGAGGGGGCATCATTCTGTAATTTGCTCCAAGGTTTCTCTGTACCTGCAGAGAACCTGTGGCCAAGAGCAAATGGAGCTGCCACCCCAGTGACTGGGGAGGGGACAAGGGTCCCGAGTGCACAGAGAACTCCCTGAGAGCCCTGCATGGCTGTGGGCAAGTCGCTTACCCTCCCTGGACTCTCCTGCCCTCATCTTCAAAGGGAGAGGTCAGAGGGACTGCTCCCCAGGCTTCCTTCCGCAGTGGGATTCTGTGATTCTGTGTCTGGCAGCCCTTCCTGAACTCACTGGCCTGGGGCAAAATGACTTGAAAGGAGGCAGAATTCATCTCCCTTTCAGCAAACACGGCCACCTGCTTGGTTGCTTCAGTTTTTCTCTGAGTCTGTAGTCCAGAGCTGTGGACTGCCACCTTAGAGCTTGCTCTGTGCATGGCACCTTTCACACTGGCTTGTTCCCGCTCCTTCAAGATAGCATTTTTTGGGAAGCCAACCTCTGGGGCCATGTGAAGCAGTGACCCAGCCCCCGCCTGGCCTCCCTCCCTGGAGGAGGGCACACTTGAGTCACCACCTTGACCTGGACACTGCCCAGCATCAGAGGTCTTGAAGTATCCTATGCA
This sequence comes from Macaca mulatta, assembly GCF_049350105.2. Taxonomy (NCBI): domain Eukaryota; kingdom Metazoa; phylum Chordata; class Mammalia; order Primates; family Cercopithecidae; genus Macaca; species Macaca mulatta. Next base: position 23,334,243 of record NC_133413.1, on the reverse strand, counting down.
TGGACCACCCCGGCAGAAAGTGACTAATCTCATCAAACATCTCTGTGGGAGGTTTGCACAACCACCGTGGTGTGCCTGACTCTGTGTGTGGAAGCTCTCGCAGCCAGAAGAGAGGCTTCCAGGAAAAACTCTTTGATTTTTTTCAGCCCGGCACAGTGGACTGACCCCTCCCCTCTCCTTCCCTGCCCACCAACACACAGGAGGCTCACAATGTAAGATGAGGTTGCTGCTCTCACCCTACTCCATTTAAAAGTCAGGGTCCAGCCTGGTTGGCCAAACAAATCCTTGTGGAATGACCCCGCCTGGCCCAGTCCATCCTTCACTTTTATCCTCAGTGGAAGATAAAAGGCCTTTTTCAGGGGCCCCAGCAACCTGAAATTACTCTTAATTCTCATTTTGCTAGAAAGCTGGCTGAGTGGGAGGCTGCAGTGACATGAGGGATCTGTACTAAAATATCTTCTTCTGGGAAATGTATTTCTGGTATTTCTACCTGGAGTGCGTGGTGGTGATGGGGGCTGCTGGAATAACTTTCTCTTCCAAATGGAGCAAACTTGATCTTCTTCACAACTGGAAATGGTCCAGGGGAGCTGTGGTCCCAGGTGATTACAGCGATGACCTAGCCCAACCCCTCAAACTCACCTTCCTGCATCTTGATACAGAGTCCCAGGGCAGCCTCGGAGAGGACAGGTCTAGAAAGAGCACTGGGCAGTCTGAGAAGTGTTTGTGGAGGCAGCCACACTGCTGGGTCCCTGCTGCGGGCGGGAAGTTGGGCTGAGCTGCCCCTGTGAGCATCCTTCCTGCGGGCAGGAAGTTGGGCTGAGCTGGCCCTGTGAGCATCCTTCCTGCGGGCGGGAAGTTGGGCTGAGCTGGCCCTGTGAGCATCCTTCCTTTTTGGGCATTGGTTGGCAGGTCTAGGAAGTCCACACCACCCAGGATCTGCCTCGCTGAGTCTGCACCTTGCAAAGGATCCCATCAGAGAGCAAGTCCTCCTGGGAAGGGCTCTGTTTAGGGCAGGCCTTGGGAGCATCCACAGAATGAATTGGACAGTGGCAGGACAGTGGGGGGACTCGAGGGTACTACTCGTTCACAACCAACATGACTAATGGAGTGATTGATTTCTGGCAGCAAGATGAGTGCTCCCAGGGATCCACCTGAACAGGAGTCTCTCTTGGGGGATCCCTAAGGATTCTCTTTGTCCTCTGCAAGCCCCCAGAATTCCACCCTTGGAGCCAGCTGCCCCCGCGACTCCTCCCCTTTCTCCTCTGCTCGCCCCAGCTGCTGTGGTCAGGCCGGGACTACCACATACTTGAGCGTGCAAGTGTAGGATTTAGACGACAGTTGTGGGACTCTGGGTATGACACATGCATACCGATTAGGTCACCCCTAGTTGCTGTGTCCTGTTAGAAATTCAGCGTGGCAGACTTGGAATCCAATCATTCTCTTCTAGGAATTCCCTCTTTCATCCTTCCTTGTTAGAGCCTCTTCCGCCTGGCTGGCTTTCTGTCTTTCACCTTCTGCTGCCGGAGTTGTGTGCAGCGTTTGAAGGCCCTGGAGAAGGAAACAGCTTTATCCCCCTAGTCCTGTGCTTTGGGTCAGGATTGCTCTTCCTCTCTGCTGTCTGGACCTAACTGAGCATCATCTTGGGGGATCCATCCACTCAGAGCCCCTGAATGAACCTGCTCTCTGGGTCCATCGTGGTCATTCCATCTTGTGTTTTCCACTGTCTAGGCCAGGCCCTTCCTTACAGGGTCCTCTCGCCTCCTGGGGAATAGAGTCGAGAGAAGGAACCCGCTAGAGACACACTAGCATGTTAGGTGGCCTCACTTTACCCACGTAGTTTGCCTGAGTATTGTTACCAATTTTTTCCAGTTATTAGCCTCTTGGAATTCCGCTGTGTATTTCCTGGCTTCTTTCCATCAATCTGGGGCAAAACTCCCCTCGTTTGAATTAATCGGGAGGCTTTCAGGGAGACTCATTTAAATGAATTAAAAAATCTGAATTATACAATTTTGCTTAAACAAAGAAATGTACTATAATCTGTTTCAAGTGGAACCCAGCCCTTACAAGGCCTCCCTATAAGGCCCTCCATGGTCTGGCTCACTGCCTTTCTGACTCCTCTCCAACTGCCCTCTCTACCCACTCTGCTCCAGCCACAGGGTCTTCCTGGCTGTTTTTGTACGCCCCCAGCCGATTCTCACCTCCAGGTCTTTGCAGTGGCTGTTCCATCTACCTAGGACACTCTTCCTAGTCAATATCGTAGCTAACTCCCTCACTTGCTTCAGGTCCCTGCTCCAACATCAGCTAATTAAAGAAACCTTCGCTCTCCAGGGAACCCCTTCCCCCCCGCTAGTTTAGGACTTCCTATTCTCTATCACTTTACTTTTCCAAAGCACTTAACCACCTTCCAACAGACTACATATGCATGCATGTTCACATATGTGCATATGTATGTGTGTCTGTGTGTATAATTGTTCATGATCTACTTCTACTAGAATGTAAGCTCCAAGCAGGCAAGATCTTCCTCTGTTTTTTTTCTTCACACCTCTATCCTTAACCTCTAGAACAGTGCCTGGCAGAGAGTGGGACTTCAGTAAATGTTTGTTAACTGACTGAAAGAAAGTAGGCATGGAGTTTCGGTGGGTCCTGGGAGAGTGTTCAGGTAGAACGTGAGGAAAGATGGGATGGGGAGAGGAACAGAGAGGATTTTGAATTAGCATATCAAAGCAGATTGTAGAGAGTGCTGGCCTTAGACAGCTTTTTGTATCACTCAATCAAGGCCACACTGCAGTGCATTAACAGGAGAGCTGAGACTAGAACCCTAGATTGTATTTGTGAGTCCAATCCTCTCCAACCTTGGAAAATGGTTTCTTCTCTTCGTGGGTTCTGCACATGCCGTACAGTCTCACTTTGATTAATTTGCTTAGCAAACACTTTTCTTGTCAGTAGAGCAAAGGGAACTTTCCGTCGAGCCATTGAAGCACGGTGGGTTTTGGCCCAGTAGGATTTGAAGGAGGGTGTTTTGGTGAGAAGCTCCAGGGTGGGGGTCTGGCTGTTGTGGGAGACTTGGACATCTGCCGAAATAAGTTAAGTTCCTCCGCAGAAAGCCTGTCTTGCAATCAAGCTCGAAGCCGTCTGATTTCTTCATCCTGTCCCTCCAAATAACTACATGTCCTGGTTTACCCAGCCTCACCCTCCTACTTAAAAAAAAATGACGTTCCAGCGCAAAAAATACCCTGAGTCTATGTCTCTTTCTGAATTTGCACCAGGCGTGCGTGCTTGCTGTGCGCTGTGGCCAGTCGCTGTCTCGGTAAACAAACGGGGAAGTTATCCAGGGAAAATCTCCCCGGTGCTGAGCCTGGGCCTGGAAGGGTTAAGAGGAGCCTCGGGAAGGGGAGGGGGCAAAGAGGGGAGCAGGTGGGTTTTATTTACTAAGCGGGGGCTAATGATCACAGAAAGAGGAATATCAGGTCTTGCTTGTTCAGGTATGTGATTGAGAAAGGCCATCAGCAGAGGGAAGAGGAGCTTGTTAGAAATCACTGGGCCATTATAACCAAGATCAACAGCTGCCTCTTGAAATGGGAAGGAAATAGATACAACCTCAAGGGGACAATCACATTGAAAGATTCCAGTGTGCCTGGGTGAGCGGACATCACTTCATAAAAGATCTACTTGGGCAAGCAGCCTCCTTAATAGTCATTGTCTTTCTCCAGTCATTAGTGACAGGAGTGCAGGACATTGGTTGACGACAGAGGTCAGGGGTCAGAAGCAAAGGGCAAGGATGAGACCAGCTGAGTAAAATTTCCAGCTCCTCCGCCTCTGGGGAGGGGCCACACAGCTGCTGACTTTTCTTCTTTTTTTTTTTTTTGAGACGGACTCTCTGTTGCCCAGGCTGGAGTGCAGTAGCACAATCTTGGCTCACTGCAGACTCCACTTCCCGGGTTCCAGCAATTCTCCTGCCTCAGCCTCCCGGGTAGCTGGAACTACAGGTATGCGCAACCAAGCCTGGCTAATTTTTGTGTTTTTAGTAGAGACAGGGTTTCCCCACGTTGGCAGGCTGGTCTCAAACTTCTGACCTCAAGTGATCTGCCCGCCTTGGCCTCCCAAAGGGTTGCTGACTTTTAAAGACAGGAGAAGGGAGGAACCAGGAATAGCAAACCTTAAGTTTTCTAAATTTACTAACAATCTTGTACTTAAACGATGCTGAGTGTATATAGGACACCATGCTGTGGTTCCTGGGGAGGGGGAGTCTAAAAGGGCCTGCAAATGGTCCTGCCTGGTAGAGAGAGGAACTTCAGTGAATGTTTGTTGATTGACTGAAAGTAGGTATGGAGTTTCAGCGGGTCCTGGAAGAGTGTTCAGGGCAGCTCGGTTAGATTGAGGGTGCCACAGCCGTTTTCTGTTTTCTATACTCCCATTCTGCAGTGAGGGGACAATGGTGAGTATATATATGTGATAAATGCACACACACAGAAGTTTCTCCTTGGCAAACATAGAGGAAGGTGGAATTGTTTATTCACTTACAATTATCTGAGCCAAACCTTGGGTTCCTTTGGGAGAAGCTGATTGACTAACAAATCAAAGGGAAGCGGACTAGAAGTGACTGGGCATAGAGACTAGACGCCTTCCTTCTGGCCCCGCATTGACCCTGTTGCAGTGGCATGAGGTGACCACAGGACCCCGACTGGGCCTGACTGAGGGTTGGGGAACCCACTCTGTGGGCGGATGCTGCCGCCTGGGTGCCTGACCTCTCGTCTCAGATGCCGGCCAACAGCATGCCTGTCCTGGGCCATCTTCTTCAATGGCCCCATGATGCCATTCTCCCTGTGATAATTTGTAACTAGTGAAGAATTTTACCAAGCCTATCATTTGAGCTTTTAAAGATGCCGTTGATTACTTGCACATGAACTCAGAGTAATCAAGGGAAGAATAGACGGAAAGAATGAGGCATCCAGAGAGGCGGCTGGTGAGGGGGTTTCCCCTCCCTTTCTTGAGCTTCCCTGCGTGGGTGGAGATGGCCCCATACAACATGGACTGGATTTTGGGCATCATAACCCTCCCGCTAGGGTCCAGGATGTGTCTGCCCTCAGAGCTCTGCTGAAGTGGCTGTGCTATTGAGGTGGAAGACAGGCAGAGGGCAGAGGGACCCTAACCAGCTCCTAATCACTGAGAAGCAGTCGTTAGCGGAGATCCTGGGAGCTCCAGCACTTGGCTGACTGTTGCCCAGGAAGAATGATTCCTTCTGCGGGATGCAGGGGTGGGGAGGAGGTATCTGTCTGGGAGTCAGGAAAACAAGGCTGTGGTTTCTGCCTGGTCTAGGTTACTTGCCTTCTGTCTGCCTCAGTTTTCTCTTCTGTCAAATAAGTGGTTTGGACCAGGTGGGTGTCCTGGTAAACAGCTCCAGGAGATCTAGAATGACTGGGCAAGGTAAGGTATGGATGGGCAGCTTATGAAACTGGGCTGTCTCAGTGTGGACCAGCTCAGTCTTCGGGTCCCTCAATAAGGTCTAGCTATATGACCTTGGGAAGCCACTTAACCTCCATAAGCCTCGATTTTTCCCTCTGTAAAGGGGGTTATGTGACATTTGCTTTGAAGAGTTGGGGGTAATGAATGAGCTAATTCACATGACGTGCCTAGTGCAGTGCCTGGGATGGAGTAGGCTCTTAAAAAATAGGTTCCCTTTTAATTTCCTTTTTCCCCAAGTCCTCGCTGCCTGTGCTTGCATTCTTCTCATTCCATTGCTGAACCAAATTTGAGAGTTGGAAAGCTGTGTAAAGAGACTGCAATAGTTTGATTCCCTGTGTAAACGTGATGACTGGAGGACATTCTGACATTCTACTCTTGGTTCCAGTGGGGTTTGCTATCAGTCACAGCCACTTCATGAAGGCTTGCATTGTTCAAAAGCTCATTCTGGAAGACACTGTTCATTACAGAAAATGTCCCTTTGATACGGATGTGTAAGACCTTAGATCTTAGTACAGGAAAAATAGTCTTCCTTGATGTCAGACCATGATGGAACAGATCTTATTTTCCCTTTGTGCTTTGGTTGCCAGAAAACCCAGTTAAGTTTGTGCTCAAGAGCTATGATGTCTGACATACTTGTGCTGCCCAACCTCCTTTTATAAATCTCTCAAGGAAAACTTCTCTGGCTCCCCAGGGCTGGGAAAGAGGCCACCTTTAATGGTCCTGGATGACCTGTGCACACTTCCATCTGAACACTCTCAGGCTGATTGTCTTATTTGCTTTTTCTCAACACACACATGCACATACACACACTTTAAGTTCCTTAAGGCCGTGGAGTGTGTCATTCTGCCCAGTACACCCAGCACAGAACACATGGTATCTGAAACTTACGATATACTCCGTGAATACTGATTGAATAAAGATAAATGAATGAACAAATGGTTAAAGAAAGCACTTCAGTTCAGGTTTCATGTTTAATTATCCTTCCCATTCTACTCTATGGGTTTTGATCTTTTACACTTGAACTTTTGCAGTGATTGAACACTTTTGAGTAGAAACAGAACTTCAGGCTGGGCGCAGTGGCTCATGCCTATAATCCCAGCACTTTGGGAGGCCGAGGCAGGCGGATCACTTGGGGTCAGTTGGACCAGCCTGACCAACATGGCGAAACCCCATCTCTACTAAAAATACAAAAAAATTAGTCAAGTGTGGTGACACATGCCTGTAGTCCCACCTACTCGGGAGACTGAGGCAGGAGAATCTCTTGAACCCGGAGGTGGAGGTTGCAGTGAGTGGAAATTGTGCCACTGCACTCCAGCCTCGGGGACAGAGCGAGACTCCTATCTTAAACAAAAAAGAAAAAAGAAACACAACTTTAAACCTTTTTGGAATTATGTGGGGTGGAGTGTAAGTAAATGAATAAGCAACTGCGTATCTCTTTCACAAAGCCTTCCTTCTTTGCCAACTCCAGCCAACGAGCCCCTTGTGCTCAAGAATGTAGATTTGGAGTGAAGCAGGACGTGTGTTTCTATTCTGCTCTGTCATATGACAGCTGTGGAACTTGGGCACATTCTTCACCTCTCTGACCTTGTGCCTGCTTATAAAATGGAGGTAGCAATATCTCTTGCAGAGGGTCGTGGAAGATTCAACAAAAGTGTGTAAGTAAAGTGGGTAACAGAATTCTTGACCCATAGTAAGTGCTCAGCAAATTTTTATGATGCGTGAAAAAAAAAACAAACGTTTCTGGTTCAGTGATTTGATGTGCCCTAAGTCCTGACATTTAGATTCAAATGTAAGCTCCTCGAGGCCAGGCATCTTGCATGACACTCCTCTTATGTCTTTTTTTTTTTTTTTTTTTTTTTTTTTGAGGCAGAGTTTCATTCTGTTGTTGCCCAGGCTGGAGCATAGTGACAGGATCTCAGCTCACTGCAATCTCTGCCTCCTGGGTTCAAGCAATTCTGGTGCCTCAGCCTCCCGAGTAGCTAGGACTACAGGTGTGCCCCACCACATCCAGCTACTTTTTTGTATTTTTAGTAGAGACGGGGTTTTACCATGTTGGCCAGGCTCGTATTGAAGTCCTGGCCTCAAGTGATCTGCCTGCCTAGGCCTCCCAAAGTGCTGGGATTACAGGTGTGAGTCACTTTGCCTGGCCTTCTATGTCATCTTGACCACCTAGCTTGGCGCTTGGCATATTGGCTCTGCAAATCCCTGAATAAACCTCTGAACATCATTGGAGAGAAGGTTCAGGCATTCAGTCTGGTGCATAGACTTGTGGCACATAGGTCTGGGAGGGGCCTTTGAGATCAGGTGGTCTGACTCCCCATTATATGGGAGAAATTGGAGTCTAGGAAGGTGCCAGCCTGGAACCCAGGCCCTTGGCACCAGGCAGAGATGCATTTCCCACCACAGTGCTGCCCCACCTGGCCATGAGCAGAGATGGCCCAGTAGATCAGCCATCTCAGCATGTGGCCTTGGCCAGGCTGACACCAGGCTGCAGTAATTACCCATGGCACAGGTGTGGAGCTTCGTGTTTTCAAAGTTCTATTTCACAGCCGTGCTCTCTTTTCATCCTCACAGGGAAGATATGAAATAGGCTGAGCAGCTGTTTTTGTCTGGATTCCCCATGGGAAGCTTGAGGGCTGGAGAGGTTAAGTGATGGGTTGGAGCTCCCTCGGCCAGTTAGTGGCAGAGCTGGGATAAGAACTGCAGTCAGTGAGCCCCAGCTCCGTGCTCTCTGCCCTGTGCCTGAAGAGGGAGGGGGGATGCTGCAAGCGACGGCATCTAGAAGTTGGTACCATCTCTGAAGTTTGCTCTGAAGAAGGTCAGAGCCTGAACCCAACCAGTGTAGCCCATGGAAACTGAGAGGGCCTGGCCTTTCACTGAGTCCACCTTTGTCCCTGACTGACATGACATGATGGCAGCAGGGGGAGACCAGGGCTAACTTTGAAGGCCTTGATTTGTCTCTGGGACTGGGTTCAAAGTCAAAAGCTGTGACAGGCAGTGTTGCCAAAGGCTGTGTTAATAACATGGTGGTAGGGAAGAGGACTGCGTGTGGAGAGTAAAGGCTCCGTGCTCGCCTCTGAAGCTGTATCACTGCGCACACACACACACACACATACACACACACACGCACGCCTCTGTTTGGAGCGGGCACTGGACATACACACGGATTGGCATTTAGCAACTTTCCAAATGTGAATCGCAGTATAAAATTAAATCCACGTTTAAGGGCTTTTAAAGCATAGCTGATTTCTTCAGCAGCTCTTTACGCAGCACTCACTGATTTATAATCTAGGCGGTAACTCACTCCACATTGCTGAGAGCTGCGTGTTAACCCTTAGCTAGAAGAAGCACAGGTTTCCCTGTGTGAACAGTGCAAGTCTAGCTCCCTGGGCCTGTAAACTGTAAGACAAAGACCATCTGGGAGATGCTACTGAGTCACCTCCCCCTCCATCCTGATGACCTACTTCCCCTCCTGGTCCTCTGGAGTTCCTTGCTGGCTAGGAGCCTGAGATGCAGGGAAACATTTATTCATTCAGCAACTTTCATCCAGAGCCTGCTATGTGCTGACGACGGGGGATCCAAAGGAGAAACTCCCTTCAAAAACTCCCCGAGGAGTCCAAGCTGGTAGCCTGGGCTTTCCCGTCTGTTGTATGAGCGACGGTTGCCCATAAACTCTTGCACAGCAGCCCTCTCCTCACACCATCCCAGGAAGAGAAGAGACACTTGGATGTGCCCCCTGGGAGGGTCCCCAAGCCTTAGCCTATCCTCTTTCCCTTCAGGTCGGCGGGCTGTTCTCTATTTTAAATTAAGTCTGGTCTAAGGAGGCAAAAATCCCTTCTCAATACTTGGGCTCATGCAAGCAGATTTCTCTGTGGTCTCCTCCTAGAGAATGACTCAGGCCTTAGGGGGTGTTTCTTTCACTTCTGTTGGGGAGTATTTGTGCTGATTATTTGCTGCTTGCATTATATAACCAGACCTTTGTCAGCTGTTTTCCGATGGGACCATCGGTGAAATTAGGGTTTGCTGTTCAGGAAGCATTTCTGATATGTGCTCTGGGAAGTCCACGGTACTGTGATTTTGCATCTGCCCTCTTGGACTTCACATGCCACTGGGTGCAAACCCAGACTGCAGAAGCCCCAGAGTGCTCAGGCACTCTCTGCTGCGGAGGCAGCCTCTCTTAAAGAGGATGCATTCAGGAAACGCTCTGTGTTCATCGTCAGAGGCAGGGCCCAGCACACCTGGCTCTGGCCACAGCTGGAGTGGGGATGACTTATTGGAAAGGGGCAGAGTACAGTAGAAAGAGCTCTCCTTATAGGAAATGCCTCTGTTTATCTGTGCTCAGCCCGGGACCCTTTTGTTAAATGTAATCCCAAGCTTGAAACCCCATTAACTAAACTCTCATTAATGGCAATGACAGTAGCTAACATTAATTGCATGCTTTTTAGGCACCAGATACTGGCTGGGCTTTTAACCTGCATTATCTTATCTAGTCCTATTACAATCCTCTGAGAAGGTGCTTTTCTTCTCTTCATTCTACAAGCATGGAAATTGAGGCTAAGAGAGGCTTACTGCCTTGTCCAGGATCACTTAGTTGGGGTAAGTGGAAGTGGTGGAGGGCAGAGATTTGTCCCCAGGGCTTCTTGTTTTTATTGCTTGTTTGCTCATTCAGTTTTACAAACATATATTGGATGCTTTCTGCATGTCCAGTGCTGAAATACAAATGTAATATTTGTACATTTGTTCATCTTCTTTCCCTGGGGAAGCTCAGAGCATAACGGGGGAGACCTTCTTTGAGGTGTACAATGTGGGTATAGCATACGGGGATGCATGCAGCACATAGCACTGGGTGCTTCAAGGAGGTGGCTGTATTAGGGTTCTCCAGAGAAACAACCAATAGGACATATATTATAAGGAATTGGCTCACGTGATTCTGGAGGCTGAGAAGTCCCATGATCTGTCATCTGCCATCCCCCAGTGGGTGGAGTCAATTCTAGTCTAAGTCTGAAAACATGAGAACCAGGAACACTGATGGTTTAAGTCTCAGTCCCAGGACAAGCAAAGAGTAATGTTCCAGGGTAGCAGACAGGAGAGGGAGAGAGAGAGAGAGAGAGAGAGAGAGAGAGAGAGAGAGAATGAATTCCACTGTCCTCTGCCTTTTTATTCTATTCATGCCCTCCATGGGTTGGATGTGCCCACCCATGTTGAAGAGGACAGGTCTTTATGCAGTCTTATGATCCAAATGCTAATCTCTCTTGGAAACACCCTCACAGACACACCCAGAAATAATGTTTATAATATTTAACCAGATATCCAGGTACCCCATGGCCCAGTCAAATTGACACATGAAATTCATCATGGTGGTTGAGTGTCCGCGATTGTCACATACAGAGATGGGTCAGGTGGCTTCTGGAGGTGGCAAGGTGCTGGAGCTGAATCTGGAAGAGTATGCAAGAGATGCCAGGCAGAGAAGGGGAAGAGGGCCTCCCAGTAGGAGGAGTGGCCTGTGCAAATGCAGAGAGGTGAGAGGGATGGCTGCCCTGGGCACCTTGGTGCAACAGCAATACGGTGGATCCTAAAGTCAACAGGAGGCCCATAGGTCTGGGAGGGAAGGCTCAGATGGGTGGGGGTGGGGCCTAAGTGCAAAGAGAAGGGGAAATTTACATCATGGGTCTTAAGGTTGTGCTGAGGCTCATCTTCGCTATCCATAAATGCCTCTTTCTCTAATCTTTGACACTTAAATCCCATTTTGTGTGTCCCCTACTCACTCTGATGTCAGTGTCATACGATTCCACCCCCTATGCTATGTGGTCTAAATGTATATGTCCCCCAAAATTCATATGTGGACACCTAACCCCCAAGGTGATGGTAATAAGAGGTGGAGTCTTTGGGAGGTGAGTAGGTCTTAGGAGTGAAGCCCTCCTGAATAGAATTTGTGCCCTTATAAATGACGTTTGAGGGAGCTGCTGGCCCTTTCTGCCATGTGAGGACACATACAAGCCACTATCTATGGGGGATAGGCCCTCACCTGACATTCAGTCTCCTGGCACCTCAGACCTCTCAGCCTCCAGAACTGTGAGCAATAAATTTTGTTGTTTATAAATTACCCAGTCTAAGGTATTTTGATGTGGCAGCCGAATGAACTAAGACACCCTGCATTAAGCTGCTGCAAGCTACCGAGTCCAGCCATATGTCCTGGGGTGTTTGAGGATCTATATTCTTGCAACTCTCCCTCTCTGGTCTTAGCTTATAGGAAGCACACACTGAACTTACTTGTAACTTGACTTCCTTTGTTCTCCTCTTGCTTCCCCAAACCACCTACAGTGACGCTGAGCAAGGCCGGTCCTAAATGGATGTTCAGGAGATTCTGAACTTAGATCACGTGTTTAGCGTGTCCTGCTAAACTTCCTCAATTCCCCTTATGTCCATAAAAAATCTCAAATAATAGGAGGAACTAGAAAAAACTGGGGTAAACTTTGGCCACTAAATACTATTATAGTAGGGATGGCTGCGGTGAGTTCAGGTTAAACACAAACCACACCATTTCCTGTCACACACCTGCCCCAGCCTCAAGACCCTCCTGCAGGTAGAACAAATTCTCTCTCTCCCATTGGACCACCTCCTTGGATGAGAAGACTCACTATTGCCAAGAAGTCAGTACTCCCTAGGTAATTTATAAATTTAACATAATCCCAATAATATACCTACAGGTTTCCCCCCATTCTCCGCTCCCTTGGAGCTCGACAAGGTAGTTGAAAGTTTATATGGAAATGGAAACAAGCAAGAAATATAAAAAATACCTTAAATTAAAAAACAAAAAACAGCAGGCTAATGAGTGGAGACTAGCCCTACCAGAAAATTTGGAAACACTATTGTCTGGATAGTGAAAGCAGCATGGCATTGGCATGGGTGGATAGACCAAAGGGGTAGAACAGCAGGACCAAGACAGCCCAGAAGCCACATAAGAATTAGGAAGTGATGCAGAGATGCAGATGGCATCTCAAATCCATGTGGTAAACATGAATTCTTAATTAAGGGTATTGAGACAATAGAGTAGCCATTTCTGGAAAAAGATAAATTTGGCTCCATACTTTATATCATGCATGGGGAAAATCTCCAGATGGAGCAACAATTTGAACATTAAAAGCAAACCTAATAATGCTACAGGGAAACTTGGAGTTCACTTTGGATGGGGATAGACTTTCTATGATTCAAAATCTAGAAGCCATAAAGAAAAGATGACCAGGTGCAGTGGCTCACGCCTGTAATCCCAGCACTTTGGGAGGCCGAGGCAGGTGAATCACCTGAGGTTGGGAGTTCTAGATGAGCCTGACAAACATGGAGAAATACACTACTAAAAATACAAAATTAGCCAGGCATGGTGGCACATGCCTGTAATCCCAGCTATTTGGGAGGCTGAGGCAGGAGAATTGCTCGAACCTTGGAGGCAGAGGTTGCAGTGAGCTGAGGTCACGCCATTGCACTCTAGCCTGGGCAACAGGAATGAAACTCCATTAAAAAAAAAAAAAGATGAAGAAATTTGACTATATAAAAATAAAAATGATTTCTGCATTCCCAAAACACCACATGCAGAATCAAAAAGCAAGTGACACTGAGGAAAAAGCGAGTGAAGAACGTGAATGTTGAGTTCACAGAAAAAAACTCAAATGCTCCTTCGTCATTGGAATAGAATAGATGTGCAACCCATTCCTAATGAGAGAAATGCAAATCAAAACCACACTGAGAGACACCATTTCTCATGCCTTTGATTGGGCAAAAATACAAAAATTTGACAAAACACAGTGTTGGCAAAATTGTGCAAAAGAATGTGGTCTCTGCTATTGCAGACAGTGTGACATGGAAGAACTCTATGGAAGGAACGTTGGTAAGGTCCAACAACATCATGGATGCCTTTACCCTTCCACCCAGCTACTGCACTCTAGGAATCTATCCTACAGATACACCTGCACATGTATGAAATCACATGTGTACAAGGTCATTCATCGTGGCATTGTTCATAATAACAAAAGTCTGGAAATAACCCAGTATCTGTGCACCGGGGACTGCATGAAGCCTCCTGGCACATCTACCTAGTAGAAGACTCTGCAGTGGAGAGAAAGAAAGAGGAAAATCTCCATGTATGGATACGTAGAGAGCTCCAGGATAGTTTGCTAAGTGAAAGAGGGAGGGACAGAACATGTAAATAGTATATCTTTTGTGAAAGACGAGAAATGAGAATATATAAGAATATATATATATGTATATTCATTTGTGCTTGCATTTGCATGAAGAAACATGGGGAAGATAAACAAGTGGATCGAAGGGTATTCTGTAGTAGAGGAGGCCAGGGTTAGGGAGATGTAGGAACCTGGCTTCTCTGGGTTTATCTTTGTACGGAATTTGGAATTTGATGAATATAGATATGTTACCTGACTTAGAAACCTGTGTTCCGATCTGGCCAGATTAGAACAATCCCATAGGTTATGTGTTAAAATGAATCTAGAGTCCCAGGTTCATATGTATGGTGGGGCCAAGGAATGTGCATTTCCCCATGGGCGTCAGGTTATTCTGTGGTTCGGGAAGTTTGGGAAACTGTTGAAGCTCATGCTCTTGATGCCACTGAGGCTGCAAGGAGCCAATCAGAAGAGACGATCCCTGTGAAGGTCCCAACCCTCACAGTGTCATGGTCCTCAAACCCGAAACCCCACCTCCAAGTCTGACGGGAATGGGAGTCCCACTCCTTCCCCTTGAAACCCTGACCCCACGAGGCCAATCTCCCACCCCTAGAGGAGCACTGTGCTGTTGGGCGTCTGTCTCCAGCAAGCCAAAGTATTTTGTTAGATTTTATTTTCCACAATTTAGAGTATAAAAATGACACATTTATTTTTATTTAAACTATGAAATGATTGTTGACCCTTGAACAACACAGGAGTTAGGGGTGCTGACCTCCCCACACAGTAAAAGCTCTACTTACAACTTTGACTCCTCTAAAACTTAACTAATAGCCTACCGTGGACCTGAAGCCTTACTAATAACATAAAGTTAATGAACATAATATTTTCTATGTTATATGTTTTATATACTGTATTCTTACAATATAGTAAGCTAGAGAAAAGATGTTATTCAGAAATAGGAAAGAGAAAATGTATTTACTCTTCATTAGGTGGAAGTGGATCATCACAAAGGTCTTCATTCTTGTCATTTTCAGGTTGAGTGGGCTGGGGAAGAGGAGGCTGGTTTTGTTATCTCAGGGGTGGCAGAAGTGGAAGAAAATCCCTGTATAAGTGGATCTGTGCAGTTCAAACCCGTCTTGTTCAAGGTCAATTGTATATTATAATCTTTATTTTTATTTATTTTATTTTATTTATTTTTGAGACAGAGTCTCACTCTGTCGCCCAGGCTGGAGTGCAGTGGCATGATCTCAGCTCACTACAACCTCGGCCTCCCAGGCTCCAATGATTCTCATGCCTCAGCCTCCTGAGCAGCTGGGATTACAGGCATGCACTACCGCGCCCAGCTAATTTTTGTATTTTTAGTGGAGACAGGGTTTCACCATGTTGGCCAGGCTGGTCTCAAACTCCTTGTCTCAAGTGATCCACCTGCCTCGGCCTCCCAAAGTTCTGGGATTACAGGCGTGAGCCCCCATGCCAGACCTATAATCTTGAATACACTTTTTCAAACTCCTCCTCCTCCCTCTGCACGGAATCCTGATAGCTCCAATGGATATTCCTTTCCCACTCCCAAACCTCATTTGAGAAAAACTGATGGAAGATGCTTGAAAGAGATCCCTCCAGTGCTTCCTCCCCTCCCAGGAAACATTCCCTCCCCTTTTGTAAGAGCTAATGCAGTGAGAAAGCCTAGGCCTGAGAGCCGGATAGGGGTTGCCATGCCAAGTTCCCTCTGGCCCTCTAAAGACTTCTTGAAAATCAATTTGCAAAAGGCAGATTAGTTGGAGAAAAGGCATACAAGTTTATTTAATGTGTGTACATGGAAACGTTCAGAATAAAGGCCCAAAGATACAGGGGAGATTGTCCATTCTTTTTTTTTTTTTTTTTTTTTTGAGGCGGAGTCTCGCTTTGTCGCCCAGGCTGGAGTGCAGTGGCTGGATCTCAGTTCACTGCAAGCTCTGTCTCCCGGGTTCACGCCATTCTCCTGCCTCAGCCTCCTGAGCAGCTGGGACTACAGGCACCCGCCACCTCGCCCGGCTAGCTTTTTGTATTTTTTAGTAGAGACAGGGTTTCACCGTGTTAGCCAGGATGGTCTCGATCTCCTGACTTCGTGATCCTCCCGTCTCGGCCTCCCAAAGTGCAGGGATTACAGGCTTGAGCCACCGTGCCTGGCTGGATTGTCCATTCTTATGCTTCGGTTCAACAAAGGATGGACAGCTGTGTAGAGATATGATTGGACTAAACAGGTTTGATCTAATGCTAACAGACTGGGTTGGAAACCCAGCGAGGCCTGTCTGTCTAGATTTTTCCTGGCCTCTTTGAGCAACTTTCCTTCCTCCTGGGTGTGGGACAGGCCCTCTCTGGAATGAAGGTCTCATGACCTACAGTCAAACAAGGTACGTCATGGCCAGGTTTTACAAAGAAAGGCAGGGGAAAGTTAGAGTCTTATTTTTAGGTTTTATGGCTGGCTTTGAAGAAAAGGGGTCCTGGTTTCTATGACCCATCTTGGGGAAGAGGGATTCTAGTGTCTATGGGTAGCCTCGAGGGAGAGTGAGACTGGAAGATAGGAGGGCAGGAGAAGGGCAAAGAAAAACTTCTGCTTCTGAGGCTGTTTCTGAAGCCTTCATTTTGGGGTGTTGTTTTCTGAGCCCCAACACAGCTAATCTCCACGGAGCACTGCAGGGAGTAACCCACATCATGATCATGGGGTGGGTACAGGGGCTATGAGGCTGGTCTTGGTCCTTTGAGAGAGTCTGGGGCCGTCTCTGAGAGGCAATCTAGAAGTTAGGAAGATGTTTGTTTGGAGCTGGCGCCAAGAATTGGCCCTTTAACTCACTTGGCCGGCTGGGAATGCTGCCAGGAGGACCCAGAAGGGCCCTGGGTCCAGTACGTTTCCAACGAGGCTCTCTGTGGACCCACAGCCCAAGGGACAAGGTGGTTGCAAAGCTGTGCTCTGAGCCATGAATGCTGGCCACGTAGCTCAGTGGTAGCACGGGGCCTCTAAAGCTTAGCCCTTTGCCCCATCTCTTTCCTGGCATTGATTTTCCAGTTTGTTGCTTTTTTTTTTTTTGTATCAGAGGACAGTGTCTGTCTCCTTCCTACATCTCCCTGAAGTCCTAAAGGACTAATGAGAGCCTGTCTTGGAAAAACTTGGGGTTCTTGACATGCTGTTAACAACTGGGAATTAAGAGACAGAGATTGGATTTGCCAAACCCCAGCCTGTGGTAGGTATTGGGTGGAGGTGTTGGCAAGGGTAGCCCCATGTCTCTCCACCACCCTCCCCTGCCTGGATCCTGTGACTCGCATCACACCTCTCTGGACCTTGACCCTTATGCACTGTTGGTTGCAGGTCCTGTTGCCCATGGCAACGATCATGTTGGAGGAAGGAGTAAAGGTAGCTGTGAGACCTGGGGCAGCCTCCCTCTCCTCTGCCAACCTCAGTTTCCTCCCCAGGCGAATGAGGAGCTGCCCTAGGTCATCTCTAGAGGCTTCCCAGCTGGAACTCTGGTTCCTGCCTGGCCTGCTGCCCAGCACTGGGATCTCTCTCCAGCAGACATTCATGGTGAGGAGAAGCCCCTTGCTGGAGAGGGCAGAGCAGCTTTAGCTGGAATAAAGAATGCAGGGAAGGAAGGCCTGAACAGGAAGCGCCCACGGGCACTGGCCCTGTCCACAGGCTGACAGTGGCATGTGGAAGCTGGCTGCTCCTACCCACTGCTCCCACTTGCCACTCCTGGGTCTGTGTGGCTTTACTCCCTCTGCACCCAGGGAGAATTAACAATGCATCCAATCTTCAACCCCATCTGGAAACAGATGTTTTTCCTCCCTCCATTATTTTCTGTAAATTTTGCAGGCATTCAGGCTCCATTTCCTGCCACCCCTGCAAGCTCTTGGCAGTTCTCCCAGGTTCTTGAGCCAAAGCCCTAGGAGAGATCCAAGCTGAGCGCTGGGGACCCTGCAGCCCAGGCCGCTCTGCTCACTCTCCATTGACTGTTTTCCTTTTCTTCCTTTCCCTTCCTCCTCCAGCGTGAGCTCAGGGGCGTCTGGGGGCACTTCCAAAGAGGCCCCACTTTGAGGAAGATTCTCATCCTTACTGGGGCCCAGAGGCTCTGGGGAACAACCCTAGGCCAGTATGTGTGATGAGTATTTGCAGGGGACTGCTGCTTGCAGGGGACCATTTCATAGGCAGCCGAAGATGTCTTTGTAACCTTCTTATGTTCCTTTCTGTGTTCTTTGGGGTCTCCTCTCTCTTTGATACCATCATTCCCCCCACACTTGTTGGCATAAGCCCCTGATTCTTTTTTTTTTTTTTTTTGAGATGGAGTCTCACTCTGTCGCCCAGGCTGGAGTGCAGTTGTGTGATCTCAGTTCACTGCAAGCTCCGCCTCCTGGGTTCACGCCATTCTCCTGCCTCAGCCTCCTGAGTGGCTGGGACTACAGGCGCCCGCCACCACGCCCGGCTAAGTGTTTTTAGTAGAGACGGGATTTCACCGTGTTAGCCAGGATGGTCTTGATTGCCTGACCTCGTGATCTGCCTGCCTTGGCCTCCCAAAGTGCTGGGATTACAGGTGTGAGCCACCACACCCGGCCAGCCTCTGATTCTTGAGGTCCCCATCACAGAGTCCTACTCCTTCCTAAGTGACAGGTGCTCAGTTATTCTTTCAACAAACACTGATTGACTGTTATGTGCCAAGGGACATAGCAGTGGAGGAACAGCCGGCTCTGGCTTCTAGGAACTGGTGGTCAAGTAGTGGAGGAAAAGATTATTGAGGAAACGATGACAACAGTGTGATCAATGTTGCAAGGTCTCAGCACAGCCCATGGGGCTCAGCAGAGGCTTCTGGAAGGAAGAGATGTAAACATTCCCTTCCTTACCCCTGAAGCTCCTCTTCCCACAGTATCCTGATGGTTTTGGAGGAGAGTAAATGAATGGAAAAAATTCCCTGACGTGGGTGAGACTCAGATACAGGTTAGTTCTCTCCAGATTGTTTCCACATTACACAATGGAGCTTTTTAACCTGACTAGTTGACCTAATTCCATGTCCTGGAGGGAAGGCCCCTTCCTGTGGCCCTTGATATCTTAGTTTCTGCACTAGTTTCAACCCATGCCTCCCTTCTGAAAAGCTGACAAATTCTTATATAGAAGATCAACATACGGTGTGTGTGTGTGCGCACGTGTGCGTGCGTGTGTGTGTGTGTAAATACTATTTTTGGAGGGAAGCTGGTACTGGGAGTCCAGAGACCTGGATTTGGGCTGCTATTAATTAGCTTTGTGGCTTGGGGTGAATCGTCACACCTCTCTGGACCTTGATTTCTTCCTAGAAGAAGGCAATGCCATGTGCCCTGTCTGCTTCATGCAGAAGCTACTGGGAGAGCATTAGAGTGTCTGTGTAAGTGTTGGCCAAACACTGGAAAAAGTCTCTCCAAGTACTAGGAGTCACCTTTGCTTGATGTATTAGTGAGGGTTCTCTAGAGCAGCAGGACTAATAGGATAGACTTATATATGAAAGGGAGTTTATTGGGAGAATTGACACACACGATCACAAGGTGAAGTCCCACAAGCTGAGGTGCCGTCTGCAAGCTGAGGAGCCAGGAAGCCAGTCCGAGTCCCCAAACCTCAAAAGTAGGGAAGCCAACAGTGCAGCTTTCAGCCTGTGGTCAAAGGCCTGAGAGCCCCTGGCAAACCACCGGCATAAATCCAAGAGTCCGAAAGCTGAAGAACTTGGAGTTCGATGTTTGAGGGCAGGAAGCATCCAGCACAGGAGAAAGTTGAAGGTCAGAAGATCAGCCAGCCTGCTCCTTCCACCTTCTTCTACCTGCTTTGTGCTAACCACACTGGGTGTTGATTAGATGTTGCCCACCCAGATTGAGTGTGGGTCTCCCTTTCCCAGTCCACTGACTTAAATGTTAATCTCCTTTGGCAACACCCTCACAGACACACCCGGAAACAATACTTTGCATCCTTCAATCCAATCAAGTTGACACTCACTATTAACCATCATATTTGTCCTCACATGCTCAGTAACCTGGGGCTCACTCTAGTCAGCAGGTTGGGACCAATTACGAGCTGGGGTCCCCTCCATCCTTATCCCCCAGGTCCCCACTTCCCATTTCTGTGAGTCTGTTCCTGGCTGCAGTGAGCTTTTGCTTCCAACACCTGCCTCTGAGGAAGACAGCTCTGGGGGTACTGGAGCTGCCTCGCCAGGTGCCAGGAACTCACCCCATCCCCAGCTCTCCATCTGTTTCCTGGGATTGGAGGAGGGTGCGAGTCTAGCTCACTGGCCTCACCATTAGGGGGTCTCTGTTGTGTAACTGACACTCGCGAACTTTGAGGGATTGGTCTGAAGTCATCTAAAGGGGACCTTGCCTGAGATTCCACTTGTGCTTGGCTCCTTCTGCATCCCTGTCACGTGTCCCCCTCTTCCTTACAGTTTTCTCTTGGGAGCACTTCCTTAAAAAGTCACCGCCATGTGAAGCCTGGCCTCAGAATATCAGGGTCTGTTAATGGGCATCTTGACCTTGGGGAAAAAAACTCTTTGAAGATAGTGTACTGTCATGTTTCAGCAAGTATAAAAGGGTGAAGAAAGAAAAGAAGCAGTTGAACAATTATTAAGCACCAACTGTGTGCCAGGCACAGTGATAAGTGGCTATTTCACCTGATCCTTAAAAAAAAAAACAAAAAAACAAAAACACAAAACTGTATGATTGCTATACTTCCCATTTTATGGTTGAGAAAACTGAGGCCCAGAGAGTTTCAATATCTCACCCAGGTAATGAAGTTAGTGAGTGACGTCTGACCCTGGGTCCCACCCGTTTTCTGATTCCTTCTGTCACTTCCCTGGTATGCTGTGGATCTGGGGAGCCTGGGGTTGGCTTGGGGGGTACTTGTGAGGTGAGGGAGGTGTCTCTCTCTCTGTCTTTTTTCTTTTTGAGACAGAATCTCACTCTGTCACTCAGGCTGGAGTAGGGTAGCTCAATCTTGGCTCACTGCAACTTTGCCTCCTGGGTTCAAGCAATTCGCCTGCCTCAGCCTCCCGAGTAGCTGGGATTATCTGTGCGCACCACCATGCCCAGCTAATGTTTGTATTTTTAGTAGAGATGGGGTTTCACCGTGTTGGCCGGGCCGGTATCGAACTCCAGACCTCAAGTGATCCACCTGCCTCGGCCTCCCTAAGTGCTGGAAAAACAAGTGTAAGCCACTGCTCCTGGCCAGACATCTCTTTAGGTGAGCCTGGGCCTGAACACAGCCCTGGTAGTCATATACCTGAGCACAGGACAGCCTTGAGTGTCTTTTGTTTCTCTTCTGGTGGGGAGTGCATGACCCTCTCCTACCACCTGCAGGGTGTGTATGATGGAGCTGCTGTCACTTTCTTTTCTCCTGGCCCTAACAAAAGAAAGGACATAGGATGTCCTCCTGGGGCTGGGAACACATGCTAAACCAAAAGCCCTGCGGCCTGGAGCCACTCACTTTCTGCCTTCTGGGTCTCTGTCTTCTCATCTGTCGAATGGAGGTGGCCCTATCTGTGTGTGGCCTTCTTCATGGAGTTGGTAGGGGACAGAAGGAGAGAGCAGACATTGAAGCTTAGCAGGGAGAGTGGCCAGACAGCCCCATGGAAATGCCAGGGGTTCCAATTCTGGAAACATACCTGCTCCATACCTCTGCCTTCCTGCACCTGACCTGCTCATGGGCTGGGGGTTAGGATCCATGCCACAGGTGACTGATCCTCTACAGGACAGCTGCCTCCCACCCACCCCTGCTCCCAGATCCTATGCAGTCTGGCCTGCAGTTAAGTGTCCCCTTCCTGGCCCTCCCCAGGTAGCCCTGTAAATAGCCTGTGCTGAATTCTGCACACACCTCAGTGGAAGGGGAATCATTTGCCAGATATACAGTGTCTGCGAGAAGGGCCTCTTATGAGTCAGTGTTCAAATATGTTACTGGCTCAATAAACAGAGGTTTGTTGTAAATTAAGAGAAGGAAGCGAGGTGCCTGCAACAGCCCTTTTTCATTTACTGTTTTCTATTAGCAGCACTTTCCCCTAAGTAGTGCCTAATGCCCTGGGAGCTGTGGGGCAGGCGGCTTGGTGGGGGGAGGGTGGGCGGTATAATTACACTACAGTTGTTAGGTAGTTAGAGCTACACGGTAAGGCCCAGAGATGGAGAGGGGCATCCCCTAAGGGACTTGGCTGGGCTCCTGTGTGGGACGGGGGCTGCTGGATGGATTGGCGAGAGGCAGTAGGAGATGGTGAAGGGTGGAACAGCCTGGGCAATGGTGGCAGGCAGATCTGGAAATGGAGGCTCTGCCTTTCATGGCTGGGATGCGTGGGGTTGCTGGGGTCATGGCTATTGGAGCCCTGTGGTTGACTGACAGGTATTGGTGAGGCATGGCAGACTGCGGCTGGCACTGGAGATGAATGAGGCTGAGGTGGGAGCTGGGAGGGGTCTGAGGTGAGGATGGCTGTTGGGGAGGGGAAGGAGAGCGCAGAACCCAGGTTGAAATCCAACCAGGCTGCCATTACCTCAGAGGAAGCAGGCTGGCTGCTGGGTCTCACCTTTGGCGGTGTTGTTTGGTACTTTCAACTTCTCAGCCAGGTCCAGGGTCCCATCCCCCAACAGTTCCCCATTCTGAGCAAGCTTAGATGGTCAAGGTCAAGCTACCCACTCCTTGCCATGCCTCTCCACCCTGTGGCCTTCAGAAGCTCACCTGCCCTCATGTCAGGCATCCCAGGCTTGAGAAATGTTAGGCTGAACTGTGGGTTTAGGGTGGGAACCCATCTGGTCCTTGACATGAACTGTCTCTGCAGGTGTCCCCTGAGCTGTCACTGTGCCCATCTGCCATAGTCGCATGTCCAAGGGAGTGCTACTGGGACATCCCTCTTCCCCCAGCTGGCCTGTTTGGCTGTGTCTGTCATCTCCTCTCAGCACAGGTGAATAGCATTTAGAAAGTTCACGGGCCATCCTTGAACTCTCAGCAATGGAGTTGAGGGTTCCCCTGCCTCCCTGGTCCGAGTCCTCTCAGGTCCCAAAGGACACAAGCTTTTGACATACTAGAGGCCAGAAGAGGCTGCAGTCCTGTTTGTTTTCTGTCCTGCAGGTTCCTGCCCCGAAACAATGGTCAAAGAAAGTTCTAGTGCTTGAATGGGAGAGGGGGAGGGGAGCAAGGAGAAGATGAAAGATGAGTGCTGATGTTCCCTGAATCCTTTCTGGTCTCATGGAAATGTTGGCGTTAACAGGGACCTTGGGCAGCATGTGGTTCGGGTTCTTAATTTATGGATGGGGATCTGGGGCCCACCACAGGCAGATTCTGAGTGGAGAGGGCACCCCTTCCCTGGCAGAAGAATTTGCAGTTGACATACTGGAATGTGCATGGCACATGGTAGGTGCCCAGAACATTTTAGTTGAATAAACGAATGAATGAATAGAGAGTGGGGCAGCCTCTAGTGAGTGAGGAGGGAGGAGATTCAATGGGAGCTCCAGAGCTTCTCCACTTTTCTTTCCTTCCCTCCCTCCCTCTTTCCCTCCCTCTCTTCCTTCTTCCTTCTGACATCATGGCATGCAAAGAAAATGATACCATTCGGCCGGGTGCAGTGGCTCACGCCTGTAATCCCAGCACTTTGGGAGTCTGAGGTGGGTGGATCATGAGGTCAGGAGTTCAAGAGCAGGCTGGCCAAGATGGTAAAACCCCATTTCTACTAAAAATACAAAAATTAGCTGGGTGTGGTGGTGGGCGCCTGTAATCCCAGCTGGTCGGGAGGCTGAGGCAAGGAATTGCCTGGACCTGGGAGGCAGAGGTTGCAGTGAGCCAAGATAGGGCCACTGCACTCCAGCCTGGGAAAAAGAGTGAAACTCTGTCAAAAAAAAAAAAAAAAATACTGTTAGCAGGGCACACCAGAATAAATCAGGGAGAAATTAATATCTTGTAAACCTGTAACTACTGCCCCATCACTGTGCTGCAGCAGGCTGACTGGGAAGCTCTGCATGCCACCTCCCCACTGGGACCCTAGAGCTGGCTGGAAGCAAATGCAGGCTCGAGGGGTTGGAGACCTTGGCTCAGATGAGCAGAAGGAGAGGCCAGTAGGTTCTACCTTAGGCTTCAAAAGAGAGAAGGGGACTCTTAGCTAGTGGCACACAAGAACCATGGTTTTTGGTAAGTCCTTCCTCTGCACATGATCACAGCGCCGCATTGGAACTCCTTGGTGATTGAATGCCTGGCTGCCCACTTACTGGAGGAGTTCTGCTGCATTCTCCAGGAGGATCTCACTAGTGTCGCCCTGCCCTCCTGACTCTCTTGCCCCCTCCCCAGCAGCAGAGCTGGGGGTAGCTGCACAACTCCTGCTTTACTGCTCTGAGTGCAAACAATTTCTCATCATGGTAGGCATGAAAGGTTCTGCCAGGTTTGTGGGATTGGAAGACAGTTCACTTCATTCCAATTGGAGAGGGCGGGAGAGCGTCTTTGGAAAGCTTTTGATTCTAGAGGCCTTTATCACATGCCCAGTCTCATCTTCCCAGGTTGGATGAGAAGACTACATTCCCTTTGTGTCTCTTTTCTGTTTCACTCTTATTTAGCTAAGTCTTCTCAACATCCTTTGAGGCTCAGCAAGTGGTGTGCAACTCCATGGAACAGCGTTACCACCCTGCTTGGAGCAGAGCAGCAGGGAGGCCCTGTCCCCAGGGCTGGTTCTCCAGGCTTGCCCGGTCTCCTAGCTGTGAGCCTATGCTGGTCCCTGACTGGATTTATCCACAAGTCACTAACTTTCACTCTTCTGCCAGTTTCTGATACTGGGGCTCACTGCAGCATGGGAAGAGTGTTGGAAGAGTGTTGGCCCAGGAGGCAAACAATTAGGTTTGAATGCTGGTTCTGTGGTGTGATCTTGAGCAACTCAAATAACCACTGTGTGTGTGTGTGTCTGTGGGGTGTGTGTGTGTGTTTTAATCAACTTCAAGATATAGAAAAATGTACTTCCCAGCATTGGGGTAAGGGTCATATGACAACATTTGTAAAGGTATTTAGAAACATTCTATACCACTGTGCAGGTATTGGTTATCCCAGTTAGACCCTGGGATCTCAATTCTAGTTTTCATTGAGCTAAGTTGTCAGAACCAGGCTATAAAGGACACATCTTCACCTTCCCTATTACAGAGCCAAATCAAGGGAGTGTAAGAGCAGGATCTTGGGGCAGCTCCTAAGATGAATGCTGTTGGTTTGCACTTAGCCTTCATTAGACGTTCCTTCCATGGATACTTACTGCACACTCATTCTAAGTCTAGGTACTCAGTGTACGTCAGTGAACAAAACCCATATGTTAGTCCGGTTCCACTGAGAAGAAGATGCCATGATAGGATAACATTTCCTGGAGACGGAGCAAGGAAAGACAAGGAGAGCCTCACACTGTGATGCAGGTCTAATGCCTGCAGAAGGAGACAGGGAAGGGAGGAGGCTTGGAGTAGAAGAGCCTTGGGCTGAAGTGCAATTCCAGGAATGCTCTGGCCCCACCAGTGGGGAGTTCTTGAACCAAAGTCACCCATAAGAGAGTCTTGCATTTTGCCAAAGGGATCTGTGTTAATGACCTTGCTGTGCTCAGCTGCTGGCTGGAAACAGCCTGTGGGAAATATGAACTCAACATGAATGTGGTGGTGGGTCCCAAGGGGTGAGCTGAGATTGTGAGTCCATTGTGCTTCTCACAGCAGAGATCTGAGCTGTGCAGTTTTCATGGACACCCCTAATGTTTTCTTGGAGTGGGAGAGACAGAAGGTACTCACTAAGCATCAGAAATGAATGAATAAATAGAGAAAGGTATGATAGAAGCCCGTAAGTACTATGCAAAACCCGGGGTGGCACGGAGAAGGATTGGGAGTGCCAGGATGGGGAGGGCTACAACTGATATAAAATGGAAGGGCAGGTCTCATGGAGAAGGAGATGTTCAAGCCCAGTCCTGAAGGAGATGAGGGAGTTAGCTACGTGGCTGTCTCAGGGAGGAGTGTTCTATGAAGAGAGAAGAGTGCAAAGGCCCTAAGGTTGCAGCAAGCCCGACTGTGTGAAGAACAGCAGTGGAGTCGGAGTGGAGAGGGCCAAGGGGAGACTGGGAGGAGAGGGTGTCTCCCAGGAGGGATGTGCCTGTAGGCCATTACATGAGCTTAACTCCTCTGAGTGATGTGAGCAGGATGATGGAGAGTTTGGGCAGGGGAACAATGTGGTCTTAATGTTTTAAAAGCACCGATATGGCTTTTAAATCAGAATAGATTCTAGGTAGCTAAGATGGAAGACTGGAGACCAGTTGGGACATGAGGACATTAACCCAGGTGGGAGATGATGGTGTCAGTGGAAGTGATGAGGAATCAGGGGTGATATGGTTTGAATTTGTGTCCCCACCCAAATCTTATATCTAATTATAATTCCCAATGGTGGGAGGTGATTGGGTCATGTGGGTGGATTTCCATTTGCTGTTCTTGTGATAGTGAGTGAGTTCTCACAAGGTCTGGTCATTTAAAAGTGTGTAGTGCCTTCCGCTTCTCTTTATTCTTTCTGCTCTGGCCATGTAAGACGAACCTGCTTCCCTTTCACCTTCTGCCATAATTGTAAGTTTCCTGAGACCTCCCAGCCATGCTTCCTGTATGTCCTGTAGAACTGTGAGCCAATCAAATCTCTTTTCTTTATAAATTACCCAGTCTCGGGTATTTCTTTATAGCAGTGTGAGAATAGACTAATACAAGGGGCCAAGCTGGGTGTGGTGGCTCATGCCTGCAATTCCAGCACTTTGGGAGGCTGAGGTGGGTGAATTGCTTGAGCCCAGGAATTCAAGAACAGCCTGGGCAACATGGCAAAAAATCCTGTTTCTACAAAAAATACACACACACACACACACAAATTATTCAGGCATGGTGGTGCACACCTGTGGTCCTAGCTACTTGAGAGGCTAACTGAATCCGGAGGGTTACCTGAGCCCAGGAGGTCAAGGCTGCAGTGAGCCATGATCGCACCAGTGTTCCCCAGCCTGGGCGACAGAGTGAGATACTGTCTTAAAAAAAAAAAAATTCCTTATCCCCATCAGATTCTGAATGTATTTTGAAAGAAGAGTTAACCAGACATCCTCATGGATTGGTGAGAGAAGGAGAGAAACCAAGGATGGCGCCCACAGTTTTGGCCTGAATAGTGAGCGTAAATTAGTGCTCATACCATAAATAAAAGAACATAGAGCTTTCAAACCAGCAGAGGGAAGTTTTATCTATCCAGTGGAAAGAAGGGAAGAAGGAAAAACAAGTATGAAAATGTGAAATAAGAAATATGAAATAAGATAGTAAACATAACTGTTAACTACAATTTACAGTAATATAAATGAATTAAACTCAATTCAAAAATACAGAGACTTAAATTGGATTGAAAACACAAGATTTAAGAATACAATTTCTGGCTGGGCACGGTGGCTCATGCCTGTAATCCCAGCACTTTGGGAGGCTGAGGCAGGCGGATCACAAGATCAGGAGATCGAGACCACGGTGAAACCCCGTCTCTACTAAAAATACAAAATATTAGCCGGGCACGGTGGCAGGTGCCTGTAGTCCCAGCTACTTGGGAGGCTGAGGCAGGAGAATGGCGTGAACCTGGGAGGCGGAGCTTGCAGTGAGCTGAGATAGTGCCACTGCACTCTAACCTGGGTGACAGAGTAAGACTCTGTCTCAAAAAAAAAAAAAAAAAAGAATACACTTTCTATAAGAGACACAACAAGAGGTTGGAAATAAAGGGGTAAAAGAATAAAAAGCAAATATGAGCCAAAAAATTTTATAACAAAAAAATGGGAGGAATGTTATATTAGTAACATACATTATTAACATACATTAGTAACATATATAGTAAAAGGAATAAAGGATCATAAAACTATAAAATCATGAAAAATGTATACACACCTATTAAGATAGCCTCAAATATGTATGTGTGTATATTTATACGCATGCACACACATATAAAAAGTAGCTGTAGAAACAGAGAAAAATAGATAAATCAACCATTTTATTTGAATATTTTAACATATTCCTCTCAAGTTTATAGAGCAAGGAGACAAAATTTATTAAGTATACAGAAGATCTGAACAACTTGTTTAATCTTAAATGTGTGTGTACAATTATATGCTAATATGTAATTTATACCTAACAGAAAATACATTTTGATTATATGTAGAACATTTACAAAATGGACCATAAATCAGAGCACAAAAACAACCTCAATAAATTTCATAGGACCAACATCATATGCATCATACAGACAGTGTTTGTATTTAGTCCATCTTAACACTGCTAATAAAGACATCCCTGAAACTGGGAACAGAAAGAGGTTTCATTGGACTTACAATTGCACATGGCTGGGGAGGCCTCAGAATCATGGCAGGAGGTAAAATGCACTTCTTACATGATGGCAGCAAGAGAAAAATGAGGAAGTAGCAAAAAAGGAAACCCCTGATAAACCCATTGGATCTCATGAGACTTATTCACTATCACAAGAATAGCATGGGAAAGACTGGCCCTCCTGATTCCATTACCTCCCCCTGGGTCCCTCCCACAACACATGGGAATTCTGGGAGATACAATTCAAGTTGAGATTTGGGTGGGGACACAGCCAAACCATATCAGTGTTCTCTGACCAAAATGCAATGAAACTCCAAATGAGTTAAAATCCAAAGACAGTGTGTCTAGAAACAAAAAATGACAATACTAAGCAGTCTTTCGATTAAAGAAGAATTAATAGACAATCACAAAATATTTAGGATTAAATGAATGAACAAGCCACATGGCAAAAGTTGTGGGATATAGATCAAGCAACACTTACGAGAGAGGGGATAACCTTAAATATATCACTAAGAAGATATAGAATACCTTAAACAGAGGAGCTAAGTGCTTATCTCAAGAAGCTGGAAAAGTAGCAACAAAATAAGTTTAAAGAAAAGGAAGGAAATCATAGACATAAAGACAGACGTCAATGAATAGCAAGTAACAAAAGAATCATAGAAGCTTAGCAAAGCTGAATGTAGGTCTTTTGAAAAGATTAATAAGATAGACAGACCACTGGTAAGAGTGGTTGAGAAAAAAATAAAACAGGATTCAAAAAGGAAAATGACAGACACAATAGATGTTTAAATATTAAAATAATCTTACAAAAATATTATAAAGCACCAGTACATTTTAAAAATTAGATGGATTGGACACTTTCTGAAAAAAATGAGAAATGCCAAAATTGGCAAAGAATGAATAAAAAACCCCAAACAGACCAGTAATGAGTAAAAACATTAAAATCCTAGCCAGTCCTTCCCTTTAAAAAATTAGGCCCATATCCCTTTACAATTAAATCCTACAAAGCATTGTAGAGAAAATAATCCCAATCTTGTAGAAGCTGTTCCAGAAAATAGAGGAGGAAAAAAGTGGTCTGATCCCTTTAATTAAGCTAATTTACTTGTTACTCTTAAACTAGACACGGACAGGAGTGGAAAAATGATAGGCCCATTTCACCTGCAAAAATAGATGGAAACAATAGTAAATAAAACATTTACTAACTGAATCCAGTCTTGTTGGTGGGTTTCCGGGAAGAATGCAGGGCGGTTTAACAGCAAAAAGTCTGGCAATTCACCCCATTCGTGGACCAAGGAGAAAAAAATCACATGATTATCCCAGAAGTTACATAAAAAGCATGTGATGAAGTTCAATATCTATTTATAATGGTAA
Organism: Macaca mulatta; assembly: GCF_049350105.2. Taxonomy (NCBI): domain Eukaryota; kingdom Metazoa; phylum Chordata; class Mammalia; order Primates; family Cercopithecidae; genus Macaca; species Macaca mulatta. The sequence goes on along the minus strand of NC_133413.1, from coordinate 23,304,913 downwards.
TAATAATAAAAATGACAAAGTTCAACACCTATTTATTACAATAATTATCATCTTAATACATTTCTCGGGAAACTAGAACTAGAAGCAAACTTCCCCAACTCTAGCAAAGCTGCTTACCATAAACCCACAGCAAGTCCCACTGAATGGAGAAACATGAGCTTCACTGTTTTATTTTTTAGGAAGAAACCACATGCACACCAGGGTCTGTCTGGTCCCACATCTCATGCTTTTCCTCCTCTGCTGTTTTCCATCAAGTAGGGGCAAAGACTGAGGCATAGCAGGCTCTAGGAATTTTCTCTGGGGCAAGGTCCTTTTGGTTGGTTATAATAGAAACCCACTTAAATCAATTCTGCAAAAAGTGGGAACTTGATGGTAGATATGACAAGTCCGAAAATATTTAATGATTTCTTCTTAGGCTGTAAGGGGTCTTGTTGGTACCTCACCGGTGAGCAGAAACCTGCTTATCTTGCAGCTGGTTCCAAATGGCACGACTCAATACTCCAGGGATAAGTGAATGGGTCACTCAGTTTTGCTCCTCAGTTTTCGGAGGTATAGGGAGAAGGATGGTGGATTCCATGAGAGAAAGGCTGTGGAACTCCATAGTGTGGACTAGGATTACTAGGAAGAAGAAAATTTTATAAATTTTTGCAGGTGTTAGGTGCAGCCTGTCTTCCCCTAGTTCCTCAAGAGGACCTTCAGTCAAGAGCTATTTTTTTAAATCTCTGGGCATTTTAGTGTTAGCTATGTGATGTTTGCTTTTTTCTTCCAATGCATTCCTATAACAAAGAAAGAAACACAATGCCACACTTTATTCAGGTCGCATTAAAATACAGGGTCTCACAGCCCCAAATCAGAAGTAGGGTTCATGCCCCACTTTCTGTGCCTCCTCCTCTGGGCCCTCAAGTCTTCTCATCTGTGCACTGGCCTTGCACGCGTGTTCCTGTTCTCTGTTTCATTTTCTTCTCCCTCTTGCTCTCACTCTCCCCTCAATTAAACTTCTCTGGATCTATGGAAATTTGAGGTTGATGAAACAATTATCCTGTGCAAAGTGCATGAAAATTTTACATTTTTAATTCAAAGGACCAACAGAGACTGACTTGTGCCTCTTACGCTCAAGTTCAAAATCTTATAAATCTTGTAAGACAATCTCTGATTTCCCCAGCCTGGGTCAGGTGTCCATCCAGGTCCAATTGGTTTCTGGCCAGAAATAGGGCAGTGAGGAAGGGTGGGAACAGGGTCCCAAGAACAAACATGGCTATAGGGTACCATGTCTGTAGGTAGGACTGGCTCTCAGAAAAGAGAGGCATGGGTTGGCTGGACTTCCCAAGTGCACTCTGCACCTGTCTGCACAAAAAGTACAAAGTTTTCTTAAAAGCCAGAGCCTGGCCAGAGAGGGTAACACATGACTCTGCAAGTGAGGTGGTCCAGGATGGCTGCAGCTATGACACTGACCATACAGAAGCTGTGTTCAGTTGTCAGCCAGATGATTTCTGAGGACAAGGAGCTAGTTCTAACTAGCAATAGGAAAAATAGAGAAGAAAAGAATTCATAACAGCTTGACACCCTCCAGGCTGAACCCAGCAATTTTATTTTTACTTGTTCAGGAGGGGGAAAAGTCATCACTAATTCCACAATTACTTCATTCCAGAGTACTGGTGAAAAATGACTTCAAGTGTAAAATATTGTCTACTAAAGAATTAACTTAATAGATAATTTGGATTCAATTATTGGCTCAATACTGAAATTTTCTGGGAAAAGTCAGGCAATATTTTATGACTGTCACATGATGCAGCGATTGTGAAATTAGTTATTAATGACTTATGAGAGAGACACTTAAAAAAAGTCAACTGGGGAAGGAAATACATCACTTAGGCATTTATAGGGCAGGCTAAGTTGGGGGATTCTTTCTCCTCCATTTCTCAAGTGATTCCGATTTTGCTTACCGAGCCTCTTGCCTTGGCTCTGTCCTTCCTCTCCCCATGTGTGTGATTTGGGGTTGGAGTCATACATGAATTCTTTGGGAGCAATTGGAAACTGAAGGTTGCTGCCATCCATCATGGGCAAGGGGATGCCATTTCTGTTCGCCCTGAGAGTTGGGTGCTGACCTCTCCCCTCTGCTCCTGGCCATCGATTATCTCTAGCCAGCATTGTGTGAGAACCAAATGAACTTTTAAAACCAGAATGAACTGCAGGCAGTTTATGACCATTACTCCCCACCTATAACCTGCTTGCTAGTCAAAGGGGAAATTTTTTGAAGTCCCCTGGGTTCACTTTGAGGGTGGGTATGATATACCTTCATTAGTGACTTTAAAGTTACTGCTGAGGCTACCTTCTAAATTCAATTTAAATGACATTTGTTCGTTCTTCCCACAGTACTTATTGGGCTTCTACTCCACACCCAGTACTGTGCTAGAGCCTGCAGGGAATGGGAGATGCAGAAGAGGTGCTCTTTGCTCACTTAGAGCCTCGAGCCTAAGGGGTGATCTACGATGAAGCAATGCAGTGACAGTACTATTTAGGACAGGGAAACTGCCTAGTTGGGTGGCAGATGCAACATGTGTCCCTTAGAGTGAGATGTTGGGGACAGAAGGTCCTTGCCAGAGGAGGAGTGTGGAAGGCCCAGATTCTGACATTGAGCCAAGAGCAGTGTGAAGAGGCAGCTCATTCATTCGACAAATACTGAGGTAGGTCTACTAGATCCAGAAGAACTCCACAGGGCTCTAGGTGCCAGGGACATAAAACCACAAAGGAGATCAATGCTTTTTGCAATTCTTTCTAGGCAACAAAGATCACATAGCTAACACCAAAAAACCCAGAGATTAAAAAAATAGCTCTTGACTGAAGGTTCTCTTGAGGAACTAGGGGAAGACAGGCTGCACCTAACACCTGCAAAAATTTCTAAAAGTTTCCTTTTTCTAGTAATCCTATACACACATCAGGATTACTGCCCATACTGTGGGACACCACAGCCTTTTTGTCATGGAATCCACCATCCTTCTCCCATATCTCCAAAAACTGGGAGCAAAACAGAGTGACCCATTCATTTATCCCTGGAGAATTGAGTGGGTACCATTTGAAACCAGCAGCAATGAATTGGATGAGTATGTGTGTTTTGGGATGGAGGGAGATGACCAATAATCAATACATGTTTGATAGGCACATCATCTAGTATATTAGAAGAAAATAGGTGCTGCAGAAAAAAATGCAGTTGGGCTAGGGGAACTGGAGACATGTACACAGTGGGTGGGAGGGAACAATTTAAAATGTAGTAGCTGGGGCTCACTGAGAAGATATCTGAGTGAATATTTCAAGGAAGAAGTGAGGACTTTCATTTGTGAATCTCTGGAGAGAGATCTTTTTAGGCAGAGAGACATCCAGGGCACAAGATGCAAAACAGGAGTGAACTGGTATGTTCCAGAAATAGCAGTAAGGTTGTGTGACTGTGGGAGTGGATGGAGAGATGAGGTTGGAGATGTGATGGGGGCAGGATCATGTGCTAGGGTCTTCTAGGTCATTGTAAAGACTTGTGTCCTTTTTGTGAGTGAAATATGGAGTCATTGGAGGGTTCTGACTTGAGCAAGGGTATGATCTGAATAATGATTTCAAGGGATCCTTCTGCCTGTTGTATTGGGACTAGACTACAAGAGGCAAATACGTAATCTGCTAGATCAGTTAGGAAGCTAAGACAGTGAGCCAGGTGAGAGAAGTCCTGTGTGTAGCAGTGGAAGTGGTCAGATTCTGGATGTATTTTGAAGGTGGTGTTGATAGGTTTTGCTGGTGGAGTGTGTGGTATGAGAGAAAGAGAGAATTTCAGATTGGCTCCAAGGTTCCCCTTTATCCCCAGTAAACTTTGGGTTGAAATATGCACCCACAGAAGGAATTGTGCCATCTCTAGGCAAGACCACATCCTTGCTAGGGTCTCTTCTCGTGATATGGTTTGGATGCCCCACCCAAATCTCATGTTGAGTTGTAATCCCCAATATTGGAGGTGAGACCTCATGGGAGTTGTTCAGATAATGCGGGCAGATCCTTAACTATAGCTTGGGCCATCCCCTTGGTGATAAGTGAGCTCTTGCTCTGAGTTCTTGTGCGATATGGTCATTTAAAGGTGCATAACACCATTCCTGCCCCCTGACTTTCTCTCTCTCTAGCTCCTCTTCTTGCCACATGATGTGCCTGTGCTCTTATTGCCCTCCACCATGATTGGAAGCTTCCTAAGGTCTCCCCAGAAGCACTATGCTTCCTGTATAGCCTGCAGAACCATAAGCCAAATAAATCTCCTTTCTTATAAATTACCCAGTCTCAGATATTTCTTTATAGCAGTGCAAGAATGGCTTAACATAGAAAATTGGTACTGAGGAGTGGAGAATTGCTATAAAGATACCTGAAAATGTGGAAGTGACTCTGGAGCTGGGTAGCAGGAAGAAGTTGGAAGAGTTTGGAAGATTCCAAAGGAGATAGGAAAATGAGAGGAAGTTTGGAACTTACTAGAAACTAGTTAAATAGTTGTGACCAAAATACTGACAGTGTTATGGACAGTGAAGTCCAGGCTAATGAGGTCTCAGACAGAAATGAAGAACTTATTGGGAACTAGAGAAAAGGTCACGTGTGTATTGCCTTAGCAATGAGCTTGGCTGGATTTTGTCCATGCCCTAGAAATCTGTAGAAGTTTGAACTTCATAGTGATGATTTAGGGTATCTGGTAGAAGAAACTTCTAAGCAGCAAAGTGTTGAAGAGGTGACCTGACTGCTTCTAACAATCTATGCTCAGATGTGAGAGCAAAGCAATGAGTTAGATTGGGAACTTATATTTAAAATGGAAGCAGAGCATAAAAGTTTGGAAAATTTGCAGCCTGGCCATGTGGCAGAGAAAGAAAGCTTTTTCAGGAGAGGAATTCAAGTGGGCTGTGGAGTAACCACTTACTAGAGATATTTGCATAACTAAAAGAGAGCCAAGTGCTAATATCCAAGACAATAGGGGAAAAAGCCTTGAAGCCATTCCAGAGACCTTCCTGGCAGGCCCTCCCATCATAGGGCCAGAGGCCTAGGAGGGAAGAATGGTTTTTTTGGGCCAGGCCCTGGGCACTGCTGTCCTGAGCAGCCTCAGTACACCGCTCCCTGCATTCTGGCCACTCTGGTTCCAGCCATAGGGCCCCAGATACAGCTTGGGACGCTGCTTCAGAGGGTACAAGCCATGAGCCTTGACAGCTTTGATGTGGCATTAAGTCTGTAGGTGCACAAATGCAAGAATGAAAGAGGCTTGGGAGCTTCCACCTAGATTTCAGAGGATGCATGAGAAAGCCTGGGTGTCCAGGCAGAAGCCTGCTACAGAGGTGGAACCCTCACAGAGAACCTCTACCAGAGCAATGCAAAGGGGAAATGTGGGGCTGGAGCCTCCACAGAGAGTCCCCAATAGTGCACTGCCTAGTGGAGCTGTGAGAAGGGGGCCACATCCTCCAGACCTGAGAATGGTAAATTCACTAGCAGCTTGCACCCTGCACCTGGAAAAACTGCAGGCACTCAACTCCAATCAGTAAGAGAAGCCATGGTGGCTGAACCCTACAAAGCAGCAGAGGTGGAGCTGTCCGAGACCTTGGAAGCCCCATTCTTGCTCCAGTGTGCCTGGGATGTGACACATGGAGTTAAAAGAGATGATTTTGGAGTTTTAATATTTAATGACTGCTGTGCTGGGTTTTGAACTTGCATAGGGCTGGTAACCCCTTTCTTTTGGCCAATTTCTTCCTTTTGAGATGGGAATGTTTACCCAATGCCTATACTCCCATCGTATCTTGGAAGTAAGTAACTTGTTTTTGATATTACAGGCTCATAGGTGGAAAAGACTTACCTTGTCTCAGATGAGACTTTGAACTTTTGAGTTAATGCTGGAATGAGTTAAGACTTTTGGGGGACTTTGGGGGACTTTGAAGGCATAATTGTATTTTTGTAATATGAGAAGGACATTTGTATTTGGGGTGCCAGGGGTGGAATAATATAGTGTGAATGTCCCACTCAAACCTCGTGATGACTTGCAATTCCCAATGTTGGAGGTGTTTGGATCATGAGGGTGTATCCCTTGTGAATGGCTTGGGCCATCCCCTCAGTGATAAGTGAGCTCTTGCTCTGAGTTCTTGTGAGATCTGGTCATTTAAAGTGTTTGGAACTTCCCCTCCCCGGCCTCTTGTTTCCTTTCTCACCATGTGATGCACCTGCTCCCCCTTTGCCTTCTGCCATGATTGGAAGCTTCCCAAGGCCTTCCCAGAAGCAGATGCTGCTATGCCTCCCATACAGCCTGTAGAGCCATGAGCTAATTAAACCTCTTTTCTTATAAATTACCAGTCTTAGTTTTTTTTTTTTGTTTTTTTAAAGAGCGGTGCAAGAATGGCTTAACACACCTGGCCTGCCTGCTTTCCTCACCCCACTTCTCCTTAGCATATCCCCTCAATAAGCTACTCTACAAGGATCTCCATCTCAGGCTTTACCTCTAAGGAGCTTGGAGATGATAAACTTTCACAAAAGTAAAACATTCATGTAACCACCATCCAGATCAAGAAACTGAAACACTGCCACCTCTTCCCAAAGATTGTCATCAATCCGAATTATAAAACCATAGATTAGTTTTGTCTGCTTTTAAACTTTATTTATTTATTTATTAGAGATGGGATCTTGCTCTGTCACCCAGGCTGGAGTGCAGTGGTGAGATCATGGCTCACTGCAGCCTTAAACTCCTGGGCTCAAGTGAATCTCCTTCCTTAACCTCCTGTGTAGCTGGGGCTGCAAGGGTGCACCACCATGCCCAGCTAATGCTCTTAAACTTGACATAAAAGCAGTAATACAGTATGCACTCTTTTGTGTCTGGCTTCTTTCGCTTGAGATTCTGGCATTCATTCATAATGTTGCTTGTCGTGGTAATTCATTCTCCTTCATTGTTGTATGGTATTGAATTGTGTGAATATACAATGCTTTCTTATCCAATTTAATGCTGATGAGCATTTTGGATTGTTTCCAGGTTTTGGGTATTACAAATAATAATCCTGTTAATATTATTCTTGTATGTGTCTTTTGCTGCACATATGTAGGGTGTCTAAGGATGGAATTGCTAGGTCATAGTGTACAAAACTATGTTTAGTTTTTTTTGTTTGTTTTTTGAGATGGAGTCTTGCTCTGTCACCCAGGCCGGAGTGCAGTGGCATGATCTTGGCTCACTGCAACCTCTGCCTCCCGGGTTCAAGTGATTCTCCTGCCTCAGCCTCCTGAGTAGCTGGGATTACAGGTGTGTGCCACCATACCCAGCTAATTTTGTATTTTAGTAGAGATGGGTTTCTGCTAAGCATTTTTTCACAGTGTTTGTATTAATTACCCTCCTGCCAACATGTACGAGTATTCCAGTTGCTCTGCATAATTGGTAACATTTGATATTGTCTGGTCTTTTTATTTCAACAATTCTACTGGTATTTCAGCAATTCTGCTGGCAAAGTTTCACTACGGTTCTAATTGTTGGTTCCCTGATGATGACAAAAAAGATTGAGCAGATTTTCATGTATATTGACCGTTTGGATGTGTTAACTTTTATAAAAATACCTGTTCATGTCTTTTTCCCATTAAACAAAAGTTGAGTTGCCTTTTTCTTACTGATTTTTAGGATTTCATTGTGTATTCTGGGCATGAGTCCTTTGATTATATACAACACAAATATAATTTCTCAGTTGGGATTGCCTGTCACTTTCTGAATGGTGTTTTGTTGTGGACAGAAGCTCTTATTTGTAATGTTATTATTTATTTCCCTTAGGGTTAGTATATTTTGTATCCTGTTGAAGAAATCTTTGTTTAACTCATGATCCTGAAACTGTTCTACATATTTTTTTCTAGAAGCTTTATAGTTCTAAGGTCTTTGACCTGAACAGCTGTAAGGATAGAGTTGCTATCCACTGAGATGGAAAGATGGGGAATATCAGGTGTCTGAGAGGGGCTGTGGGGAATTCAGACTGGGATATGTTAAGTTCGAGGTAAATATTGAACATGCAAGTGAAATTTCACATAGATGATTGGATCTATGAATGAAGAGTTCAGGAGTTAGGTTGTCATGAAGACAATACTAAAACAGTATTAGGATGCCAAACACTGAGCTCCCAGGCTTGGCCATGTTAAAGTTCTGGATGAAGAAGAACCAGAAAAGGAGACTGAGAAAGAGCAAAACCAGCAAGATGGGAGAAAAGCGAGAAGACTGTGGTCTTCTGGAGGGCCGGTGAAGAAAGTGTATGTGGGAGAAGGGTCAGTGCTGTTTTGAATGTTGTGGACATGTCATGTAAAATGAGGACTGTAAAACTGCACCTTGGATTCAACAACAGGGAGGTCCCTGGTGACATGATAAGAACAGTTTTGGAGGAGGGTAGGGAGGACAGGCAGATTGGAGGAGGTCCAGAAGAGAAATGACCCGATTAGGAAGTCTGCTGCTGGGCTGGTAGCTATGACTCTGTGAGAGCCCACGCCAGGCATCAGGAGTCTAGAAGAAGGGAGGGAGCTGCTAGTCCCAAATGAGAGCAGCAGACACAGGAGTGAACCCGATAATCCTGCCAGACCCCGGAGCTGTTTTAATGAGCCAGCCCAGCTAGGTGGGTGCTTGCTGAGGAAGAGCTCCTGAGCAGACCTAGTGGGGCTTGGAAGGGAGAAACAGCTTTGTGGAAGTCCTGGACCATGTTGAGTTCGTAGGCACAGCACACAGTGCTCTCTCTATGCATTTCCCAGCTCATTTCCCTCTTTTGTTCCTCCCTCCCACTTCTTGTTCCTTCAGTGCAGAACTCTCAGCTTGGGGGCCCCTGTTGCATAAGCTGTCCACATGTCAGGGTCTTCATTTGGCCTGCTGCTTCTCCTAGAATCTCCCCCACTGCTTCCTCCAGACCGATTCCTACGTATCCTTCTCGTCTTAGTCGGGAAACACATCCTCTGGGAAGTCTTCCATGACCGTTTAACATCTAGCATCTGCCTCCGTGGCATTCCTCTAGGTGAGTTCAATGGTCTTTTTATCTGTGTGTCTGCAGCACTCGATGGCGAACTTCTTATGGGCTGTGACTCATGCTTACCCATTTCCATCTTACGCGCAATGACTGGCATAGAGCAGGTCCTCACAGGGTTTTAGCAGGGGACTACGGAGGCCCTTGCATTAAGTGCAGGATGTGGACGGGCTGCCAGGAGGGAGAATGGTATTCCGGGAGGAGAACAGTGTGAGCAGCAACTCAGCCATGCAGCCGCATTGATCTGGGCATATGTGGGAGCCTAAGAACCAGGCCTGGCCGGGGTTTGAGGTGAGCCTAGAAAGAGATAGTGATGGCTCAGTGGGTGCCGGCCACATCGGAGAGGCAGCAGGTGCGCGTGTATGCGCACATGTAGCAGTTGAGGAGAGAAATTATGGATATCAAATCAAGCTAATTTACATGGATAAGTGCAGCCAGTGAGGCTTGGCCTGCGGGAGCTGATTTATTTAGGGCAGGAGGAGATCCGGCAGGGAGCTCCCCTCAGGTGAGCGAGCAGCGGTGTGGCCACTAGTATAAATAATCCAGCTGTCAGCCCGAGTTAAAGCCTCTGTTACTCTGTTTACTGCTGGAGGAGGAAGCACCAGGGCTGTTTCAGAAACATTTTTTAGAGAGATGGACCTCTCTCTTTTTTCTCTTCCTGGAACACTGGAAGACTAATCTTTTTTAAAGCAAGCTTGATTGCTTTTAATTCTAATTATAAAAGTGAAATGTGTTTAGTATAGAACATGTGAAAAATACGGAATGGTATAAAGACAAGAATTAAAATAGCTCTACTTCTACTGCCCAGAGATAACCACTATAAGCATATTAAAGAGTTTCTTCCAGTCTTTTTTCTATGTTTAAGTGCAATTTTAATAGTATTCCAGTCTGTGTTCTAATTTTTTAAAATTTAAGATGATATTTTGATCCTTTTCCTATCCCACTGATAGAAGATGACTGGAATAGTCTACCTTGTGGATGCACTGTACTTTATTTAGTCAGTCCTCAGTTAGTGGATGTCAGAACTATTTTCAATTTGTTGTTGTTATTAATAGTACTGCAGCAAAAGACATTGTTTATGAGTCATTGCCTGTATCTTGGATTATTTAGAATGGATTCCTAGAAGTCAGACTTTTCTTACGGTTTGTCAAATTACTTTCCAGAACATTTGAGTGGGTGTGGACATTTTTTTTTTGGTTTGCTGTTTTAATTAATTTATACTCCTATTGGAGATCATTGAGAATGATCATCTCATGGCACTGGATATTACTATTAGAAATGTTTAATGGCCATTTGTATTTTTATGTAGTAATCTATAATCTTTGTTTTTAATTTTTTTGTTGCTAAGTTTGATCTCTGTATATAACGTTAAAAGGATTGTTTAATTATATCCTTATGTTATTTTATTCCAGCGTATAATTTGCCTTTTTGTTTATAATGAGGTTTTTGACATGTGCAGACTTTAATTTTACATGTAGAAAAATTTCTTTCTCTTTCTTGCCTTTATGGTTAGACAGTGTTTTCTACTACAAATAATAATTTAAGATATAGGCAAAGACTTAGAAAAAATATTTTTTTTGCTGTAGTATTGTTGTCAAGAACAAATTAATGTTTTACTTACATATATTTTACTTATTTTATGATTTCATATGATTTATGAATCATAAAATTCATCCATCTGATATTTACTTTGATGAAAATTATTTGTTTTCATTTATTAACCACATACTTAACCAAATGTCCCAAATAACCTTTTTCTGGGTGCTTTCTGATGACCTCTATTTAAAAAATAAATTTGTATATATGTGTGCATTCATTTACATACTTGAATTTGTCTGTGAACTACATATTAATTTTCTCATCAGCTCCATGCCATTTGATTGCCGTAGTTATAGTCAGTTTTATTACTTGTCACAGCAAGTTCCTTGTATTACCCTTATTTTAATAATGCTTTTGGGAAATTATTGCATCTTAATTTTTACTGATGACCGTTTGAATCACTTAGTTAAACTTTAAGGAAGAAGAATTTCCCCTGGCATTTTGATTGGAGTTATACTAAATTTATAAAGTGTTATGTGAAGAACTGACTTCTTTACAAGATTCAGCTTTCCCAACCACAGATATACTCTCTTTACTGAAGTTTTCTTTTGATAGGGATTGTTATTTTATTTATACAGAGTTGGGGGCCAGCATGGTTCACCTGGAAGATGGGAAGGCAGAGAGAGGGCTGGGTAGCAGCTTGTCCCCATCTGTCCTTGCCTTTGATCCTACCTCTTTCTCCAGGAGCCCCACGTGGAGCCTTCTAAGTGGGGCACATTGGCTTCTACCCAGAGGCTCAAGGCTGCCCACGCCTGATCTGGAAGCCTGTAGCAGCCATTGCTTCTCTTTCTAGATTGTTTTTGCTGCTCATGTCTTATTTCCACTCTCTTCATTTCTGATGATTTATCTGGCTTTGGATTTATGGTTTTGCATAGCTCTGGGCAGACAAGCAGAGAGCAGATACTCTTTCATGGTGGGAGAATATTACCATAGGTATGAGGCTTGATTGGGTACACAGCCTGTTAAGCTGCTGAATGCAGGCCTGATGGCTCAATATGATGCCCAACAAGGGCCTCTTGGTTCTCAGTGCCAACTAACACAAATCAAGAACCCACTTTATTCCCTGGCCACAGTCTATCTATCATCAATGTTTGGGCAACCCGTTTGGCTTCTCTGTCTTGAGATAAAGCCAGAGTTGTACCTCTTATCATTTGTATGTGTGACATATGTGTGTGTGTGTGTGTGCATGCGTGTGTGTATTTTGGCTTCAGAAACTCTCTCTAGACAGCCTGAAACTTTGAGCCTGGATATCCTCTGGCTCTCACCCTTCATCACCTGCACTGTTTCTTTCCCTAGCTACTTTCTCTCTGAGTCTTCCTGGAGCAAAGAGGTCGGTCTCACTGGAGCTGAGGGCCTGGATTGGAAGGGAAGAGTAATAAGTTGGACATGTTGGGTGCAAAGGTCATTCTGGTCCTGGAGGTTGTCTTGAGACAGAGGATGGTTCCAGGGGGCATCCAGGGGCTCAAATTTCAATCCTGGAATTCCAGGTGGACAAGATCTTAACTTGTCAATTTGATTAGACCCCAGTGTGTCAGAAGTGTCTCCAGCTCCTCTTACACTCTAGACATCCTCCTTATCTTGATCTGGGCTGGGGGGATTTCCCAGTACTCACCCTGCACCAGAAAGACCTGCACTCCCTGCCAGCTACACCCTCCAGCCTGCCTCAATCTGGGTGTCAGCTCCTCACCTTTCACCCAGGCCCCTGGGGACCTGGCCATCTTTGGGATGGTGGCTGAGATGGCTCTCCCTGCTGGGCAGTGACTCTCCTTAGGGTTTCCTGGTCTTGACAAGAGGAAGGAGTTGCAAGAGGAAGACAAGAGCATAATGAAGTGCCTCGGGTCGGTTTCTCCACGTTCTTATTACTCCCAAGAAAGTTTCCTTTCTCTCTTTTTTTTTTGGACTACAGTCACGCACCACCACATCTAGCTAATTTTTTTTTTTTTAAAGTAGAGAAAGGGTTTTGCCATGTTGGCCAAGCTGGTCTCAAACTCCTGACCTGGGGTGATCTGCCCACCTTGGCCTCCCAAAATGCTGAGATTACAGGTGTGAGCCACCGTGTGCAGTCCCAAGAAAGTTTCTCAAAAGGGTGTGCCCCCTTTGAGAAGCAGAAGCAAAGAACTTCTATAGGTAAAGGAGAGGGAGAGGAGAGACAAAGGAGAAAGTTCACTGCTATCTCTTGCCTTTCTTATCTAGAATGCAAATTTCTGGATTTGCATGACTCTCTTTTTCAAGGAAGAATACTTAGTCCTCTGCCCACCCATCTCAGCCCCACCAGGCCATGCTGTCTGTAGCCCCGCAACACTTCCTTGGGTCTTCAAACCCCGCCTTTCACCTCCTGCTTTTCTCTTGCCATGCACCCCACACCTAAAGGCCACCTCATCTCTCTTCTCTCTCCCAAGAGTTGGGTTCCATGTCAAAGTCACGCAGAATTGTCTAATTATAACAGATTAATCCATTAGGATTTATGCTTTTCTGTTTATTGGCTGGAACTATCCATTTCACAGCTGTGGCTCCCACATCTAACCAGCTAGCAGGCAATTTAAATATAGAAAGCAATTTAACCTAGTTGGATACCGAGGCATCTCGCTTAATGTAGTGCATAAATTTTGGAGCTCTTTGCTCTCAGTCCTCAAAAGGGCAGCCAACAGTTTCATGTCCTGAAAAGATTTGGCTTTTCAGGGAATTTACACCCCGAGAAGGGACCCTGGGTCTTGGTTGAAAGAAAGGAGTCTTTTCAAATGAGGTCAGGGGTAGTTTGCAGGTCAATTCAGCTTTGCTTTTTTTCTTCCTCATGCGGGGAAAAATGATGTTTCCCTTGACTGAGCTTTTTTTGGAACCTGACATCCAAAGGATGGAGGGTGTTTGCATTTTCCTCTCTCCTTTTAATTTTCATGTACTGCCTGTTTGAGGAAAGTGGTTTTTCCCACATTGTGCCAATAGTCACGGTCAGCCTGCCTGCTAAGACCTTGCCTTCCAAGTAACACCATGCTCAATCTTGGTTCTCCTAGCTTCCCAGCACCTGGCTTATCGTAGGGCCCCACCTAATGTGTGTCATGACTGGGAAGAAAGGTGGAGGCAGGAGGTCACGAGAACTTGCAAACTTAACTCTAAACCCCAAACTGGAAGCAACAGTTACCAGGACACACAGACTTGAGAAAATCCTTTTAGTACGTACGACTGCATAGCCACCCCCCTTTCAGGGAGGAGAATAGCGGAGAGGGAGATCTTGCCAAGACAAGAGAATACTAAGGGGAATGAGGTACAAGTCCCCAAGTGCCTGAAGAGTTTTCAAAAAATGGGATTAGATTTTTAAATTTTCTTTTCTGCAGGGCCTCAGAGGGCAGAGCTAGCAGGCTAAGGGACAGAAGTTATAGGAAGAAAGAGTTGTAACTTATTTGTAGGGCAAACTTTGCGTTGATCAAATTTGGAGAAAGCTTTTTAATGGAACTCTCAAAGAGATAGCAAACTTCCTACCAGTATTTATGCTTAAGCAGAAGTTAGCCATGGCTGGGAGCTGTAGTGGACTTGAGAACCAGACAGGTCTAGGAGACCTTGAAGAGGTTGTCCAACGGAGCTTCTGTGATCTTGTATCTGGCTTTAGGAATCCATGGACCTGAAACACAGTCTGTTTTATCCACTCCCTTGGGCAGATGGGAAAAGAAAACTGTAGGCTTTGAAGAGGGTGGTGGGAGATTGCTTAGCGCAGAGTCCCTGAGCCAAGAGCATGAGTACAGGTCGCCTTGGTTCCCACTGCTTGGATTCAGTTCTTCCCCAGGGCAGGATGGCGATTGCAGTAGCAGGGATGGGGTGTCTGTTATTTTCCTAGAGCTGCCATAACAAGGTACCACAGACCAAGTGGCTTTAATCACAGGAATTTATTATCTCCCAGTTATGAAGGCTAGAGGGCTGAAACCAAGACGTTGCAAGCCCATGCGCCGTCTGATGGTGCTAGGGAAGGATCTGTTCCAAGCCTTACTCCAGGTCCTGATGGTTCCTTGGCTTGTGGCAATAGCACTCCAGTCTTCACACGGCATCTCCCTGTATGTGTGTCTCTGTACAAATTTTCCCTTTTTTCATATTAGATTAGGGTTGTACCCTACTCCAGCGTGAGCTCATCTTAACTAATCACATCTGTAACAACCTTATTTCCAAATAAGATCCCAGTCATATGGGAATAGGGGTCTACCTTATCCCACTGTGATCTCAACTAATTACATTGGCAATGACCTTATTTCCAAATAATATTCCACTCTGAGATACTGGAGGTGTTAGAACGCCAACATATAAATTTTGGTGAAACACAATTCAACTCATAACAAGGTATGAAGAGATGGGCTATAGAATGGTTGGTTTGATTATAGGACCCAGCAGAGGTTTCAGATGGTTTTGTTAGGTGTGAAATAACTCTAAAATGTTCCATTTTGAGCCACTCAGTCCCCTGGCAATCTGCTCTATGTAAAGCCCCAAGCAGGTATTCCTTCTTTTTTTTTTTTGAACTCTAACAGTATTTGAAGTGGGCATCACAGTTTAGCCCTTAATGATGGTCCTTATACTAGTCTTTTGTTCTTGCAAAGAAACCATTACCGAGCACTTACTATAGAAATATGTGATCTATACAATATCTCAATTAGCCATGACTCTGTGAAATAGATAGTATCCATCCCATTTTGCACGTGAAGAAATAGATGTTGAGAAGATACTTGGTAATGTGCTGAAAGCCACACAGCTAGCAGCAGCAGAACGGGGATTTGAACCCCTGTCTATTTGGCTGTAAAGTTCATTTTCTCTCTGATATACCAGGTTAACTCCCAAACTCATTCATAAACTTTTCAGGAGATCAGACTTCTCTTACATTCCACTCACTACCAGGTTGATTACAATTCGCCATAGGCATTCCTTCAGTTCCTTGTGGTGAAATGCACAGGTGCTGCTAGCTCATCTCTAAGCCGCCTTTTAGCTCCTTCATGTCATGGTGAATAATCTCCTTTTTTGACTAATGGATTGGTTTACTTTGAATCAGGAATTTGGCGATTATGCACAGAGTTGGTATGTAATAGAGCGTAGTACGGACGTGCAAACGGCTCCGTGCTGGGTGGCCTGTCTCCCGGGTAACCATATCCTGGGCTGGGTCCTCTCCTTTGAGGTCAGAGGTTCTGCATCTTCTTCATTTCTCCAGGGGACCATCCTGTCTGAGTGAATTGATTTACACTCTCTCAACTCCCAGCAGTCTTATGGGTAAGCATGAACACTGATTTATTAATATACAGTGAGACGCAGTTGCCAAGAAGACTGAACAATCGGGGCATCAGGCAGCACATGCTCTTCTCACCCTTGAGAAGCAGCTCAGTCCTGAGAGTTGGTCAACAAGGAAAGAGACCAACAACATTGCAGTGGCAGTGAGGGCTTATCATCAAGCTGTGGTAACCCTAACCAATCCTTTGATCTCTCTCTCTCTCTTTTTTTTTTTTTCAGTTTTATTGAGGAATGGTAGACAAATAAAAATTGTCTACATTTAAGGTATGCAAGCTGACATTTTGACATGCAGATACATAGTGAAATGATCACTTCCGTCAAGTTAATTAACATACACCACCTCACATAATTATCTTTTATTTTATTTGGTGGTGAGAACACTTAAGATCTACCTTCTTAGCAAATTTCAGGTACATAATGCAATATTGTTAAGTATGGTGCACCACGTTGTCCATGAAACCTTCAAAACTTACGCATCTGGCATGACATGACTGAAACTTTGTACCTTTGACTAGCACGTCCCTGTTTCTCCTTCTTCCTGTCTCCTAGCATCCCCTTTCTACTCTGTGTTTCCATGAGTTTGACTTTTTTTTTTTTTTTTTTGAGAGGGAGTCTCGCTTTGTCACTCAGCCTGGAGTGCAGTGGTGTGGTCTCGGCTTACTGCAGCCTCTGCCTCCTGTGTTCAAGCAATTCTCCTGCCTCAGCCTCCCGAGTAGCTGGTATTACAGGCACCCACCACCATGCCTGGCTAATTTTTGTATTTTTAGTAGAGACGGGGTTTCACAGTATTGGCCAGGCTAGTCTTGAACTCCTGACCTCAAGTGATCTGCCTGTCTCAGCCTCCCAAAGTGCTGGGACTACAGGCATGAACCACCGAGCCTGGCCGAGTTTGACTATTTTAGATCCCACATATAAGCAAGATCAGGTAGTATCTGTCTTGCTGTGTCTGGCTTACTTCACTTAGCATAATATCTTCCAGGTTCATCTGTGTTGCCACAAATGGCAGGATTTCTCTCTTTTTAAAGGTTAAATAATATTTCATTGTCTTTATACACCACATTTTCTTTACCTAGGCACCCCTCAATGGACACTTACACTGTTTCTATATCTTAGCTATTGTAAATAGTTCTGCAATGAACATGGGAGTGGAGACATCTCTTTGACATACTGATTTCATTTTCTTCGGATATATACCCAGTAGTGGTATTGCTGGCTCATATGGCAGTTCTGTGTTTAATTTTTGAGGCACCTCCATAGTGTTTTCTATCATAGCTATACTAATTTACATTTTCACCAACAGTGGGTAAAGGTTCCCTTTTCTCCATATCCTTGACAGCACTTGTCTTTTGTCTTTTTGATTAGCCATTCTAAGGGGTATGAGGTGATCACTCATTGTGGTTTTGATTTGCATTTCCCTGATGATTAGCGATGTTGAGCATTTTTTCATATCCCTGTTGGCCATTTGCGTATCTTATTTTGAGGAATGTTTATTTCGGTTCCCACTTTTAAACTGGGTAATTTGTGTGTTTGTTTTTTTTGCAACTAAGTTGTATGAGTTCCTTACATATTTTGGATAATGTATGCATTCCTATTCTCTTAGGACGTATTTAACAAGCAGCCAGTGTATCACGTCAGTAGGTCAGGACACCTTCCACGGGGATGCTTACCCTTACACACTTGCTCTGACTGTATTAGCTACAAACCTGTCCTTCCTGTGTAGCAGGTTTCATGACACAGAGCAGGTGGGTTTTGCTTTAGGTTGCCTGCCTCAGATGATCAACATTGATTGAGCACCAATCATGTGCTGGGTGCTGGGCTATATATTGGTGGCGGTCAGAGAGACTGATACATGCTTGATAAGCATATGAAGAGATGTTATAATATGAGGAATAACAAGGTGGGGATAGGTACCGGATTTTATGTGAGCACTTGGAGAGACTGGGGCTTCAGGAAGGCCTCCAGGAAGAGATGTAACTGGCGTTGAATCTTGAAGAGTAAGAGTTAGCCAAGACCACGCCACAGAAAATAAAACAAAGAAACAAAAACTGCCAATGAGTCCTGGCAGAGGGAAGAGTATATGCAAAATCATGGATGCATAAAGCAAGGTGTGAGTGTGTGTGTGCACGTGTGTGTTTTTGTGTGTGTGTGTGTGTGTAAGTGGATTGGAATTAGAGGATAAAATGTTGGAGATGAGATGAAGTAGTCGACAAATCATGGAGGTTGGTCAATACCAGGTCAAGGGGCAAAGACTTAATTAGTCATGTAGATGACAGAATTACTGAAATGTTTTAAGCAGAGGAGTAACAGGGTCAGAATCATGTCCTCTAGAGAGCTGGCTATGGGGAGGATTTCCTGATGGAGTTTCTGGAGACTCGCTGATCTCCTCTATACATGTTGCTGAATGAGTCACTCTGGAGGTTGGGGGAGGGTTACTTCTTGGTGGTTCGCAGGACAGCTGTGCCTGCCGCCCAGGTAACTGCAGTGCCAGAGAGGAGGGAGGCATTCCCGGATCTCGTAGCTGGGTTTTTGAACTCATTTTCTTCTGGAAGTTTAGAGTTCTCTGCTCCTGAGTACATTGTGAACTGTTGAGAGCAGGGTAGGAGGAATGGTGTGTGTGAGTGTGTGTGTGCGTGTGTGTGTGTGTGAGAGAGCATGTGTGTGGGCACCCGTGCATATGATCATCCACAACAGTGAGCTTGGCATTAACCAGTCAATATAATATCTGGTTACTCTCTCTTCTTTCTCTATTCATTTAGCATCTATTGCAGTGCTGATTGCATTGTACCTATCATCTTTTTCTGTCTATTCTACTTAACAGTGGGCAGAGACTGTCATCTTTATTTCACAAGTAATCCCTGAGCATCATAGAAGTTCAATAAATATTTGTGAGGTGAAAGAGTAAACGGAAGAATGAGGGTTGCTGTGCTCCCTGGCACAAGACCCTGGCCTGGGATCAGCAGAGAATGCCAAAAAAGGCAGCATGTCCTGACTGTGGCCGTGCCAGGTGGGAAGCCAAGGGTATTAAAAGGTCTTAAGTAGAGGGTCAGGTCTTTGATTAGTGCATTGACTCTTTGAAGGGAGACTGTACTATGAAAACTGTGGTACTTACAGGAAGGTCACATCTCAACAAGGCTTCAGGGTGGATCCCTGCTTGTCCCTGACAGCTAGGTCTTGGGCATAGTCACCAGGCTTCCTAGTTGCCCCAAATTACAGGAAAATCACAGGTGGGGTGTGGCACAGGCTTTTATGGGTCCTTTGCTTTGGAGCCTATTGACTGTCTTCTTTTAAGTGCAGGCCATGCTCCCCTCTCTGACATAGCGGGCACTGGCAGCTGGCAAATCCAATTAAGAATGCTGAAGCAGGTACCGTAATTACAAAAAAAGATATGCATGCATCTTAAGCATTTTGCCTTAGTTTAAAATATATACATGTGTACTTATTTGCCAGTCCTTTGGGGGAGGGGTCAAAGCCTATTCTTGGAGTATGAATCTCCTAGTCAGAATTTCCCTTCATTGTTCTTGGATCAACCATGCCTGTGATGCATTATCTAAGAACTCTAGTTTTCTTTAAATCCTGGGTTTCTTTAAAGTAGAATAAGAACATCAAGACCCATGCAAAGCAGTATAAATGCAGAATTCTGTATTTTTTATAATTATGCCCACCACTTTCCCACCCTGCTCCCCAAGCCCCAGTCTGTTTTAGTGGTCTCACCCACACATTATTTAACACCATTTTAAATGACTTGCTTTTATGAAGTCTTTCCAAAGCATTCAATATGGTGTACTTAGAATCACCAGCCTTCTTTTCATTTGTGATGGCATTTACAGCTTATTACTTTGCATAATATTTAATCTAGATGCATAATCAACAATAATAAGTATAATTGGCAACAGACTCCTGATAAGCAGACAATTTGCTGCTGGGAGAGGGGTCCAAGGTATCTTGGAACCAGCCCAGTGATTTCTGTCCTCAGTGGGCTAGGGCCCCAGCAATGAGGTAAAAAGACATCTGCTCCACACCCTGTTTTTTCAGTGACTTCAGGACTGGCTGCCTTTGCTGCTCTCTTCTTCTCCAGTCTGTCAGTCTGCCATAGGTGGGGGATTGACACCAGTGCTTTCTGAGTTCCCCTTAGTTCTAGAGTAGACTTCTGGGCCCTCACAGGAAATGCTTCTAATGTCTCCTGCCTCCTTCTTCTTTTTCCTGCCTCCACCAGACTCTCTAAGTCCTCCCCAAGGTCCCTGCAAATGTTTTCATGTATAGGAAATGCCAGACCTCTCTTGATTTCTCTTTTTTTTTTTTTTGAGACGGAGTCTCGCTCTGTCGCCCAGGCTGGAGTGCAGTGGCCGGATCTCAGCTCACTGCAAGCTCCGCCCCCCGGGTTTACACCATTCTCCTGCCTCAGCCTCCCGAGTAGCTGGGACTACAGGCATCCGCCACCTCGCCCAGCTAGTTTTTTGTATTTTTAGTAGAGACGGGGTTTCTCCGTGTTAGCCAGGATGGTCTCAATCTCCTGACCTCATGATCTGCCCATCTTGGCCTCCCAAAGTGCTGGGATTACAGGCTTGAGCCACCGTGCCCAGCCAACCTCTCTTGATTTCTTATAAGCCACATAGATATGGAATGGATTCCCAGCTTTGTCACACAGCAGGGTGTGACCTTGGCCATCATACTTAACTTCTTTTAGCCTATCACACCTATCACATCAGATTATTGTTGCATTAAATTAAAGAAAGTTCCATGTGTTATAATAATAGCTAGCATTATTGAGTGCTTACTGTGAACCAGGATAAGCTTTACATGGAGTACTCCATTTCCGCAACAACACTGTGAGCTAGGTGCTATTGATCTCAATTTACAGCAGAGGAAATGGAGAGTCAGGTAGTCTACAATATCCTTTAAAATCTAGGTGGAAGAAGCCATGCTACCACAACTCTTGCATTCTGTGTGCCTGCAAAATTAGCACTGTGTGAACACTGCCGAAATTTATGGCTTGAGCCTTCTGGAGTGATGGGTTGAGCAGCACTTGGGCCCACCTGTGCTATGGCTGGGGCAGCCAAGGAGCACTGCATCCAATGTGAGGAGCAGTGACCCAACGCAGCTCTAGGCAGCGAGTCTACGGAAGGTACCTTGACACACCCCCCCAGATCATTCTGCCCACCTGGAGCTTTGAGCCTGTGATGAGAGGAGCAGATGTGAAGATCTCTCAAATGTTTTTAGGGTCATTCTCCCATTGTCTTGATGATCTCTTATCTCCACACTCATCTTCTTAGCAAATGGTCAATTGCCAGACCCTTGGTTTGTACTCCTGAACACCCTTTTTTATTCTTTATCTGACCAGGCTGGAAATTTTTGAAATCTTCCCATGCTGCTTCTCTTTTAATTATAACGTTTGTCTTTAAGTTACTTCTTTCCTCTTGCATCTTAGGCAGTTAAAAGTAGCCATGCACCTCCTTCAACTTTTTGCTTAGAAATTTCTTCTGCCAAATACCCTAGTCTATCACTTTTAAATTCTGCTTTCTATAAAGCCCTCAGGTATAGACATAATTCAGCCAAGTTCTTTGCAACTTTATAGCAAGAATGGCCTTTACTCCAGTTTCCAGTACTGTTTGTCATTTTCATCTGAGACCTCATCAGAATGGCCTTTACTGTTCATATTTCTACCAAACTTCTGATTAGGGCCACTTAAGTAATCTCTAAGAAGAGTCAGACTTTCTCCACAGTGCTCCTCATCTTCTAAGCCCTCACCAGAAGCATGCTTATTGCTTGTTTACTGAAGTCCATGCTTTTTCTAGCATGCTTCTCCAAAATCTTCTAGCCTCCATCACCCAGTTCCTAACTGCTTCCACATTTTCACGTATTTGTTACAGCAACAATTCCATTTCTGGCACCAATTTTCTGTCTTAGTCCATTTCTATTGCTATAATACAATATTACAGAATGGATAATTTATAAAGAATAGAAGTTTATTTGGCTCACAATTCTGGAGGCTGGAAAGTCCAAGAGCATGGTACTAACATCCGGCGAGGGACTTCATGCTGCATCATCCCATGGCAGAAAGCAGAAGGGCAATAAAGCATGGGAGCCAGGGACAGAACAATAGGGAGCTGAATTCATTTTATTTATTTATTTATTTATTTATTTATTTATTTATTTATCATTTTATTTATTTATTTATTGTTTTAAGAGACAATCTCCCTCTGCCACCCAGGTTGGAGCATATACAATGTATCATAGCTCACTGCAGCCTCAAAATCCTGGTCTCCATTGATCCTCCCACCTCAGCCTCTTGAGTAGCTAGGACTACAAGTGTGCACCACCACCCCCACCTAATTATTTTATATTTAGGAGAGGTGGAGTGTCACTGTGTTGCCCAGGCTGCTCCTGAACTCTTGGCCTCGAGTGATCCTCCTACCTCAACCTTCCAAAGCTCTGGGCTTACAGGTGTAAGCCACCATGCCCAGCCTGAACTCGTTCTTATAACAAGTCCACTCATGTAATAACTAATCTACTCCTGGGGTTACGTTAATCTATACACTGGCAGAGCCCTTATGACCTAACCACATCTTAAAGGTCTTACCTGTCAATACTGTTGCATTGGGTATTAAGCTTCTCCCAGGAAACTTAAGTTCCAACATGAACTTTGAGGGAAACACTGAAACCATAGCAAGGTTTTTTTGAACTTTCTGGAAACAGACAATCTGCAGCCCTCCTATAATTATCTCTGTGGCTCACCACACTTTTGGTGCAGTAGAATGTATTCTAATGTCTGTGTTGTTAGACACCATCTCCCTCGTTTATAGAAACTGAAATTGCAAGTAAAACTCTATTTGCCACAACCAAGATGTAGTGAAAAAAGGTGCCGTGGGATTAGGAAGATCTCAGCTCACATTCCAGCCCTGCCATTTTCCAGCTGTAGCACCTTAAACAGATTAATTAATTTCTTTGCTTCTCGGTTCCTTATCTGTAAAGAGGCATAATAATATCTACTTTGCAGGGTTGTTGTGAGGATTAAATGAAAGTGACACTGCTCAGCAGATAGAGGGCAATCCACTAAGGGCCTTTTATTTATAATTCATTCATTTAATAAGGGTTTAAAGAAAACCTAGGATGTGCCCAAAACTATTCGAGGAGCAGAAGATACTGTGCCTACCTGGAGGAGATGACTCTCTAACAGGGAAACATGCTGAGTGTACATGAGGCTGTTGAGTCCTATAGCCAGGTGGCAGGGCCCTCGTGCTGGAGCAGTAGGTGTACAGATCAATTCTGTGACAGCTGCCCTTGTCCAGATGGAGACTTCCCTGAGGAGGAGGACAAGGCGGAGGAGATATTGGGACCTGAAGGAGAGGAGAAGCCAAGGTGACCGTTTGGAACAGGGCCCCTCTGGACCTCTGGTCCCCTTTGCCTGTTGCTTGGCGTGACTAGAGTGTTGAAGAGATTGGAAGAGGTTAGGGGTGAAAGTTGTGGGTTTGGGTGTGTCCTGCATGCAAGGCTGAGAGCAGATTGTGGTGCTAAGACAGTGCTGACAACCCAGCCAGGGAAAGCGCTTGCTTGGAGGGGCTAGGTGTCACCACTGGATCAGCCAGCTTTGCTGCTGTGAGGCATTTGCAAGGACAGGCAGCTGGCTCTTTCATCACCAGAATGTGCAGCATGACCCTGTGTCTCCAGCCTTTGCTGGGGCACCAAAACAATGCCAATGACACAAAGAGATGAGCAGCACAGTCATCCTTGTTGGCTCATTTCTGGGCAAGTCTCCAATTCTGCTACCAATATCGCTGGATCTTTTAAAAGAGAGGCTCTACCTTGGGGATCCCCCAGCTCTTGGCATCTTCAGCTAGGAGGACAGAACAGCTCCTCCAGGGACTGATGGTTAGTAGACATGTCATCCCTGTGTGAGGACAACTGCAGCCACCGTGCCAACAGGCTCCTTGTCGCTGACACAGATCGGCCGTCTCCCTTTCCCCCGCCTCTAGGTTCTGTGGCAGCTGTTTAGTGACCATAGATTCCTTTGTGTTCAGTGTTTTCCAGGTTAATTAATCCAATTATTATCACCACTGTAGTTTATAGTTAGGCACACTGTGCAATTATATCATCCGTTCTGCATTATTGATGTGCAATTTGCCAGCCAAAGACAATCATTAATTCTTATCCTGTTGGGTTATGTCACACATAAACATGATGCATCCTTAGTCCCAATACCTGGGTGTTTATCCAGTGTTTTGGGATCCCTGCTTGGGTCTGGGCTAGCTGTATTGTTAGAGAGCCATCCAATGAGCATGAGCGGATGCCTCTCGTTGAGGGGAGGTCTCTTTGGGCAAGACCAGGTAGTAGCAACATCCTCAGCTGAACTGGGAAGAGGAGCATGTGCCTCTGGTCCCAGCCTTCCTATCCAGGCCTTTTCTTCATGGGCAGGCCCGTTGGTGTCCTCAGAGATCCAGCTGTGTTCTCCCCAGACCCCAAGGGCCTTCAGCTCTGGTACTTCAATGGGCTTAGGAGCATGCAGGCTACCATTACCTTTGTGTGTGTTATCAACTCTGTGCCAGGAACTTCACATATGCTCTCAGTGAATCATCATGACAATCCCACAGGGTAAAATCATTATTGCCATTCTAGTTATTTTTATGTATTTATTTTTGAGACAGGATCTCTCTCTGTCACCCTGACTGGAATACAGTGGTGCCATCCCAGCTCACCACAGCCTCGACTTTCCAGGCTCAGATGATCCTCCCACCTCAGTCTCCTGGGTAACTGAGACTACAGGTATGCGCCACCACTCCCAGCTAATTTTTTGTATCTTTGGTAGAGACAGGGTTTCACCATGTTGCCCAGGCTGGTCTCAAAACTCCTGGGCTCAAGTGATCTGCCCGTCTTGGCCTCCAAAAGTGCTGGACAACAGGCATGAGCCACCATGCCTGGCCCATTCCCATTTTACAAATGAGGAAGTTGAGGCTTGGAGAGACTTAGGGACTTTTGAAAGAATTGTGGAGATGAGTTGCACCTCAGTTGGCTTTGCTTCAAAGACAACACCTTCTTAGCATAAAGAAAAGAATCACATTTTGTAAAGAATAAAGGGAGGTGGGCATTTGAGCCTGACTTGATGTGAAAGGAAAGAAGAATTAAAGAGAGTTGTCAGCATTAGCTGGTAGGGGACAGAGAGATAAAGGCGCTCAGGCAGCAGGGCCTCTGGATTCCTGGAGCCATGTGTGCATAAGCCATGGTGGTTTTCACATGTGTGGCTGTGCCCGCCCCTCCCGCCAGGCTGCTGAGAAGAAGGCATTGTGGGTAGCAAGCCAGTCCTGGGGGCTTGTTCACATGTGACCCCTGACAGCAGCGTGGGACTTCTGGGGCGATGAGGATGTGCCAGGGCAGAGGCAGGCCCCCCACAGGGACTCTTGTGTCCTTAAGCACTCATGATGTCTGGATGTGTGTGAGACACTCTTTACTGGGGACGTCTGGCTTTTGGAAGGTCCATGGAGAGTACAGGATGAAGTCACCCAGAGAGACTGTGTCCATCTCCCTGCGTTCCACTCTGCCTGTGCCCCCTGCTATCTTAGCCAGGTGAGGCCAAAGAGGAACGACAGTGCAGGGAGGCCTGCGAAGGAAAACTGGTGTGAAAGGGCTGCTTTCTGCCTGGGGGTGGGGGCAGCTGGGGGCTGAGGAAGGCTGACTTCTTACGTTTGGGATGGTGGGGATATGAGAGTCAGGACTGTCCTCTGTCCTCTCCTTCCCTCTCTGCTGTATTCATCATGTTTTTAACTTTTCTGTGTTTTATGATGTTTTGACATTTCGCGGATGCCTTGCCGGCTGGGGAGAGATGGCTTCCCCCAGGGCCAGCTGATTCCTAGAGACGGTAAACAGCTTGCCTGTGAACACACCCTTCATGTCCAAGCCAGCCATTCCCGAGCCCATCCTCCTAATCATCTCCTTTATCTAACTCTTCCCCACGCAGCAATATTTCCCTGCCCTGAATCACTCCAGGGTCAGGTACCAAGCAGCTAGGGACCACCCTTATACCCAGAGCCCACTGACATTATTCAAAGGAGCCAGCCCGAGGCCTGCCCATGCTGCCCTACCTTGCCTTCCCGAGAGCCTTGTGATAGAGGTGTGGCCTCTGCTTTGCTGGTGCTGGCTTCTGCCTCCTGCCTGATTCAAGTGCTTGCCTGCATGGCCATGGCTGGCAATGCCTCCCATTTTTAGGGGAGCTGGGAATAGCAATAAAATCTTTCAGTGGCATTAGTCTCTGTGTGCCATTACTCATTCACCTCAATTAAAATCTTGCAGGTACATTTTAATACAACCGCTACCAGGGCAGCCCAGATTCACGGTCCCCAGCATAGGCCTGCGGGGGCCTTGCTGGTGCTGGTCACACCTGGAGGTGGCTGACTGTGGTCACTGTGAGAGGATGGCGCACATTCTGTGGAGAGGATGGGATAAAGTCTCTAGAGAATTCCAACTCTTTCCAGCATGTTTGGAAAGTCAGAGCAGCACACCCAATTCTTCTTTTTTTTTTTGAAAGGGAGTCTTGCTCTGTTGCCCAGGCTGGAGTGCAGTGGTGCGATCTCGGCTCACTGCAACTTCCACCTCCTGGTTCAAGAGATCCTCCTGCCTCAGCCTCCTGAGTAGCTGGGATTACAGGCACACACCACCATGCTTGGCTAATTATTGTATTTTTAGTAGAGATGGGGTTTTGCCATGTTGGCCAGGCTGGTCTTGAACTCCTGACCTCGGGTGATCTGCCCTCTTTGGTCTCTGAAGTGCTGGGATTACAGGTGTGAGTCACCACACCCGACTGACACACCCAATTCTGGGTTTGGAGACACCAGACGAGGCCATCCCAGAGTAGGTGTGGGTGCCACCTGGGAGCCTTTGGGGGCGAGGAGAAAAGGGAAGATGACTCAGAGTGTGAAGGGAGCGAAGGAGGAGAAGCTGTTTCCCAACTGCAGCTCAGGGAAGCAGAGGCAGTGCACAATGCTTCAGTTTTTCCATCTGCTAAATGGGGCTTGGTGTATTTGCTCCTTTACATCATAGGATTTAAGCCTGCAGGGTTGGGGAGGGAATTCTGAGTCTGGGTGGAAGCTCTTTACAAAGTCCTGGAATGCCATCATGCTCCGCTCTGTGACAGGCAGCCTGGAGACAGGAACATCAGGGGTGGGGGCCAGGAGGTGGCTGGAGCCTTCAGTCAGAAGGAGGAATGATCCATTTCTGCACAGTTCAGTGGCATGTTCTGGGTCTCCATGGACCCGGCCAACTGGTTAAAGGAAGACGATTTCCCTATGGCATCATTTTCAAAGGAAGGATGAGGAAAACTGAAAATTGCAGTAATGATAATAATGATACACACAATATAAATAAACTAGAAAATAAACAGTAGTGGTTTGCAGAAATAGCAGTTGCAAAGCCCCAGGCTGGTTCCAGGACCCGGATGATGGGTTACGGCAGCCACTGACCTTGGGGATAGTGCTGCCTCTGATCGGAGAAGTGGCAGGGGCATTTCCTGTGGCTTCTGTGGGGGTTCTGGTCTCTGCTGTCCTCTCCACACTTCTGTAGCTCTGCCTAAGCCTCTGGGGACTTCCCAGCTTGGCTCAAGGACTGGCCTGGCTGGGTGGGTGGGGACTTAGGTCCTGGGTTAAGCTCTGGCTCGGGAAAACCCCCAGTGTGACCTTGGCCTGGCCATTCAGTTCTGTCACATCAAGATGCCTGCGATCAGTTGGCAGAGGGAACAGGTGCCGAGCTGTTTATTTGTAACAGTTAAGGGCCTCAAAATGCTTTTTCCAGGCTCAGAAAAACCCCCACAAAATTTTCGTCTTCATTCTTTCTATCCCTTCCCGTCTTCCTACCTCCCTTCCATCGTCCTTCTCTTTCTCCTTCCTTCCTTTTCCTCCAGCCTATCTCCCTCCTTCCTTCTCTTCTTCTCTCCCTCCTTTTCTTCCTTTGAATTCCTAATAATGCGGCCCAGTACTGGGTTCTTGGTACCTGGAGATGAGAGAGGCCCAGTGTTTGCCCTTGAGGAGTTTTAATTGGATGTCTAAGTCTGTAGAGAATTATTAAAAGTCATTGACCTGCAGAAAAAACTAGAGCTTTCCTCTATCTCATTGGAAGCATCTCACAGTCTTATAAAATCCTAAGGCTGCTCTTGAATTCCTGCTCCTCCCTCCAACAGGTTTCTGGGGAAGACAGGGAAGCAGGGCATAATGACAGTGTCTTGAGGGTGTCCAGCTGGCTCCTGCATCCTGGCTGTGTGAGCCCAGAGAAGGGGCACTGGCCTTGCCTGGGTGACCCCGGCTGAGTCCCCTGCAAGTGCTGGTGGCCCTCTCCCTGTGCATCCGTCCATGTCCCAGCTGTTCCCATGGCGAGTTGTGGTCTGTGCTGCAAGGACAGACTGTGAGTGGGGGCTTGCTGCCACCAGTGCCACTGAGCCTACTTTAGGCTGTTATTGTCCAACTGCAGGCTGCAGCCATGTGCTTCTCCAATTTCCTCAGGTCCAGTTCAAACTTTTCCCTGAGCTCCACGGTGGGGTGACATTGAACTGCCTCCTGGATAGTAGTGCACACGATAGCTGTTTGTTAAGTGCGTGTGTGCTGTGTGCCAGGCACTGTACTCTGTTGACGAAGGTTGTTGCGTTTAATCTTTATCATTATCCTACAAGGCAGGACTGCAAGGGTGAGGCAGTAAAGCCAGGGTAACTCACCCAAAGTGACACAGCTCCTCAGCGGGTCCCTTGAAAGCCCAGACCCAGATGTGGGAAATTGCACTTATTTTCTGCCTATCCTTTCCTTATTGGATTCTCCTTCAGTGACTTCTTTCAGTCTGTTCAGCCAGTGGCCCAGCTGAGTAACCCAAGTTGCTTTTTTGCATTCTTTCCCTTCATCCCAACAGCCCCTTGACAATACCAATAGCTTTGTTGCCAGTGATATCAATACTTACTATTTATTGATCTCCTCTTGGTAGCAGGTTGTGTCAGGATTTAATTTTTAATCCTTAGAGAAACTCTGCGAGGTAGATGCTGCTACCTTCGTTTAGCAGATGAGAAACCTGAGACCTGGAGAGGGCTGGATGCTTGCCCTTTGCCTTCTAGTGGGCTTCTGAGATGGGGCATGCACCCAATCTGTCTGATTCCCGAAGGCCCACCCCTCACCAACAGGCAGGGATGCCACCCTCCTTGCTAAACCTTGCTAAATTCAGTTATTGTACTTCCTTGCACAGGCTCTGGATCCATTCCTATGGTAGGTGAAATAACAGCCCTTCCAAAGATGTCCATGTCCTAATTCCTGGAGCCTGTGAATACACTGGCTACATGGCAAGCGTGGGGATTAAGGTTGCAGATGGAATGAAGGTTCCAGCTCACCTTAAAATAGAGATCGTTTTGGGTTATCTGAGTGAACCCAGTGTAATCCCAAGGTTTCTTTACATGTGGAGTAGGGAGGCACGAGGGTCAGAGAGAGATTTGAAGATCTACCCTGCTGGCTTTGAAGTTGGAAGGGGGCCACAAGCCACAAGTGAAGGAATGTGGGCAGCCTCTAGAAGCTGAAAAAGGCAAAGAAATGAATTCTTTCTAAAGCACCCAGAAGGGAACACAGCTCTGCAGGCACCTTGATTTTAGCCTTGTGAGACCCATTTTGGACATTGGACCCCCAGAACTGTAAGATTATAAATCTGTGTTGTTTGAAGCCATTGAGTATGTGATAATTTGTTACAGCAGCAAACGGGAACTCATACAACCCCTGCGGCCCTCAGCTCAGGACCTCATTACATTTCTCTTGAGCTGTGGCCTCTGCCTTTCCTCCCATCTTCCATCTAAAGGGTCCAAACTATCTTTTCAAAGCAAATATTGTTCCCCACCCCCAACCTTGGCCCAGAAATCACTGCTGGCTTCTGCCTTCAAATCTGCTAGGTGGCCAGTCTCTAAACACCACGCTCTGCCTTCCTTCCCATTAGCCTGGAGAAAGGTCCCTGGCTGTCTCCAAGGCCAGCTCCCAAGGGTGCTCTGTGACCTTCAGAACTTCCCTCTGTCTGTGTAGCCTCTTTCCAATCACCAGTTTCTTGCTCTCTGGGGACAGTTCCTTTTGGTACATAGCTATGTGCTGGCAGCTCCCATTTTGATCACCCATCTCACATTGGAGCATTTACATTTGCTGTTCCCTCTGCCTGGAATGCTCTTTCCCTGGGTATCCATGTAGCTCTTCTCTACATGTTGTTCAAGTCTCTGCTCCAATGCAATTTCCTTAGAGAATTCCCCCCCGATCACCCCATCCAAACTCTCTGCTCCCACTTCTCTCCTGTTCTCTTCTCTTCCTAGCCCTGGCCACTGCCTGAGACTGCAGCTTCCCTCCGTCCGTCTGGCTGCCTCCTCCTCTTTGCTCACTTTGCTCATTGCTTTAACTCCAGAGCCTGGAATAGAACCTGGCAACCACGTAGGTGCTCAGAGAACATCTGCTGGAAGAATGAATCACGTTTTATTGCTTTAAATACAGTATGGATGCTGATAGATGCCTATATCCTCAGCTCCTTTATCTCCCCGAGTTGCAGATTTATACATCCAAATGCTTATGTGACAGACACTCTCTTTGGATGTGTAACAAGCATCGCAAGGTTAATGAGCCTTGGGTTGGATCCGTGTTTCCTGCCTACAACCTGATCCTCCCCTGGTTGTTAAGCTGAACACCAGTGGTTATCCTTGATCCCCGTCTTCCCCCTCTTCACACCAGTCTCCTGGCCAGGTCCACACCCCAACACTGCACACTTTCTCATCCCCACTGTTACAACCACTAGTTTCCACTCTTGCTCCCCAAGAACTCAATCTGCACATGGCAGCCCAAGGATCTTTGAAAAAAATTTAAAAAATTGTACATTAGTTTTAGGTTTACAGAAAAGTTTCTAAGGTAGTGTGGAGAGTTCCCAGGCACCCCTGACCTAGGTTCCCCTATTGTGAACATCTTACAGTACTAAGGTACGCTCATCACACTAGGGGACCAACACTGGTGCACTGCTATTAGTTTCACTCCACACTTTATTCAGATTTCACTAGTTTTCCTAAAGTCCTCTTTCTGTGCTGGAATCCCACATTACGTTCAGTCATCATGTCTCCTTGTAACAACTTCTCGGATTTTCCTCATTACTGATGACCTTGACTGTTTTGAGGAGTAAGGGTCAGGCAGTTTGTTCATTGCCCCTCAATTTGAGTTTGTCCGATGGTTTTCTTATGTTTAGGCTGGAGTTATGGGTTTTGGAGAGGGGAAGTGCTATTCTCTTCACGTCACATGAAGGCTACCTAGCATCAGCGATGTGTTTCACTGTGGACCTTGGCCTTGGTCACTGGGCTAAGGTCATGTTTGCTAGGTTTCTCCTCTGCAGCTACCTTTCCTGCTCTTTTCCCACGCTCTACTCTTCAGAAACAGGTCACCAAGAGCAGATCACATTCAAGGGGCAGGGAGAGAAGAAAATTAAACTCCATGACCTGGAGTGGGGAGTGTCTACTAAATTATTTGGAGTTTTATAGGGGAGATCTGTTTCTGCTCTCTCACTTATTCATCCATTCATTTATTTACTAATTCATCGTGTATTTATATCAATGTGGACTCATGGGTATTTTCAGCATACTTTGGGTCACAATTCAATGCTATTTTATTTACTTACTATGCAAAGCGTTCCAGCTTTGGCCTTGGGGAGTTGCTTCGGGTTGGCTCCCGTGTCACTTGGCCATGCTCCCTCTGTTTAGTAAGTCCTTGTTTTCTGGCACTGGAAGGTGCCGTGGGCTCATCTGGTGTATTCCCTGCCCAACTCCTAGAATCAGCCAGAATTCCAAGGAGCGTTGGAGCCATTTTCTTAGAGAAAGGAAGATCTGGGATCTGGGTGTGTCCATGGGAACTGGGCCAATGCACTGTTGAAAATGCTAAATGAAACACTTACTGTTTTCCCTTAGAATAAAAGGCACACTCCTTGCCATAATCTTCCAGTTCTGGGCGACCTTTTCAGTTTTGTTTTGAACCACTGGCAGCCACAATGGACTCACTCCTGTTCTTAATCCAGAACCTTTGGACTTCCTTTGTGTTCTTCAGTTTTTGCCTGGCTGGCTCCTTTCCAGGCTCCCGGTCTCAGCTCAAAGCCCCTGGACTCTAACTTCATGAGCGCTATAAGGGTAAAGGCCTTGTCTGCCTCATTCATCATTGTCTTCCAGTCCCTGGAAAAGCCTCTGGCACCTGACCAAGCTAAGCAACCATTTATGGAATGAGCAACTAGCTCCAAGCACTGGTGCCGCCATTTGCAGGCTGCTGTCTGATGGGAAGCCTGTCTCTCCCTGGAAAGTTTATTTCTTCTCTTAAGGCCTCGCTCAAAGATGAGTGGAGCCCTGTCTGCTTCTCCGTGATCCAGAAAACTGTGGCTTCTGCTTTTGCTCCTGTTGATCCTTCTGCATGTCTCTGTGACGTCATCCAGCCCAGTAGATGCTAACCATAGTGAGCCTGCAAACGTACCTTACTTCCTAGGTGCAAACCTTGACCTGCCCATCTAGCGCCCCTGTTCAAGGAACTCAGTAAATGTTTATTAAGTGAATATTGGGGCTCTCCATTTGGATTATTTCAGCCATCTTCAGTCTAACCCTTGCTAGGAAAGGGTGAGCTGGCCACTAAGGGAGCTGTCTCCGGCACTCAGAAAGGGTGTGGAAGACCGTGACAAAGGTTGCCTCCCATTTGCTTTCTCCTTTTGGTAGAAAGAACCAGAGGGTGGAAACTTCACTTCTAGCTAAACTGTCTGATATTTCACTGGCTATAAAGGAGGTCCCTTCATCCCTAGTCTTATCTTAAAATATCCTTGATGTCTGTATCTTTTAAAAAAATTTCCACCTCTGAAGATCAATAATATTGCAGAAGTGAGAGATCTAAGTTTTTCAAGTGGTGGGTGAGCTGGGGTGGGAGGTGGGGGTGGAGGCTGGAAGGAGGGTTTTTATTAAACTCATCCGTGGATGATGCTTCCAGATGCATGGAAGCTCATTCTGTCACCTGCTCGCAGTGCCCTCTTTTTCTTTCTCTCCCCAATCCCTCCCCCTCCATCCCTCCCCCTTTTGCCATAAACAAAGCCACAGCCTCAACAACATCTTGTAAAGCACATTATAAAACGCCTCTAATAAATCCCTAACAGCCTTGGCCATAACCAGCTGAAAGAAAGGTGATCATGACACGGAAGTGTCAGGTTAGAACAACAAATTGGGCCATGCGAGCAGGGATTTATTCGTCTTTGTAAGTGTGCTATAAAGGTCCATATAATTTCACAAATACATACGAATATTACTTAGTAAATGCCTCCTGAATTTAGAGCTCCAGGACCCCTGGAAGTAGCACATTAGCACCAACGGTGTAATTTCAGATGTGGGGCAAATCAGCCCGGGACACCAACCAGGTGGCACTGGGCCCTACCTGTGTCCCTTCTCAAATGTGTGCAGTGCCCCAGGCTAGGGCAGCAGGAGGGGATCCAGGGCTGGTGGGCTCTGGGGTTCTCATAACAGTCCCTGGGGCTTAGGATGATCAGGAAAGATCAAAGAGGAAGGCAGGCTCTGAGCTCTTCATCATCTCTAAAGATGGGGATTGTCAGGCTTAGGAGAGCTGGCAACCCAAGAATTGGTCCTTCCAGTTTGTCTGGGGCTAGGGGCTTCCTGGGATGCTGCTGGGCTTATGGTTTTAGAAGCAGAATGGTTGGTCACCTTCCTTGTTGGAGAGCAGTGGTACTGATCGGTGACCCTAGAAACTAGGCATGGGGAAGAAGAAGGGGAAAGGAGCTGAGGAGCGGGGTTGGGGGCTTCAGAGAAAGTATAATTGGATTAATATCAGTGTTTTTTCAACCCTGGCTGTACTTGAAGCACTTTTAAAAACTATTAGTTTGTGGCCCCATTTCAGACCAGTAAACTGGAATCTCTGAGGGTGGGGTCCAGGATTGGTACTACTTAGGGGCTCTGCAGGTGATTCTGATGTGCACTGGGGCATGGTTCAGAGCCCTGGAGGCCCCCGCCCCTCCCCACCCCAATGCTGCTCCTTGAATGCACCTTCACAGTGCGTCATAGAGCTGTCCGATCCATTTATTCCCTTTTGTCGTGTTGCTGTTGTCCCTCCTACTCCCCTTTTTAAATACCAGATCACATAGGCTCAGACAAACCATATTGGCTAAATCAGTCATGAAACCACCAGGAACACTGGCTGACCCTCTCCCCATCTGGTGCTTTTCTGTTACAGACACAGCCTAAATAAGAAATGATGACCTGAATTTTCAAACCAAAGATGTTACAAATAGGAAGGTCCATCCTCAGAAGCATTCTTTTTTTTTTTTTTTATAATTAAGATACAGATGCAATGGGCCTTGGCAGAATGTGTGTGTCATTGCCCCTTCCCCATGCCTGATGGTGGGACAGAGTGACCTGGAGCTTATGTATCATTTTGCTCTGTTGGCCAGCGGGGATTGGCTGGCAGGACCCACAGACCCTACATTTAAACCCTGTACGTCTTCCTGTATACTTGCAATCTTGTTTTTCTGCATGGGACAGAAATCTGGATGGTGAGTGCTATAGTGGGTGGTGGGGGAAGCTCCCTATCGTGACCTGTCAGAGGGGGTGGATGGGGGTGGGGGCCTCCCATGATGCTTAGGGAAAGAGAGTAGATCAAGGCTCCCAGAAGAGGAAGTTTGTTTTCCATAGAAACCTGACTTGAGTGTGCAAGGTCCTCCTGCTTCTGACATGAAACTGACTCTTGTCCATTCTTCTAGGCTACAGTTCTCTGAACCCCACCACCTGTTGTCTGCAGCCCAAATTCTGCCCTCGACGCCTGTAACAATGATGCCTCAATCACCCAGTGCTCTGCCCTCCCGTAAAGTGATAGGTATCCAGGGTGTCATTTGATGCTGGCTTGCATTATTCTCTCATTATTTTACGAATGTGGAAAAGACGTAGAGATTTAGATTCAGAGCTTGGGTCCCAGTCCCATTTCACTTGATGGCTCTCTGACCTAGAACAAATCACTTACTTCCTTTGATCATTAGTTTTCTTCTCTGTGTAATGGGAATAATGGGATTGTAGACCTGTGAAGTGCACAATGTTACATACGGTAGCTGGGCACATATTTGGTGTTCATTGCATTTGGTGCCTCTTTCCCTAGCTCCCTTCTTTTCCTCCATATGGCTGTTGAGATAATCAAATGAGCTAATTTATGTAAGGATTGTGTGGAAAGTGCTATACTCATACTCATGCTTGTTCTAGTTATTACTCTTATACCTATTAGACCTCTATCCTCCGTGGCTATATCTGGAGACCAGACTACTCTTCCATACTAGTCCATGAAGCACCTATACTGCTTTGCTGTCTCAGACTTCACCATGGAAGCATCAGGCATTTACTGTTCTCTTTTCTCTCTAATGTCTATAGCCTTCCTTGCCTTTTTCTGGGGTCCAGTTCAAGTTCAGCCTTTCAAGGTTCACATCTTTTCTTTCCAGGAAGGAAGCCTGGGATTTCAGGATATCAGAACTGGTGAGGAAAGGGTCCAGTGATTTATCCCTGCAGTGATTTATCACGGCTACCCCATCTCTGAGGACTTCACACTGATCTCCAACTGTTTGACTTTGCTCAGGCCATCTGCCCTTGACTCTGTCATCCAGGCTGAAGGGTCCTCCTTTCTTATCTCTCCAAAGCGCACTCATCCCTTAGGATCCAAACCTGGCCCTGCTTCTCCCAGTAGAGAAGAAGTAACTCTAACCTCTTTCATACTTACCACCTGTGATGTTCTCATATCAGTCCATGGTCTGGATATCCTCTCTTGGTCCCCCCATGCTCACCCCTACCCTGCTGTGTGCTCTGGGAGGCCCACCCCTATAGACTCCTTTGTCTTTGGCCTCAGGTTGGCTTTAGCCAATGGAATGACCCAAATGGAGGACCAAATGACCAAATGGAGGGTGAAAGGAGAGTGAATGGAGCATACTCATTCCCTGAGTGGTTACCTCAGCTGCTACAGCTCTTGTTAAGTGAACCTCTCCATGCCACCATCCTCTCTGGTTCTTCAGTTTCTCCTTCCTCTGGACTCTTCAGGCCCAGGAGAGTTGTACATGTCATCCTTTATGGATTTCTCTAAACCTTTCCCACATATTTCAAAATAGCATTCTCATGAAACTCTCCTCAATTATCCAGCTTGAGTGTACCATCTGTTTCCTGCTGAGACCCCCATCTATATGGCTTCTGACAATGAGGTATCCGATTGAACACTTCAGCATATATTGTTTTGTGCCATCCTCCAGTTGTCTATCCCATGCACATCAAGGTTAGGGTCTTAAGGGAACACAGGACCACTATCTAGCTCTCTTTGGTGCCCCTGAGCTTGGCATAGAACTTGCCACATGCTTGGCATGAAACAAACACCCATAGAATTGTCCAAGGGGAGGACTGCCACATATGTGAGCCCCTGACTCTCTTTTAGCTGTCCACTGACTTGGAGAGAAGTTCCAAGCAGGGTGGGTGGTGAGGAAGCCTGGACTTGGAAACCAAGCTCATACTTTGGACTGAGAGAGGCACTGGGGCAGGACCCCTGTGGCTTGGAACATGGGTTCAGATAAGCCAAGCCTCCTATCTGGAGAGCAGAAGGTCAGCACTGGGTGACAAAAGATGGCATGGACTGCCCAGGTGGTAGAGTTTTGTCTCCTTGAGAGCAGGTGGGCAGAGCCTGGTGATGGGAATCTGCTGTCAGGCAAAGTATAGAGGCATGATCACAAAATTCCAAGTTATCTGAACTAAGAGGGTCCTTAGGGTTATCTAGTCCTGCACTGTCCAATATGGCAGCCACTTGGCACTACATTGTGGCTACTGAGCATTTGAGGTGGGACTGGTCTGAACTGGCATGTGATGCCAGTGTAAAATACATACCAGATTTCAAACTCAGTATGAGAACATTTAAAATTATCTCATTAATTTTTGTATTGATGATGTGTTGAGATGATAACATGTTGTATATTTCAGTGGTCCCCAACCTTTTTGGCACCAGGGACTGGTTCCGTGGAAGACTGTTTTTCCACGGATGGGGTGAGGGGTGGTTTCAGGATGATTCAAGTGCATTACATTTATTGTGTACTTTATTTCTATTCTTATTACATTATATAATGAAATAATTATACAACTCACCATAATGTAGAATCAGTGGGAGCCCTGAGGTTGTTTTCCTGCAACTAGACAATTCCATCTATGGGTGCTGGGAGACAGTGACATCAGGCGTTAGATTCTCATAAGGAGCAGGCAAACTGGATCCCTCACATGTGCATTTCACAATAGAGTTCACGCTCCTATGAGCATCTGATGCTGCTGCTGATGTAGCAGGGGGTGGAGCTCAGGTGATAATGCAAGTGATGGGGAGTGGCTGTAAATATAGATGAAGCTTCACTCACTCACCTGCTGCCCACCTCCTGCTGTGTGGCCTGGTTCCTAATAGGCCCTGGGCAGGCACCAGTCTGTGGCCTGAGGGTTGGGGACTCCTGGTATATATGATGTTCATGATATACATTATTAAGATTAATTCCACACCTTTCCCCCACCTTTTTAACGTGGCTACTAGAAAGTTTAAAATTATATCCATGGCTCACATGACATTTCCACTGGGCAGCACTGGTCTAGTCCAATGCTCTCATTTTACAGGTGTGGAACCTAAGGCTCAGAGGACGGAAGCATTTCCCAAGGCCTCATACCCAGTGGGGATTAAGTGGAGAAAGCTGGGAGGTCTACAGGTTGTTTCACGGCATCAGTTATTTTTGTATAAACTATGGTGGATGGAGAGAGAGGGGGCATGATCCCAGTGGTCTGTCTCAAAAGTTGACACCAGTTGTCCAGTCTTGGCATGGATTTGGGATCTTGGCATAAAAATTTGGAATGCAGGCCTGGGACCTTTCTCCATGGCAACTGGCCATGCTACTGTCCATGAAGCTCTTCCCTCCGTGGTGGGTTCTTGGTCTTTTTGGTGGGGGTGGTTCTTCTCCATAGGTGGCCTTGGTGCAGACAGCCTGGACAGGTCATGGCAGAAGAGGAGAAAAGCAGTTTAGAGAGAGCAGCCTTCTCACCACTCAATATCACATCAGTGTTGAACAAGTCTTGAGACGCTTCTGGAGAGCCTCCTAAACCTGCAGGACTCAGCAACATTCAAATGGATTCTGAAAATATTTCCTGAGCAGATCCTCTGTACCTGGGCCAAGAAAAGGAGAAGATGCAGCTCTTGGGCTCTGTGACTTTATCATCTGGGACAAGAGAATCCATTATACATGAAACAACTCAAGAACAATGACAGACAACAAGGCAAGTCCCAAGAGGGCATCCCAGCCTGCAGTTGAGATATGGTGGGAAGCAGGGTCATGACGATGGCCTGGTTTGGTGGAAATATATCCAGCATAGAATCCTTGCATAGTCTTAAGTCCTGCTATGAACAAATTCAGTGATTTGGGCAGATCGCATTCTCTCTGACCTCAGTGTTCTCATTTACTCACTGGAATGATGCCTTCCCTGTGGTTCCTGTTCCCCAGTGAGGCTGGGCATGGTGAAAGTGCCACACCCAGCCCAGGAAGAGGTGCCACTTTGGGCTGAGGTTTCAGGACCTCTGTAGGTAGAGGGAAGGTAGGAGCTTCTGAATGTAACCCATGAGGGAAGCCAGTCAAATGATTTATCTTCCAAAAGAAGATGCTGCTGCAAGTGAAAGAGAATGCTATTAATATTAAAACTGGGACAAGGGATGGAGAGAATGATTGTTCTATGTATATGGGACATATGGCCACCCTGCTGGGCAGAGGCCAAAAGACATAGCAAAGACATTGTCCAGTCTAGGCTTTGAGGCTACTACAGGGAAAGGCCTTGTGACACAGGTTGGAGGCAGGGGTAGATGGTGAGGGCTAGGGTAGGGGTGAATGCAGGGAGGAATTTTGTGATAGCTCTGAGTCAGACAGAAGCAAGGCCATAGTTGTGGTGCTAGACACTTGCCTCCCAGAGCTATTGCAAATCTAAACTGAGAACGCAGTAGGAGGCATGAAGTTTGGGGATCCAGTGAGGCACTTTTATTCTCATTCCTGGCAGAGTGAGCATATTTTGTGGGTGTCCCCTGGCTGCTGATAGAAGAAAGCCTGCTGCTTGGATCCCCTCAGAGGGAGCCCAAGAATGCTCTTCGAGTGAGGCCACAGCCACTGCTGCAGGATGTAGGGTTTAAATGGTTGGGACCTTGAGTGCCTCCCCAGGGCCTCCAGCCCTGTCCCCATCCCAAACAATGGGATCTGTTGAGCCAGATGGCTCCCAGGCCACAGGAAGCCCTGGGTCCAAGCCCCAAACATAGAGCCTTGGAGGAGATGCCCCAGTGACCTCTAACTGGGGAGCACAAAGGGGCCGATTTTTCTGGCTGTGGGACTGGAGTGGGAAAAAGCAGCGCTGTGGCTTTGACTCTAGAGAAACATGACTGGCCTAGTGTTCCAGCCTTTGCCCTGCAGCTCTCTGTTCCATCTGCTGACTTCATGGGATTGTCCTTCGAGTCCAGCTGGACCACGGTGCAAGGCAGTGGAGACAGGGCCTTTTCTTCCCTTCCCTGCGGCCCCTGGGGGTTCAGGCCTGGTGCTGGGCATGGAATCCTTTTGGCTGCCCCCTGCACAAACCCAGTGCCCCCACCACCTTCCTGTGCCTGTCTTGCCCACGGCTTCTCACTGGGGCCTGCAGGGATTTGTGGAAACAACACACGTGAGCCTCCAGCCAGGTGAAGTGATAAAACCCTCTCCTCTTCACAGGCCCCAGGGATTGGGTCTGTTTGATTATTGACTCTGTGGCCTCCCCCGGCCCTGTGTCTTGGGATTCAACTGCACACATTTGGTTCACAGCAAGGGCGTCCCTGATGCCCGAGATCGTCACAGGCACAGAGGGGCCAGTCCTCGCCCTCACTGTTTGACGGTGTTTCCTCCTAGGAAGATTCCCAAGCATAACGCTTTGGCCTTTCGTGGTTGCCTTTATATG
This sequence comes from Macaca mulatta, assembly GCF_049350105.2. Lineage (NCBI taxonomy): Eukaryota > Metazoa > Chordata > Mammalia > Primates > Cercopithecidae > Macaca > Macaca mulatta. Next base: position 23,265,073 of record NC_133413.1, on the reverse strand, counting down.
GACGCAGTGGGATTTTTCGTTTAGAGCTCTCTGTTAGGAATCTCCCTAAGTCTGGTGCAGTTCCCCAGCTAGAAGAGGTCTTTGACAGATCCTCTGGACTCTCTTCCTGCACTGTGCTGAAACGTAGGCAGGGCTAGGCCTGTCTTCCTTACAGTTTCCTCTTTACTCATGAGTTGGTCCCATGGAGAAATTGACATCTTTCTTCCATTCATTGATATGTAGAGATAGAGCCCAACCAGGCTTCCTTCCCTCAGGGAAGCAGACCCATGTTTTAAGGGTCCCTGGGATTTGTTTTAATCAGAGATGGTATGAGACCCAGACACAGAAACGACTGTCACGAAGGAAGAAGGAGGGAGGCCCAGCATGCAGGGCCACAGCAGGGAAACACCAGAGGTGGTCGCGAGGCAGAAGATGGGAGGGAAAATCGTGGCCAAGAGCCTTTATAGTGGTTTCCCTGGGACAGCTCAGGCCCAGAGCTGGCTAGTTTGAATAGTTACAGCAGCTCTGTGGCTCGGGGACTGTCCCTAGCTGTCTGGTCCCTGGCCCTGGGATGAGTCAGGCAGGTGGAGAGAGGTCCGGAGTGAAGTGTAAGAACATGATAGGGTAAGTGGTAAAGGAGTGGACTCTGGATTGGTTGGTTCGCTCTCTCCAGGAATTTGCTAGCCCTGAGAGAGGCAGCCCTTCAGTATCAGCAAGGCCCGGAGATGTCAAAGCATTGAATGCAGAAACTAGAAAATGTGGTTAGTGCACCCTTTCTCTTCAGAATTGCTATACAGGGCCAGGCACGGTGGCTCACACCTGTAATCCCTGCACTTTGGGAGGCTAAGGTGGGCGGATCACCTGAGGTCAGGAGTTTGAGACCATCTTGGCCAACGTGGTGAAACCTCATCTCCGTTAAAAAACAAACAAACAAACAAACAAACAAACAAACAAACTAGCCAGGCTTGGTGGCAGGTGACTGTAATCTCAGCTACTCAGGAGGCTGAGGTGGAAGAATTGTTTGAACCCAGGAGGCAGATGTTGTAGTGAGCCGAGATTACGCCACTTCATTCCAACCTGGGAAACAGCATGAGATTCTGTCTCAAAAAAAAAAAAAAAAAACAAAGAAAGTCCTATAGAGTTCCTGGCAATTCTGCTACAGTTACTTTCAACAAAACTTTATGCTTTTTGGAATCTGGTTCGAGCCTCAGGGTCTCTTCTGGGAAGTCTTCCTTCATCCCGCCCCTGGGAACCCCCCACTGGAATTGCTCTCTTCTCCTGCAGAATCCTTCCATCCCTCTGGGGGACCCCTGCTATCCTGCGCCGTAGCTTGGGGTTAGTTGTGTTTATGTTTGCTTTTCCATGAGCCGTGAGAGCCTTGAAGGTTCACCTGATCCAGTATCCCTTGCAGTGTCTGCCACAGAGAGGCCTGACTCCAAAGGCCTTGGCAGATCATTGAGTGAACATGGACCGTAGGCCATTTGAATATCCTCATACTTAAGGGGGCCGTAGTATCTGCTGCCTTGGTGTCATTCTTCAGAAAGTGGCAGGAGACATGCAGTGTGGGCACCCGGCAAGCCATTTGTGTTCTTGTTACTGGTACCACAGGTCAGCATTTCTGTGGATGTCCCCTGGCTGCTGGTGTGCTGTGCCTGGAGGAATTCTTATTGTACATGACCTTATGGAAGTCCTTCAAGCCTGGAATTTTATACAAAATATAGAGCTTTTATGCAAAATATAACACCTGCGTTTTCTAGAGGAGAGAAGATCCAGGGCATTAATCAGACTTTGGAATTGCTCCAAAGTGGGAACAGGTTAAGAGGTTTGGAACAGATGGTCTCTGTCAAGACTGTGGTCCAAGATGCTGGTGGCCACTTCCCATCTCCAGGTCATGCCCTGCGAATGCCCTCTTTCCTCAGAGGAGCTCTGTCTCTGTCCCTTCCCTTCTCCCATAGGTGGGGCCTCTCAGCCCCCTAGCAAGTCAGTGTCTCAATGTCTTTCAGAAGGGAGTGATTTAAGTCATTCCAGATTATCACCCTACAAGCTAATCGGACTCTGACCTTGTTCTCCAGTGACTGGGCTCCCATATTGTTCCTTGTGCCAAAGGCCCCATCCAGAGGGCTTCTTCAGTGCCCTGAGGGTTGTGGAATAGTGGCCTTCCTAGTCCCTCATCCTTGCTCCTTACAACCCCACCCAGGCTGCCCTGGTCTGGAGCAACTGGGAGCAGCTGAGAGACTTTGCAGGTGCTAGTCGTTACAGCAATGACAACATCAGCAGCTACCACTACTATGGCTATTACTCTGCTCAGCAGTGATAACATACTATTAACAATGACAATGGTAGCAGCTGACCTTGACTGGGAGCTCACTCTGGGCTAGGTGCTTTCATGCACTCACTTTCTTATTTAATTCTCGCCACAGCCCTGTGACTTAGGTATTTTATCTTCCCATCTTCATTTTACAGAAGGAACCTGAGGCACAGAGAAGCTAAGCTCCTTACCCAAGGTCACACAGCTAGTAGGTGTGGAGCCAGAATTTAGACCCAGGCTTGCACTCCTCCTAAGCTCACACTTGTAGCCCCCATACTGCATTACTGAGTGTTCGACTGCCCCCTTGTTCTGTGGGCATTGATGTCCCAGGAGCCAGCATTCCTCTGCCCTCCCCCGTGACTCCCACTGCACCTGCCCTTCCCTCCTCAACACATCTGTCACACAGGACTGCTGAGGCCTGTTAATAGACAGTGAGCTTCTTGTGGGCAGGGACTGGGCCATTCTTGCTCCTCATTTAGTCTCAGAGCATGACACAGAGCCAATGTGCAAAATTAATGGAATGAGTGGACCGCCCACCGCCTGGTTCTTGTCCAGTTCTGTCGTGAGATACAACCTTGGCCTTGGCTCAGATCACCAGTGTGCAAGTGACAGGCTGCCCCACTGTACCTGTTTCATGCACCCCTGTCTTCACCCTTTGTGAGCCTGGAAGGGATGGGAAGCAACAATGACAGAGTTAGGGCTTGCCATGGCAGCCCCCCTCCCTGCTTTTGGCACTATACTTCAACGAGAAGTGACATCTCCTCTTGCGTCTTGACCTCTCCTTTCCCCCTTCCCTGGGGACTTGACCCAGAAACTGATAGGGAAGGACAGGCCTAGTTTGACTGGAATGAGCACGCTGGCAAAAGGGCAAGAACAGCCCTCCCCACCAGGACCCAGGCAGCCTGGCCAAGACAGCTGAGGCTAGCAGCCTTGGGGTGACTGAGGGGGGTCTGCAGGGACCACTTAATTCAGGCCTGGATGCCAAGGGCTTGGTGTTTCTCCCATTTCCCTACTCAAATGAACCTTTGTCCTGGCAGTCTGTCCTTCCCCTGAGCACACGGCCTAGGGGCTCTGGGGTCCCTGCCTGACTGCATCCTGGCTTCTAGGCACAGGATGGAGGCTGCGGAGTGCCTGTCCCAAGTGTCAACTTTTGGAGCCATGCAAGCAACCACTGACAGCCTTGTCCCAGCGGATTCCCAGGGCCAAGCAAGATGAGCCACCTGAAGCCAAATTCAAACAGGGTACGTGAGAAGAGGAGCCAGGAAGCACAGCCAGGCAGAGAAGTGGCTGGGGGAGCCGGTGCCAGAGGACATTAGACATATATGCAGAGAGGAAGCCTAGAGGGATTCCTGAGCAGAAGCAGAAACGACTATGATGGTTTTAAAACCATGCTGCAAATCTGGATGTACCAGAAGCTGTTTTTAGGCATCAAATCAGAGCAGACACCCATGGCAGAACCAGAATGGGTATTCCCAGGAGCCTTTCTTAGGGTCTGACTTCTATCTTCCAGAAATCCCCTCTGCTTCTGTTGGTTCACACATCAATCCATCAACCCACCAAGCATTTTTTGATGGCTTTCTATGCATGCAGCATCATTCCAGACATACACTTACACTCTTGCTGGAGAGATGAGATGGATGGTTGGATGCGTACACCCGCAAACATCCAACCAGTGATCTGTTGCAAGGCATAGACCTGCGTGGGAGAGGGGGTTGGCACCCATAAGGCAATGATTGGCAGCAGATGAATGCAGGAGTCCTGGAAGGGAGCAGCAGCATGGGCTGCAGTGATCAGGGAGGGTCATGCACTGGGGGGCTTGAAGGATGTGGTTCTGTGAACGGGAGAGGAGAGATCCCTCCGGATTGGATGGATTCTTGCTACATGCCCTGGTGCCACGAAGACCACAGTTCCAACTCCACTCAGGATCTAAGCATGACCCTGCAGTTGCTCCAGCCCCTGACACGGTGCTGCTGTGCCCTGTGGCTCACTCTGACGGAGGCTTCAGATTTAGGAGAGAGAACAGCACACAAGGAGATAGTGTGCACAGTGTTTCTCTCCTCCCCTCTCCCCTCCTTTCTCCCTTCCCTTCTCTCTTTTCTCACGTGCCAGGTACCTTTTATAACAGGAAACGAAAGACACATCACCCTGCCCTCATGGAGCTCACATGGATCTTTGTCACCACTTCCAGCCTTCAGTTTCTCATCTGTAAAATGAGACTACTTCTAGCTCCGAAGCTTTTGAATTCAGTGGAACTTAGAGTGGCAAGCTGGCCTGGTTGCAGTTGTGGAAGGAAGCTGAGAACCTGTCCTGTTCTGAGGGGATAGATACACACACACACACACACACACACACATACACCCCATTGCATCACTAACAGGGAAACAGAAGACATCAGAGTAGCCTCAGCTCCCTGTGGTGTGACTCGTGTGTCCCCAGGCACTGGCTGGGTTCTTTGCACCAGGGTCTCCTGGGATGCGCACGCCACCCACATCTCTGCAGCCTGGGGCTCTGTTCCCTGCCTTATTTTTCCCATGAGCATGACGAGAAGGCCTGCGATGCCTGTGCCTGTGTTTAGGTGAGCTACTCCAGTGGTGATTTCCCTTTGCAGGAGACTAAACACGGAAACAATTATTGTTTAATTTCAAGCGAAAGGATCACTGAAGGAGACATGGTGTGACCTTTTCTGTGCATGTATCTATAGATAGAAATATATAGACATTGGAATTTATTTCCCCCGGGAGACAAGTGCCACAGCGCAGCCAGCTGGGTTTGTGTGTGGAGCTGTGTTTGTGTACAGTGTTATGTGTAATTTATTTCCCCAGGGAAGAGCAGCTAAGATGGCGCATCTGATTCCTAGCAGAGGTTGCTTTTCCTTTTATTTCTTAAAAATAAACCAATCCACTGCCCCCTCCCCACATCTGAAAGAATTGTCTCCTCCAGCCAGCTGCCTGATTTGACTGGATTCTTTGAGCTTCCCAATGTCTCTGCAGAGACGTGGGCTTTGGGCTCTGCAACTCCCTGGGATCCAGTTGCTACCCACTGTGCCTCTGTTGCAGCCCTGTTTCTGGATGGGAGAGAGGGCACTGCAGAATGGCTGGGGCTGAGGACACACATGGTGGGCTGGCCCTGCCTCTGTCACTTGTCCTCTGGGAGGCTCCAAGGGAGAGTTCTGAGTCTTTGCTTACTCTTTGCCTAAAACTGGCTTTTTCCTGCTGTCACCAAAGGGATGTCCTCAAGCCTTTGCCACTCCCACTTGCTAGACCCCGACCCTCTCAGCCCCCACCTTCCTCAGTAAGAGCAACCCTGTGAGGCAGATCTCTAGACCCTGGAGTAAATGAATGAGAGCTCTGGCTTCGCGTTCCCTGCCCTCTTTTGTGACTCATGACTGGGGGCTTAGAAATATTTAGAAGGCATTATTTAATTAGTTAGCAAATGCAATGCTTACTTTAATTTTGTAAATTCAGTGGGCACAAGTGCCCACCCACCTGTTCTGGTTGCCATAACAACTTTAAATTTCATTTGTGGTCTCAGCTGATGCTTCTCCTTTGACTGCGTGTATGTGCAGGTTTTGTTTGCTTGTGGGTGACTGTGTGTAGTTTCTCTCCTGGCTTTCTCTCCCCTCAAGCCCTTACCCTGGCGCCTCCTCTTTGGTTTCTTCCTTCTTGGTGCCTCACTGCTTCTTTCCTCATTTCCTCAAGGGTTTCCCTCTATCCCTTCCCTCTGTGTTTGGATTTATGGTGAGATCTTCTTCCATTATTGGGATTCCTGAGCCATGAGTCCTCCAAGGCTCCCTAAAGGTACTTTAGGCATAAGGGAGTTGTAGCTGTCTATGTGGTATGATTTTAGGGAGACCGAGAAGAGCCCCAGATATCAAACTAACCCGTTAGGGTGCTTGAAATTTCCCTATAATTTGTAACCTAAAAAATATTATTTTCTTAGTTGACAAAAAGTTATGTTTATTTATGTGTACAGCATGGTATTTTGATATATATGTACATTGTGAAATGATTACATTATGCTGAAGGGTGAGGAAACCCAGTGTGAATCCTCCCACACCTCCCTATCATCAGCATCCCACTCATATCAACACCTCTGGGTGCCTTGATTCCCCAGCACTTCAGGCGAGCTCCGGGGGGAGAGCTGCAGGTGCAGGGATGCTGTTGGTGTGTACTGGAATGGTAAGTGCATGGGGGATATGGACAGGGGACTGACAGCATCTACCCCGGTCCTCCCCTTGTACTACTCAGATCCCCTCATGGCCCAGTTAACCTGACTGCATCCTGACTGTTTCTTTCAAATGTGACTGATCCTAATAAAATAAAAAAGACAACTGAGGGGCTAGTGAGACCAAGTTTTTGCTGCTGTGGTTGATTCTGGGGTTGTAATTGGTAATCATCATGTTGCTCTTTTACCACCAACTGGTTCTATGTTCTCCTCGCACTCAGCCAGCATTTCTGCTACATTTTGCTTCCCTGGTGGGATGGACCAAGCCATTATCCCTGAGAGGCTGAGCCCCTGGCTACTGTGACTTTGTCATGCCATTGGTTGAGAGACTTGCCCGTTCATGCCTATCCCTGGGCACAGAAGCACCAAGCAGCACCCCCAGTGGATCTCCTGAATTCCAGACCTGTTCCTTTCTGCCCCCATGATGTAGCAAAAATCCTAACTGCTCATGGAATCAGGTCAATTTTCCCTCCTAGTTTAATAATTTCTTTATTTGTCTGCTGGTATGCTGGCATGAGGACCCCAAAATGATCAGGGAATAGCCCTCACTTTAGGATTAGAGGAAGCCTTACTGTGTCTCCTGCTTCAGGCATTTACCCCACCCTGGAATCAGGTTCGTCAGATCCTAAAGGTGCGGGGACAAGAGACATGAATTCCTATGGTGGGTCACTGGGAATGGTGCTGAGAAGGGCTACCTCTTCTGCCAGCCCTTGGTCTTCAGACCCATGTATTTAAGTCACTGGGGATACAACACCATGAAGTAGTCATTAGTTCAAACAGTATGTTGCATCTTGACTAGTGTCCCAACCCCGTGGATGTTATCACCAAGCTGGTGCTTAGCTGAACCTTCATGAGGCCAACCCAAAACTCTCTGAGATTGGTGGCTTCTGAGAGATGGATGTATGACAGGACTACCAGGCCCTGTGGTTGTGTGCTGATGGCCACGCCTCTATCACTGCAAGGTGCATCTTTTGGCCCACAGTGATATACTGCAAGATCCCATATATTAAACCAGTACTCTATGAGCCCTTGGACACTAGTTCTATTCAAGACACTGTGGGTCCAAAAGGCAAAGGCTTTCCTAGAATATGCGTCAATGCAGTAAGAACAAAACACGTCTTCCAGGGTGAGGAATTCTGACATCATCAACTTGCCATGAAGTGGCTGCGTGGTTTCCTTGAGGGATGGTGTCAAACTGAGGGCTTAGCATTGGTAATGAGGGACCATATGAATCTCTGGAAATAGCTGGACCATCCTCAGTAAGAAGTAGCCCATGCTGTCTGGCTCAGGGCCTCCTTACCTGTTATCAAAGCTTCATTCACTGGGATGGTTAAGGGCAGCAGTGGGCTGACGTCCTCAGGATCCTGTCTGCTTGGTTGTTCAGTGCCTGCTCTGTGGGGATGCTCTCCAGTGGGCGCTGAGAATGATCCACACCATTTTTCCTCATTTTGCAATCTTGCTCTTTCCAGGCTCTTGACCATAACCAGTTATGCCATTCTCTACTGCTTGCGGGTATGTGACTGTCATAACCTTAGGGCCCTTCTCCCACCTCATCAGGTTGGGGATCAGTTCAAGTGTTCAAGGCCCTCTCCAATGGGAAGATTTCCCTTCACTGCTGACTTTCAGGGCTACCCTTGCGTCAGGCTACTGGGACACAGTGGTACATTTTTAGGTTCAACCAGAATATGGAGTTGACTTATCTGTGAAGTAGGCCCAAGGTTTTCCTTCTCCATCAACTGGTAACAGAGAACTCCCTACAACCATGAGCTGAAGGAAACACATTGGTGCAACATAAGTAGGTGACATGAGATCTGGGTCACCTGTTCGTGTCCTTTAAACCTGCTAGGGATTGATCTTGAATGTGCTGTTTTCATTAACTGGTGGAACTCTGCAGTGTCCACACAACTTATGACTTGGCAGGTCTAAACATACCCAGACCATGATGGATAGCTCTGGTCTCATTGTTCCTTGATATCCCATGGTCAAGCGATTAGTTCCTACTAGAGCCCAATAGCGTGCCTAAACCTGCCTTTTGAATGGTGAGGTTTTTTTTTTTTTTTTTTTTTTTTTTTTTTTTTTTTACTGTAGATAGTTCAGTCTTGCCCTAGAATCCTAGGGGTTTGTTCTGTAACTCCCCTGCTTAATCTCACCAAGACTCCACGAAACATTGTCATCTACCCCAGATATTGCTAGCATCCTGGAATCTGCCAGGTCTTAAGGTACCAAATATGAAGCCTCTGTCTTAAAGATGGGATGTTCAAGATTTAATGATTTCTTCTTTATCTTGGAAGAAATATCTCAATATGCCCCATACCACTGGATCTTTAAAAACTTTTCTGATGTGGCAGGCCTCTGAGTCTTTGTGGGGCTTATCTCCAACCCCTGATGCACATATCTTACCAGGACTTCTGAGTACTTGCCACTTCCTGCTCATTTGAATTATTATGATGCTATCAGTATAATAGACCGGTCTGATGTTCTGTGGAATGTTCAGAAAAAGATGGTTCCTTTGAACTGTATGGTGACAGAGAGCAGAAGAGTTAAATAGATCTGGGCAAAACCATTCATATGGACAGCTATGTATGCCAAGTGAATGCAAACTTGTTCTGAACTTCCTCGAGAGGGACTGAAAAAAATGTATTCATCAGATTGTAAACCACATACTAAGTGCTGTAGGCTGTGCAGATCTGTGCTACTGAAGATGTCTGGCATAAAGACTTGCAATTGAGGTAACTGCTGGGTTAAGTTTGTAGTAGTCCATTGTTATCTGCCAGGAGTCATCTAATTTTGCTGATGGCTTATATGGGGATCTGATGGGGACCATGACCCTGCATCCTTTAAGTCTTTGAAGGTGATACCATACTAGTCTTTTTCATTCCATCTAAGGTGTAATATTGTTTGACTCTCTTGGCCCAGTGAGCATATGTTTGTGTGTATGTGTGCATTTTAGTGTGTGAGTATAGGTGTGGGTGTGAGTATGGGAATGCCTTAGTCTGTTTTGTGCAGCTGTAACAAAATAGCACAGACGGGATAATTTCTAAAGAACAAAAATTTATCCTCTCACGGTTCTGGAGTCTGGGAAGTCCAAGATCAAGGTACTGGCAGCTGATGAGGATTTTCTTGCTGCATCCTTACATGGCAGAAGGTGGAAGGGCAAAAAGGGACAAATGCTGTGTCCCCACATGGTAAAAGATCAGAAGAGAAAAATCTACTCCTGCAAGCCCTTTTAAGATGCATTAATCCATTCATAAGGGTGGAGCTCTCATGACCTAAATACATCCCAAAAGATCACACCTCCAGGCCGGGCATGGTAACTCATGCCTCTAATCACAGCACTTTGCGAGGCTGAGGTCGGGAGTTCGAGGCCAGCTTGACCAACATGGAAGACCCTAAAAATACTGTCTCTACTAAAAATACAAAATTAGCCAGGCGTGGTGGCACACACTTGTAATCCCAGCGACTCGGGAGGCTGAGGCAGGAGAATCACTTGAACCCGGGAGTCAGAGGTTGAGGTGAGCTGAGATCACGCCATTGCACTCCAGCCTGGGCAACAAGAACAAAACTCTGTCTCAAAAAAAAAAAAAAATCACACTTCCAATTTCAACATGCAATTTGGAGGGGACAAAAACATTCAAACTATAGCAGCGGCAAGAATGTGTGCATGTGTGTGGGTGTGTGTGTGTGTGGGTGTGAGTGTATTTGAGTGCGTGTAAGAGTATGTGTGTGTGAGTGTGTGGGTGTGTGTTGATGGTAGGAGAGGTGGGGAGGCTTCCACTTGGCCTTTTCTACTCCAACAAATACTACACAGGACAGGAAGCCAGTGTGAGAGGTCTGCCAACTTCTAGGTGCATTCATCCAGATTATGCATAAAAGGACCTGAGAAACGACCACAGAGTGAGGCTGTAAACCCATTGGACCCTCTATGAAGTGATCTTCTACTGGGAGTCCATTGATTAAATAACATTTCTATGCTTTCCACTCAAATAGGATGGTGTTTTTCATCCCTTGGTATCAGTTTCAATCTGTGCAGATCCTGTATCCAGCAGTCTCTGACATTTCTGGGTATTATCCTTTTCCCAGCATACAGTTACTCTGATAAATGGCCAAAAGTCCATTAGGGTAGGAATGAGAGTATTGGTACTGTACATACTTTCTGTGGCATTTTCAGAATCCTTTATCAAAGGGGCCCTGATCTCTTCTTTCACCGATGGGCTGTGAGTCCAAGAACTCTCTCAGATCTGGAAACTGGATGAGGGATTGTAATGTTCTATTCTAGCTGTGACATCAGCCTTCTGCTCACCCCCTCTTGATCATTTTAGGTTATATAAGCCAAGAAATACCTTTGCTGGCAAAGAACGTCTATCTCACCTCTGGAAACATCGAGGATTATTAGTCACTGCAACAAGCCTCCCCCTACCCGACCTCCTCCTGGTTATGATTCCAGCCTTGCTGCCCGTCACGTAATTGCATTCACTTTGCCTCTGACGTGGTCCCGGCTATTCTAGAATTCCGGCCCCATTGACATTTGGGAGCCATGGCAGCATCTCCCACTGTTTTCCCTGGCCTCAGACAATAGCCACCACTGAATTACTGATCACAGTGCCTCATATCTTTATTGCTTTATTGAAGGCAATGTCCTCCAGGCCTCCCTGGAGAGCATAGTTAGTTAGCGTGTTCCCTGGTATAACACAGTAAATTCAGTTCAACAAGGTGCCTCTCTGAGCCTTTTGTTCCCTTCCTCAATACCCTGCCAAGGCAGTTCTGGCATTTCCACCTCATGTACCATAGGCTGTTATTGTTTCCAAGCTTCAAGGAGCCAACAGTGTATTAGGACTGGCTCTGAATGTCTTTGCCAGGGCATTCAATCTTGAGTCATAGGAAAGTGTTCTCTTGTCAATGAATTGTCCACAACCTAACCTTGTATTCCACCTGTGCAGTCCAGCACACTCACGATTAATTCCCAGGCATATTCTCCAACTTCCTGCTGGATTTGCAGCAGCTTCTTTTTTCCCGGAATAATCTCTTTCCTTCCACAAGAAGTGACGTATTTTTCTAGTTGAGTCATGCTGAGACTTGTTCTTAGATATTGGTTTAGAAACAACAAGGGGAAGTGCAGGCAGCCCTGGAAGACAGTAATCATGATTTTGTGAGTCATTAGCTTTTAGTGAGGCCTCTTCATGGATCCAGGCCAATAAACAGTCTCTCCTCTGCATGGGGGAGGTGGTATTTCTGCTGGCCCAAGGGATTAGGGGAATCTGGGACTTCAAGGTTCTCAAGTGCATCAATCTAAATGTCTTTATCACAGGTCTCAGGGTTCCATTCATTTCTAATGGGGGCCATCCCATTAGCATTGAAGGCTTTGAATGCAGCTTCCTTTGCATCTCTGCCACCCTGTTAGTCATACATTGAGCCCGATTTCTGTTCAGTCTGCCTCTCAGCTGGAGGAGACAAGGTTCTCTTTAACATGATCCTGGAGACCTTCTGAATTTCAAGTTGATAGCTCAGTTGATTTTTGAACCTATCATATTTTTCCTTCAAAACTTTGGGGGCAGTTAGCAACACTTAACTAACTTCACAATTGTCATATCTAAAATTACTCCCATTGTTTTCAAGTCTAGGCCAGTACTTCTCAGACTGTTTGTTGTAAAGGAATAGTTTCAGCAATGCTTTGTGGACCGATGAATTTCTGAAAAAAAAATAAAAAATAAAAAAATAAAAAAGACATATGGTTAGGCACAATGACTCATGCCTGTAATCCCAGCATCTTTGAAGGCCAAGGCAGGAGGATCACTTGAGGCCAGGGGTCCAAGGTCAACCTGGGCAACATAGTGAGACCTTGTCTCTATAAAAAGCTAAAACATTACCCAGGCTAGATGATGTGTTCCTGTAGTCCTAGCTGTTCAGAAAGGTGAAATGAGAGAATCAATTGAGCCCAGGAGTTGGAGGTTACAGTGAGCTATGACGGTGCCACTGTACTCCAGCCTGGGTGACAGAGTGAGACCTTGTCTCTAAAAAAAATTGAAAGCCCATGGACCACATTTTGAGTAACACCGTGCTAGACCTATTTTATAAGCCAGTGCGTTTCCTTCCACTTCGACTTCATCTCAATGCATTTCACCACAGGTGAGCATGTTAGTAACTGTGATGCCATGGTGTGACACGGTTATCTCCACCCCATCCCATTTATCACCAGCAATGGGATCCTCATTAGCATCTGGCTGGCATGTGATCCTATTCTAGCACTTTATGCTGAAGGTCTGCTTCCTACTCTTATTCTGGCACCGAATATCTTAGATTGGGTTCTCCCAGAAGCATTTTCTGAGCCAAGTAGATGAATGCATGTGGTTTATTTAGGAGGTGATCCTTGGAAACACAGTAGGGAGTGGGGAAGTGAGGCAGGGAAGGAAGAAAGCTGAAAAGGATGTATTATTGTATAAATTCCTACTGTGAGAATCTGGGCTCAATTCTACTGGGAAACTGGAAATAGATTAGAACATTCCATAGACTTATTTTACTCAAGGATTATTGACTGATGGCTGCTCCAAGAACATTGACTCTCAGCATCTCCTGTGGATTTGCAGACTGAAAGGAATCTCTCAGGCAGGGAAGTATATGTGCTTGCAGCAGAATACCACTGGCCTGTACCAACATAGGGATATGGACAGGTCATTGACAACATCTGCTCTGGAGAAGTACCAGAGGTCCATTCAAAGAAGCAGAGGCAAGAGGTCAATCCTAGGCGCATGCCAGGGCAAGGTGGAAACTGGAAATGAAAGCCAGCCCATGTCAGTCACTGAGAAACTGAATGAAGGGCACAGGAAAGAGCAGAGTGTGATTTTAAAAAAATGTGGTGCTGTCCAGGTTTGTTTGTGACCAGATATTTTTGCAACTGGAGAGTAGATTCTTACTACTCAGGGTGGAAGGAGACCATGTGAGGTGTTACAGACTGGGACTTGGCAGGGCTACCTGCCTCCTAAAGAGTGAGACGGAACAGAGCTCTACAGGCCTTTTGTGAGTTAACCTAATCAAGTGTTTTTTTTTTTTTTAAGGAGATGGGGTCTTGCTATGTTGCCCAGGTAGGAAACAAACTCCTGAACTCAAATGATCCTACTGCCTTGGCTTCCTAAGTAGCTGCAGCAGCAGGCCTGATCCACTATGCCTGGCAACCAAGTAACTTTTGACTTGTCTGAGAACCCCGCCATCCTGCAGAGGTGCTCCAAGAAATGGGGTGGGCTGAGGGCCTAGTGTGTGTAGCCCCCACTTTGGCTTCAAGCACAGTGTCTTTAGTGGTGGTTGTCTTCTGATCAGATTTTGTTTGAAATGATGTTTCTGCTTCTAAAAGACTGCTTGAAAACCACTGATCTAATCTGTGGATTTCTGATTTATCTACTTTTGGGTGAATCCATTTGGCATGTTAGAGGGTCAGGGCTTGGGGCAGCCGATACCCTGTGTGGGAGGCCCTGGCACATGGAAATTGTGCCCCCGTCTCCCTGAGAGTAATTGTGTCTTCAGATGTCATCTGAAGGGTTTGTAAGAAAAAATAAATAAAAAGAAAGTGGTGGTGTCACCTCAAACTTCTGTTTCTTCTGTTCTCTCTCTGTAAACTCTGAGTGGGCAGGAACATTCTCTAGTGGTTGGCATGCATCTCCTTCAATAAGACCTAGTTACCTTGGAAAGTAACCTTGCAGGAGGTACACAGGAAGTCCTGGGAAAATGTGCCAATCAGTTTCCAAGTCCAGGGGATTTCAGGGGGTCCCTTATCTGCCTTCTCTCTAAACCCTAGTCTTCCCCACCTTCTCCTTTCACAAGAAGGTTGTATTTGGGCCTGGCAGACACAGACACATGCTTCTTCCTCATGGCCTCTGCACGCCTAGCACCTTGGACAGGGACAGGCGAGGCCATTTCCAAGACTATTTCTCTCAGGGGAACAATTTACTCTTTGCTCTGTGCTTGTCAGCAGAGCTCTTAAATTTCGAGGACAGTTGGATGAAATTGGATGTAGCCAATTTGCATCTTCAAATCGGTTTTGTACACACGGGTGCGTGCACTCATGTCTCTGGGGACGAGAGGGGAATGGTGTTTGACAGCTCATAGGCCATGAGATGACAGTTGTCTCTGCTTTGTCTTTGAGCCTGGGCCTATGTATCCTTGTCCCTCAGTTTCCTTTTAGGAGAATGGGGGCAGAGGGCTGAGTGATCTCTGAGGTCTCTTTTAGCTTTAGTGTTCTATGGTTTTCTGGCTATGAGGAAAGAAGATGATAAGAAAACCAATAGTCCATGTTCCACTGTGTAGTTGAACTGCAGCCCAAGTAGGGAGAGTCAAACTGTTCTTTGCACAGTCTTGATTTCAGACCCAGGCTCAGCGTTTGGACGTCATCATAGTAAGCAGGCCTGGAAGTGTGGAGGGTGAAGGGGTGGCTGCTGTGTGCTCAAGATGATCTCCTGCAGCCTCTGTGTAGCTGGGATTGGCCATGGGCAATGCAGAAGGTCATTGGATCTCTCAGAACCTCAGTTGCTTCACCTGCAAGGAGAAGCTGAAAAGAATTCCTCCTAGTCTGGTTGAGAAGAATAACGAGGAAGGACCTGAGATGTCGTAGGCACTCATCAGTGTTAACTTCCTGATCCTTTCCCTTCCACTTGGGTCCTGATCTGGAGGGGTACATTTGAGTATGAGCCCTCCATGGGGAGAGTATTCTCACTTCTTCATCTTTATCTCCTATAGCTCCCAAAGCTCAAGGACTCTTTTTCCCCTGCAGTTGTCCTCTCTCTCTCCTGCATCATTAATTTTTACCTCTCTACTCTCTATTGGAGTGTTCGCATCAGAATACAAACATGCCATAATATCTTCAATCTTAAAAAAAAATCTCTCTTGACCCCCATGTCCCTCTTCAATTACTGTTCAATTTCTCTGCTTGCTTTGACAGCAAAACTTGTCGATACTTTCTGTATCCACTTTCTCACCTCTAATTCTCCCGTGAGCCCATTCCCATCAAGCTTTCATTCCTACCACCTCACCGAAATAGCTCCTAGCGAGGTTGCCCATTACTAATTTGAGTGGTTAACTCAGAGTCCTCCTGTTGACCTGCTGGCCTCATTTGTCACAACGAATCACTGTTTTTTTTTTTTTTTAAATACTTTCTTCCCTTGGCTCACTGTTGTTCTTTAACAGTCGTCTTTTCTGGTTTTCCCTTATTTTCCTTACTTTTTAGTGCTGGAGTTCCCCAGGATGCTCAGTTCTAATAGTTCTTCTCTAGGTTCCTCCCCAAATTTATATCTCCAGTCCCAACTCTGACTTCCCTCCCCTGATTACAGACTGATATATCCAGTTTGCCCCGTGTTGCTGCTTGGTTGTCTAGCAAGCACCTTGAACTCACCATAGACAAATCTGAGTGCATCTTAGAAACTGACAACTCAGACTTCCTCATCTTTATCATGGGAAAATTATTTTTTTCCAGATGTCCAGACCAAAAAAAAATCTAAGAATCATTTTTGATTTCTGTCTTCCTCTCCCTCTCTACGTGCAACCTGCCCCCCGCCACCAAAAAAAAAAAAAAAAAAAAAAAAAAAAAAAAAAAAAAGAAGCAGCTCTACCTTTGAAATAATCCTGCCTCCTACCCCTTCTCCTGACCTCCACCATAGTCATCTTGGAGCACGTCACCATGATCTCTTGCCTAACAGTTACAACAGTCCACTAACTTGTTTCCTTGCTTCCATCCTTCCTTTTTATAGTTTGCAATGATAGTCATGGTTTAGACATTAATTTTAAAACATAAATGGGATCATGTCGCAACTGTGCAAAACAATCCAAGCCATCCCCATCTCTCTCAGGATAAGTTCCTTTTTGTGGAAAAATGACAACTAATACAACATAAATGGATAGTATATTGAAGACAATATTGGATATAATATTGTAATGTAAATTATGTATTCCTAATGTTTATTAGTTGGGAACCTCTATGCCAGGGATAAAAATTAGTGGCCTTTGGGTCCAAATTCAAACTGAAAATATGTTTTGGTTGGCTTAAATATTGTAGTTGCCACATTGTTTTGCCTGCTGTTTTGACTTGAATATATTTAGTCAGAGCATTTAGCCACACACTCTGCTATAGTCTCTTATTTTATACCAGTATTATGTTACTGGCTATCCCATAGGCATTTGAAATTTTATTTCATATATATTTCTATTTATTTTCCTCTGCAAGCAAATAGTGCACTTTCTTTTTTTTTCAATATTATTATTATTATTTTAACTTTAAGTTTGGGATACATGTGCTGAACATGCGGGTTTGTTACATAGGTATATGTGAGCCATGGTGGTTTGCTGCACCTATCAACCCATCATCTAGGTTTTAAGCCCCACGTGCATTAGCTATTTGTCCTAATACTCTCCCTCCCCTTGCCCCCCACCCCCCAACAGGCCCCAGTATGTGATGTTCACCTTCCTGTGTCCATGTGTTCTCATTTTTCAATTCCCACTTATGCGTGAGAACATGCAGTGTTTGGTTTTCTGTTCCTGTGTTAGTTTGCTGAAGATGATGGTTTCTAGCTTCATCTATGTCCCTGCAAAGGACATGAACTCATTCTTTTTTATGGCTGCATAGCATTCCACGTTTTCTTTATCCAGTCTATCCCTGTGGTAACTTTTCTGACACCTCCTGCTTAAAACCCAAAAGGTCAGAAGGATTGTGAGACCCTGTTTTCACGGTGTATATTCATACTGATAATCAAGATCGAGTGACCTTTTGCCCTTTCGCTCCACAGGAGGTTTCTGTCCTCCCTGAGCTTGCCTTAGGACACCTGTGTTACTGTTTGACAGTGTACTGTCCTAGTCAAACTCCCCACCTGGCACTGTCCCTGGAGCAGGTCACACCTGGGTGGCATGTAGCCAGGCATTTGGTGTCAGATGCAAGAGCCCCTTGGGACTTGCCCCCACCCCCACCTCACCAGGTCAGTGAAAAAAACAGTAAGTTCTACATGATCTGGGCCTTCTCTACCTCTCTGACCTCCTTTGTCCTTTGTTCACTCTCTTGCAGCCACATCATACTCTAACGTGCCCAGCACGGTCCCAGTCTAGGGCCTTTGCATCTGCTCTTCCCACTACCTGAAATGTTCTTCTCCAAAGCTGGTCACATTGTTCACTCCTTCACTTCATTTGGGTCTACACAAATGGTACCTTCCCAGAGAGCTTTCCACG
Organism: Macaca mulatta; assembly: GCF_049350105.2. Classification (NCBI taxonomy): domain Eukaryota; kingdom Metazoa; phylum Chordata; class Mammalia; order Primates; family Cercopithecidae; genus Macaca; species Macaca mulatta. The sequence goes on along the minus strand of NC_133413.1, from coordinate 23,247,369 downwards.
AACCTTCTATCAAAAGCACCACCTTTGTCATTCTCTATTCCCCAATTATTCTTTTTGTTTTTTAAATTTGAGAGCTTTGTTGAGGTATAATTGACACACAGTAAACTACACGTATCTGATAAGTTTTGACATATGTATGCATCAGCAAAACCATCTCCACAATCAAGATAATGAACCTATCTATCACTCGCAAGTGTTGACTTGTGCTGCTCTGTAATTCTCCCTCCTGCCTCTCTCCCATACACAAGCAATTACGGATCTGTTTTCTGTCACTACAGATTAGTTTGCATTTTCTAGAATTTAGTACAAGTAGAATCAAACAGTGTATATTCCTTTTTGCCTGGTTTATTTCACTCAGCACAATTATTTAGAGACTTTTCCATGTTGTAGCAGGTATCGGTAGTTCATTCCTTTTTATTGCTGAGTAGTATTCTATTGTACATGTCTATTCACCTACTGCTGTATGGGACATTTCTAGTTTTTGCTGTTACAAATAAAGATGCTGTGAACATTCATGTGTAAGGCATTGGATGAACATATGTTTTCCTTTCTCTTGGGTACATGCCTAGGAGAAGAATGACTGGGTCATATGGTAGATGTATATTTAATTTTTAGGAAACTGTCAAACTCTTTTCCAACATAGCTTTTTACATTTTACAGATCAACTAGCAGTGAAAGCGAGTTGCAGTTCCTCCATGTCCTCGCCAACACTTTCAGCAACTTTAAAAGGTATGTAGTGATATCTTATGGTGGTTTTAACTTGTATTTTTCTAATTACTAATTATTTTAGTAATCTTTTTCATGTGCTTATCATTTTGGCATCTTTTTAATGTGCTTGTTTGCCATCCACATACTTCATCTGGTGAAGCGTTGGTTCAGAAGTTTTGTTCGTGGACAGTCATGTACCACCTAATGATGGGGATACATTCTGAGAAATGTATTCTTAGGTAATTTTGTCATTGTGAATACATCATAGTGTGTACTTACATAAACTTAAGTGGTACAGGTTGAGCATCCCTAATCTAAAAATTTGAAATCTGAAATGCTACAAGATCTGAAACTTTTTTGGAGTGCTGACATTATGTCATAAGTAGAAAATTCCTCGCCCGACCTCATGTGACAGGTTGCAGCCAAAACTTTGTTTTATGCACATTATTATACAATATGTATAAGATTACCTTCAGGATAGTCATGTAAGGTATATATGAAATATAAATGAATTTTGTGTTTAGACTTGGTCCCATTCCCAGGGTATCTCATTATGTACATGCAAATATTCTAAAATCTAAAGAAGTCTGAAATCTGAAACACTTCTGGTTCCAAGCATTTCAGATAAAGGATATTCAACCTGTGTAGCTTCCCACACACCTAAGCTAGATGGCATAACTGATTGCTCCTTGGCTACAAGCCTGTACAGTATGTTATTGTACTGAATACTGTAGGCAACTGTGACATAGTGGCAAGTGTTTATATATCTAAAAGTAGAAGAGGTACAGTAAAAATATGAAATTATAATCTTGTGAGACAACCATCATATATGTGATTTGTCATTGACCAAAACATTGTTATATGGTGCATGACTATTAGTTTTCTGGTGCTTTATAACAAGCTATCACAAACGTAGTGGCTTAAAACAACATACATTTGTTATCTCACAGTTTTTGTGCATTGGGAGTCTGGGCACAGTTTAGCCGAGTCCTATGCTCAGGGTCTTACCAGGTTGCAATGAGGATGTCAGCCAGGCTGATTTCTCATCCGGTGGCTAGGCTAGGGAGAAATCCACTTCCAAGCATATCAGTTTGTTGGCAGGATTCATTATCTTGCAGCAGTGTGACTGAGGGCCCCGGCTTCCTACTAGCTGTCTTTTAGCTACTAGAGGTTGTCTGCCATACCTTGCCATGTGGCCCCCTCCATAGGCAGTTTAAAACATGGCTTTTTGCTTCTTCAAGGCCAGCAGGCAAATCTCTTTGCAGTCTGCTAAGATAGAGTCTTATGTAACATAAGGTAATCGTGGAGTGATAGCCCACCATCTTTGCCATATTCTGTTGGTTAAAAGCAAGTCGCAGAATCTATGTGTATTCAAAGGCAGATGATTAAACAAAGGCATGCCTCGTTGGAGGTCACCTTAGGGTGTGTTCACCAATCCGTTATTTTACTGGGTTATCTATTTTCTTCTTTTTGAATCTTGAGAGTTCTCTATATACTCTGGATACACATTCTTTATCAGACGTACACTTTTCCTCCCAGTCTGTGGCATGTCTTCTCATGCTCTCAACAGTGTCTTTCAAAGATCAGAAGTTTTAAATTTTGAAGTCTGCTATATCAATTTCTTCCTTTATAGGTACTGCTTTTGCTGTTAGACCTAAGAAATCTTTGCCTAACCCAGGGACAAAAGTTTTCCTTATATAGTATTTTCTTCTAGAAGTTTTATAATTTCAGGCTTTATATTTAGGTTTATGATCCATTTTTAATTAACTAGAATCATTTTTGACTTCTCTCTTCCTCTCCCTCTCTACATGCAACCTGTCAAGAAAATGAAACAGGTTGTATATGATGCTAAGATATGGATTGGAGTTTACTTTTTTTGCCTATAGACATCTAATTGTTGGAATACTGGTCTATAGTTTTATTGAAATATCTTTATCTGGTTTTGGTATCAGGGTAACACTGACCTCAGAGAATGAATTGTGAATTATTTCTCTTCTTTAATTTTCTGGGAGTTTGTATAGAATTGTTATTATTTATTCCCTAACATTTTGATAGAATATACCAGCAAAATCATCTGCATCTGGAATTCTCTTTGTGGGAAGAAATTTATTTAATAGATATAAAGTTACTTAAGTTATCCATTTTTTCTTCATTGAGCTTTGGTGGTTTTTATCTTTCAAAGAACATGTCCATTTCATTTAAGTTGCCTGTTTATTGGCACAAAGTTTTTTCGTAAGATTCTCTGGGTAACCTTTTAATATCTGCAGAATCTGTAGTGATGTGACCTCTCTAATTCCTGATATTGGTACTTCATATTTTCGCTCCTTTTTCTTGGTTAGTTTGGCTAGAAATTAATCAATTTTATTGATCTCAAAAGACCATCTTTTGATTTTATTAATATTTATGTTGCTTTTCTTTTTTCTAGTTCATTGATTTTCGCTGTGATCTTTATTATTTCCTTTCTTCTACTTATTTTGGGTGAACTTTTCTATAAATATCAATTAGGTACAGTTGGTGGTTACTGTTGTTGAAATAGTCTCTGTCCTTACTGATTTCCTGTCTGTTTGTTCTACCAGTTATTGAGAAGTAGGCATTGAAATTCTTTACTAAAATTGTGGGTTTGTCTATTTCTGCTTACAGTTTTGTCAGTTTGTGCTTCATGTAGTTTAAAACTTTATTATTAGGTGCATCACCCTTTTGGCATTGCTATGTCTTTGTGATGAATTGGCCCTTTTATCATTATGAAATAACCTACTTTACCTTTGATAATATTCTTTGCTCTACAATCTACTTTGATAGTCATATAGGCACTGCAGTGTTTTTTGGTTAGTGTTAGCATAGTACTTCCTTTTCCATGCTTTTGCTTTTAATATAATTGTGCTTTTATATTTAAAGTTTCTTGTGAGCGGTGTACAGCTGAAAATCTCTGCTTTTTGTTCATTTATAAAGTGATTTTCTATAACTCTTTGTTTTGTTATTTTAGTGGTTGCTTTAGGATTTGTAATATACATATTTAATGTATCAGTCTACCTTTAAGTGATATTATAAGTACCTCATGAATAGCATAAAAACCTTATAATAATATACTTCTATTTCTCTTCTAATGTTCTTTGTGCTATTGTTGCTGCACAGTTTACTTTTAAATATGTTATGAATCCCATGCTACATTGTTATTATTTTTATATAATTATCTTTAAAAGATATTTAAATAATAAAAAACAATTTTACATATTTCCGTACGTATTTGCCGTATCTAGGACTCTTCATTCTTTTCTGTAGGTGTCTAGTTCCATCTAGTATCATTTTTTTTTCTGCTTGTAGGACTTTCTTTAACATTTCTTGTACTCTGGATCTTCTGGTGATAGATTCTCTCAGCTTTTTCATGTCTCAAAAGTTATTATTTTGCCTTTGGTTTTAAAAGATATCTTTGCTTCTGCAGAATTCTAGGTTGACAAATTTTTCTTTCAGTAACTTAAAGTTGTTGCTTTACTGCTTTCTGGCTCGCACTGTTTGTGATGAGCTGTCTGCTCACATAGTATCCTGTTCTGCTGTACCCAGCAAGTGGGTTTCTTTTTCTGGCCGCTTTCAAGGTTTTTTCTCTATTGTTGGTTTTGTGCAGTTTGACTATTGAATTTGGAAAATTTCTAACCATTATTTTTTCAAATTTTTCTGTCTTTGCTTTTTTCCTCTCCTTCTTTGACTCCAATTACACATCCATGAGAGCACTTGGAGTTATCCCATAACTTAGTAATGCTGTGTTCATTTGTGAAGTTATTTTTCTCTCTGAGTTTCATTTAGAATAGATTTTATTGATATGTATTCAAAATTTGCTACCGTTTTCTTCTGAAATGTCTAATGGGATTTTAATTCCATACTGTGTAATTTTATCTCATACATTGTAGTTTCCATCTATAGAATTCCAATTATCTTTCTATCATTTATGTCTCTGCTTAGCTCTTTGAATTACAGTCGTAGTAACCATTTAACGTTTTTGTCTGCTAGTTCTAATATCTGTGTCATTTTTTAGTTGATCTCAATTGATTGATTTTTTTTTCTCATTGTGGATTATATTTTCCTATTTCTTTGTATGCCTGGTGATTTTTGATCGGTTGCCAGACATTGTGAATATTACTTTGTCAGGTGCTGGATATTTGTGTTTTCATATAAATATTCTTGAACTTAGTTTTGTGGTGGAATCCAATGACTTGGAAATAGTTTGACTTCTTTTGGGTCTTGGGCTTAAGATTTGTTAGATGGAACCGAAGCAATGCTCAGTCTAGGCTTTCTTCACTACTGAGGCAAGGCTCTGGGTTATAAAGTTTTACAGTGTGGCTGATGGGAATAGGCACTGTCCTTGGCCCTATGTGAGCAGTGGTCACTGTTCCCTTTAATCCTTTCAGATCCTTCTTTCCCTGGTCTTGGACATTTTCCACACATACACATGCTGATCGGTACTCAGCTGACTACTCAGTAGGAGCCCTCTCCTGATCTCCAGAGTTATCTGTCCTTGCATTTCTCTCTGTTTCTACTCCATTTTGGCGAGTATCTGCCTTGGTTTCCCTGGACTCCAAGCTGTCTGTCTCTTCAACTAAAAATGTCTTCTGGGCTCCATCTGTTCCTCCTCCTTGTGCCTTGACCTAGAAATTCTCTCAAGTTGGGACGACTGTAGAGCTCACCTGTTTCTTGTCTCTCAGGAATCATTGTCCTTTGTTACCTAATGTTCAGTGTCTTCAAAACCATTGCATTTTGTATTTTGTAAATAGTTTGAATGTCTCAGAAAGAAGGGTCATGGTCCTTCTTACTCCATTCTGACTGGAAACCCTGGTTTCCTTTATTTTTCTTCATAATTGTTGTCTCCACTGATGTTATATATTTTTTTGTTTGGGTTTTAAAAATTCATATTAGAATGTAAGTTCCATGAGAGCAGGGATTTTTTTGGTTTACTGCTGAGTCCCTTTCACCTATAATAGAGTCCATTATATAATAGGTGCTCAATAAATATGTATTAATTAATGAAAAGATGATGAGTCAGTAAATGAATGCATCCCAACACCCAGCCACCCTGGCCTCTTCATGTGTTCTCTTTCTGCCAGATCTCTGCCTCTGCCCTTCTACTCATGCTGGTTCCTGCTTGATGAAACCTTCCTGTTTCCTCTCTGAAACGTTTTTCTATCTTTCAAGCCCCAGCTCCCATGTTTCTTCTCCCATAATTCCTTCTCTGATTGTTGTGGCTGACCCAGATCTCTTCTTCCTCCAAGTTCTTTCAGCACTTAGAGCCAGTACCATGTAAATTACAATGTCATCACTCCCCTTTTTGGGTGATGTGAGCTCTTTGAGGGCCTTCCCCTATTCCCCACTATATACCTAGCACAGGACTAGTCTCAAGAAACACATGTTGGTGATGGCTGGAGTCTCTTCTCTTAGCAAAACTTGTGACTGGTTAGATTCCCCTGTTCTTCCTCTATCTCCAATGTTTCCACAATAGTCCCTCTTTCAGGGGCTGATATCCTGTCCCTTTTAAATTTTCAGAAACCAGAATGTCTGGAATTTGGAAGACCTTTGAGGTCTAAGGTCAGAGCAAAGGGTTTGGAAACAGGCTGTGGAAGAAAAGGGGATGGCAGTTGGGATGAGGGACAAATATTTGATGAACATGTGTTTTATGCAGTCACTTTGTCTATTATTACTTCTCATGCCACCATAGCACCATAAGCCTCATGATGCTAACATCATGGTTGGCATGTTGAAACAGTGTTGCTTGTCAGTGAAGACCCATAACACAGAGAATGATTGGATTCACAGAAAACCATCCTGCTAGGAACTGAGTGGTGTCCCTCCAGAACTCTGGGCCCCCAGTGTGATGGTATTTGGAGAGGCAGTTTTGGGGAAATAATTAGATTTAGATGAGGTCATGGGGATGGGGCTCATGATGGAATTAGTGCCTTTATAAGAAGAGACACCAGAGAGCCTGCTCCTTTTTTCTCTAACGTGTGAAGACACAGTGACAGGGGGATTGTCTGCAAGTCAGGAAGAGAGGTCTCACCAGAAACTGACCATGTTGTCACCCTGATCGCAGACTTCCAGCCTCCAGAAATGTGAGAAAATAAATTTTTGTTGCTTTAGCCACCCAGTCTATGACATTTTGTTATGGCAGCAGCTTGAGTGGACTAAGACATATGTCAATCAGTCAGTGTGTTGGGATTCAGGAGGACTGGCGTGAGGGAGTCATATCCCGGGAGAGAAGACGCATGTGACTTCCCTTGCCCGGCCTTGGTGAAGACCCAGATAGTGCTGATACCCCTGAGAGTCACCCCAGTCTGTTGTCTGGTTGCTCCATCTCCTTTCTGGGTTGAACCATGGGAGGACCACCCTGCATCGTGGCTCTTCCCAGCTCCCTTGCTCTAGCATGGGAACCATGGTCACCCTGATTGGGCTGTTGAAAATGGATTGGATGCCCCCAGCTTTGCTCCTGGCAGCTCTTAGGGGACAGTGTCCTCCTTTTACTAGATCACGGACACAGTGCTTTGTGCTCTCACTGCATGAGGTTAGCTCTGACAGTGAATGACAGGGTTCTTTGGCTTACTTCACTAGTGGAGGACAGAGTCCCTGACAGGTAGCTCAATCCACTTTCAACTCTGAATCTACCTAATCATACTTCAAATCCCCATCAGGTCTCTGTGAAGTTCCCCACTGGAGAAGCTCCCCCCGCTTGCGGTCTCCCCACCACTCAACTGGTGTGATCACCCTCCCCTTTGCTGCCATCAAACACAACCACATGTCCCCTTTTCTGCTCATTCCTGATGGAGGATGATCTCACTACCTCCCCTCAGCCTTCCCTGCAGAGTACATGATTCTCCTCCTCCTGGTAAGAGCCAGTGTGCATTTTACTCTGTTCATCTCCCCAGTTAATGCTTCCAGGGCTATCTCAGTCCCTTGAAGAACCTCCCCTTTGGCTAGAATGTTCTTGCCAAATAGGAGGCCTGTTGCTTCGTAGAAAGAAGATAACTTGGAAAGTGCCCAGCCAACCAGCCTAAGCGATGTCAGCATTGTTTAGACCTGGTACACGTCCTGGAATGAGCTCCACAACGCTTATGATTTCCTTCTGGGAATGTGGCCATTTGGGACCCTAAAGATAACAGCTTGGATGTTTTTCCCATTTTGAAGTTGTCTTTTTATTTGTTTGTTCTTTAAATAAACCTTTTCCGTTTGAAAGGAACCTGGATTTTACAAATTCACCTGCTCATATTTACGGTTTTAGGTCTTTTATCTCTCTAGCCATCAGGGAAAAAATAACTTTGGCAGCAGTAAAAGTAGACTGGCCACTCTTATCTCTGTCAAACTTGGGGGAAATGTTGTCAGACTGCCTGGCTCACATGACAGGGATATTTTTCTTCTAATCTTGATCCTGTTCCCTGGCAAGTTGGATGTGATTTGTCTTAACACTCAGCTTCCCCTGCCAGGACATGCATAGTGTGTTTGGACACATGGTCTTTTAAAAATGTTACTTTGAATGTTATTCTTATTCATCTTGGGGCTGATTGTTTTGGGGGTCTGGAGCACTAGATTTGGCTGCTAGTGTGCTTGAGCCTCACTGGGGTCCCCTGGGGGATAGGTGACTCACTTCTCTGTGGGATGAATCTTTAGAGACAGTTTGATCCATTGAAAGAAACATTTCCTAACAAACTCAGTTGTGCATAGAACCCATGGTATTGTATGGTTGTGGAATACATCTGGGGTAAATTTTACCTGTACTTCTTCTCGACTGTGCTACCTCTAGCATGATTGACTCTTGTTGTCAGCCCATCTTGAGTTTACAGCACCCAAAGGGTATAAGATCTGGGTCAGGTAGAAAGGGAATATGCCTCTTTATCTCTCTCTCTCTCTCTTTTTTTTTTTTGGAGATGGAGTTTCGCTTTTGTTGCCCAGGCTGGAGTGCAATGGCACGATCTTGGCTCACCGCAACCTCCGCCTCCTTGGTTCAGTTCTCCTGCCTCAGCATCCCGAGTAGCTGGGATTACAGGCATGCACCACCAAGACCAGCTAATTTTGTATTTTTAGTAGAGACGGGGCTTCTCCATGTTGGTCAGGCTGGTCTTGAACTCCCAACCTCAGGTGATCCACCCTCCTCAACCTCCTGAAGTGCTGGGATTACAGGCATGAGTCATCACGCCCAGTCTGGGAATATGTCTGTCTTGTGTAAGCCGTGGGCATGGCTATCCTAGAACCTACAGGTCCACAACTTTGACCTGGAAAGTTTAAGAGGTTGGGAAGTGTAGGACAGGCAGAAGAACTTTCTGACTTTCTGGGATTTCAACATATTTCATCTCTGAGCCCTTAAGGTAGATGTCTCACTTCCTAGGAGAATGTAGAAAATGTAAAGTTGGGTTTAGGTGCCAAGTGTTTCAGTAAAAATGAGCCTTATCCTCCGGAGTTTGGAAATAACTTTTTAAAAGGGTGGAAAAATGGTGTCTGAATTGGTGAAGACCTTTGCAAACAAAAAATCAGAAGTGTCCAACTGGGACCTTGTCAAATTTAAAGTCGATTATAAATTTTACATTGGTTGGAAAACATTTAGTTGTAGTAAAACTTAGTGAGATGACCTTAATGTGGTTGATAGTTCTGGCAATAAAAACAGATTTTAGGACAATTACCTGTGGCACAAATGTTGGGAGTAAGACTCTGGGGCACTGATTCCAGTTGAGAGCTGGAGGCTTAAAAACATCTGTTCCAATTTTTGCAGAGGCTAATTTGCTCTTGGTCCAGCCCTTCACGTTGCATAGTTAATTTAAAACCTGTTGCTGAATACAACACCAGAGAAAGATCATTTGTGCCTACAGCTGTTAATACACTTTCTTCTTTTTGTTTTTTTAGACAGGATCTCACTCTGTTGCCCAGGCTGGAGTGCAGTGGCATGATCTCAGCTCATTGCAACCTCTGCCTCCCAGGCTCAAGTGATTCTCATGCCTCAGCCTCCCAAATATGTAGGATTATAGGCATGCACCACCACGCCTGACTAATTTTTGTATTTTTTAGTAGAGACCGGGTTTCGCCATGCTGGCCAGGCTGGTCTTGAACTCCTAGCCTCAAGCAATCCCCCACCTTGGTCTCCTAAAGTTCTGGGATTACAGACATGAGCCACTGTGCCTGGCCCAATAAACTTCCTGAAAGGTGGGTTCTGAGCCATAATATCTTGCTCACTTTTATTGAATCTATGATTGTATTTTATCCCATCACAGACATAAAATATATCTCTTTACTTCTCCTAAAAGATTTATCCGTTTTTGGATATTTTATAGATAATGTATGCTTGATGAATGAACATGAAGCCTGGGGTTTCCAGGCCAGTGTTTTATGTGAGAAGCAGACAGGCCCTTTGATAGGTCTTTCAACCACAGACCATATTTTTAACCAATTACCACCTGGTGGTGAAGTCCACCAGGAGCAATATCCGATCATGTGCGGTTTTTGTTGACTCTTCCCAAGCCTTCATATTGATTAAGAACGAACACATGAGCTCATCAAAGACCTGCAGTTCTTGATGCTTCTACATACTTGATACTATTATTTTATAATCTCAGTCAGGGGCAATACGTGGAGCAGTAAAATCAGGGAAGTGTTTTGAACCCCATCATTTCAATTTGTTTCTTAATGATTTGATATCCCACCTGGATGAGCGGGGCATGAGCCCCCTGCTATGATGAATGGAAAGACACACATCGTTTATATTCAGATCACACTTTCCACTGCCTTGAACTTGGAGTGGACTGGACAGACAAGAGGTCTGATAACTACTAGTAAACTGCTGGAAGGAGCCCTCCAGAGCAACAATCACGAAAGCAACTTTACTAATTTTGGTAGAATGTTTCTAGTACTTCAACTGCTTAAGCAGCAAAAATAGTGTGTGGTTAGGAGCATGAACTTTGCTTCCAACTGCTTGGGTTCAAGTCTAGGTTTTGCCACTTGTTAGCTGTGTGGTCCTCTGACTCATTTTCTTCTTCTGTATACTGTGAATAGGAATAGGTCCTACCTCCTTGGTGAGCTTATGTCACTTATTGCAGGTAGGGTCCTCAGAGTAGCTTGGCATATGGAAGTGTTTGCATTGAAAGCCTATACATTTTGCTCTTGTGCACATCAACTTAAAAAATTCCTGGCTAAGTCAGAATGGCGATTATTAAAAAGTCAAGAAACAGCAGATGCTGGCGAGGCTGTGAAGAAATAAAAACGCTTTTACACTGTTGGTGGGAATGTAAATTAGTTCAACCATTGTGGAAGACAGTGTGGTGATTCCTCAAAGATTTAGAATCAGAAATACCATTTGATCCAGCAATCTCATTACTGGGTATATACATAAAGGAATATAAGTTATTCTATTACAAAGATACATGCATGCATATGTTCATTGCAGCACTATTCTCGATAGAAAAGACATAAAATCAACCCAAATGCCCATCAATGATAGACTGGATAAAGAAAATGTGATACATATACACCATAGAGTACTATGCAGCCATAAAAAGGAACGAGGTCATGTCCTTTGCAGGGACATGGATATTGCTGGAAGCCATTATCCGCAGCAAACTAACACAGGAACAGAAAACCAAACACTGCATGTTCTCACTTATAAGTGGGAGTTGAACAATGAAAACACATGGACATGGAAGGGAACAACACATACTGGGGCCTGGTTGGGGCCGGGTGAGAGGAAGGAGACCATCAGGAAAAATAGCTAATGCTTGCTGGGCTTAATACTTAGGTGATGGGCTGACAGGTGCAGCAACCACCATGGCACGTGTTTACCTATGTAACCTACATGTCCTGCACATGTATACCAGAACTTAAAAAATGAAATTGAAAAAAAAATTCCAGACTGAAATCCTTATGGCCATTCTCTGTGGTGCAGCCTTGCTCACCCGTTTATCTACGTGCTGGAATTGACCCAAGACTCCTTTAGAAAGGAGAATCTTGGCCTTGCCTTTTGGATGGCACTGTCAGTGGGAGGAGTCATAGCTTCCTTCAGCCCTTCTCCTTGAGGGCTGCTCAGCTGAGCTCCAATAAGAGGACTTCACATTTACTCTTGGCTCTGCTGCTGGTTGAGGTGCATGGGTTTGATGGGCAGCCCAGGCTTGTGGCACCACAGGTGCTTTTGAGGAGTAAACAACACTGAACTCCGTGTTGAAAATCGAGTTAGATAAGAAAAAAAACTCAGCTAAGAGAAACAATACCTTAAAGAAGTTTTCAAGTGACAATCTGGAGTCTAAAGTTTACATAGTCTAAAATGTGTCCCAGATCAAGTTGTACCACTGGAGTTGGGCACTGAGATCTCATCACTCTGCCCTTCCCCTGACCTCTCCCCTGAGTTCAGCAGCTTTTACTGAATGATGCTTTGATGGGATGCTCCCAGCCCACACTGGAGTGGTTGAAAAGAAAATGGGGTATTTACTTCAAGGATGTTGCTCATTACATCATGTAGGGGCCTCCTTAAGAGGTGTCTAAGAAGAAGGCGTTTTCCCCTCTGCTCTCAGGGCCAGGTGCACTCTCCTGATCACCTGGTATTTCTCTTAGGAACCCTGTGAGCTGTATAAAAGACCAGCCTTTCCTTTTCACACTGGTTTCTATGATGCTTGGGGTCATGTGCACGGGCAACTCCTAGATCTTTGTTATCCTCACTTTTTCCAGCCTCAATTCCAGCTTTTGATTATCCCTACCTTAATTCCCTTTCTTCTCTTGTTATCAGTTTTAACCTGTATCTTGTTTCTCTAATGTAATCTCATCAACCACCTTAAAACCTGTCTACAGCAAGGTGAGGACCTACATGAATAAATAAATAACTCAGGGGAGTGGGTGTTGTCGTCCCCACTTTGAAGGTGAGGAAATTGAGGCCCTGAAGGGCAAATAAGTTTGCCCAGTGTCATATAGTACTAAGTAGATGGTCCAGGTCAAACTCAGGCCTGGCTGACTCTGCAACCTGGTCTCCTCTCACCCCCTCCTCATGCTCAGAAACATAGGTAGAAAGAGCCGTATTAGGGGATTTGACGAGCCACTGATACTAGCGGCCAGTGGGTGAAACTGATAAGTGAAAGCTACACTTCCATTTTACATTGAGGAAGGACATATTTATGGAACCTTTGGTCATTGGGGTACAAGTAATCTGTAGGGTGAATCTCAATTGCATTGTAACCTTGATTAACTGAGACTGGTTAACTTGGGTAATTGAATTGTCAGGTTAACTGAGAGTCAACTCAATATACCGTACTTTTCCACCCTGACTATTGAAGTTTTCTTTATGTCTCTGACCATTTTCTGCCTCCATTACTATAATGTAATGTACATGTTAGGACTATAATTATAATTCTATACTCCCTTCAACATGTGGTGCAATTCCAAGGACATAGTAGGTCCCCGGTCCTGACTCTTGATTCTGTTGAATAACAGTTTTCTTGGGCCTTGAGGTCAGGCTAGTATCTATCAGTTCTCTCTGAGCAAGATAGCGAGTGGATACACAGGCTGGTCAGGACACTGACCCACTGCAAACATGCCTGCGTTCCTCCATGCACCCGTTCAACTGCCTACCTAGTCCACTGACCTGAAATGACAGTCGCACACAAGTTTATTATGCTGTGATTTGCTTGTTTCACTTAAAATAGAAGCTCTACAATTTTATTTTAGTTACTTGAGAGTTTCAGTTGGCAGGATTCTGGTTAATCAAGATTTTGTTTGCCTGTATGGGTTTCTCATTATCCATAACCATATATTGAGCATCTTTTGTACACAGAAAAATGTGCTGGGCTTGGAGAATACAAAGATGTATGAAGATGAGGCAAGTTTCTATTTCATGGTAAGGAACAGACAAACTGTCTGTGGCTGGCTTCTGTGTTTAAGGTGGTATGAACCCCGCTCCATGGTATTTTAGAAAGAGCACAGGCTCTGGCCTTGGATTCACCAATGACTTCTGCACGACTCAGGAGAAGTTTCTTAACCTATCTGAACCTCAGCTAGTTTCTTAACCTAGACGAACCTTGTCTGTAAACTATGAATACAAATATCTATTCAGAGATTTGTCAAAAAGATGAGATGTAACATATGTAAAACCCTAGCACATAATAGCTGCTCAGTAAACTATAGCTGGTAATATTGTTGTTCTGAGCAGTCTTTGCCTAGAAAAGCAGGGAAAACGTCTTCTCATTCCCTTTTAGAACTGTTTCAAGAATAGGTGGCGTAATTTCTGTGAGGTCCCTTTCGATTTCAGGTCAAAGGGCCAAGGCTACTGTAAGCCACAGTCTATAGATGCTCTTGTCTATAAATATCCCCAGCATGTGTAAATACACAATTGAATGCAAGCGTCTGAATCATAGTGAAGATATGCATGCCCTGCCGTCAGGCATTGTACAGCAGCCAGCGTCTGTCTCGCACGTTCATCAGGCCACATAGCCGCCCAACAGAAAGAACATTGTGCACTGTGCTTGTTCTGCACGCTTTATGAGAGAGAGAGCAAATCAATAGAAGAAAACGTGGATTTGTTCTGCCAAGGAGAGGGGTGGGGGCTGCAGAGTTGGTAAGGAAAAGGGGAATGAAAAGGGGGGAAGGATATTAAGGACAAGGAAGGAAGAGAGTCTTAGTCTATTTGGGGTGCTATAACCAAATACCATAGACTGGGTGGCTTCTAAACAACAGATATTTATTTTTCACAGTTCTGGGGGCTGGAAAGTCCAAGATCAAGGCACCAGCAGATTTGGTGTCTGGTGAGGGCCACTTCCTGGTTCAGAGATGGCGCCTTCTTGCTGAGTCTTCATGGTGGAATAGGAGAGGGATCTCTCTGGGGTCTCTTATAATAGCACTAGTCCCATTCATGAAGGCTCCACCCTCATGACCTCAACAGCCCCCAAAGGTGTCACCCCTAATATCACTTTGGGCTTTAGGATTTCAGCATGTGGAGATTTGGGATGGGGGGCATAATTATTTAGCTCCACCCTCATGACCTCAACACCCCCCAAAGATCTCACCCCTAATATCACCTCGAGGGTTAGGATTTCAGCATCTGACTTTGGGGTTGGGGGCATAATTATTTAGTCCATTGCAGATAATAAGAGAAGTGAAGGCTGAGGGAGACACAGAGTAATCCCCTCTCTGGTGGTTTGTAACTCCTTAAGATCAGAGAGGTTCTTTGCACATCACAGATTGCAGTGACACCCACGGGGCTGGGATAGGGTGTGGAGGACTTTTCTTGCTCTGCCATGTTGGTTTTCCTTACCAGGGACAGCCTGACCCTTCCTGTTATCTTTCGCATCCCTCTCCCTCTCTCCTTCTTTTCCTCCCTCTTTCTCTTTTTTCTTGAGTTTCTTCCCTCCCCTTCTCTCTAGCCCTGTTCCCCAGCAGTCCTCTTGGTGTTCTCCTTTTCCAAACCCTAGGGTTGGTGATACCAGTGTCTCCCTCACTAACTGAGCTTTCCTACTGCTCCCATCTTCTAACCAGGTCGTTAACATCCAGTAGCTCCATGGACACAGGCTCAGCTTGTTGTCAACATCCAAGCCCCGTGCAGGATGGTCTTGCAGGGAGAGGTGGACATGGACATTCAGGGAGACGATGATGTCCAGAATGGCCGTCAGAGTGACTGACTGCTAAAAGCAGCCTGGGATGGTGCAGGGTGAGGGAGGGCAGGATGTGGCTGGAGAAGGAGCTGACCTCCTCCAAGGCCCAGTGGGTGCTGGGGAGTGGCCTGAGCCCATATGGTACACAAGCATGGCCTGCCCAGGTCAAAGCCAACAGGGAGGAAACATGGCCAAGAGGAAGGAGCCCTGGACCAGGATGTGGGAGGGCCCCATGTTCTCCCAGAATGGCTTTGAGACTCAGCCTTTCCATCTTTGAATGGGGACAATGACCCCTGCTCTGCATGCATATCTATACCCTGATTCAAGATTGAGTGCTAATGACGCTCAAATGAGGTCAAGTGAGGTAAAGGGCTTCACATCTCTCTCTCACCAAGCGGTGTGGCATATTGGTTCACAAGAGCACTGTAACGATGTCACAGACTGGGGGCCTTAAACAACAGAAACTTATATTCTCACAGTTACGAAGCCTGGAAGTCCAAGATCAAGGTGCTGGCAGGGTCGGTTTCTTCTGAGGCCTCTCTCGGCTGGCAGACATCTCCTGTTACTGTGTCCTCATGTGGTCTACCCTCTGTGTGTGTCGTCCTCATCGCCTCCTTATGAGGACACCAGTCACATTGGATCACGGCCCAGCCTAGTGACCTCATTTTACCTTAACTACCTCTTTAGAGGGCTCCAAATCTAGTCACATTCTGAGGTACAGGGGATTAGGGCTTCAACGCAGGAATTTGGGAGGGATTCAGTTCAGCCCATAGCACGTGGCGACTTATGTTTGTATTCTCATCAGTCCTCCCTAGGGTTAGGGTGTGTCCAAGTGATGACAGCATTTTCATCCTTGGCAGATGGGAGGATGGACAGCAAGTGCCAGAGAGCTGTGGGGTCTGGGCCAGCCTTTAGGGGATGGGAATGGGTGAGAACTGAGTGGCGTCTGCTAAGCCTCCTCCCATCAGTGGCCCATCTTCCTGGCAGGGCTCCCCTGCAATGGGATGTCCATGTGTCCATGGGGCTTCTACTGTGGCTCCGAATGGATGACACAGGCCCAGATCTGTCCACACGTCCCCTGAGACCTACCCAGAGGTAACAGAACTGGCTGAGCTGTCACCAGTCATGGCCCCAGTCTCCATCTCCTCCAACTGTGAGCCGAGAGGAGGACCTGGCAGTCATGGGTCATTGGTCTGCGGGGAGTTCTGTCTTCCTTTTCTGTCTGGGTAGGAGAGCGTCCTCTCCCAGAGCCAGTGATGGGTGATAAGACAGCACTCCTAGAAATTGAGTCCATACATGCTGCCTCCCCCACTGGATTCCTGTGGAGCTGGGGCACTGCCAGGCTCACCCTGGGGGATCATAGAAATGGGGTGTGAAGCAGCTGGTGCTTGTTGCGGGAGTTAGAGGTGAAAAAGAGCCTGAACCCTGATGCCTGCTTCTTCCCTGGAGTCTCTGGTAGACGGGGATTGGCTGCAGCAGCCGTGGGTGGCAGCTGGGAGAGTCTACATACTGGGACAGAGTTCTTCCGGACGGTGGGTGTGGTGGCTGCCCTGCCGAGGTCCCAGGGTTTGGGTGAAGGACCCTGGAGGGTAGGGCAGGAGGCGGGAGCTTAGGGAGGGGAATCCTGGCAGGGGAAGGGTTGAGGGCATGGACCTCAGGAAGGTGGGAGGGAGACCCCCTTGCCCTCCCTGTCGTCAGCAATGGAGGGCCAGTCCAGTCTGGACACCACCCATGGCACAACCAGCAAGATTGTCTAGAAAGTGATTCCAGGAACTCGCCGGGTGCTGGGTGTCTGGCTTCCCTGCTCAGTTCTGCAAACAGTAGGCACTTCTCAACCTACTTGGCACCAGAGCAATCTCTTTCGCCACTGGCCATGTTGCCCACATCTGCTCAATTCAAAGGGAGAGCAGACTGGGAGGACTGTGTCCATTGCAATGTGTCCAGGTCCAGTCTGGGCACCTCGGTGGGGCGATGGGAAGGAGGTCTGTGCCTTCCTTCTCTTCTCTGGTCAACTTCTGGTCCGCTAAGCTTTCCCTTTCTCCAACAAAGCTGTTTCCTTCATTCATGCCATGTGATGTTATAGAATTGTCCCTAACCTCAGCACACCTGGTCGTGACCCAGAAAGGACCTAACTGGCATGAAATGCCCTAAAATAAACTATGCACTTAGACAAAGGTGGCCCACAGCCCACAGAGCCAGGCTGAGGCAGACAGAGAGAGACCCAGAAGAACCCTGTGTTAGCCCAGGCTGCCCTAACAAGATAACACAGACTGGGTGGCTTAAGCAACAGGCGTGTATTTTCTTACGGTTCTGGAGGCTAGAAGTCTAAGATCAAGGTGCCAGCAGGGTTGGTTTTTGGTGAAGCCTCTTTTCCTGGCTTGCAGACAGCTGCCTTCTGACTATGTCCTCACCTGGTCTTCCCTGTGTGTGTTCAGAGAGAGATCTCTGTTGCCTCTTTTTCTTATTTAAAGAACATCAGTCCCGTAGGATGAGGGCTCCATCCTTATGACCATATTTAACTTCAATCCACCACATTACAGGCCCTATCTCTAAATACGGTCACATTGGGCGTTAGGGTTTCAACAAACAAATTTTGGTAGGGATTCAGTTTGGTTCATAACAACTTCCCTCACCTTGGAAGGCAGCCAGTTAGAAAGACGTTGCCTCTCATTCTGCCTCCCCACGCCAACACAGGAGAAGAGGGAGAGGGGAATCTTCAGGTGGTCATTACCTCTCCATCCAGGACTCGAAGGAGAGGAAAAGGAAGGCCAGCCACATCCTCTTCCTCCTTCAGGTCCTGAGCTGAAAGCTGTCCAGGGCTGGGGAGGGAAAGAGCTTTAAAATGGACCCAGATTGAAGCTTAAGATGAACTGAGGTTTTAATAATCAAAATCGACCAGAAAGTTATGGAATCTGTCTAAGGTGCCATGAAGAGATCTGCTATGCACCAAGGGAGATTGGATTTAGCACTGTGTGGAGGTCGGATTGCTAATAAGCCCGTTCCATCACTGTGAGAGACTAAGTCCTTTGCTATCGGAAAAACTTTCCATCACCAGCGGACTCTGCTGGACCGTCCACCCCTTAGGTGGTGTTGCTGACGTGGGCTCAGAGGGCTGGGTTCCTGGGACACAGAGCCCGGAGGGGCTTGCCAGAGAAGAGACTCTGAGCTGGGGACATCGGAGGGAATTAACAATCAGAGGGTACCAGCCCAGTCCATGTTGAGGGAGACAAGAGGGAAAGGTGCTTCTAGCACAAAGGCCTGGAGGCAGGGGGGGCTTCGGTCTGTTCCAGAAACTGTGGTTTTGCCTAGGGCAATGATTTCCTGGCTTTGGAGTTCACAGACCATAAGAAACAAAGTTGGAAATCAATACAGGGTTACCAGCTTTGTGTTTTGCCAAGAAAGGACACAAATAAAAAAAACCAAGAAACCTTGCTATCTATTATCACCACCCTTCCCAAAAAGAATGAATACTTTAACACTCCCCCGCACCCCAAATCAAAGAAGAGAGAAACAACATAATCTCTGAATGACATATATAGTCCTTTAAATTGAATAAGTGTGGCTTTGTGAAAAAGTCACTGCACTGACTTTTTTTGGGAAACTAATTTTGCTGAGGCTGATACAAACCTCACTAATCTGAGCTAACGCTTAGCTGATAACACATGCGAGTGTGCATGTGTCTGTGTGTTTTGAGTGTATGAATGAGTGTGTCCGTAGCTTTGTGTGAGTGGTGGGGGTGGAAGGGGCATTACCCGTAGGACCCTTACCTGCTGGAAGCCCATCTCCAGGTCCT
The DNA here is from genome assembly GCF_049350105.2 of Macaca mulatta. Taxonomy (NCBI): domain Eukaryota; kingdom Metazoa; phylum Chordata; class Mammalia; order Primates; family Cercopithecidae; genus Macaca; species Macaca mulatta. The sequence goes on along the minus strand of NC_133413.1, from coordinate 23,228,286 downwards.
AGGGATATTCCTCTCTCTGTCCCTTCTCCGCAATCACCCTCGTATGCTTTCCCTCTCTTCCTCCCCTACTCCCATTGCCAATAGTGAGCTGACTCCCTGAGCCCATCCTCTAGTCAGAGGAGAGGCCAGTCAGCAACCCCGCCAGACTTCTCACTTCCTGCCAACAAGAATTGTCCCTCCGTAAAGAAGCTTTGAATCCTTGTGACACACAGTCACTCCGGGGGAGCAAAACTGGGCCAAGTCCTTATGCAGCAAAGGACTCAGCTTCCTCGGGGCCTGGCACTGCTTGAACCTCTCACATGGTTTGTGACCTTGAGTCAGTGAGGCTGTCCTTCAGCCCTGTTAGCTGGGACAAAGCCACAGGTGCCCCTGAGGCTTCCTGGAGTGGCCCTTTAGCCCTCCATCCTTGTTCCCTGGGGAACAGCTGCCTGACCTTGATCCAATCTCCTGGATTGGGCTTGAGGTTCTCCTCTACTGGTCCCAAACCAACTCTTGATCCCTCCGTATCACCCCTTCCCTAAGGGAATACCTTGCCCCAATCAGGCTAATAGGTATTTAATCCCTGTAAAATTTTACATCATCTCTTGCCCTTATGTCTTTGTTCTTTATAATCATCTTCTTCTGAGGAGACTTCCCTTCAAAACCAAAGCCCAACTTCAAAGGTCAGCTAAAAGGCCATCTCCTCCAGGAAGCCTTCCTGTACTACTTCAGTGAATGCTAACTTTGCACACTGTGATGAAGGGAAGGTAGGAACTGGCTTACAAACTCTAAAACCTCCTCCATCTTTCAAAACACGTGCTTCCTGCCCTGGGCCTCTGACTTGCCTCTCAGCTCAGTTTTCTTGTTTGGGATTTAAAAATTCAGATGAATCTCCTCTGCTAGCCCCCGGTGCTGATTCTGCTCAATCATTTTTTAAAGCCGTACTCTCGTTTTTACTGTTTTTAAGTTTGCCTTTTTATGGAGCCATTTTTTAACGCTTATTATTTCTCATCGATTTTACTTTCTCATTTAGCATTTTCTATCAAAGAGGAAACAGGAAGCGGCAGTGTGAGACCCGGCCTTGCCGAGTGGGGGCTGGAGTAGGAGGATCCAGGTTCCATCACATTTGTACCCTTTGGCCACCCACAACTTGGGAATCCATCCCACCTCTCTATGCCTCAGTTTTTCTCATGCGTAGAGATTTAAAAACCCCGAGTACACTGGGTTGTCGTGGGTATTAAAGTAGAGAATGCTTGTGTGGTGTGCAGCACAGTGCATGGTACATGCTACGTGCTCACAAAATGAAATTTCTCCTTCTCATTTCCATTCCCCAAACAGAGTCCTGAGCTGGTCTTTCCTGAAGCTTCTGTGTGAGCCAGGGCAGCCACCATCCTGTGAGGTGCCTTCCTAGGAATTAGAGAAGGTCACTCCCTCTGGGTGGAGTGGGACACCATGTGGGCGCAAATGGAGCTTTGCAGAGGGAGGGAGTCCCAGGCCCATTCCCCACCCTGGTTGGGCAGCGGCCTCATAGGTGAGGGAGGAAGGCAGCCATCCTTATGTTAAACATCACCAGTTCCTGCAGTGGCAATGATTGGCAGGTGAGCCACAAGGCTGGCTTCAAAGGAGAACTGTTTGGCAAAGGTGCTTATGTCCAGAATCTTCCAGAGGGAGAGAGGCACCGTTCTCTTTTCATGCATATTCCACCATCCTCACTATGAATGCAGGCTCCTTGAGGAGAGGGACTTCCACTTTCTTCTCTTTATATTTTCTTGGCTGGGCACGGTGGCTCACATCTGTAATCATGGTACTTTGGGAGGCTGAGGTGGGAGGATAACTTGAAGCCAGAAGTTTGAGACCAACTTGAGCTACATGGTGAGACCCAGTCTCTACAAAAAGCAAAAAAATTAGCTTGGCATAGTGGCGCATGCCTGTGGTCCCAGATACTTGGGAGGCTGAGGAGGGAGGATCTCTTGAGCCCAGGAGGTCAAAGTTGCAGTGAGCTGTGTTCATACCACTGCATTCTGGCCTGGGGAACAGAGCGAGACTGCATCCATCATGCCTGTGGCTGGACATTTTCCTCTGCTTGAAATGTCCCCATCTAGCTCCTTGCCATTCGGCTGATTCTGTCTCATCTTTTGGGACTTATTTCATATGTCATTTCCTCCAGGCAGCCCTCCTTGCTCTGCAGGCTGGATTAGGGGCAGGGAATCTCCTGGGAAGATTCTGATTCTGTAGGTCTGCAATGAAGCCCAAGATTTGCCTTTGCTCCCAGATGATGCTGATGCTGCTGGTCCCTGGACCACAATTCAAGTAGCAAAGCAGTCTGGGCTGCGGGGTCTGGTTCAATGGAAAACATTGAGTACAGGACCTGTTAACCTTTTGAGGGTCAAGAACTCCTTTGAGAAGCAGATGAAAGTTTTTGAACACTTCCCCACAAAATGCACACATACTAATACTTTTCTATATTGTTCCAGAGATTTTATTGCCTCCCGAAGCTCATCTATGCACGTCCAGGTCGGAAATCCGTCCCCCTGGGCCACCACGTAATACAATGAACAAATACACGGGCCCGTGTGTTCAGAAACCAGCTTTGTTACTTAGCTGGCTGCTCTCTCTGGGGTTTCGTTTCCTCATTCGAAAAGTTGTTTAAACTTTTAGAAAAGGATAGTACTTACAGTAACTTTCTCATAGGGTTATTGGGAGGATTAAAAATGATAATGCAAGAAAAGTGCTTAGCACAGGGTCTGATAAGCTCTTGATAAATAGTAGTTATTCTGTTTCTTATTGTTATCATGAATAATTGATGTGCAGGGAGAGGAGCTGCAGCTAGAGGGACTGAGCACTACGGGGCGGGAGCACTAGCTGGGTGCTCACCTTGCACCTGACCTGGCCATGATGTTTTCACATGCTCAGTATCTTCCACCCCTCAGAATGAGCTGGGCATACAGCCAGCTTGCCCTATTGTTCAACGAGGACATGGAGCTTCAGCAAATTAGGTCATATGCCCAGAGTCGCTCTGTTTCTAAGCAGCAGAGACAGTTGTGCAGCCAGACTGCTGTGTTCCGACTCTGGGTTTTTCCCTCTATTTCCCTAGATGAAAATAAACAAATAATTGGATGCATGGGGAGGTCTTTTTTTTTTCCTTTAAAAATATTTAAATGATTTTCCCACATTTTAATAAAATGATATTAACTTTAATCTCATCGTTTTCAGCAATGCTACAAAGCTGCCTGTGACTTTTTCTCAGCATATTAGTTGCTTGGGCGGTTACTTGTTAGCCCTTAATTTTGGTGAGGCTTTCTGTAAAGTGACGGCTCCAAAGAGCCATTTACCTGTTTATTCGTACTTTCCACCAAAGACCTATTTTTCTTTGCAACCAACCAAATATTAAATACGCAGCCAGTTTTATTTATTTATTTTTACAAAGAAACCCTGACCTGTAAAGGCCTCTTTCTTTTCATCTTGGTTTCAAAACAATTCATTCATGCATTTTAGAAGTTATGCAAATGAGCTTCCCTTGATTTTAGAGGATTTCTCTGGAATTGATTTTGGGATTCTATATTAATTACCACTACCCAGGCATAGGGGCTGCCACATAATGGATATATTTAGCAAGAATGACAAGGCTGATAATTATGCACGAGGCACCTCAGAAAAAGGATTGTGTACTTTGATGTTTAATGTCAGCAAACTTCTTTAGTTTGTTAAACTTAATCAAAAGCAATCAAAATACACTGGTGTGAATTACAGCAAATTAATTGCAAACCAATGGAAAACATCATGTCTTTCAAACTGGAATGTTGAACTGGAACTTCTGATTGAATCACACAGGTCTAGGAAGTGGTAAGTTTTTGAATGTGGAAGAGTAGTCTAGAGCTTGAATTAGGATCCGGGTGGGAAATGCGCAGGATTCCATAAGGAATTATGCTTGTAGGGAAGACTGAAGGTCTAAGAATAACCTTCATGTTTGACTTTAAGGGAAACTCACTCTGTGAACGTGGGAAAGTCACTTAAACTTAGATTCTTGGAGCTTCAGTGTCCTGATCTGTTCAGCAACATAGCTCTTGCCTCGCTACTTTGATTAGTAAAGAGACAGCTTACCTTTATCATCTTTATTGAATGTACTCTGAGCCAAGTTCTGTGTGTACCCCCATTGTCTACCTTAGACCTGATGAGGGCGCTAGGAGGTTGGTGCTCCCGTTTCACAGATGCAGACTCAGCTCCAAGACACGTTGAGCCCAGGCACTCTGCCTTCAGATGACTACTCTAGGGATATTATGTTTAATTTCAGAAGACTTTGATTTGACAACCTAATCAGAGGCAATCAAAATATGCTTATGAAACATATAGAAAATTAATTTCAAGCCAATGCAAAGGATTATATTTCCCAACCATAGAGAATCAAGTGAGAAGATGGATGTGAAAATATTATGTAAAATGTTGACTGCTATGCAAATGAACAGTAGTAAAACTAAGGCAGCAAATCTAGGAGACGATGCGGAGGCCACTTTTGCAGAAAGACAATTCCTCCAGCTCATGACTCATCACTGGAGGCTAAGTTTTGTTTCATGAGATTTGTAGCTCCGTGGGGTCCACTGAGTCATTCAAACATTGATTCATTGAATACACTTTTTATCTACCAAGATCAAGGTGCGAGGAAAAGAACACAGCGTTTAACAAGATGTCATCTTGACCTCTGGGAGCCCATGATGTAGTGACAAAGATATAAGTTGTTCATGATAATCCAAGGAACCATTGAATAAGAACAAAAAGTAGCATTTTCTTGACACGGTTTTAAGGATGGGAACTGTGTTACCAGTGCATCCCCAGGACTTGACACAGAGTCTGGCTACAGAAAGTACTGCATACATTTGACTGAATGAATGAGTTTTAAAGGAGTCTTGGATACCAGGGTGGGCGTCTAAGTGAAAACTTTCCCTCCATTCACAACACTTCTGACACCAAATGTGTGGGGTGTATCTGACCAATAACCAATTCTCCAACTCTTCAGACACTACCTGGGTGTCCAATGAGTCAATTTGATTCTGACATTTACTACCTGGAATTAGTGCAGTCCCCACAGGTAAGGGATCAGTCTGAGATGGAGCAGGGACTCCTTTTGGAAACATAGAAATAAAGGAAACTCTTGAGTTTCTTCAAGAAAAATTTCAGGCACCTTACTGTCCTTAAAGAGTAAGTGAGCAGCTTGATAAGAAGGAAGATAATAATGGCTTAAAACAATAGCCAAAAAAGCTAGAGCTACAAGATATTTTGTCTCCTGTGAAAACAAAAGGTAACATCCTAACATAGGTTCCTGTGTTTAAAAAACCTGGACTCTACTGGGCCGGGCACAGTGACTCATACCTGCAATCCCAGAATTTTGGGAGGCTGAGGTGGGTGGATCACTTGAGGTCAGGAGTTTGAGACCAGCCTGGCCAACATAATGAAATCCCGTCTCTACTAAAAATATAAAACTTAGCTGGGTATGGTGGTGTGCACCTGTAATCCCAGCTACTCCAGAGGGTGAGGCAGGAGAATCGCTTGAACCCGGGAGGTGGAGGTTGCAGTGAGCCAAGATGGTGCCACTGTACTCCAACCTGGGTGGCAGAATGAGACTCTGTCTCAAAAAACAAACCAAAAAAACCCCTGGAACCCACCAACTAGAAAAGACCTTTTGCTGGCACATAAACCTTAGATTAGGGAAAACAGGACTGAATGAGCTCGGACTGCTGTTCTAAATTCTAAATGTCTTCCTGGAGGGCCTAGAGAGAGTCATGCCCACAGGCCGCCTTAGCATTCCCTTCTATTAGCCCTAAGTTTTTAGACAAAACTTTGCTTCTCTGATCACAGATCAGACACTCTTTAAATCCACCTATAACCTATAAGCTCCTGCTTCAAGATATCCTGCCTTTTAAGGCCACAGCAATGTCTAACCTCTATGTATTAATTTACAATTTTGCTTATAACTTCTGCTTTCCTGAAATTTACCCCTGCCTTTAAAAACACTTGCTTGTAAGCCATCTGGGAGGTTGGGTCTTAAATGTGAGATGCCTGGCTGGGCACAGTGACTCACTCCTATAATCTCAGCACTTTGGGAGGCTGAGGCACAAGGATTTCTTGAGCCCAGGAATTGGAGTTTGTAGTAAGCTAGGATTGCACCACTGCACTTCAGCCTGGGTGACAGAGTGCAATCCTGTCTAAAAAAATTAAAAATAAAGAAAAATAAAAAAGTGAGCTGCTCAATTCTCCTTGCTCAGCACCCTGCAAATAAGTGACCTCCTTTCTCTGGCTACAACACCTCAATGTAAATACTTGGCTTTTATATGCTAGGTGAGTAGACCCAGGTTTTATTTGGTAACAAGTCCAACAAGAAGGCCCCCTACTTTGGACACCAATAGTAGATCCAGGTGACCTGCACATTTGACCAACTGGCTATTAATCAAGATAACATTAATTGCTCCAATCTTCTTTTTTTTTTTTTTTTTTGTTTTTTAGTTTTAAACTTTAAAAAAATTTTTAATTTTTACGGGTACATAGTAGGTGTATATATTTATGGGGTACAGAAAATGTTTTGATACAGGCATGCAATGTGAAATAATCACATCATGGAGAATGGGGTATCCATCCCCTCAAGCATTTATCCATTGAGTTGCAAACTCTCTTTAAGTTATTTTAGAGTTAACTTGCTATTGAGTATAGTCACCCTGTTGTGCTATCAAACAGTAAGTCTTATTCATTTTTTCTAACTTTTTTCTTTTTATTATTATACTTTAAGTTCTAGGGTACATGTGCACAACGTGCAGGTTTGTTACATATGTATACATGTGCCATGTTGGTGTGCTGCACCCATTAACTTGTCATTAACATTAGGTATATCTCCTAATGCTATCCCTCCCCGTTTTCCCCTCCTCACAATAGGACCTGGTGTGTGATGTTCCCCTTCCTGTGTCCAAGTGATCTCATTGCTCAGGTCCCACCTATGGGTGAGAACATGCAGTATTTGGTTTTCTGTTCTTGCAATAGTTTGCTGAGAATGATGGTTTCCAGCTGCATCCATGTCTCTACAAAGGACACGAACTCATCCTTTTTTATGAGTATTCCATGGTGTATATGTGCCACATTTTCTTTTCTTCTCTTTTTAATTATACTTTAAGTTCTAGGGTACATGTGCACAACGTGCAGGTTTGTTACATATGTATACTTGTGCCATGTTGATGTGCTGTACCCATCAACTCATCAGCACCCATCAACTCGTCATTTACATCAGGTATCACTCCCAATGCAATCCCTCCCCCCTCCCCGCTCCCCTTAATAGGCCCCGGTGTGTAATGTTCCCCTTCCCGTGCTCAAGTGATCTCATTGTTCAGTTTCCACCTATGAGTGAGAACATGCAGTGTTTGGTTCTCTGTTCTCACGATAGTTTGCTGAGAATGATGGTTTCCAGCTGCATCCATGTCTCTACAAAGGACACGAACTCATCCTTTTTTATGGCTGCATAGTATTCCATGGTGTATATGTGCCACATTTTCTTAATCCAGTCTGTCACTGATGGACATTTGGGTTGATTCCAAGTCTTTGCTATTGTGAATAGTGCCACAATAAACATACGTGTGCATGTGTGCTCACTCTTTATAAGACTCTGCCTGATGATTTAAGATGGAATAGTTTCATCCTGAAACAATCCACCTTCCCCCTGCCACCACCAACCCATGAAACTGGTCCCTGGTGCCAAAAAGTTTGGGGACTTCTAGTCTAAAAGGAAGGCAGAAACCCTCTGTACCAGGAATTCCTTGCCCCTTTCCTACTTATGAATAATCCACCCCTTGTTTAGCATATAATCAAGAAATAGCCATAAAAATAGCCAAACGACAGCCCGAGGGCTGCTCTGCCTATGGAGTAGCTGTTCTTTTATTCCTTTACTTTCCAAATAAACTTCCTTTCACTTTACTCTGTGGACTTGCCCAGAATTCTTTCTAGCATGAGATCCAAGAACCCTCTTTTGGGGGTCTGGATCAGGACCCCTTTCCAGTAACAAAACCAGACCTTGCCCTGAGTGTAGGAAGATGGCTCCGTGGTGAGAGGAAGCCTGGATGAGACACAGAGGTGGGGGCCTTGCATGGAGGCTGTTTGGATTGTCAGTATGACAGGCAGTGAGCTAAGGTTTTGGGAAGCCAAAGAGAAAGCAGTGTCTGGGACCATGAGAGAAAAGGGGAGGGTGATTTGAGAGACTTGACTATTGACCTGGAGGTTTACGGGGAAGGGCCAGGGCTTGAGAGAAGCAAAGACAAGGTCAAAGTTTCTCACCTGGTCCTGGGAGAATGACTATATATTGACTGAGATGAAGGACTCAGTAGAAGCAGGGTTGGGGATAAAGAACTCATACATTGACAGATTTACTGTGCAGCAGATGTGTGGTTGAGAAGGTTCAGAGAGCATTTCATTAGTTAATTGTGTTTGAACAGGTATTCTCCATATATTCTGCATTTTTAGGGAGATGAACTTACCCACATTACTTCTTTTATTATGGTAAAGTATACTCAACATGCATTTACACTGGTTTTAACCATTTCTGATTGTACAGTTAGTGCATTCACATGGTTATGCAACCATCACCAACATCCACCTCTAGATCTCTTTTGTCTCCCAAATTGAAACTCTGTGCCCAATCAACAGTCACTCCCCATTCTTTCTTCCCCACAGCCCCTCACAACCATTATTGCACTTTATGTCTATAAATTTGACTACTCTATGTACCTCATATAAGTGGAATCAGACAATATTTGTCCTTTTGTGACTATTTCACATAGCTTAACGTTTTCAAGAATCATCCATGTTGTCAAATTTGTCCAAATAGTCTTCCTTTTAAAGCTGAATAGTATTCTATTGTGTATATAAATCATATTTTATCTATTCCTTTGCCAGACACTTGGCTTTCTTCCACCTTTTGCCTATTGTAAATAATGCTGCTGTGAACATTTGTGTACACATATGTATTCAAGTCCCTTCTTTCAATTCTTCTGTGTATACACCCAGACGTGGAATTGCTGGATCATATGGTAAGTCAATGTTTAATTTTTTGAGGAACAGCCATACTCTTTTCCACAGCAGCTGCCCCATGTTGCATTCTCACCAGCAATGCACAAGAGTTCTGAGTTCTTTGCGTCCTTGCCCATGCTTGTTATTTTCTGTTTCTTTCTTTGTTGTTGATAATAGCTGTCCTAGTGGGTGTTAAGTGATATCTCATTTTAGTTTTGGTTTATATTTCTGTAATAATTAGTGATGTTATACATCTTTTCATGTGCTTACTGGCTATTTCTATATATTTGGATAAATGTCGATTCAAGTCTTTTGCCCATTTTTGAATTGGGTTGTTTGGATTTTTTACTGTTGTAGAGTTTAGGAGTTCTTTATGTATTCTGGATATTAATCCCTTATCTATGTGTAAAATATTTTCTCTCATTTTCCCATTGTGTGGGTTGCCTTTTCACTCTCTTTATAGTGTCTTTTGATGCACCAAAGTTTTTAATTTTGATGATGTCCTCCACATTACCTATTTGTTTTTCTTTTGTTGCCTCTGCTATTGGTGCCATACCTAATCACATCACTTCCTGTATCACATAAGAAAGAGTCAAATTGTGATGCCAGGCTTCTGGGATAATGGTGTGACTAATATCTTAGCAAAATCTATTTTATAAATTTCTTGGGTTATTGTAAATACTAGACATAGGGATATAGAATGCCGAGCTTGCAATCCTAGTACCTTCCTCTCTAAATTTTTTTTTTTAAATCAATGTTCCCATCAATATTCCAGTCCCCAGGACTGAGAATAGGCATTCTTGACTTCCTATCCCTTTCCCTCCTAATCAGCTATAGAAGCTGGGGAACTTTCCTTTATCCTCCTGGGCAGCTAGGCTATAGATCCCAGCCTTCCAACAGTTAGATGAATGAATTCTGGTCAACAAAATGTAGGTAGAAGAGGTGTTTCTATCTTCTGGCCTGCAGCAGAAGCTCCTATCCAACCTTCCATGCTGTCTGTCTGCCCTCATTTGCTGGTCATATGCAGAGGATCTCACAGAGGACTATGTGGATTGTGTTGGAGCCACAAGGCAGAAGGAGTCTGGGCTGTGAATGACTGCATGGATCAAGCCCCTCTATTCACTCACATTGTCCTGTGATATGAGTGAGAAATAAACCTTTACTGTGTTAAGCCACTTGGATTTGTGGTTGTTTGTTACAGCAATTAGCCTGTGCAGATGAATCCACCAACAATTTAGATGTCCTCTCGGAGATAGCCAAACAGTATGTCTCCTTGCCTCCTCCTTCCCATGCATATTTATGGTATTTTAGTCTCCTTGCAGCTCACCACATCCCTAAACCACTATAATGGTTTACCTACTGGATTACCTGGTCCAAATCTTTCCTCCTCTAGTTCATCATTCATGCATAACAGAATGAATATATAGAAAACAATATTTCTAAGAGGATAACAGCTTTATATGCTTTGGTTTCAAAACTTTTGTTATTAGAGATTTTCCCCATAGAATGCCTTCTTCCCTCTTTTAGTGCTCCCCTACAGAAATACTCGCCATCCCTTATGCATGCCTACTTTTTTACCTTGGCTCCATCTCTCCTTCTCCTCCTATCTTCTTCAAGCTCAAGTTCCCTTGTTCCCCTTCCTCCAGGGAGCCCTCTGTGAACTCCTGTCTTACTTGTTTATCTTATATCCTTGGCACCAGACATACATTGCTCTTCATACATGTAGTTCCATGCTAAGTGTCTTCAGCTGAACCAGAGATTTCTGCCATTGGGTTCATCAGTGCAATATGTGAGGCCCTTGAAATTGCATGCGAAATTCTTCGTCTGTGCATGTATGTATTTTTTTTTAAGGGGTAAACTTAGACTTCACAAGTTCCTTCCAATGTGGAAAGTGCATAAGACTGGTATACCCATTGTCCTTAGAAAAACATTCATGACTGCAGCAATCGATGTAATACCTCAGAAGCCAGAAAAGATAGGGGTGGAGGCAAACTCTGCCCACAAAAGAAGCCCTTTGTACTCTTCCTGCTTTAATAGGAACAAGTGCCCAGCTTCCAGGGAGGGGGAGTCAAAAACTTCTGTAATGAAGTGACTCATCCCTGGCACAGAATTGCCTCCAGCTGCATTCCCTTTACTTCATAGTGGGCAGGTGGTTTGTAGAGTTGACTGAAATGGGCCAGGGCCCTGCCAGGTTACTTCACTCCTTTGCCAACCCTCAAACAAGGCTAGCTTTTGCCATATGCTGGAGTGGGCCAATAGTTCCCCTTTCCTTGTTATCCCATCAAGATAATGCCACATTAGCCAGCAGCCCTCCTCTCCATCGTCTCATGTGCATACTCATAAAATACTTTAGAGCCTCTTAGATCCCATGGTCCAGGCCCAGTGGCCTCTGATGCTTGCTATTCCCCAGGGAGGCCTGCTGGAGCCCTGCGGGATCCCCTTCCCTCTGTGACTCTTTCTGTTTGCTCAGCACCCAACCCTGGCAGAAAGCAGCATGCCTTGCTAGTTGCTTTCTCTACAGCTCTATGAATGTTTAATAAATTCTTAATTAAAAGCTGGGCACCTCATCGATTCCTGTCAATTGCTTCTCTGTTGTGAAGAAGAGAGGCCTACAGGAGGGAAAAGTCAAGCCCTCACTCCGCCCTCTGTTCACACCCACAACTACCCATCTGCACGTGCACACACATACACACACACAGCCATGGGACTTGGTGCTGTATTTACATAATTCTATTGACATTTTGAGGCTAAAATTATGTATGCTACTTTAATTCTCTGTTAAATTAAATTATGAATGTTTGGAACGTAGTAATTTCTTTTGTTCTGTGAACAGATTGTTTTATATATCTGCCTATATTACCAAGTTATTAATTTAATGATTTCATAATAGCAGCTCATTCCTCTGGGTAATATAAAGACTGAAGTGCATGCTCTGTACAGCACAGGCAGACACTGCTTGCCCTATGTGAATTGAAGGTTTTAGGAATAAAGTTATTAGTTTTGGCAGAATGTTTAAGTGTGCACAGGGAAACTGGAGGGATGTGTCAGGTCAGCTTGAGCTTCCCAATCTCATTTTAAAAAGTCAGGGCATAGTCTGTTGCCTGTGAGACTGGATGAAAAATAATTTTCTTAAATAAAGTCAAGCACCTAGCTGAACGCTGGCAAGTTTGAGAGCTGCTGCCTGCCCCTCTACCCTGGCAGCTCTGGACACAGTGTAGGGTCAGCCCCAGCTACAAACAGGAAAGTCTTTGTCTTTTATCCTGTGGACCTGCTGGGTCATCTCCAGCATGATGGAGATGTGCTGCCAGGCAACACGGCTGTGACTGCATCGTCCTGCTCCTTGCTGGCTTCCCACCCTATTGTGGGGAGATGGAAAATAGATTCTGTGTGGTGAGTGGGGATGAGCATGAAGTCTGGATTCAGAGGGACCTTCCTCTATCCCTGGGAGTTGTGACTTTTGTGACTTGGGCTTTTTAAGCCTCAATTCCCCGATCAGTACAATGGGGGCATTGATAACACCTTTCCAATCAACGTTGTAAGATTGTTGTGTGGCTCAAATGAGGAAATGGGTGGGAACGTGCTTTGCGATTGCTAACAGACAGGTTTCTTTGGAGGCTGGGTTGTGTAGGGTATGGGCAGGTACCACTAATCACTACAGATAACATCAGAGCAATGTTCATGGCCATTTTCCTCACAGCTCCAGGTGATTCACTTCTCCATTTGTTACTCCATTTGGTACTCTGTTTGTTCAGCTGACACCTGAGATTTGAGTTTGGGGACTTCTAAAGTTCTCCCACCTTTGGTAGTTTGGGACTCTATCTATTTTTCAGGAGAAATCACCAAAATGCTTCATTTTAGTTGAGAAGACAATGTTGAATGTGGAGCCTTACTAAGGAATCACAGCATATTCAGTTGTTCAATAAGTATCAAGCACTGCTAACTCAACAAGTACTAATTTAGAGCAGCAGATGCAACAGTCTCCAAGACAGGAGTGGTTTCTGCCTTCTCCAAGTCTATGATCTAATGAGAATCAGATGACTAAACAGGCAATCATGATATCCTGTGATGATAAAAGGCATGTACCCACCCTAGACTGGGGCCAGGAAAGAGGAAGGGAAGCCCAGGTTGAGACCTTGATATTGACTACGGATCAGCCATGCAAAGAGGAGGTGAGAGGATGGGAAGGGCCAAGGTGTTTCAGGAATTAAGAGCATGTGGAAAGTGTGGGGAGATGGAGGCAGGAAGAGCAACACAGCATGGACTGGACATTCCATCTAGGTTTGGGGAGGGAGTGGTGAGATATGAGGCTGGAGCCATCAGCAGGGGGCCATATATGGCAGACTTTGGGAGCTTTGCTAGGCAAAAGGCATTTGGGGAGCCTTGAGGAAGAGAAGGGATTATTATGCTTTAGAAAGAATGCTATGGCTGCTATGGGGAGAACCGTCTGGAAGGGTCAAGTTGGAAGCAGAGAGACCAGTTAGGAGACTGCTGCAGTCAACAAGACGGGAGACAACAGGGTCTGTGTTAGGTAGTGACAGTAATGTAGAGAGAAGACGTAGGAGGTGCTTAGAAGGTGGAACTGACGAGGTCTCCATTAGGCTCTTGGTTAGATGGGGGCAAAACAGAGAGGGAGGTGCTGAAGTTTGGAACAGCAGAGGTCTCTGAGGTTGCTCTTTACCCTTTGAGTTCTTCCCTCTTTGGCTTTTCTATGTTTAAGAGGAAACTCTCACACAAACCCCTTTGTCCATGGCTGACAGACACTTGTGTAATCACCCGATGGGTTTTTCCTGCCCCCTGAACAGACAACACCAATCCACTGGAATTGTGCTATTGTGGTAGAGAAAGAGTATTACTAACATGAGGCTGGCCACAGAGGAGATGGAGACTCAAATCAGTCTCTCAAAAGTTAGAGTTTTTCAAGAATAGTTTGGTGAAAAGGAGGCTAGGGAGTGGAGAATGTTGATTGGTTGGAGATGAAATAATAAGTGTATAGAAAGTGGGTCTTGTGCACGGAGTTAGAGCCTGGATGGGATCACGCAAGTGGACCCATTGAGTCATGAGTCACAGATCTGAGTGGAGTCAGCAGGTTGTCAGAAATGCAAAAGTCTGAACAAATATCTCAAAAGGCTAGTCTTAGATTCTACAATAGTGATGTTATCTACAGGAATAATTGGGGAAGTACAGACCTTTGGAACAATGGTTGATTATTGCTTAACTATGCCTACATCTTAGTAGAATTCAAGCCCCTCTCATAATTCTAACATGTGGCCTTTCATTAGTTTTACAAAGGTGATTTAGTTTTGGGAAGGGCTATTATTATCCTTGCTTTAAGGTTAAAGTGTAGACTAAATTCCTCCCCAAGTTAGCTTGCCCTATGCCCAGAAATGACCAAGGACAGCTTGGAGGTTAGAAGCAAGATGGAGTCAACTGTGTCAGACACTTCACACACACATGTGTCTCAGCTGCTCAGTGAGGCCAGCAGGGTAGCTAAAAAATATTTCGCTGTGGAGGTGACAGATTGCTAAGTTAAAACTAGTGTTATTGCTTATACTTTCTCCATTTGTTTTTTTGTCTCTGCATGTCAACTCTATGAAACATTCCAACATCCTCAGTTGAAAAATAAAAGAATTCCTTTCTTTTACTCTCACACAATATAGTGTGTCTTAATCATCTGTGGATTCCTGGTGCCTAGCACTGTGTCAGGCACAGCTATAGCGAGGACTGTTGAGTGATGGACAAGCAAAAAAACCCCAAGGTCACAGGGTCTCATTCCTCATGAAGGGAATTCTGGGGTGTGCTCACCAACCTCCCCCAGAAGAAACCTGGATCTGTCTAGGTATGAGGCAGGAAAGTACTAGATGTTGATGGCAAACCTCCTTCCCAATTAGAAAATTGCCAAAGCCAGATCCCTGTGGGGCCAAAGACAAGAGGTCCAAAGTAGTTGCTTTGCAAGTGTACATTCATGTTGGCCAACCCATTAGCAGAAGGTGGGCAAGAAGGGGATAGAGGAGAAAGTAGAAGTAGGGTTGGTTAGGGCTCAACTTACCTACAGAGGATAGCAGCTATGAAAGAAGGAATGCCTGCTTAGGCACAGGATAGAGAGATGGTGAGACATACAAAGGGACAAAAAAGGTGACAAAGATGATGTAGAAAATTGAACATGAGCTAGGAGCCAGAATTTGGACAGAAGATCAACTGTGGAAGGTGACTTTCACCAAACATGTAGGGGAAGAATCAGTGTAGGATATGTCAAATAGGATCCAGGGGGTTGGGGGTGTGTGGAAAATGACTATTTTGAGACATCAGGGGAGACAGAGAGCAGGACAGAGTTTGGACTGCAGTATTCATAGGGACAGAGGAGATCATGTTTGCTTTGTTAATGGCTGTGCACAAATGACTGAGGCTGGCACTTCATAGATAGCCTATAAAAAATGAATGAATCCTGGGTGTTGTCCTTCAAGAATCGCGTAGAGGAAGGTTGAGGAAAGAGGGATGCCAGGGCGTGGGAGAAGTGTACTGTCATCAGGACCTGGATCTTAGAACTGGCAGAGTGGAGGCAGATCAGTGGGACTGGATTATGTTCAACACATTCCCAAGGGGTGCCCCAAGAATTCTTCCTCAGTGGTAAATTATTGCTAATACATTACTGTGGTCTGAGCGCTTGTTGTTCCCCAAAATTTGTATGTCAAAACCTTATCCCCAGTGCAATAGTATCAAGAAGTGGAGCCTTTGGGATGTGATTAGGTCATGAGGGCTCTGTCATCATGAATGGGATTAGCGTCCTTGTAAAAGAGGCCCGAGGGAGCTATTTGCCTCTTCAGCCATGTGAGGACACATAGAAGGCATCATCTATAGAGGCCTTCCTCAGGAACCCAATCTATTAGCACTTTAATCTTGGATTTCCCAGCCTCCGGAACTGTGAGCGATACATTTCTGTTGTTTATAAATTGTGCAGTGGAAAGTATTTTGTCATAGCAGCCCAGATGGACTAAGACATACACTAAACATCATGGACTGAGTGGATGATGGCTCAGAGGCCCCTAAGGCAGGGGCACTGGCAGGAGCCACAGTCAAGGCAGTAAGTCCAGGGTCTCCTAAAGAATGCTTCAGGAGGTAGAAGTGGTATGATCTTCAGGGAAGGGCAGAGAGCCTTATTTTGATTGAAAACTGTAGATGTCTTTTTCTGACGCCTCATGGAAAGGCCACATTTGCAGGTGAGAATGGTGGTGGTGGTGGGGTTTTGGCTAAAATTCGGGAGAGGAAGTGCTTGGTTTCCCTCTGTATGTCTCCAAACAACAAAAAAACTGGAGACTTGTGAGAGGCCATTTGGAGCAATTCAAAGTCTGGAGCCCTGAGCTATTTAACATTTCCGGCAATGAACTAGATGATGAAACAGAGAGCACGCTCATTAATTTCATAGATGACACCCAGCTGAGGCTGGAGGGGCACCTTGGAGGATCAGATTAGAATTCAAATTGACTTGAGTAGGTTTTAGAGATTGGTCAGAAACCAACCAAATGAGATTCGGGAAGGACAAGGGCAGAGTAAGGGAAAAACAGCCACACAAATGACGGGGAGGAATGACTTACTGAGTCCCAGTCCTGCTGGAAACCTGAAGACTGTCTTGACCTCCTTGCCTGATTCATCACTGCTGACATTTGCACACAGCTTACAATGAACTTTCACAGCTCTCTCCTTTGAGCTTAGGGTGACAATGCCTTAAGAGAGGAATTGTTATGAATAAGATCGTGGGGGGTTCAAAGATGTTAAAAATCTACCCAAGGCCACATAGCTGATAGATGTCACAGCCAGATGCAAACTCAGTTAGCACTTTACAGCACTCATTTGACACTTACCTCAGTGCTTTACTGTGTCATCTGTTCTCTCACCTCATTTAGAGGTACACTTTCCTTGACACTTCCCTTGCCCACAGGCCAGCCCCATCTCCTTTCCTATTCTTCTCTAGGTAGCCAATATCCTAGGGTGTGTCCTCCAACCCAATTTTTACAAGCTGCTTTATCAATCTGGATTTGTTCTATCTGGACTAGACCCACCCAAGTTGTGCACATTGGATCCATCCAGCTATCTGTCAGTTCCTCTACTCACTGGGTTTGTGGAGAACCACTGGAGGAGATCATATAATTGGCTGGAAGGAGCCACTACAGATCCATTGGGTAGGCTCTTGGTTCTGCTTGGCAAGAATCCATTATGTGTCTCTGGTCAGCTTATTCCCCTCAAGGTCCTAACATCATTACTGCCTCATTTATCTTCTTCTTCTTCTCCTTCTCCTTCTTCATCATCCTATCGAAGAACAGATGGGGGTCATCTGTAAAGTTCTGTCCCAGCTTCCTATCCTTATTCTCTCTCAACTTATCCAAATGTACATCAACTCTCACCCCTCTCCTCCTGGCTCAGGGCAAGGAATAATTTTTCTGTTCACTCTTCTCTCCTGTACTCACAGTCTATCCCATTCGTCTTCCTTCAGGGACTCCACAAGATCTTCCCACTCTGTTGTTCCTTCCTCGTAGTCCTTGAACATGCTTCAGTTCAGTCCATCTTCAAAAGCTCTTCCTGGAGGACAGTTACAAGGGAGGTGATAGAGTATGGTACTGCTGTACTGGCAATGTTCTGGTTCTTAGATTAAGTGGAGCTCTTAGGTTAAGTGAAGCATTAATGGGTACTTTATGTATATTCTATCACATGTATCCATCATTAAGTAATTAAAAAATCAACTTACATAAAAATATCTCTCCTTCAACCATGCTAGCAACATCTTGTTCTTCCTTTTGAAGACAGTTCCTTGAAGATCATCTTCATCTTTATTTCTTGTTCTCTCCTTAAGCTACTATTCTAATGACAAAAGCCCCCAGTGATGCCTAATGTGTCAATTTGCAGCCCACACCTCACCTTACTTTTCTGAGGCATTAATCAATCTGCCATTTCTCTTCTCTTAAAACCCTGTAGACCTGAGCCATTTTTCTGCCTTGGTTCTCCCCTGAGCTCCCTGACCAGCATCTCCAAGTGTCTTTGTTGCTTCCTCTTCTTCTGCCCAGAACTTACACATCTGTAATCTCTCAGCTTCCTTTCCTAGGGTCCTCTTTCCATTTCTTCTCATTCTTCCTGCACCGGACCAAGGTTGTCCATGACTTAACATCTACCCATTCATACACATCTGTCCTGGCCAGAGCTCTCTCCTGTACCACACACCTTATATTGAACTTCCCACTAGATAGCATCTCCTGAATGCTTCTCCTCCCACACAACCTGGACTCATTTTGTTGCCCTCCTTCAACTTGCCCCTCCTTCTGTGGGCCACTCCCTAGGAGTTACCTTGGACTCCCACACATTACTCTCTTTTCCTATATCTGATTGTGGAGTAAATATCTTTGTTCCTGTTCATAAGCTCTTAATTAATTTCCCTGTTTCTAACCTTGCCTGCTGTTAATCCAGAGCTGATCTTGCCAAGATGCAAAATTTATCATGTTTTTTGTCTGCTTAAATTCCTTAAATTCCTCTCTGTTACCTACAGGTCTGAGTCCAGATTTCCTGGCCTGCAAGGCCCCCATCACCTGATGCCACCTGCCTCTTGAGTGACAATTTCTGCCCTTGTCATGCTTGGCCTGCTTGTAGGTCCCCAAGGCCACCATGATGTCACCACTCTTTGCCTTTGCACATGCCATGCCCCTGCCTCAAGACCCTTCCCCATGTTTCCCACCTGGCAGCTGTTCCTGCCTATGCTTTTGCTTCCCATTCTGAGATGCAACACAACGTGGCAACTGAGAGTGCTGGCCCTGGAGTCACCCGGACTAGGTTTAAATCCTGTTCTACTCCTTCTAGCAATATCACTTGGGTCACATACCCTAAGGCTTCCTGTCCTCATCTGTGAAGTGGAAATGAGGAAAGCACCCACCTCACAGGATGGACGTGAAGATTCACTAAGGTAAAGGTCCTCAACCTCAGGGCCATGGATGGGTACTGGTCCATGGCCTGTTAGGAACCGGGCTGCACAGCAAGAGGTGAGCAAGGGCAAGCAAAGCTTCATCTGTATTTAAACACACTCCCGGCACTCGCATTACTGCCTGAGCTCTGCCTTCTGTGAGATCATCAGCGGCATTAGATTCTCATAGGAGCATGAACCCTATTGTGAACTACACATATGAGAGATCTAGATTGCACGTTTCTTATGAGAATCTAACGAATGCCTGATGATCTGAAGTGGAACAGTTTGATCCCCAAACCATCCAGCCCCTAACCCTGGTCCATGGAAAAATGGTCTTCCATCAAACCTGGTGCCAAAAACATTGAGGGCTGCTGCACTAAGGCTCTTTGTGAAGCATCTGCCACCATCTTTGGTGCATTGGAAGTCCTTCCTGGACACTGGCCCTCCCCACATTGGACTAAGGTCCAATGGCACCTGCTCCCTGAAAGTGTTCCAGACCTTCCAGACAGACTTAATTTTACCACTTTTCCTCCTTAGAGAAAAGTGTAATTTTGTGTGTTTGTGTCTGCATTTACAAGAACACTGGACACTATTTGTGACGTAGCTCTTAGAATCTTACACAGTATTCAATGTTAGGCACCCTCTGCTCCCTGCCATGCCTCAGAGATGAATGGCTTGGACCATTCATATTTGCTTGGTTACATAAAGGCTTTTGTGGTTTTGGACGAGCTTCCTGATCCAATTTACTCATCTATAAACTGGGGCCATTGTGGAAGGGATGCTGCATTCTGAAAGGATACTCTTATATTGGGCATAAAGTGCACAGGGAAACCAAAATTCCTAAAACAATCAGGATGGATTATCTAGAAATTAGGGCTGGTCAGCAGGGTACATATTGTCGAGTGTGTGGAGAGACATTGGTAGGAGTTGTGGCTGTGGAATAGGGCAGGGACCTATATTACACATTGTGTGTGTGTGTGTGTGTGTTGTTGTATGTGTCTGCAAAAACACATGCCTGTGTCCCATGGTTGTGCTGTATGCCCTGGGGCAGCTAGCTGACAGTCAGTCGCTTCATTGTTCTCTGGCTGAAGCAATTGTTAGAGCTATTAGAGGAGCATGAACAGGAGCATGAACCCTATTGTGAGCTAGCAGCAGCTGGCCTGGCCAGCCTCCCCACAATGATCTCAGGGAGCAAGAGTCACGCTGCTGCGTGAAGGCCATGGGAGATGGAGGCTTAGCTAGATAGAGCAGCCAGCCCTTGTGGACCCCCCCAGGCACACACTTGCTGCCGGCCATCTGAGGAGCTGCCAGGACATTCTTGCACCTTGCCTGGGTGGGACTGGGAAGCTGTTGCCTCTAGCTCTGGGTGGATGCTGATACAGGCTCTGTGGCTGGCGGTGTCACCCGAGAAGATGGGTAGGACTTCATGGCTGATGCTTTCTGTCCAAGCTCCCTGGGTTGGGGTGGGAGAAGGGGATAGAGGGCATTGGCTCTTGTCCACAGCCAGGATCCACTCTGCCTGGCTTTGGGGTCTTCTGGCCTGTCAATTTCTAGCCCACCCCATTTTGGGCTCTTTCACATCTCCTCTGCATATCCTTTAAGGGTTCAGAGCATGACCTCACCTGGGGCCACAGAAGCAGAGGCGGAAGTGGTTCTGTTGCCTACTCTCTTGCCCTGGCCATTCCTCTAGGCCTGGTTTTTGGGCGGCTCACTCCAAAGGGCCTCATAAAACAGCTCCCTGCAGTCCCTAGGCATCCTACTGGCTCTTCCTTTATTGGCCTGTAGGAATTTTGTAACCTTCCTGTGGATGGCTCCTTTGGGACCATGGGCCTGCCTGTAGCACTTTCCCACATCCCTATTCCCCAGCTGCACATTAGAGGCATCAACTCCCACTCCCACTGAAGGCCTGGGCCATGTACTTATCACCTCTTTGGGGCAGAGGCAATTCGGACACTCCGTTTGGTCCTTGCCCTAAGCTTGCTTGACATTGTCTGCCATTTCTCCAGCACATAACTAGCTCCCCTACCCACATTTTTAAAGACACAGCCTACTTCCTGGTGGATAAATGGCCCTGTAGGCTTGTGTAGTATAGTCAGGACAGGGTCTGTGGAGAGGGTGGGGCTGGACATGGGCCCTGAAGTCCAGGCAGGATAGGGCTAAGTGGCAGGAGGGTGTGTGGGGCTTCCAGGTTAAGGAACATGTCTTTGGAAATGGTCCTTCCATTGCATTCTCACAGCTGCCAATTAATAGTGCCTGTCAGGTGAAGATGGCGCTCAGAGACAGGAGTGTGCCCTGAGGTCCCCGCAGAGGCTCACTGCTACATCTGAAGCTGCGCCATGCTCGGGCCAGCCAACTTGTCATCTTCCATGTAGCCTTGTGGGATGAAGACATTGAAGTACTGCCTCCTCCTAATGACCTTCAGCAGAGAACCTGAGTTGGCTTCTGAGCAGACATGTCCCCTGCCTCGGCCCTGCTGCTACCGGGGCAATTAACTGCTGCTGTAATTCTGGGTCTCTGCACCCATGGGCCCCCCTTTCCAAACAACATGTTGAACAAGAGTCCTTAGAGGAGAAGGGAAAGCGGTTGTGTGGTCTGGTGGCCCGACAGGTGGCCAGATGAGAGATGACAGGAGTGTGAACGGAGGGACTGTGTGGTTTTAATCACTTAAGATGCTGTTCTGGAAGCAGATGTGAGATAGCTCCTGGAGAGCACTCTGGGGGTTGCAGCACCCTGAGGATAAGTGAGGGTGACATCTGGAAGACAGGATATTCTCCCAGATCGCTATCCCCCCGGGGCTGGCTCTAAGCCCTGCCAATTACCTCCTCTGCTGGCTGGGCTCTGCTGTGTTTGGAGGGGGGGCCTGAACTAACCCGGTGGCGGGGCACCCCACCATGGAGTAGGAGGCTTGGTGACCCCGGAAGCATGCTCCTGTGCTGGGGTGGGGGGTGGCATGCTGGGAGGCTGGGGGAATGACCTCTGGGGACCTCAGATTCCTGGACGCCTCCAGCCCTCCCATGGGTTATTTTCTCTCGCAGCAGAACAGCAGCAACCTGGGTTAATCAGGAGCTTGGGCTGACCCTGGGAGGATGGTCTCAGAGGAGAGAACCTATTTTGAGCTGGTGAAGTGATTAGTGGTGCTAATCACAGGCTCAGCCCAGACCCTTCTGGCCTACTTACAGGCTATTCCAACTTTCCCTGGCCTGCACGTGCTCTCCCTCCCCATCCCTTCTTCTCCTCTGTAAGCTGGCAGCTGCCCTCACCTGCCTTTCTCTCTTCTTGCTCTCTCCTCCCATTTTTATGGGAAAAGAGACCCCGGGGATCCTGAGAGCTCTAGTCTGTACCCCTAGGAACCCCAAAGATTTCAAATAACCCCAGTAGCTTCTAAAGCTGAATTATCCTGACCATGAGCTGACCCAGGGTACATTCTATATAAGGAAAGAAAGAAGGCCTTGGGGCACTCCTGAGGTGATGGATCCAAGGGTTTTCCTTTGGACCATGGTGAGTGGTTGGTGGTGAATGAGGGAGTGAGGGGTGGAATGAGCCGAGGGGGAAGGTCCTACCCAGGTGATCCTGCCCTTGGCCTACAGCCAGAATTTCTTGGGAGTGGCAGCAGTTTTTGAGTGACCCAAGGTGGAGCTGTGCTCTTGGGGCATTTAGAAGAGGCAGTGAGGAGCCCAGGGGCCTGAGACCTCTGGGAAGTTGGCCCTGTGACTGGCTCTTCTGAGCATTCATCTGGCCTGGTGAATGAAGGCTGGTCAGCATACTCATTTACTCACTCAACAAGTAGGCGTTGACGCCTGTTCTGTACCAGGCCCTGTGCTAGGTGTTTGGGAAAAGTGAAGGGTGAAAATTGTATGAAGGGAAAAAAGAGAGGGCTGAGCTGAAAATTATTGGGAGGGGTTGTCCTATTCTAGACAGCAGAGAGCAGGCCCCTCAGAGGAAGTGACATTTAAGCTGAGACTTGAAGAATGAATAGGGATGAGCAGAACTAGGAGTGGGAGAAACAGGATAGGTAGAGGTACGCATGGAGCCCCCAAGGCAGGCAGGAGCTGGGCTCTGGGGTACCACAGCGTAGAGAGGAAGGGTTAGCAGGGCCCCACAGCCTGGGCTGTACAGGCCACGCCAAGAAGTTTGGATTTTGTCCTTAGAACAGGGCATGCCCATCCCAAGCCTGCTATTTTCTGACTCACTCCATGCCCTGGCCCCACACTGCTCTGCTTGGCAGGGCCTGACTCTCATAGGCTGTATCTTCCAGCCCCTGGGTCAGCAAGTTTCCAGCTGGTCTCAGCCAATGGGAGACTGGCAGGAGCTGGGAGCTGGGAGGAAGAAGCCAGGGCATTTCTCCTTCTCTGCCTCGGACAGCATTTCCAGAACTGGCTGCAATTCTAGGTTTCTGGCACCCAGTAAACAGATCTGCCAGGTGACCAGGCCCCTGGGTCCCTCAATCCAGAGGCCTCCTTTGTCCCAGCAGCATATGGATGTAAGTGGCAGTTTGCCATTGCTAATCTCTGGGTAGCCTCATTGCTCCTGTTTGGCTTCTTGACCTCCTTAAAATAAACTCAGTTTTAGATGCTCATTTACTGAACACTTGCATGTTCTCTAAGAAGGACTTTGCATATCAATTCATTCAAAGCTCTATGATGTGGATTATACCCATTTTATAACCAGAAAAACAGAATCCAGAGAGGTGAAAGTGCATAGGTAGTAAATAGCAGAGTGGAGCATTGAACCAGGTAGTCCAGCCCCAGAACTTGAGTTTTTAACCTCTGGGCCAGGGCCTGTGTAAAGTGCTGAGTGGCGGAACTCAGTGAAGTGTGTGGTTCTAGAGGAAGACTTGAGTACGCATTGTGACTTCCCCATGATGGGTTCTGTGATCTTAAGTAAGGCACTTAATCAATGGGAACCTCAGTTTGCCCATCTATTAACTGGGGATAATATTAATACTAGAATTTAGTTCCTAGAGGTTTTGCAGGATCAAATGAGATAATGCTCGTGAAATACTTAGCACAGTGCCTGGCACACGGTGAGGACTAGATCACCGTGTGCTTTTATTCTTGCTCTTCCTTTTACATGACTGTCCTGACCCAGGAGTCCAATACACAGCACTGGACAACTGGATCCCAGGTCAGGTAGGGCCATGGCTACTCTTGTGCTTCCAGGTTCCATTGAGACCTGGGGTGAGTGCACTGAGCTCCATGGTGCTGAATCTGAAGCCTCATCTCTAAGGGTGTCCCTGGCTTCTAGGTTGTCCTGTCCTTGCCTATAGTTTTTCTGTGTTCTGAGCAGGTGTTTCTCAGAAGTCTCATATGCATCCTCCCTCCATGGCCTTCTGCCCTGTGGAGACCTCCTTGTACCCCGGGGAGGACTTTGCTAGACTAAATCAGGCTGAGAGTCACCAGACCCAGATCTTCGGAGCAATCTCAGGCCCACAGGACTTGTAATGGTCTCTTGTTCTTTCCTGTTTTGAGCCACAACAAAAGATGGAGCATGTGCATATGCATGCACACACACACACAAACACACACATACACACACACTACTAAAATCAGTGACCCAGTGGCAAACCTCAGTGAATTGCTGAGCCTTGAACAATTTCAGCCGACTGATGAAGATCCCAAATAATTTTCATTCTAATCCATGTTGCTTGACTTCTAAGGAGGTAATGGCCCCTTTGGTGACATGCTGTCCTTTCTGTACACAATTTATAGCTGTGACTTGCCTTCTGAACTGCTACAAAATGTGGAGGAAAAACAGCTTTTGAATTACTGTGTTCCATTCTTTGCTGAGATACTGGACCCTTGGCTCCCAGCTTGGGCAAACATGGCGGTGGCCAGACTAGGGAGAGGGTGGAGAGAGATGGAAGGAGGAAGAACATGGAAGGAGGTCTGAACATGAAACTCAAAAGATTGTAATGATATTAACAATAAGAGTAGCTCATGTTTATGCACTTTACAATTACAAAGAATGTTTAACCGCATTATTTCCACTTAATCTTATTAACCTGTCATTTTACAGGAGATGAGATTTAGTTAGGTGACTTGTCCAGGGACACACATTTAGTTGGCAGAGGCACAGTCACAACTAACACCAGTTCTGACTGTCATGCAGTTTTTCTGCTGAGTAGGTGGGGTGAGGAGGCTTACAGGCCTTTACCAGGTAAGTAGCAGTTGGCTCAGGAGGTTGGAGTCTTCCAGGCTGCATAGAATGTGACTCAGGGTCATGCGTGTAGTCCTTGAGGAGAATGATTCTCTGGGCCTAATCTGAGTCCCAATCAGGTCTTGCCTGGCACTTCCTAGTCGTGGTTTTTGAGGGGTGGGACAAGATAAGAGTAAGTTGATTCCTATAAGTCTATCATTTCTGGAAAACAACCCAGAGTAAATGCTTTGCTGAGCTTGGGAAGTCTTCTAACCTCTCTGTAAATCTCAGCTCCTCCCTCATCTATAAATGGGATTGTAACAATCAAGTCTCTGTGATAATTAAATGCAATAAAGAGCTTTGTAAATGGTCGAGAACCAAAGACATCTGAAGGAATTTTATTGTGTCTTCCATCACCACCACCATCATCATCCTCCCCAATTTCCTCCATCATCATCAACATCATCACCACCATCATGATCTTGTAAGAAGGACAGCGTAAGTCACAAATTACTAAGAGTATAGGCCAACACTTAGAATATCTGGGGGAGCTTATTTAAAATGTCACATCCTGGCCATACCCCCAGAGATCCTGATTGAGAAGGTCTAGTAGCACCCAGAAATATTCCTTTTTAACAAGAACCCAGGGTGATTTTTGTTGCAGGAAGTCTGTGGATTGCACATTGAGAAACATTGCCTTATAGTTGTAGGACAAACAAAAAGAGATTATACCACACACAGGGTTTAGTGATGCTTGTGAAACCCGTAAGCCTACGGTAATATGTGTAAGCAGTCCAAGACCTTTCCACATGAGGTCACTGGCTACCCATCAGCTTTCAGGGGCAGGAGCAGCCTCCCTGAGTTTTCTGGTCTTGCTTTATCTAGTTTAAGCCACCTGGGGTGAGCTGGGCAGAGCATATCTATCTAATACACTCATGTGAACTTGGGTCTTGGGATTGAAACAGCAGTGTAAAGACAAATGAAGGAAGTATTTATTTATACTAACACAGTACAAAGCAATTAATCCTCTCTACTAGCCATAATTAAATTCCTCAGAATGAAGACTTTCAACTTGTGAGCTGGAGCAAATCTCCCTCTGTGGCTTCCTGGGGAGGTCAGGCATCTTCTGCCGCTCGCCTCTGCCCTGTCATCCCGGGCTGGTGCTACTCCGTTCCTATTGATTCCAAAGAGTTCCTCAAGCTGAGACTGGGGAATTGACTTTGAAAGTTGCCTTTTTAAAGGGCAGACTAATTTTCTACAGGAAACATGAGGGTTATATATGAAGAAACTCACCTAAGCAAAATGTGTAGCAGGAGTCCAGGGTGGCCAGTAGGTGAGATTGTGATTTAATTTTGTATGTGGAGTATTTGCAGGACAACCCTGGAAATCAAATTTGCATCCACTGACGTGCATGGTGGCTAGAAACTTCTTGTGGGGGAAGATACTCCAGCCATGTCTAAATTTGGGGTTTAGACATGATCAGATAGGTAAACTGAAAGCGGGGTTTGGGAAGCAGAGGACAAATTACCAGGTGGGAAGTGAAGCTGTGTAAAAGGGACCCTGGCTGGCAGAAGTCCAGGAAGGCACTCAGAGGCAGACTCAAGGCTCAGGGACCTGTGGAGTGTTTTGGTGAGTGCAGGGGCTATTATTTGGGAGCCCTCAACCGTGCTTCTATATTAGTCTGTTCTAATGCCACTAAAAAGACATACCCAAGACTGGGTAATTTATAAAGAAAAAGAGGTTTAATGGACTAGTTCCACGTGGCTGAAGAGGCCTCACAATCATGGGGGAAGGTGAAAGGCACGTCTCACACGGTGACAGGCAAGAACACATGTGCAGGGGAATTCCCCTTTATAAATCCATCAGATCTCATGAGACTTCTTCACTATCATGAGAACAGCACAGGAAAGACCAGCCCCCATGATTCAATTACCTCCCACCGGGTCCCTCCCATGACACATGAGAATTATGGGAGCTACAATTCAAGATTTGGGTGGAGACATAGTCAAACCATATCGGGGGAGCGGTATGTGTGTATTTCGGGGAGGGAGAGGCTTTGGGGTGTTTCCTCAAATTCTCTAACTGGGGGGACCCCTGCAAAAGAGTGTCACTAAAAAGTAAGATATCAGGTTGGTGCAAAAGTAATTGCCTTTTTTACCATTAAAAGTAATGGCAAAACTGTAATTACTTTTGCACCAACATAAAAGCTTGATAATCTGGGATGGAATAAGAGTGGGTGGCAGCTGCAGCATGGACACCTCCAAAGGCTCCAAGAGGTACCTAGAGCAGGGAGGTGCATTACAACTGAGCAGTCAGAACAGCCTGGGCTCTGACCTGAGAGGAGTGTGGAACAAAGCGTGGAACTCCAGCAAGTAGTAGAGGGCAGCATTTCAGTGAGGTGGGAGGTGGGAGGCAGTGACCAAACTTGCCTAATGGGGGAGTGATGGGCTGGGCTGCTCGGGCCATGCTGATGAAGCTGCTTTGGGTGGGTTGGGCACCATCACCACATGATGTGGGTTTTCCTGACAAGTCTCCTGGGGCTTCTCCCTCCCCGGCTCCTGTTTCCTCCCTTCCTGCCTGCCTGCCTGCCTTCCTGCTTTCCTTCCTTCCTTCCTTCCTTCCTTCCTTCCTTCCTTCCTTCCTTCCTTCCTTCCTTCCTTCCTTCCTTCCTTCCTTCCTTCCTTCCTTCCTTCCTTCCTCTCTTTCTCTCTCCCCTTCTCCCTTTCTCGCCTTCCTTCCTTCCTCCCTCCCTCCCCTTCACCCTCCCTTCCTTCCTTCCTTCCTTCCTTCCTTCCTTCCTTCCTTCCTTCCTTCCTTCCTCTCTTTCTCTCTCCCCTTCTCCCTTTCTCGCCTTCCTTCCTTCCTCCCTCCCTCCCCTTCACCCTCCCTCCCTTCCTTCCTTCCTTCCTTCCTTCCTTCCTTCCTTCCTTCCTTCCTTCCTTCCTCTCTTTCTCTCTCCCCTTCTCCCTTTCTCGCCTTCCTTCCTTCCTCCCTCCCTCCTCTTCACCCTCCCTCCCTTCCTTCCTTCCTTCCTTCCTTCCTTCCTTCCTTCCTTCCTTCCTTCCTTCCTTCCTTCCTTCCTTCCTTCCTTCCTTCCTTCCTTCCTTCCTTCCTTCTTTCCTTCCTTCTTTCGTGGCATCTCACTCTGTAGCCCAGGCTGGAGTACAGTGGCACGATCTCGGCTCATCACTACCTCCGCCTCCTGGGTTCACGTGAAACTGTGAGTCCCATTAAACCTCATTTTCTTTCTAAATTCCCCAGTCTTTATGAGCAGCGTGAAAATGTACTAATGCACCTGGCATGGTGTTTGATGTTGTGGGGAGAGAGAAATGAATGAGACAGAGCCCCTGCCTTTGGGGAGTGCCCTGTCTAGGAGAGAAACATCAGTAAGAGTGACAAGATGGGACCTTTGCTATGCGGGGGCCTGTCCAAGGTGCTCTGGTACCATCAGGGGGGTCTGAGGGAGCCTTCACAGTGGTGGTGACCATGGAGGTCCAACACTGAGGGCTGCCAGCAACCCAGGAAGACAATGAGAAAGGCAGAGTGGGGCACACTGAACCACTGTCTCACTTGTCCAAGACACATGGGTGACAGTGTCTAAAATTGGAGTTGAGGGCTAAGAGGATTTGCCTTCCAGGTATGTACAGCCTGATTACTGAGTTGGACTCACACTTAACCATAAAGTTATTTATTTGCTCACTGACCCCACAGGGTGAGAGATGTTCAGGTGAGATGTTGACTCTCCCACATGGTTGTAGTCGAAACCTTCCTTCTCATGGTAAAATGGAAACTTCTGTCTGGATTAATGGATCTGGAGGCATCTTTAAGGAGGTATTGGAGTAAGTGGGGGACTTGGAGCAGGAGGAGTTGTGGCTTTTGGCTCTCATTAGCAGGGGGCTGCTTGTCGGTTTTGAAGGTGAGGTTGAGGCTGCCCTCTTGTGTGATGTAAGTGTGTGTGTATGTGAACGTGAGTGTGCATGTGCATGTGAGTGTGTGTGAATGTGTCATATGTAAGCTGCCCTGAAATATTTTCTTTTTATCTTCTCCAGCACTTAGCTTCATGTCTGGCACATTGCATGTCTCTAATAAGTGGGTATTTAGTGTTGACTGCCTTCAGGACCTGGATGACAAAGGCATATTTCCTCCACAGGATGGAGATGAGAGAAGGCATCTCAGCTCACAGTATTAATAGCAGCAGCTCCATTTATCAGCTCCAGACTCTTGGAGGCAGGTGCCCTGATGTTCCCATTTGCTCTTGTCTTGGCACTGGGAAGCTTTGAAAAGACCTGGCTGCTTGAGTTCCCTCATTCCATTGCCCTTAAGCTCATCTGGGTCCCCTTACTCTCGGCTGCTGGACCACTCTCATTCCTCAGTGCTTCTGCCCATGCAGTTTGTTCTACCTGGAAGGAATCTCCTCCACCAGTAGAGAGATCCTACTCAGCCTTCAAAGCTCATGCCAGATATCACCTCCTCCAGGAAGCCTTTCTTGACACCCCTGACCCTCCTCTGTGCTGCCCAAATATACTGTCCTTCCAGTGCAGCATTGAACTGCAGCAGTGCTTGCTGTTATGCTCATCGCTTTACTTACTTGTCTTTGCCTCTAAATTGAGAGTTCCTTGAGGGCAGAGACTGTATTTCATTCATCTCTGAATTCCCAGAGTCCAGAATGTGGTCAAACTTTTAGTGGTTACCTGGTACACATTTTCTCTGTAAAAGGCACAGCTTCACTTCTGTGAAGTGGGGAACATGTCTAGAGCTCTGAGTTTCAAAGATTCTGGACACATTTGAAAAGTGAAAGAAGCCAGGGCACCTGGAGCATTGCAAGCAATGAGCAGAGTGATGGAGATGAGGCTGGAGAGCAAGGCAGGAGCTGGGTCATGTGGTGCCTGGGAGCCAATAGGACCAGGAAGAGGATGTGAATCTCCAATTCCTTTATGAATCTTCTGGGCCAAGCAGAGAGTAGATTCAGGAATAGTAGATGCTACTTCTTCTATCTCTTCTAATATCTCAAGACATTCTAATTACTCCCCCTGCAGAGAGAGAGAGAGAGAGAGAGAGAGAGAGAGAGAGAGAGAGAGAAAGAGAGAGGAGAAACATATACAAGTGGTAGGAAAAGCAACTAAAATGATCAAGAGGGATGGGACAGCAATTAGGATTCTTAGCTCTGGAAAGACCAAGACTGGTAGAGGATGGGATGAAAGCTTTTCAGTAGTGAAAGACGGAGTGTATGTCAAAATCCTAATATCTTAGTCCTAAATCCCTCCTTCTCCTGCATCTGCATAAAACTTGACAGGAGACAATTTTAGGAGAACTAAAGGGAGTCTACTTTACTCAATGAGTAGCATTAAATTCCTGCAATTCTCTGTCCCCAGGAGACATTGCACAGGTGGAACATATAAACAACCTCAAGAAGGGTTTACAAATTTCAAAGATTACGGTTCCCTAATGAGCCGAAGAGTGGAGTTCAGTATTTTAGGGTGCCACCCTTAATTTGACACTCACCCAGTAAGCAAGCTCATTGCTGCTCTGGGCAGAATAGAATCTTCCAGATCTGACCATTTGTAATTCTCAGTCTCTTTGGCTGTGCAGCTCTAATGTTCATTGAATGTTCCACTCTGCAGATGGGGTGGTGCGTTCAGGAGTTGTCTGTTTTCGGCTGTCCTTAAAAGATGTTCTCAACCCGTGGGGAAAAGTTTGTGCTGGGTTGTGTGAACCACAGCTGCTGGGGAAGGAGAGCTGGACTTGAGTGAGGAGACCTGGGTTGGAGCTTTAGCACTGTTTTTTTCTTTTTTTATTGTGTTGAAATACTCCTAACACAAAGTCTGCTATTTTAACCATTATTAAAGAGTACAATTCGGTGGCACTTGGTATATTCACAGTGCTGTGCAATCATAACCACTGTCTAGTTTCAAAACATTTTCAACCGAAAAGGAAGCCCCATGCTCCTTAAGCGGTCACGCTCCATTCTCCCTGCTGCCAGCCCATGGCAACCAGTAATCTGTTTTTTATCTCTATAGGATTTCTAGGACTAATTTTACTTCCTAGGCCTGCCTTCCCCTCCAGCTGCATCTTGTTCTGTTCTCCCTTCTGATTTGGCCTTTGTCCAATTCTTTACAAATACATGAGTTTTGGGATCGTGGACTTGTGTGCATGCCCACACTCACTGGCCTTCACCTTACGCTCTGGACACAACATCCTTCCTGACTCCATTCCAGGTTCCGAGAACCTTCCTGTAATTGGCCTTCCAGACTGAGCCTTATGCTTGTACAGCTGGGCTGGGCTGGCCTGGTTCTGGGAGTGGAGGAGCTAGAGATGTGTGTGGAAGTCCTTGGGAAACTATACAGTGCAGCACAGGGCTGGGAATGGTTACCTGCTCCAGGCAGGTGGTTCCTCCATAACACATAGCAACTGGCTGCTTTTGGAGTATAGACCAGGAGTCTCTCTCCAAGTAAGCAAAGACATGGGAGAGCCTAAAATGCAGTCAGTGGAGGTGAGCAGCTTCTGCCGAAGAGACCTGAGAGGGGAGTTTTAACAGCACACGGTCTTCATGGGTGTGGTTCTGGTGCATTTCTCTTGGCCCATAGCTGAGAGGGTAGCAGAGTGGGAGTGGGGTTGTCTGCCAGGGCTGGGATCCTGGGACTGCTGCAGACTCCTACCCATTTCACAGGAGTGTCATGAGGACCAAAGAGTGTGTGTGACAGAGCTTCGGGAAGGCATAAATTGCTGCTGTACAAGTCTAAGGTAGGACATTTTTACACTGATAATAATTGTGAAGTTTCTAGCTCTTGCCTGCTATCTCCAGCCAGCATGCGTGATTGATGTGAGGGGCTGGCCAGGAGCCTCAGTCTTTTACTCACTCTCTCATTCGTGTATTTACTCACTCATGCATTCTTTCACTCATTTATTCCTTCACTTACTCACTCATGCACTCATTCATGAATTTATTCATTAATTCACTCACTTTTATTCACTCACTCATTCATTCATTCACTCATTTATTTACTCATTCCTTCACTCGCTAACTCATTTATTCATTCACTCACTAATTCATTTATTTACTCATTCACTTACTCACTTGCTAACTTTTATTCACTCATTCATTCACTCTCTCACAGACTCATTCACTCACTAACTCATTTGCTCACTCATTCACTGATTCATTCACTCACTCATTCATTTACTCACTTGCTGACTCTTTTATTCACTCCCTCATTCATTCATTCATTTATTCACTCACCCACTCATTTATTCATTCACTCACTGAATCTTTTATTCACTCATTCATTAATTCACTTACTAACTCATTTACTCATTCATTCATTCACTCAGTCACTAAGTCATTCACTCACTCGTTCATTTAGTCACTTGCTCACTCTTTTATTCACTCATTCATTCACTCACTCATTTACTTGCTGAATCTTTTATTTACTCATTCATTCATTCAATCATTCATTCATTCACTCACTAACTCATTCATTCACTCACTTACTCTTATTCACTCATTCGTTCTTTCCTTGCTCATGGTTTAGATCTGCACTGTCCAATATGGCAGCCCCTAGCCATGTGTAGCCGTTGAAAGCTTGAAATGTGCTCATCTCAAATGAGATGAGCCATAAATGTAAAATGCATACTGGATTTTGAAGATTTGTAATCAATATTTTTTAAAAATATTTTTTAAAATATTGATTACATACTGAAATGATAGTATTTTGGATATGGAAACATGTATTATAAAAGTTAATTTCATCTATTTCTTTTTATTTTTAAAAATGTGACTACTAAAATGTTAAAAATTTCCTACGTTGCCTACATTATATTTCTCTTGTACAGACCTGGTTTAGCCACATCTATTTCTCTGAAGGACAGGAGAGTGTGAGACTGACTGCTCTTGGTTAAAAAACTGGTACAATCTGGCATCTGTCTCTTTGAATAATACCATCGAGAGAGTGAGGCTGGCCTTCAAGTCCCACATATAGGGACTGAGCACCCCAAACCATGAATGGAGAATGTAATTACAAGCCTCTCCTGAGGGACTGAGCACAATGTTTATGATTGATAAAGGCACTAAAGCTGTTGATTATTTATGTTTGCTGGTGTGTACTTCAGTGCCTCTCAACAGTGCAGGAATAGGAACCAAATAAATTACCCAGTGATCTGGGAATTCATGTAACCCATAACTCCAGTAAGCTGTGTGTGAGTATGTGTGCACATTTTAATGAGATGCAATTTTGTTTCAATTTGGGAAATCCCAAAAGCTCTTCTGCTTTGTTTTCTCTGATTCCAACCTAACAGCTTTGGGGGTGGTAGCATATGGGGAAATGAAATGAAAACTGCCCAGCACAATCACTCCGAAAACTTTCTGGTGTTTTTTTCACTGGGAACTTTCTACCACCTCTATACCAGGTGTCAAGCCCTCTTTAGAACTGTGGGCTTCGGTCTTGAGTTGTCTATGGTCTTCATCCCCCATTGTAGGCCTTCAATACAGCACACAGTCAAACCAGAGTGCCAGCCCTGGGCACAAAATGAGGAAAGCTAAGACTCCAAGTAAATTACAGACACAGTCTCAGTATTTGAGAGACTATAATGTAGAGTGGAAGAAGCTGGGCACTACACAGGATTCTGCACAGGTGCTTAGGCACAATATTCATTCAACAGGTGTATATTGGACACATGCTCTCTGCTAGGTGCTGAAGAAATTAAAATGAATAAAGTTTGCTCCTTGCTCTCAAACCATTTTGGTGGATGAGAAAATTGTTTAAAAGCAAAGTGCAGACTGGGCACAGTGGCTCACGCCTGTAATCCCAGCATTTTGGGAGACTGAGGCGGGTGGATCACCTTAGGTCAGGAGTTTGAGATCAGCATGGCTAACACGGCAAAACCCCATCTCTACTAAAAATTAAAAAAAAAAAAATAACCAGGCATGGTGGAGCACATCTGTAGTCCCAGCTACTCTGGAGGCTGAGGCAGGAGAATCCCTTGAACCTGGGAGGCAGAGGTTGCAGTGAGCCGAGATCGCACCACTGCACTCCAGCCTGGGTGACAGAGTAAGACTCCTTCTGAAAGAAAAAAAAAAAGCAAACTGCAGTTTGCTCAGTCCACTTCTGAGAAGATAGAGCAGATATACTTTGCCCTATTCCCCCTAGTAAATACAGTGAAAAATCCTGGATACTGTACGTAAGAAAAATAATGAGACATTAAAAGGTTGAAGAAGGGCACACTGCTAGAGATCAAGAAAAGAAGAAATGACAGGATGATGATGAGTTCCCTGGGCTTTCTTTTTGTCTTGTATATCCCAGACATGGAGATAAAGAAACTGGCAACTCAAAATGCCAACAGGTGCAAGAAACAGAAAAAGACCCAGGAAAATCCTGTTCCTTCTAGCCAAAGGACTGGGAAAGAGAACAATTAACAAGACGGAAAACTTTTGGACAACAACCACTTGCTGTAGTTTGGATGTTTGTCCCTCCAAATCATGTTGAAATTTGATCCCCAGTGTTGGAGGGGGCGCCTAACGGGGGTGTTTGGGTCATGGGGATGGATCCCTCGGGAATAGATTAATGGCCTCCCTAGGACAGCGGGAGTGAGTTATCACTCTTATTGTTTCTTGAGAGCGCTGGTTGCTGAAAAGAACTGTCACCTCCCTGCTCTCCCTTGCTTCCCCTCCTGCCCCATGATCTCTGCACACACCAGCTCTCCTTCCCCTTCCACCTTGACTGGAAGCAGGCTTTAACCCTCACCAGAAGCAGATGCTGGTGGTCTGCTTCTTGTACTGCCTGCAGAACTGTAAGCCAAATGAACCTCTTTCATTTATAAATTACCAAGCCTCTGGTATTCCTTTATAGCAACAGAAAATGGACTAAGACAGAAAATTGCTGCCAAGGAGTGGGGTGTTTCTGTAAAGACATCTAAAATGTGGAAGTGGCTTTGGACCTGAACAATGTGTAGAGGTTAGAAGAGTTTGGAGAGCTCAGAAGAAGGTAAGATGAGGGAAAGTTTGGAACTTCTTAGAGACTGGTTTAGTGGTTGTGACCAAAATCCTGATAGAAATATGGACAGTAAATTTCATGCTGACAAGGTCTCAGATGAAAATGAGGAATTTACTAGGGACTGGAACAAAGGTCACCCTTGTTATGCCACAGCAAAAAACTTGGCTACATTGTGTCCCTGCCCTAGGGATTTGTGGAAGGCTGAACTTAAGAACGATGACCTAGGCTATCTAGTAGAAAAAATTTCTAAGCAGCAAAGTGTTCAAGAAGTCGTGTGACTGCTTTTAACAGCTTTCGATCATATACAGCAGCAAAGCAATGACGTAAAGGTGGAATTTATAATTAAAAGGGAAGCAGAGCATAAGAATTTGGAAAATTTTCAGCCTTGTCATGTGGTAGAGAAAGAAAGAGTAATTTCAGGAGAGGAAGCCAAGAGTGCTGAGGCACAACCACTACTCAGAGAGATTAGCACAGATTAAAAAAAAAAAAAAGAAAGAAAGAAAAGAATCTAGTGCTAATAGTCAAGACAATGGGGAAAATGTCCCAAAGGCGTTTCAGAAATTTTTGAGGCCACTCATCTCATAGCAGGCCCAGAGGCCTAGGAAGACAGATTGGTTTTGGGGGCAGGCCCAGGGCTCCATTGCCTTGCACCACCTCAGGCATCCGTTGGAGCCAGGGCTCAAATGGCCCCAGGTACTTGTTGGGCTACCGCTCTGGACAGCAAAAGCTGTAAGTCCTGGTAGTACCCCCGTGGTGCTAAGTCTGCAGGCACTCAGATGCAAGAGTGGTGAAGGCTTAGCAGCTTCTACCTAGATTTCAGGTGATGTATTGGAAAGCCTGGGTGCCCAGGCAGAAGCCTGCTGCAGGGGTGGGGCCACTGCAGAGAGTCCACCGCAGTGCCTAGTGGAGCTGTGGGAGTGGAACCACCACCCTCCAGACCCCAGCCACCAGCAACATGCAACCTCAGCCTGGAAAAGTTGCACGCATTCAATTCCAACCTGTGAGAGCAGCCACGTGGGCTGTGCCCAGCAAAGCCATAAGGGCATGTTTGGCTGAGGACTTGTGAACCTGCCCCTCACACAAGTGTGCCCAGGATGTGGGGCATGGAGTCAGATTGTTTTGGAGTTTTAAGACTTAATGTCTACCCTGCTGTGTTTCAGACTTGAATGGGTCCTGTTATCCCTTTCTTTTGACTGATTTTCGCCTTTTGGAATGGAAGTCTACTCAATCCTATACAACCATTGTATCTGGGAAGTAAATAACTTGTTTCTGATTTCACAGGCTCATAGCTATAAGAAACTTACCTTGAGTCTTGATAAGACTTTGGACTTTTGAGTAGATGCTGGAAGAAGTTAAAACTTTTGAGAACTGTTGAGAAGAGATGACTGTACTTTACAATATGAGAAAGACATGAGTTTTGTGGGAACAGGAGTGGAATGCTAAGATCTGATCCCCAGTGCTGGAGGTGGGGCCTCTGGGAGATGTTTGGGTCATGGGGATGGATAGTTTGTGAGTAGATTAATGCTGTCTCTAGGTACTGGTGAGTACATTCTCATTCTTATTGGTTCCCTCAAGGCTGGTTGTTAAAAAGAGCCTGACACTTCTCTCTTTCTAGCTTTTCCTTTTGCCATATGATCTCTGCACATGCTGGGTCCCCTTTACCTTCCGCCGTAAGTGGGAGCGGCCTGAGGCCTTCACCAGAAGCAGATCCTGGTGCCATGCTTTTTGTACAGCCTGCAGAACTGTGAACCAAATAAACCTCTTTTTAAAAATAAATTACCCAGCCTCAGGTATTCATATATAGCAACATACATGGGTTAAACAATTAGCAAATAGAATCAAGCAACATATAAAAAGCATTATGCACCGTGACCAAGTGGGGTTTATTCCAGGAATAAAAGGTTGATTCAATATTCAAAAATCAAACAGTGTAATCCACCATATCAATAGGCTAAAGAAGAAAAACAATGTAATCACATGATCATACGTATCAGTGCAGAAAATTTAATGCCCATTCTTAATTTTAAAAATTTCTGGACAAATAGGAATAGAGTGAACGTTCTTAACCTGATAAAGAGCATATACAAAAAAATCTACAACTAATATGCTTAATGACGAAAGACAGAACATGTTTCCCCTGAGACTGGGAACAAGGCAAGAATGTCTAATGTCACCAGTCTCATTCAACATAGTACTGGAAGATATAGGCAGTAAAATAAGGGAAGCAAAGAAAATAAGAGGCGTGCAGATTAGGAAGGAAGAAATAATAAAACAATCCCAGTTTGCAAATTATATAATTGTCTCTATAAAATCCCAAGGAGTCTACCAAAAACTCCTAGAACTAATAAGTGAATTTAGCAAGGTCATAGGATACAAGATAAATATAAAATGGCATTGAAATAAGAAATTAAATACCATTTCTGATCCCCCCAAAAGGTAATATTTAGGTTGTAAATCTAAGAAAACATATACAGGATTCATATGCTGAAAAGTGCAAATGCTAATGAAGTAAATTAAAGGTCTAAATCGAAGGAGAGACATGTTCATGAATTGGAAAATTCAACATAATAAACATATCAATTCTCCCCAAGTTGATATATAAGCTTAATGCAATTCCTATTAAAATTTTGGCAAGGGTTTTGTAACTATACATAAAATTATTCTAAAATTTATATGAAAATACAAAAGAACTAGAATAGTTAAACAATTTTGAATAAAGAAGAATAAAATAAGGAATAAATAATAAAATAAGGAGTTAATCTATCTGATTTCAAGAGGTATTGTATAGACACAGTAA
Organism: Macaca mulatta; assembly: GCF_049350105.2. Classification (NCBI taxonomy): domain Eukaryota; kingdom Metazoa; phylum Chordata; class Mammalia; order Primates; family Cercopithecidae; genus Macaca; species Macaca mulatta. Next base: position 23,190,413 of record NC_133413.1, on the reverse strand, counting down.
TCAAGATTGTGTGGTATTGGTTGGGGGATGGACTCATAGGTAGAATAGAGAACTTAGAAATAGACCCCCATAAATACGCCCAACTGATTTTTGACTAAAGGGCAAAAGCAATTCAATGGAGGAAGGATAACCGTTTCAACAAATGGTGCTGGCACAATTTGATAGCTATAGGAAAAAAACTAAACCTAGACCTAAATCTCACCCTTTATACAAAAAGTAACTCAAAATGATCTATGGATTTGAATGTAAAATTTAAAATTTAAAAACTTAAGGCCAGGCATGGTGGCTCATGCCTGTAATCCCAGGACTTTGGGAAGCCAAGGCAGACGGATCTCGAGGTCAGGAGTTTGAGACCAGCCTGACTAACAAGGTGAAACCCCGTCTTTACTAAAAATACAAAAATTAGCCAAGCGTGGTGATGTGTGCTTGTAATCCCAGCTACTCAGGAGGCTGAGGCAGGAGAATCACTTGAACCCACGGGGCAGAGGTTGCAGTGAACTGAGATCATGCCACTGCACTCCGGCCTGGGCAACAGGGCAAGATTCCATCTCAAAACAAAGAAACAAACAAATTAAAAACAAATAATAGGAGAAAACATTTGGGAACTAGGGCCAGGCAAAGAATTCTTACACTTGACATCCAAAGCACAATCTATAAAAGGAAATATTGATAAATTGAACCTCATCGAAATCAAATACATCTGCTCTGCAACAGACCCCATGGAAAGGATGAAAAAGAGAAGCTACAGTCTGGGAGAAAATATATGGAAAGCATATATATAACAAAGGACTAGTATCTATAATACAGAAATAATTCAAAGCTCAGTAGTAAAAAACAAACAAACAAACATACAATTCAATTAAAAATGGGCAAAAGATGTGAGCAGGCATTTTACCAAGAGGATATACAGATCAAAATAGATGAAAAGATGTTCCACTTCATTAGCCATTAGGAAAATCTAAATGAGAACCACAATGAGATTAGACGTCATTACATACTTATCAGAATGGCTAAAATAAAAAATAGTGACAACAGCAAATACTGATGAGAATGCAGGAAAACTGGCTCACTCATACATTGTTGGTAGAAATGTGAAATGGTACAACCACTTGAGAAAAATGTTTGGCAGTTTCTTAAAAAAGCAAACATGCAACTACTATACAATCCAAGATTTGCACTTGTAGGCGTTTATCCCAGAATGAACATTTATGTCCATGCAAAAACCTGTACATGTTTGTTCATAGCAGCTTTATTCATAATAGTCCCAAACTGGAAACGACCCAGATGTCCTTCAACAGATGATTAAACTGTGGCATATTCACAACAAGGAATACTACTCAGCACTAAAAAAGAACATCTAGTGATACATGCAACAATTTGGATTCATCTTCAGAGAATTATGCTGAGTGAATAAAAAACAGTCCCCAAAAGTTACACACTGTATTAGTCCATTTTATAACATCATTGTAATGACAAAATTATAGAAATGGAGAACAAATGAGTAGTTCAAGGGGCTAAGGGAAGTGGATGTGTCTATATCAGGGCAACACGAGGGATCCTTGTGGGGATAGAAATGTTCTGTATCTTGATTGTGTCAATGAAAATATTCTGGTTGTGATAGTGTACTGTAGTTTTATAAAAGATGTTACCATTGATAGCAACTGTTCCGTTGTGAAAGGTACTTAAGATCTCTTTGTATTCTTACAACTGTGGGTGAATCCATAATGATCTGAAAATGAAAAGTTTAATTAAAGAAAATAAATATAATTCAATTTATTAAGTGCTATCACGGAGTTATATAAAAAATGCTCTGGGAGTCCTGGGAATGAATCAATTATTTCTTCATGGAGAAGTTGGTAAAGGTTTCACAGAGCTATCAACATATGAGCAATGTCTTAAAAAGATAACTTTTACCCCTCATCTTTCATGTGATTTCATCTTTCTACTGAATTCTTTTGTGTTTTTGTGTTGTCTCCACTGTTTACTTATTGATAGCTTATTAAGGCCAGGGGCTGTGCTAAGTGACACAGTTTTAAATATTTCATACAATAATCCTGGGAGGCAGGTACTATTATTTATTGATAAGGAAACTGCTTTGAGAGGTTCAGACTCTTTACAAAGTTCACTCAGAGGGTAAGGGATGGAACCAGATTTCAAACTCTGGTCTGCCTCAGACCACTACTTAAGTGGGCACCGAGAGTCATCTTTTGTCATTTGAATATTTCATTCTATCTTCTCTATTAGCATTATAGCTACATCTCTCTCTATATATATTTTGAAAGTTTATTGTCCAGTGCTTTGGGAGGCCGACGTAGGCAGATCACTTAAGGTCAGGAGTTTAAGACCAGCCTGGCCAACATGGTGAAACCCCACCTCTACTAAAAATACAAAAATTAGCTGGGCATGGTGATGTGTGCCTACAGGCTACTCAGGAGGCTGAGGCATGAGAATAGCTTGAGCCTGGGAGGCGGAGGCTGCAATGAACCGAGATCATGCTACCGCATTCCAGCCTCTGTCTCAAAAAAAAAAAAAAAAAGTTTATTGAGTAGGGATTATAATGTGCCTCTTTAACTTAATCACTGTCTTTCTGAAATGGTTATACCACTCTTGGTTTAATGTCAAAATTAAAATATAATTCCATTTACCACATAATGTCCTTTGTTCTATTGTCATATATTTAATTCTACATATTTTATAAACACCAGGATATATTTTTATTACGTCAGTCCATTTTCTTTTAAAGCCTCTGAGAAAAAAAATAATTAAAAAACTTACCCGTACACAGTTATGAATTGCATATATGATGGTGGTCCCATAAGATTGTAATACTGTATTTTTACTGTACCTTGTCTATCTTTAGATAGGTTTAGATATACAAATACTTATCATTGTGTTACGATTGGCTACAGTATTCAGTACAGTAACATACTGTATAGGTTTGTAGGCTAGGAGCAATAGGCTATATCATACTGCTTAGGTGTATAATAGGCTTGCCGTCTAGGTTTATGTAAGTACACTCTCTGAGGTTCTCCCAATGACACAATTGCCTAACCATTTCATGCATTTCTCAGAGTATATCCCCATCATTAAGTGATGCATGAATGTATTGATTATTTTCAGCATTCCTCATTCCTTCCTGTATTTCCAAATTTCTGTCTGGTATAATTTCCATTGAGCCCAAATAACTTCGGTTAATATTTCTCGTGGTGTGGGTCTGTCGGTAATGGATTCTTTCTACTTTCAGTGATCTGAAAATGCCTTTACGTTACTTTTTGTTTTGAAGGATATTTTCGCTGGATGTAGAATCAAGGTTGAAGTTTTATTTTGCTTTGTTTTCCCTTCAGCATTTTAAAGATATGCTTCTGTTGTTTTCTGTTCTCTATTGTTTGTGATGAGAAGTCAGCCATTATTTTTGTTGCTGTTCTCCTCCACGAAATGTGCCTTCTTGGGCTTCATTGGAGATTTTTTTTCCCTTTGTCTTTATTGTTTCAGCATTTTGATTTTGATATGTCTCAGTGGGGTTTTCTTTATATTTTTTTCTGGGTGGGTTTTGCTGAGCTTCTTGGATCTATGTTTGTTTTATTTGTATTTGGAAAATTTATTCCTAATATTTTGTCGTTTTTTTCTGACAAAAATTTTGAATGAAGACAAGGTCAGTGTTATTGATTTTTTTTTCCAGTTTCAGTAAGGCTTGGTATAGCATTGTTATTGATCTTGCCTTTATTTTAAATTTTGGTATTTTGTACATCATGGATTTCTTTTGCATTAATTTTGATTTGTTAAAATACTGCCTTATTGTATTACATTGGTTGCCAAGTTCTTTGGCACCTCCTTAAATTTTACACACAAGGCAAGTGCCTCACTCATTTCACCTTAGCCCCAGCTTTTTCTTATAGTTATTGAAAAGTTCTGCTAATTCTAACATCCATGTTGTCTGTGGGTCTATTTCTATCGACTATTTTTTCTTGATGATTTGTCATATTTTTCCTCTTTCTTGCATTTCCAGTAACATTTAATTATATGTAGGGCATTATGGATGATATAATCTAGAGATCCTGGGTTCTATTTTCTTACTCTGAAGAGTGTTAAGTTTTGTTCTATAAAGCAACAAATTCCTGCAGATCACCTCAAATTGTGGAGGTTTGATTTTAGGCTCTGCTAGGGTGGCTCTATTTCATTTTTCCCCTAAGATTAAGGCTCAAATGTTGTCGCTAGTCCTAAGGTCTGGCCCGTCTTGGGTTTCAGTAGAAAGTCTTCTGGGGTTTGCCAGAAATCTCTAACTTTGGTGAGATTTTAACCCCGAACTCTGTTCCCCCAGCATAAGGCAGCTACTGAAATATCTTCTTAGCTATTTTAGCCTTCTGCTTGTAACTTTCTGGATTTCTTATTGCCTTGCTCAATGCATGCGCAGTCCAGAAGTGAGGCAAGATTCTGAGGGCAGTGTATTTGCGTATTGTGTGCCCCTCCCCACAAAATGGCTCACTCTTTTCTGAGATATGACCTCTGAATTTCTAGCTGCTGAGACAACCCTACATTCCAATCTCTGACTTTACAGCCCAGTAAGGCTGTTGCTTTCTGCTTGGTCTCTGTGTACCATGTGCCATACAGACTGGGCATGCCTTCAGGGGAAAAACCAGTTACATGTGGATCTTACCTAGTTTGCTTACTGCTGTGAGTTGAATTGTGTCCCCCAAAATTCATATGTTAAAGTCTTAACCCATACCTCAGAAAGCGATCTTAATTGGAGATAAGCACTTTACAAGGTTATCAAATTAAAATGAGGTCATAGGGTGGACTTAACCTAGTATGACTGGTGTCCTGAACAAGTAGGAGATTTTGACACAGAGACACATGCACAAGGAAAGCTCCATGTGCAGATGAAGGTAGAAATTGGAGTTGCTTCTGCAAGCCAAGGAGTGACAAAGACTGTCAGAAAAGCACCAGAAGCTCGGAAAGAAGCGTAGGGCACAGACTTCCTTACAGCCTTGGGAGGGACCAATACTGTCAGTTCCTTGATCTTGGACTTCTAGCCTCTGAAACTGTGAGACAATCCATTTCTGCTCTTTAAGCCATGTAGTTTTGTGAACTGAATTTTGTGTCCCCCCACCCCTGCCCAAATGTATATGTTGAAATCTCAACTCCCAGTGTGATGAAATTAGAAGGTGGGACCTTTGGGAAGTAATTAGGTCATGAGGGTGGAGTCCTCATGACTAGCATTAGTGCCCTTATTAAGGAGATCTTAGAGGCCTCTTATGCCCTTTCCTGGCATGTGTGGATACAACTAGAAGTTGGCAGTCTATAATCTGGAAGCAGGGCCTCACCAGAACCCAACCCTGCTGCCACCCTAATCTTGGACTTCCAGCCCCCAGAACAGCAAGAAATAAATTTCTGTTATTTGTAGCCACCCAGTCTAGGGCACTCTGCTATGGCAGCCTGAACTAAGATACCCAGTTTACCAAACTGCTCTACCTGCTGTAGTAAACCAGTATACTCTCCTTCATGAAGTCATATCCTCTCTAGTTTCTCCTTGCTTTGGCCACCCCCAAGTTCCTCAAACAGGTTTTTAAAAATATATATGTTGTCTAGAGTTAGTAATTGCTATTGGCATAGGGGTTAGTACAATATTAGCTACTCTATTATCACCACAAGCTTGAAGTTCATGGGCTAATTCTTCCGTCTCTCTTGAGTCAACGCTTGGCTGCCTGTGATATAGTTTGGATGTTTGTCCCTCTAAATCTCATGTAGAGATGTCACCCCTAATGTTGAAGGTGGGGCCTGGTGGGAGGAGTGTAAGTCATAGGGACAGATTCCTCTTGAATGACTTGGTGCCATCCTCAAGATAGTGAGTGAGTTCTTGTGAGATCTGGTTGTTTAAAAGGGTGTGGCACATTTCCCTCTCTCTTGTTCCTGCTCTCACATTGTGAGATGCCTCCCCACTCTGCCTTCTGCCATGATTGTAAGCTTCCTGAGGCCCTCACCAGAGGCAGATGCTGGTGCCATGCTGCTTCTACAGCCTGCAGAACCGTAAGCCAATTAAACCTCTGTATAAGTTACCCAGCGACAGGTATTTCTTTTTCTTTCTTTTATTTCTTTTCTTTTTCTTTTCTTTTTTCTTTTTTTTGTGGGGGGACAGAGTCTTGCTCGGTGGCCCAGACTGGAGTGCAGTGGTATGATCTTGGCTCATTGAAAATTCCACCTCCTGGGTTCAAGCTATTCTCCTGCTTTAGCCTCCTGAGTAGCTGGGATCACAGGTGCACACCACCATGCCCAGCTAATTTATGTATTTGTAGTAGAGATGAGGTTTCACCATGTTGACCAGGCTGATCTCGAACTCCTGACCTTGGGTGATCTGCCTGCCTCAGCCTCCCAAAGTGCTGGAATTACAGGAATGAGCCACTGCACCCAGCCTCTAGCCTCAGGTATTTCTTTATAGCAACATAAAAATGGTGTAACATAGCCTGTAGTCCAGTTACGTTTACCCTGAATTCAGTCCAGCATCTCAGACACCGCCCTAGGTTCTGGCGTCCCACCCTCTGATGATCTAAGAGAAGAACTAGGGCAACATCAAGGGTCTTCTGTGGTCTCATGGTGACTAATTGGTTATGGCTGTTCTTAAAATTGCCTAGGTAAAACCCATCTTTTCCCTTTACTGGGAGGTGTTTCACAGGACTTCAGTTGGGCCACTATTCAAGTACCTGTGAAGATGGAAGGCTGCTTACAGTTACCTACAAGAAGCCTGACCCCACCCGCAGGTGCCTCTGCAATCTGCTTCCATGCAGGAGCGTGGAATTTGTGTGTGTGTGTGCATGCATGCAGGTGTATTGAGGGGAGCTAGGGAGCTCTCCATTTGGGTAAGAATACAAAGCAAGTTCTTTGTGTTTACTAATATTTCAATTTTCTTTTAAATAGATGGCTCCCTTTCAGTCAACAATTGAACATATTTGTAACTTGGGGCACTTACCTGTTATTTAAATCTCCTGAAAGCAGCCTGACAAGAACCTTTGGGAGTTAGTCCACAGGACATTAACCGTCAATTATTCTGGGTTCTCTAAGCATACTCTCTCTCTACAGAGTTCTATTACCGAGGAAGACACATGCTATTCTACATTATTTTAGCTTCCCATAGAAATGTCTTTTCAGAAAACGGTGATCTAATATTATGCTTTCAGTTTCCATCTAGTGTTGATAAAAGAAGCAGTGATATGAAGAGTACTCTGCAACTTTTGTATAACTGCTGTTGAAGATACTGTTCATTATGTTGTTCAATATCTTATATAGAGGCCTAGGAGAATGGCTCTCATTTTTTTCTTTTTAATCACAGAATCCTTTCTTTGAATAAAAGCTTATGTGGAAACATAATACCTGTAATAGATCAATATGGTTAAGTGGAAGCTGGAGGCCCTTGGACCTTGTCTTTTCTCTCCTTCTGCATTTATGTTTTTCATCTCCTTACCCACTACCTCACACGCCTCTGCTCAATCCCTTGTTAAAGGTCTTATAGCATAAAAATCACTAGTGCTAGCCTAAGGTAGACGTTATTCTGGGAATTCACTACAAGGACAAGATTTGTCTCATCTGACAAATAGTTGTGTTCATTTTGATATAACCCAGATTTGTAACACAATGTATTTCTCTTCTTGCCTTGGTTGAGAGGAAATTCAGATAAATTAGGTGCTCAAAATGCAGTATTTCTTGACTATTATTTCCAAACATAGCTAAAAATGGCTGTCTCCCACTTTTTTTTTTTTTTTGCAACCAAAGATATAGAGGATTGAATTTATTATATTTCCCAGTTCCAGGTACATTATCATTACTGGTTCAGACAAGGCCCCTCTGTTGTAAACATAAAGGTTTGCATGCATATGTTTATTTGTTTAATCCTCCTTTATCCCTAAACTCTATTTTTATTCCTCACTATTTCCCCTACCCTGTAGGCAGCCATATTGTAATGGATTTAATATATGTTAACCTCTGTTCCTGAAACTGTGTTTTTTTTTTTTTTTTTTTTTTAATGGAGTCTTGCTCTGTTGCCCAGGGTGGAGTGCAGTGGTACGATCTCGGCTCACTGCAAGCGCCACCTTCCAGGTTCGTGCCATTCTCCTGCCTCAGCCTCCTGAGTAGCTGGGACTACAGGAGCCCACCACTACACCTGGCTAATTTTTTTGTCTTTTTTTTTAGTAGAGCGGGACTTCACTGTGTTAGCCAGGATGGTCTCGATCTCCTGTCCCCGTGATCCGCCTGCCTTGGCCTCCCAAAGTGCTGGGATTACAGGCGTGAGCCACAGTACCCGGCCAATTGTTTATTGTTTTTTATGCACACACACACATTGTTTCATACATTCTTCAACATCCGCATTGCTATATATAAGTATGACCTACTGCTTTCAACTGCTGCATAGTACCCTATGGTGAATAACTACCACATAGCATATGTCTTCTTTCCCAGTGATATGCACCCAGGTTGCCTCCTACTCCTGGCTACCACAAATAACACTGCAAAGAGATCTTTATATATGTACCCTTGGGACTGTATAATAATTTATCTGGGATATATAGACATAGAAATAGAATTTGGGGGCCATAGCATATGTTTATATTGAGTATGACTATGTATTGGCAGATTGTGCAGTCCAGTGGCTACACGCATCCACGCTCCCACCAGCAGTGAAAGAAGGTTCCTGCTTCTTTAAATCTCCAATGACTCTTGGTGTTATTCAATTTTCTTACATTTTCCAGTCTGTAAAGTGTTTTTTGTTTGTTTGTTTGTTTTCTTAATTTGTATTTTTCTTATTCTTAATTATTTTGAGCAGATAGTCATATGCTTGTTTTGGATTATTTTTTTCATTTTTCCTTCTATAAATTACCTGCTTGTATCTGTTGCCCATTTTTCTGTTGAGATTCCCATGTTTTTATTGTTGATTTTCAAGAGTTCTTTTATATTCTGAATTAGCTTTGTCCAATAGAAATACAATGTGCGATATGCACATACAAATTAAAATTTAAAGATTAAAAAGAAACCAGTGAAATTATTTTAAAAATATATTTTATTTAATCTATTTTATTTACCAATGTATGTAAAATATGATCATTTTAATATAAAATCAACCAGGTTTTATAATAGAGAATCCTCAGAAATCTCAGGTGATCTGCCTGCAGCGGCCACACAAAGCACTGGGACTACAGGCCAGCCGACTTAATTTTATCATTTAACTTTTTCCTCTGTTTTAAGTAGTCCTAGTTTGTGTACTACAAAAAGTAGTTTTTCATAGAGAATCTCTATTTTTCTGTGTGTCTCTCTCTCGGAAGCTCAGATATAAAATTGCTTTGGCAAAAGTTCTTTATATTGCCTTGCAAGAGCTTACATCTTTTGGAGAATAAAATTATACAAATCATGATTTCTGCTTCTGGCTAAAGAAACAAGGTCCCGACTTGAACACTTATCTGAAACAAAAGGAAAAAAGGAAGAAATACTATATGTATGTGTGTATGTACATGTATATATACACAGAAACATACACATATGTATGGAGGAATGTATACATACATACATACACATCTACACATGTGTGTGCATGTGATATTTATAAAATCACAGTTTTCAAGACTGGTCATAAGATCAGGCAACAGCAAACCTTGAGAGATGGGAAACAAGTGACATAATCTCGATTGTTTCGCCACTTTACTACCTGAAGAGAGATGTCAGGCCATAGCAGAGAGAGAAGAAAACCACGTGGAACCCAGGGTTTTCCCTAAGTTGAGAATTTGAAGCTGGGAGCTGGGGGGTATCAAGAAAGCTGGGCCCTGGCAATTTCCAGAGAGAAAAGAGTGTGTGTGGGGGGGTGGGGCTGTGGGGGAGAATGGAAGAATGAATATGCATGTATGCAAACATATGGATGGTGTGCCTCAAAGTGGGGGAGGAGTGTGGGAAGGAGAAAGCTCTGTGGATTTCAGTAAGTCACTCATGAGTCTTCAGCTGAGTACTGGTCAGCACATGTGAATGAGAAAACAATTGAAGCTGGAGAAGGAGTGACCCGAAGAGATCAGAACAAGCAATATCAAAGCCCACGCAGGGCCAGAATAAGTCTTGTTCCCACGAGAAACAGTAAAAAATAAAAAACAATGCCACAGACACACACACACAAACCCCAAACTATTCCACCCAATTCCTTGAGCATAAGATAGTGTACTCAGAAGAGCTAATGGGAAAAAATTATACCTAAACTAAAAATTGGTCTGGTCCTGCCTAACAAAAGTTAACAGCAATACTTAGAAGATTCAAACTATTTTTATTTAACATACCTTCATTTTAGAACATGATTCAATAGTATTTATTGGAATGTGAAAGTATACACCCAACCACGCAAAGTTCACAATGATTTATACTCAATACAGAATTACTAGGCATGCAAAGAAGCAGGAAAATAGAAGTTACAATAATGAGAAATATTAATCTATCTAAATTGACTCCTGAACAACACAGGTGATAGCATTAATAGAGACAGTAATACACTTAGCATATTGTATCTATATATTCAACAAGGTAGAAGAAAAATTCAGAATGTTCATTAAAGACATGCAAGATAAAAAGAGTTCCAAATTGTAGTTATAAAGACTATAATGTCTGATATAAACAACACACTATATAGAAATAACAGAATGGGCATTGTAGAAGAAAAGATTTATGAACCTGAAGATATCAAAATGAAACACATGAGAAAAAAATTGAAAAAGTTTTCATTTCAGTGAGCTGTGGGACAATTTTAAGCTGTCTAATATACATGTAATTGTAGTCCATAAAGGAAAATAGGAGTGGGAGGGAAAAGACAAAAAAAATTGAAGCAATGATAGCCAAAAAATCCCCAAATTTGATGAAAAACTATAAAACCATAGATCCAAGAAGCTCAATGAAATCCTAGTATAAAAAAATATGCAGAAAGCTACAGCAAAGCACATCATTATCAAATTGGTTAAAACCAGTGATAAAGAGACAATCCTCAAGGCAGGCAAGGGCTAAAAAGACACATTACATACTGAGGAATAAAGATGAGGATGACAGTAGACTTCTTGTTGGAAACAACTTAAGCCAGAATGCAGTGAAATAGTATTTTACAGTATATGGGAAAAAGCTTTCATATTTAGGATTCTAAATCAAGTGGAAATATTTGTCAAAAATACAAGGAATATAGACTTCTTCAGACATACAACAGCTGGAAGAATTATCAGCAGATTTGCACTACAAGAAATGTTAAAGGAAATCCTTTGGGCAGAAGACAAATGATACCAGATCAATATCTGGATCTACACAAAGAAATAAACAGTGCTAGAACTGGTAATTACAGTGATAAACATAAAAGTATGTTTCCTTATTATTTAAATATCTTTAAAGATAATTTATTGTTTAATGCAAAAGTAGTAATATTGTGTAGTTTCTCAAATATGTAGAAATAAACTATGTACAAATATTGGGAGAAGAGAATAAAAGTATGCTTTTTTATGATTTTATTACCATACATGAACTTTTTTTTTTGTCAGTTAGTATAACTGTCTTTGTAGAAAATCCTACAGGATTTACACAAAAGCAACAATGCAATATAGCTTTGTTCAGGTTATAAATACTTTCTCAGATTATTATTTATAACATAATTTTCAATGACTGTATACATTGTACTAAATTGAACTGTCTTTTTATTATTGGATATTGTGGTTGTTTTAGAATTTCCTGTTGTTGTTGTTATTGCTGTAGTGAACATATCTATTAGCTTAATTTTATTAACATCTCTTGTTATTTTATATTGTGCAAATCACCAATAATTAAAGTGGAATTGATGGATATTTTAAAAGTTGTGGTATGTTTTATAAAATTGTTATCAAGGCATGTTGTCCTAACTTTCATATTAAAAATAATCCCCAATGTAGTAGGTAGTAAGTAGCATCTTATTATTTTAATTTGCACTCCTTTGCAAAGACTATCTTTTCTCCATTGCATTGCCATTGCTCCTTTGTTAAAGATCAGATGACTAAATCTGTGTAGGTCTATTTCTATTTGTGTAGGTCTATTCTCCCTTCTGTTCCATTGATCAATTTGCCCATTGTCTTGACTAATGTAGCTTTATTGTAAATCTTGAAGTCAGGTAGTTTCAGTCCTTTGACTTTGTTCTTCTCCAATTTTATATTGGCCATTTTGGATCTTCTACCTCTCCATATAAACTTTAGAATCAGCTTGTCAATATTCACAAAACAAGTTGATGGGATTCTGATTGAGACTGCATTGAATCCAGAGATCAAATTGGAAAGAATTGATTTTTTGACAATATTGAGTCTTCCTATCCATGAACATGGAACATGTCTTCATTTAGTTAGTTTTTGATTTCTTTTATCAGAGTTTTGTTTTATCAGGTGTGTTTTAGAAAAATACTTGCTATTTCTTTCAAGCACCAGAATCCCATTTAGTGTAGTAAGATGCTCATGCCAGGAGATGTATGAGGTTGACAGCCCATTCTTCCCTCACTCAAAGGGATGTGATCACTGAATGTAAGGGTGGGTAGAATCACTCACACTTAAAAAATTTGCTTTTCTCTCTGCCCTTTTGTAGAATCTGAATGATTGCGTGCATCTGAGTTAAATGTGTTTATAATGTGACTCTATTGCATGCAGCCCTCAAGCCATCCCTTAGTCATTTCATGCTCATAGAAGATGGTATGTATTAACTCCAGGATTCTTTCCCACAAAATCTGGAATTCAGAACCCATCTCAACTCAGAGGTCATCCCAGGAAGCTGTTAACCAGTCAATGGGAGTTGTCATGGATGTGGGTACCTGATTGTCGTTTCTGAACTATATCAATGCTGCCTATTTTCAAAAATACATTTGAAGCATTAAAAAAATCAACCACTAGAAACACGTAAATAGACACTATTATTCTAATTATCATAGGCAGTGTTAGCCTAATCTCCAGACACCTTAAATCGAAACCCTGTGTCTGTATGAAAACTAGGAACAGGGACCAGCTCGCCTGTCTGGGTGTACTGCAGGCCCAGGTGGAGAGAGAGATGGCGAGTGTGGGTGGCCTTCATGAGCTGTATTGACAAAGTGTGGCTTTGTTGACTGGAGAGAAGGGCTTTGATTTCCTTTCTCAAAGATTAGGACATGTGAAAGGGTCAGGCAGTGGGGGACAAAGGACTTCAGCCAACATACCAACTCTGCCACCAAACAGTGTCACTGATGTTGGGTGACATTACATCTGTGTGCCTCTGTTCTTTATCTGTTAAATTGGGATGATAAGAGTTCCCTCCCCCTTGTATGCTGTGAAAATTAAATGAATAGCAATGGCAGGGCAGATTAAATGAATGGTATTGTTCTGACTGGCAGGTCAGAATGATTCTTGGGTATCGTTGCTCCAAGATGGCCCTAGAGTGCAATGCTCCACCTGGAGCTGGGTGTGGTTCCCATCAGCTGACCTCATCCTCCCCAGCCTCCAGCCCCTGGATCCTTGCAGGATTCTTCCTGCCTGATACCTCACACCAATCTGCCTTCAAATAAATGAATAAGTGGACAGATAAGCCAATTTGGGCATTAGAATATTTGCAAAGGGTGGCTCTCAAGACAACAGACGTGTGAAATAATCCATTTCGGCACTGGGTGAATTTGTTCCAACCAAAGGGCCATCACCAGTGTCAAAGGCAGTTAGCATCATGCTGCCTCTGTATCTATTTCTTGTTAGCGCTCCCACATTGAACAGTAAACACATTTCACTGTTTTGCAAATTTCTCCAAAACAAATATTCTGACATCAATGGTAACTGTTTTCCTCCCCTCCCTCCCCAGAGACTTTTCTTTCTTGCTTGCTTTCTTTCCAAAACTTTTCAAGTTCAAGACCCTGGGATCCTGCTGAGCTCAGGAGCAGGAGCTGAGGAAAGTTCCGACAGACCATATTCTCTCTTGATCTCCCTTCTCTTCCCCACGGCTAAAAATATACACTTCTCCACCCCACCTTGTCAATTCCCCTGTAATTAGAAGGGCCGCCAGAGTCTCATCTGCCAAATCTGTGCCCCAGAGCGGAACTTAGGGAACAGGAACAGGTGGGGAGGGTGGATGATGCAGTGGGGAGGGAGCTGGGGGACTGGAGGAGCCCAGGGCTTTGAGCTCAAAGCTGATGGTCAATGAAGGAGAGGAGGCTCATGCAGGAAGCGGGGGGGTCTCCTGCTACTGGAGACATAACTTCTAGGGAGTCCCTACCCCTCAGTGCACACATCAGGCATTCTGTGGGTGCTGGGCATGTAAGACCGGGCCCCTAAGGAGCTCACTGTTTTGTGCCACAGATGGACACATGGAAAATCACAAAGTTATGAGAATAGAAGTAGGTCTGAAAGGATGTTTAAGTGTTAATGTTGGTTTATGCTGGCAGCAATGAGGGTGTGAGGGTTGTTGCATTTTTTGTTTTTTCTTGTATTACTTTTGTAAAAAAAAAAAAAGAAGAACATGTATACTTTATAAAAAGTGAGAAATTTGTTACTTTAATAAAAGTAACAATACAACATGGTGAGTTTTCTAGAAGTCCATTTCAGGCTGGGAGCCCTGAAGTTTTAAAGTGAGAGGCGCCCTGTGGTTGAAGACAGTTTCCAAACCAGAGGATAATTACTGAAATGTTTTTCTACGCAGGCCCAGTTCTAGAGTGTGAGGATACAGAAGTGTATTGCTGGAACACAGTCTGAGGTACAGAAGTGTGTTGCTGGAACACAGTCCAAGGTGGGGAGAGGTGAGAGGTGGTAATGGAGGGCCAGGCATGGTCCAGACTGGAAGGGCCTATGTGCTGGTCTGAGAACCTGGCATTCCCCTGCTCCTCAGTGGGGAAAATGGGTGGTTATGGCAGCATGAGGTGGTGTGTCAAAGAGAATGCAAAGCTCCAGGAGAAATAAATGCAGAGCCATCTTCCTGGGGCATCAGTTGTACTTAAACATCCTTGGGGAGGAGGTTGAGTGATTCTGTAGATAGGTAATTTAAAGAATTATCCTGACACTGGAACCAGCCTGAGTGGATCCTGGCAGAACTTTCAGACTGGGCTCCCGTCTGGTCCCCTCAGACGGAGTATGGCCCCCAGCTCTGCTAGATTAGGGGAGCTCCCTTGGGAAAGCGTGAGGAGGCCTGCTGCGGTGAGAGGAAATGAAGGAGAGAGTCTTACCCTATTTGTGCTTTAGAAAGATCCCCTGGTGGCTCGCATGGAGAGGGAGGATAAGGTTTGAGGCAGTTAAGAGGCCTTCATAATAGTTCACCTTGGAGATGCTGAGAGCCTGGCCACAGGGTGGATGTGAGAGGGATGTGGGGATTGATGGGGCTTGGATATTGCTGAGGCAAGGTGTGGGGGGAAGGACAGGGGAGTCCAGATGAATCCTAAGTGTCTTTGGTCGCTGAGAGATATGATACCATTAACAATAACAGAGAGCACAGGAGGAGAATGGGTTCCATTTCATGCATCTAGAAGGTGGTGAATGAGAGACCCCCAGGGAGTGGATTGTGAGCAGGAAAGAAAAGAGGGACAGGGGGACCATGATGGGACACCGTCTTCAGGGAGCTAGTGGAGGACGAGGATCAGGTGATTGGAAGACCTCCCACCTTTGTCCTCCAGCCACTCCACACATCTCCCAGGGGCTGGGGTCCTGGGCCGTGTCAGGCCACCAACATTTGCTTCCTTAGCAATTTCTTCAGGTCTGCATGGCTCTGCTTGTCTTTCCGGAGGGTGCTCAGTCATCCTTCAGCTCCCTCTGAAGCTCTTCCCTAAGTGGGAACAATTGTCTCTTCTGTGCTCCCCTGGATCCCCTGTGACCTCCTTTACAGAATGTGCTGGTTTCCTCCTCACTGCATCTGCAGCACTTTACAGAATGTGCTGGTTTCCGTGGCTGTTTCCTCCATCAGCCTGTGAGCTCTGTGCCCAGCCTTGCACAGAGTAGGTGCTCAATGAATGTATTCTGGATGAGTGGATGGACTGCCCAAAAGGACAGAGAAAGAATCAAACAGGATGTGCTCACAGAGAGAGAGAAAGGAAAGAATTCTCAGTCACAGGAACCACATGCGCCAAATAATAAAGTCAGATAAGAGCTGAGAAGCATTTGTTTGAGTTTGGAGGTGTCCATGGCAAGAATAGTCCCTGGCTAGATGTGAGTGGAAACACATCACAGCACGTTTACATTAAAGAATGACTAGGAGGTAAGAAAGTGGGGACAATGAGTGCAGACCTTTCCCCCACTCCGGTAAGTTCAGAATAGAAGAGAAAGGGAAAGATAAGGTGATAATTACAAGTGACATAGATTTTTAGACTTGAAAGGAAGGAGCAAGTCGGGAGAGAGATGCCTATATAATGCAAAGTGAATGGGCGCAAGTGATTGAGATGTGAAGGGATGATCAAGAGCAGAGGTGAAGGGATTGGCTTTGAACCAGAAAGATTTGAGGTCAGACATTCCTTCCCCTATGAAGGACAATGGTGAGGGGAAGGGGAAGGGAATAGGTTATAGTTGAAGGAGATCAGGGAAGGCTGTGAATGGGAGAGGAACACACACACGTAAAGACTCATGACACTGCTGCGCATCCACAGAAGACTGGAAAATCACACTAGACCTCCAATTGCTATGGCTCTATGATGTTCCACAGAACCAGTTCCATCTGGAACTGCTCTCTGGGCCTGCTGCAAAGCCACCATGTGGGACTCTCCTTTTCTATCATCTGAGGACTTAGCTTTTCCTTTCTCTTGTCTGGAGCCCTGTTTCCTGGGATCCATGTTTTTCTCTTTTTTGGATTTCATCTCCATATCTTCTGCTACATATCTAGGGGCTTCCTGAGATGCTGAATGTGCCTTGGAGGTCTAAAAATGTCTTTAGTCTATACTCACACTGAATTTGTGGTTTAGTTGGAAAATCAATTCTAGATGGAAAATAAATTTCCCTCAGAATTTTGTCTTCTGTCTTCCCCTGTGGTTACTGAAAAGTCAGTTGTCATTCTTATTTCACATCTTTTGATGTGATATTTTTCCTTTCTGGAAGAATTTAAGGGATTATTTTTAGCTCTGTTTTTCTAAAATTTCATGATGAGGAACCTTGATGAGAGGTCTTTACTTAATATGTTGGGCAATCAGAATCATTTCAAACAGGGGACTCATGTCAGTTCATTGGAAAATGTTTCTGTAGCACATATTAGATGATTTTCTTTTATTTTTATCTGTTCTCTGTTTCTGCAATGTCCATTAGATAATTGTTGAACTTCTTGGATTATCTTCTAAATTTATTTTCTACTTTTCGTCTTTGTCTCTTATTTTCTTCATTATGGGTGATCTCTTTGACTTTGTCTTTCAATGATCCTATTACATTTTTGATTTTAGCTATCACACTTTTACCTTCCAAGAGTGTTTTCTGTTCTTTGTTCTTTTTAAAAATTACATCCTTTGTTTTTTGCTCAATGGCTGCGATATTTTCTCTTCTACATTAAGTGATATTAAGTAAAGTTTTTTTGGAAAATTTATTCTGCTCTCTGCATTGTTTTCTTTAGTTTTTGGTTCTGTTAATTTTGGTGGTTGTTTTCCATATTCCGTAATTGTCATCTATATCCCAAAAAATCACTGGAATCTCTCTCTCTCTCTCTCTCTCTCTCTCTCTCTCTCTCTGTGTGTGTGTGTGTGTGTGTGTGTATGATGCATATTAGAGGAGGAGGACTTCTTATTGGCTTTCCTGTAGGGTGATCAAGCACCAAGCAGGATATAGATCTTTTTAATTTTTGGTGTGAGGAGACAGGAGAATTCTCTTTCTTCAAAAAAGTCAGCTGCTTATCAGGATCTCTCTCTCTCTTCTCTCTCTCTGTCTCTCTCTCTGTCTCTCTCCATCTGTCTCTTTCTCTCTCTTTCTTTCTTTCTTTTTTTTTTTTTTTTTTTTTATCTCATCTCTATTATTGTTTGTATACCTACCTGTTTCGATTCTTGGACCTGGGTAGAAAAACAGAGTTAGAGAGCATGTTTGTTACTATTCAAGATAGAGAATTTCATGTCTGTTTTTAACTCTGAGACTCAACTCTGTCTTCTGCTTTTCCAGGTGTTCCTGCATTTGTACTTGTAGCTTTTCCAGTTCAATAGAACTAGAGGATCAGCCTCTGCTCCACCATCTGGGCAGGGTAAGTAGAGAGGTGGCTTTTCGGGGTTGGAGGAGACCTGGGGGTCTAATTGTTCTGCACACTGACTTCAACCAACATCTCCTTCTCAGCTCAGCCCCTCCACTGTCTTTACCTGCTGCCTCCCAATGCCAAGTCTTCTGTGGGCTTTGCTGGGTGAATTGGCTCCTGCCTCACAGGCACCCTCTGCAGGCTCTCAGAGCACAGCTTTCTCAACTCTGCAAGGACAGTTGTTGCTCCTCTTCTCCCACCCCACCTTGAAAAAGTGGGCTGAAATATCTTATCTGCTACTGACTTCTGTCTCATTCTCTGTGTCCCTGCTGGCTTTTATCATTTATTTCATCAAATTAGAGGGTTTCACATGCTCAATTTAGCATTTTAATAAGAAAACCTAGTATGCATTTTGGTACAAAAAAAAAAAATACTGTGCAATCTGTTGTATGCCCTTTGTTGCCTAACGTGGCAGGCGTTCCATGAAGGCCTGTTGACTTAATTAGTAATTCCAGGTCTAGCACATGGGACTATCGAGTCCAATGCTGAGCCTGGGGCACAAGGAGCAGAGGATACCTCTGGGAGAGAGGGAAGGAGGCCAGAAAATAGACTTCCATAAGGTGGGTAGGTAAGAACAGCTCTTCTTTCTAGATCTTAGTTGATGAGGAGTGATTGGAACAGTTGGTTGGTTTTCCATGTAATTTATCAGTGTTGGACAAATTGGCTGTGCCATTTGGACTACACAGTGAGAGCTATGACTGGCAAATATAGGAAGGAACACCGCCCCTACAATTTTCTGCCCATTATCCTTGCATTAGGGCTTACATTTCCAACCACTTGGAATTAAGCCATTAAATCAACAAGCAGATTGGAAGCTCTACTGATAAGAGCCCATGAACCATGATGCAATGCACCCACACCATGATGGAATGCACCTGCACCATGATGGAATGCGCCCGCACCGTGATGGAATGCACATGCACCATGGTGGAATGCACCTGCACCATGATGGAATGCGCCCGCACCATGATGGAATGCACATGCACCATGGTGGAATGCGCCCGCACCATGATGGAATGCACATGCACCATGATGGAATGCACCTGCACCATGATGGAATGCACATGCACCATGATGGAATGCACCCGCACCATGATGGAATGCACATGCACCATGATGGAATGCGCCCGCACCATGATGGAATGCACATGCACCATGGTGGAATGCACCTGCACCATGATGGAATCCAGGGGTCATAGCCAGGCATCTAGGGATGACCTCTGCTTCCCTCTAACTGGCAACAGATCAATCTGACTTATGTTTCCCCTTTCTCTGGGATTTCACAGGGTCTCTGGGGAGATGACAGCCATAGGAAGTTTGGGGATGAGCCTCTGGCCACAAGTCCCTTATGGTCACTGATGAGAGCCCTGTACAGTGGATGGCTCTGTTGTTTCCACGCCAACATTGGGCACAGGGATCTTGGCCAAGGTTCTCAAGTCACTGACTCCATGTCTGTTTCCCTTGGGCACCAGGCTACTGGAGCTTCCATTGGAACTCAGGCCACCCTATGGAACTGTTGGAATTGGGGCTCAGGTCCTGCTGCTCCAAGATACCCATCTCTGTCTATCCCCACACATCACCCAAGGGCCTGGGAAATCCTACCCTTCCTCTTTAGTTGATCTCCATCTCTTGAACTAAATCTCAGTTGGGGGTTGCCTTTTGTGTGTTTGGTATCAGCCTCTGTTGTTGTTTTTCCTCTGAAACATAAAGTACTCTTAACTCTACTGTGAGGCACTGGGAACCAGACTGAGATGAAGATTAGCTAACATCTAACTTCTTAGTTTTGGATTAGGGTTTCCAATTCTTCTTTTGAGTCTCCTACTGAAACAGGAATAAAAAGCACATTTATATCTCAGTACCTTCAGTATTTGACTAAACTCTGCAGTTGGAAAACCTGGTTAGGTTTCGCCATGACTTTTCCAAATGTATTAGGCCATAGCACTCTGTTCCCCTCTTAACATTTATTAACACCTATATCAGTTAGGGCACCCACAGGAAACAGCTGGCATACTCACCCCGGGATAATTTTAAGATGCTTAATTTACAAAGGGACTGATGACAGCAGTGTGGGCAGCATGTGATGGATGGTTCATGGCCCTGGGGCCAGCTGCATGGAGCTGTTAACACCCCATCCTGGAGAGCTAGGAAGGTATAGGGGAATTTGGCAGATGGAATTTGTCTGCTCTGTCAGTTAAAGCTCCCCATCTGATTTCCGAGTGCCCCTGCCTCTTCACCAGTGCCCTTACCTTGTCATTAGAGGTCTGGTAGGGATGAGAATTAACGGGCTCCACAGCTCTGCAGCCCTTACTGTCAGATCCTGGGCTTAGTCCTCACCACGTCTCCTCTGTGACTGCAGGAAGTGAGGAATTTCATCACTGCCATGGGTCTTCTGGTCCCCCGAGTACGTTCTGAATTGCATGCTCATATCCTATAGGGCTGTAAGAAGGAGCAGTGAGTGCAATTGGCTGCCTGATGCCTATTCCCACACACGTGGGATCCCAGGACATGGGGCTTAGCCTGTAGTGCAGTGTCCAGAAGCCCCACCAGGGTACTGGGGCAGGAAAGGTTACTTCTCTAAAAGTTCTGGTTTCTGGAACTGAGGGTGGGGCCTAGGAGGCAGCATCCTCATCATCAGACAAGCTGTCATCCAGGAGAGATGAGGCAGTGAGGGAGGCACTGAGGATAAGGCACTGGGGAGGCAGAGGAAGGTGGGGCAGGAGCAGTGTCCTGAGTTGGAGATCTTGGCTGGGATTCTTTCTATGGGGTTCTCTGACCAGCACATGGACCTCTGGCCCCGCCTGCTGCTGGGATGGAGGGTCGGAAATGCTTTTTCATGGGGTTTTACCACTTATTCTTCTAGCCATCTCTCTCTCTCTCTCTGCCTTCTCCTTCCCATTCATTCCCCCTGCTTTTCCTCACAACTGCTCTGTTTGTTTCACTTCTGCCTGCATCTTTTCCTAAATCTTTTACTATCTCTCTTTTCTTTTTTTAGCTTCTTTTCCCTTATGTGATACAATTATTTTTATTAGCCTGTGCTATCTATATATTTAAATCCCAGAAGTGTATCTGCTAATTGTACTTTTAGGGAAATAATTATGCAAGTTAAGATGATTAGATAATGAAAGTGTTCTCTGGGGCTGGCCTCTTTACAAGGGAATGGTGATGGGAACAGGGATCCTTTCTACTGAAACTAGCAGGGTGGTTCAGTTCTTATTAGGACACTTTGAGACATCTGAGATACAATCAGATCACTCCCAGGGCTTGGCCAGAGGGCTAACTCTGGGAGCTCATCCTGTGAGCAAGATTGGATATTTTGTGGCCTTCCAGGAAGGAAGAGTTCCATGATACATGGCTTAGGGGGTAGGACCCCATGGAATTCCTAGATCCATATGAAGATTCCAAAGACATTTGGAGTTTCTGAAACTTGAGCACACACGCGTGCGCGCGCGCACACACACAGAGCAAGATTTGGCTTCCTTTGGGCAGAGGGTTTTGTAGATGTGAAATTGCTGAAATGCATCAACTCTGGAATTGCTTCATTGTACACTAATGGTGGCCGTAAGCTTCCTGCTCACTCACTCTTGTCGTATAATAAATGTTCACAAGATACATGCTTTCCTTCTCTGGATTCTGCTCTTGGTTCAGAAGGGTGGCTTTGCCAGTCACTGCTGGCACACCTGGGCCATCAGAGGTGCCTACCACACCCTCGCATCCAGTCACTTGCTGACCTGACCTCCCCAGACAGGAAGAGGTGGTGCTGGTGCTATTATTCTAAGATGAGGGGACATTGAGAGAGGCGATGGCTGGGGGATGTCCCAAGTTAAGAAGGGGCAGAAAGGGTACATGTGATTTTGGATGTGTAGGGGAGAAGAGAAGTGAGCCAGGGAGAATGGGGTTCTCTTGAGTATTGAAGAACTGGCAGGAGTAATTTCTTGGAAGAATAAAAGGGGATGGGAGTCTGATCTTGGTTTAGAGACACTATTTTGCAAAAGGAGAATTTGATGCTTAGAGGGGATACACTCTTCTGCAGTGGGACCTTGACACTTCTCCATTAAGAAGTGGAATGAATTCCTCTCCCCTTGAATCTGTGTTGCCTTTAGTGACTTGTCTGATCAACAGAATGTGGTGGAAATGATGTTCTGGGTTTTCCAAGGCCAGGTCATAGGAGCTTTGTGGTTTCTGCTTCTCTTTTGTAAACACTCACCCTTGGGGACACTTCCTCTCAGAACTCACCCCTCAGTGGGTGAAGCCCAAGACACATGGAGAGGTCACATGAAGGGGCTCTGCTTAGTGCCCCGCCTGAGAGGCTGCCTGGCAGCCAGCATCAACTGACAGCCTTTGGGAGGGGATCTTGGATGTCCAGCCCAGCTGAGCCTTCAGTGACCTCAGCTCCAGCTCCACCTGACTGTAACTGCATGAGAGACCCCAAGCAAGAACCATGCAACTGAGCTCAGTCAATCCAGAGTTGTGAAAGGTGGTGCATTTTGTTTTGAGCCACTACATTATGGGATAGCTTGTTATGCAGTAACAGATAACTAGGAACCATATTTAAGAAAAATACTCAAGATCCTGAATTTTAAACAAGAACCAAAGGGTCTTCTCTCTGCACTTTCACAATTACTTTCAGAGAAAAGGGGTAGTTTTAAAAACAAGCTTCCCTGACTATGCAAATATATCCCTTTCTGATTGGACAAATTAATGGTCAGATAGGCTTGAGCCATTGGCCTTCATGCTTGAAGGCAACTTAGAGACCATGGAATAGTCATGGGCCTGCCTGCTTGCTTTACAGATGAGAATCATGGAGCTGAAGTGACTTGCCCAGCGTCACCCAGGTGCCTAATAACAGAACCTGGGCTGGACCCTAGGTGCCCTGATTCCTAGCTCAGTGCTCTCTATATTATATTATGCTGCCTGTTTATAATGCTGTTTAGGGACAGGCAATTCCCTGAAATGGAAGTTTCCAAAGGCCTAATGCGAATGATGAAAGGGTGTGTGTGGGGATTCTGAAGTCACCTGGGCTCTTTCACAGCTCTGTCCAGCTGCATGGTTTTTAGGGAGGCATAGCTTGTTTCAGTCGGCTCAGACTACCATAACAAATTACCATAGACTGGCTGGCTTAAACACCATATGCCTATTTCTCACAGTTCTGGAAGCTGGGAAGTCCAAGATCAAGTTGCCTGCAGATCCAGGGTCTGGGGAAGGCTCCTTTCCAGTTT
The DNA here is from genome assembly GCF_049350105.2 of Macaca mulatta. Classification (NCBI taxonomy): domain Eukaryota; kingdom Metazoa; phylum Chordata; class Mammalia; order Primates; family Cercopithecidae; genus Macaca; species Macaca mulatta. The sequence goes on along the minus strand of NC_133413.1, from coordinate 23,167,005 downwards.
GCAGACAGAGGTCTTCTCATTGTATCTTAACAAGGTGGAGCGCAAAGAGAGACAGGAGACTGGAAGCAGGTTCTCTCAGGTTTCTTCTCTTGTTTTTAACTTTTATTTGAGGTTCGGGGATACATGTGCAGGTTTGTCACATAAGTAGACTTGTGTCATGAGGGTTTGTTGTACACATTATTTCATCACCCAGGTATGGAGCCTGGTACTCATAAATTATTTTTCCTAATCCTATCCCTCCTCCCACCCCTCATTTAGCTCCCACTTATAAGTGAGTACGTGCAGCATTTGGTTTTCTGTTCCTGTGTTAGTTTGCTAAGGATAATGGCTTCCAGCTCCATTCAGGTCCAGGCAAAGGACATGATCTCGGCCTCTTTTATGGCTGCAGAGTATTCCATGGTGTATATGTACCACACTTTCTTTATTCAGTCTATCATTGATAAGTACTCAGAAAAAGAGAATTTCTTCTTATAAGGGCACCAATCTTATCATGAGAGCTGCACCCTCAGGCCCTAATCACCTCGCAGAGTCCCCATCTCCTAATACCATCACACTGGGGATTCAGGATTTCAACAAATGCATTTGGGTTATTCAGGGGAGATGGGGGTGGGGGAGACACAAACACTTAGTCCATAACACAGTTTCAGTTATTTAATTTAATTTTTTATGAGACAAGGTCTTGCTCTGTCACCCAGTCTGGAGTACAGTGGCACAATTATAACTCACTGCTCTGCCTTGAACTCCTGGCCTTGGCCTCCCAAAGTGCTGGGATTACATGCATGAGCCACTGCACCTAGCCTAGTTTCTTTTAAAAAGCATCTTTTCACGCTATGTCTGGCAAGAAGACATTGAAATGTGGAGTGATAAGGTCAAGCGTGGAGAAGGGCCTCGGTGGGGAATTAGCTGGGCTGAGGCCCAGCAGGGTGGGAGGCTTCAGGGCACCCCACTCTCCTGGGATGGAGAGGGTCTGGATAGGGCAAGGCCTGTGATGAGCCATGTTCCTGGCCTGGACTCTGAAGGCCATTGGCCCTGGGGCTTTCTGCTCATCACCAGTCCAACTGAGAGCTCCCCATTTGAAGAAAAGCAATGTCCGGCTGATCTGGGAGACAGTTGTCTCCATCCCAGGGCAAAGAAAGCATCAGAGGGAGGTGCTCAATGATGAGGGAACATCAAGTTGCTTTTTATGGTTTAAATTAAATGGGTTAAATAACGTCAAATTTATTTGTTGACATCCTAACCCCCATGGCCTCAGAATGTGACCTTATTTGGAAACAGGATTGTTGCAGATGTAATTAGTTATGATGAGGCCATACTGGGAAAGGGTGGCCCTCTAACCGAATGTGGCTGGTGTCCCTCTAAAAAGGGAGAAGGCCACATGAAGATTCATGCAGAAGCTGAGGGAGTGCTTCTGCAAGACAGTGCACACCAAGATTGCCAGCATACCAGCAGAAGCTAAGACAGAGGCGTGGAACAGATTCGCCTGCATAGCCCTCCGAAAAAACCAACTCTATCCACACCTTGATTTTGATTCCAGCCTTCAGAATCGTGAGACAGTAAGTTTCTGTTGTTTAATTAAGCCACTTAGTACTTTTTTATGGAAGCCCTAGAAAACGAATACAATGTTAATTAGGTCAATGAATAGAGTCTTAAAAAAAAGATGAAAGGGGACAGGGAGTAATGGTTTGGAGGAGGAAGAGGTGAAAAGTTGGGTTGGGAAGCCCTGGTGGGAGAGCCACAGCACAGGCCATTGAGACCCTGGACCCATGTCATGCCATCTGCGGTAGAGAATCATGCATCCTTTAAGAAATAGCTCTTGGCATGTTACTGGGTCCTAGTGGAAACAGAACATGGCCATGGACACCAAGTGGCAATGCATCCAGAACTGCCTATTATGAGCTGGGCTCTGTCAGAGCTACCAAGTTATAAAGTCAGACAGGCCCAGTACCCATCTATTGTGGTGTGGAAATATTACATGTGGTGTTGAGCTTGAGTAGGACCTGAGGGCATGACTAACTTGCTAGACCTCCTGGTCACCCACCACAGTTGGATTTTCCCAGCTTGTGCCTGTGGCCATAGAGAGGAATCCTGTATGATCAGCTGGAAGAGGAAGCAACATAGTTTACTCTTGGTTTACAGGTGGATCAACTCAGTACATGTGTGCAAGCCAAAAATGGAGAGTGGCTGCATTTCCCCCACATTTAGGGTGACCCCAAAAGGCAGTAGAGAGGGAAAAATCTTCCCAGTGGGTGAAGCTTTGAGCAGTGCACCTGGTCATCTACTTTGTATGGAAATGGAAAGCGGTCAATTACCTGGTTAGGGGTCTGGAAAGAAAAGGACTAGAGGCAAGGCAACGTGGGTAGAAGCATGTGACAGACATATGGGAATGGGTACCAAGTATAAGGATTTTGAATCATATGTTCACCACTAAGTATCTGCTATCAACTAGGTAACTGAGTAGACAAAAGGACTTGACCTGTTGACATTGGTCAGTGTTTTAGTTTGTTGAGGCTGCTATAACAAAATACCATGAACTGGGTGGCTTATAAACAACAGAAATTTATTTCTCACAGTTCTGGAGGCTGTGAAGTCCTAGCTTGGGAACCAGATTCCATGTCTGATAAAGATCAACTTTCTGGTTCATAGATGGTGCCTTCTTGCTGTGTTCTTATGTGGTAGGAGAGGAGAATGAACTGCCTGGGGCTTCTTTTATAAAAGCACTAACGTATTCATAAGCGGTTCACCTTCATGATTTAATTATCCCCCAAAGACTCCACCTTCTGATATCCTCACCTTGGAGGTTAGGACTTAAACATGAATTTTGGAGGAGATGAGGGTGCACATTCAGTTCCTTGCAGCCAGCCTTGATAATAAGCCATCCCACATTGACACGACGGACTCATGAGTGGAGTGGCTATAGCATTAGAGAGGAAGATATGTGTGAACTTAATAGCGTGGACTTTCACTTATCAAGGCTGATCTAGCTACTGCTGCTTCTGAAGGTCCACATTGTTAGCAAGAGTCCAATTCAACCAGGCACTATTCCTTAAGGAAACCAATTGACTGCACAGTGACAAGTTGACTACACTGGCTCCCGTCCATTCTGGAAGAGCCAGTGAATCCTTCTCCAGGGACAGATACCTTTTCTGGGGATGGGTTTGCCTTTCCCGCCCACAAATCCTCAGCCAGCATTTTTATCTGGGGGCTTTCAGAATGCCTGATTCATAGGCATGGAATCTCACAACAGCACAGTATCTGACCAGAGGATCCATGTCACCTTGAGTGAGGTGTGAGAGTGGGACCATGACTAGGGAACCAATGGTTTTATCACAGACTCCTGCTCATAGGCAGCCATGCTCTTGCAACACTGGGACAGCCCTCCAGAGGCACAGTTGAAGCCCCAGCTGAGAGGAAACATTCTGAAGGAATAAGATACCATTATTTATGATGCAGTCCATTTTTTAAACCATTGGCATTTATGGTACTATGTCTTCCATAAGAAGGAAGCGAGGGCCCCAGAACCAAGCTGTAGAGGCAGGAGTGGCTCCACTTACCATCATACCAATGACCCACTGGGGGATGCTCCATGTCCCTGAAACCTTGGGTTCTGCAGGGTTGGAAGTTCTGACTGCTGAAGAGGCACCTTTGCCAGAGGTCACAGGAAGTTCCCATTGAACTACAAGTTACAGCTTGGATTTATTGTGCCCATGGATAGTAGGCAAGGAGAGGAGCAGTGTCCTTGATTAGCAGGAAGAATCAGATCTGGTTTTACACAATGGGAGCAGGAAAGAATACATGTGGAACCCACGTAAACCACTAAGATTGCTGAGGTTGAGGAAACTTTAAAAGGGACAATGGGGAAAGGGGAGAATGGCATTAGTTGTGGCCTAAGGTCAATTGCAAAGGGAGGGCAACAGTTCATCCTACTAACCTCCCTCTCCTGGTTCTTACTTAGGAAGAAAGGCCCACTGGACTCGAAATTATGAAACCAGCTGCTGCCCAAATCTGTGTGGAGAAGGTTTGCTCAGCGCAAGGGGTGGACTGTAGCAGCCATGAGAATGTGCCTTGGGGAATTCTAACTATAGGGCACACAAATAACCAATAAAGGCAGTTGCTGTGGCTCTGAGATCCAGCATCCCGTTTTCACAGAGGCTACATTTCCCATGGGCTGCTTTCAGCTAAAGAATGAATGTGGCAGGTACACTAAGGAAGATACATTCTTGGGAGGCATGGGACTCCTCTGGTGACCAGTGTGGCTTGAGGACTCCTGAACTTGCCTTAGACTGCATCATTCTTTAGGATGCTTCCATCTAACCTTCTATTCCTCTGTCCTTCCTTCAAGGTCAGACTTGCATCATGGTCTGACTGTTCTTACAGCTTTCCCTGGGCCCCTCCCCATTTTCTGTCACAGGCATTTCCCCTAAAAAAAAATCCTTGCATGTTTAATGGTGTCTTGGCATCTTCTTCCCAGGGCATCTGGAATAACCCAGTCCCTTTAACTCTTGCTCCAACCTCTGTAAACAGACCTTCCATAAAGCATCACTTCAAATACCCTGCTGAGTTGCCATCTGTTTCCTGCTGGGACCCTCAGTGATAGAGATTGCTATAGACTATAAATGTTAGAGAATTTCAAGGAAGAAAAAGCAATGTTAGGTGGTGTGATGAGAATAAGCAGCAAGGAAGCCATGGGTCTTGAGATATGGGGTTGATCTGATGTTAGAGGTTGGCATTTCAGGTGTGTGTGTGTGCATGTATGCATGCAGATGTGGGTGCGTGCATGTAGGCATGCATGTGTGTGTGCAGCATAAGCAAAGGTACTAGGGAAGAAACGAGTACATATGGCAGGGTTTGTCCAAGAGTCCACACCTCTTTTCTCAGGAGTTCCATTTGTGCTATGGGAGGAAAGCACCGAGAAATTCTTATTTCTCTATGTTCAATGTTTAGAATTTGCAAAGAAGTTTCCCCCTTTCCTTATTCATCACCTCATTGCCTGCATCTTTCTATGTGCAGCCAGGAGCTTGTGTTAGACAAGACCTGGGGCAGTGGCGAGGCCAGATGGAAATACAGAAAAACAGGAAAGAAAGACAGAGAAAAATGAGTGCCTTGAAATTCTGGTGTCCAGGGCTCAGGATACTGGGGGCAACAGGACTAAAGAGCCCCATTTGTTAGAAGCCAAGGACAGGCAGCAGTTTCCTTCAGAAGTCACAGGGTGAAGAGAGGTTGATTTGACCAGAAGCTCCCAAAACAGAATTCTACAAGATAAAGGAGATAAAGGTTTTCAGACATAGGCTTCTATAATTCAAGTATCTCTAAGATGTTACTGCAAAGCTGTGAAAAACCGGGTTCTATTTATTCCTTCATTCAACATACACATATGGGGTACCTACCACGTGCCAGGAACTGCTCTAGGCACTGGAGATGCACTATTAAACAAGACAGATGAAAAAGCCCTGTCCTCATGGAGCTTACATCCTATTGATTAACAAATAAACCAGTAAAACAAATAACATGTCAGAGGGTGGTAAGTGCCACGGGGCAAAGCAAAGCAAGAAAAGGAATAGGTTGTGCATGGGCTGGGGCAGAGACAGCTAGAAAAGGCCTTGCAGACAAGGCAACGTAGAACAGAGACTTTAAGAAGGTAAAGGAGCAAGCCTCAGAGATACCTTGGAGAATGGTCCATGCAGAAGAAAGAACAAGTTCAAAGTCCTGAAGGTAGGGGTGTGCTTGCTGCTCTTATTAATGTCTGTCTGTTTATCATCCTGTACTAGTCCACCTACGCACAGAAAAGCATCTATTTGCAAAGTCTTCAAGTTCTAGTGTTTTGCATTCCAGACTACAGTAATGTTATCTAACTGTAGCATCTAAAAGGTACCAGTGGCATGACAAAAAAACATTATATCTCATTATAGTATCAGACTTGAGGTTCATTATCTCACAATCTGCATCAGTTTCAGCAGCAGATAAAACTCTCCAAATATGACTCCTCAGATACATCTCCACTTAATCTAGAGACTTTGAATTTAAAAGATAAGTAGTACCTTGGCTTTTGGGATTGGAAAATTTGCATCCTGGTTCACTAACAGACTGTGTGGTCCTGAATAGTTACTTAACCTCTCTAAGCCTCTATTTCTATATCTATAGATGGAGATAATAGCAACATCTACCACACACACCAAGAAGGAAATCAGATAAGACTGTGTATTTATAAGTGTTTATGAGTTATTGGCTTTTTTTTGGTGGAGTCTTGCTCTGTCACCCAGGCTGGAGTGCAGTGGCACAATCTTGGCTCACTGCAACCTCTGCCTCCCGGTTTCAAGCAACTCTCCTGTCTTAGCCTGTTGAGTAGCTGGGACTACAGGTGCCTACCACCATGCCTGGCTAATTTTTGTATTTTTAGTAGAGACAGGGTTTCACCAAATTGGTGAGGCTTGTCTTGAACTCCTGACCTCAGGTGATCTGTCCACCTTGGCCTCCCAAAGTGCTGGAATTACAGGCATGAGCCACCATGCCTGGCCAAATTGTTGGCTTTTGTATAGCACAAGATGCTAACTGAACCATTAGTCTGTTTCTTGATACATAACAAACCATGTCAAAAAAAGTTAATGGTTTAAAACAACAATCATTTATTTCCTCACAGTTTTAGAAAGGTTGACTGGGCTTAGCTGGCTGGTTCTTCTGTTGGTTTCCCTGGGGCCCACTTTTATGGTTGCAGTGATCTGGCAGCTCAGCTGGATGACTCAGAATGGATTCACTCACATGTCTGGCCTCACTTACACATTCTTACCTCAGGCTCTTGGCTGGGGTGTCTGGTTCTCCTCCACATAGTTTCTCCTTTATTAGCAGAATAATCTATTTTTCTTTTACATGGTGATGGCCACTTTCCAAGATGAGAGTGGCAGCTGTTAGGCCTTTTATGGCCTGGGCTCAGAAGTTACATATAACTTTTGTTACATTTGACTGCCCAAAGCAAGTCACAATGTCATCTGAGATTAAAGGGGTGGAGAAGCGAGCCTCACCTCTCAGTGGGAGGAACTTCAAAGTCACATTCCAAAGGGATATGCAACATGGATGGAAGAAATGGGCCATCTTTAGAGACAGCATACCACAGTCTGTCCTCTAGCCTCAGCAAATCACTCCCTGTCATGTGCAAAATACATTCACTCTTCCCAAGACCCCCAAAAGTTTCATCTCATTATGGCATCAAGCTTGAAGTATATTATCTCATGATCTGCATCAGGTTCAGATGTAGATAAGACCTCTCAGTGTGGCTCCCCAGGTGCAGCGTCTCTTGATTCAGAGACTTTGACTTTGAATTTAAATGACAAACATTCTGTCTCAGCACCCCTAGAACACAGCAGTGGTTTAGGAACTGGATAGACCTAAGAGCCAGACCTATTTAAAATGGAGAGACCAGGAACAACAAAGTAGTTGCTGGTCCACAGCAATTGTGAAGTCTATCTGGTTACATGTTGATGTTGGCTTCCCTTATATGGGTCAGAGAATGTTCCTTGATGAGAGTCTGGTTCTGCTCCCTGAGAGGGATACCTAGGCCCTTGTTTTCTGTAGCTCTTAGATCTTCTCCCTGGACTCTTGCTTCTATCCTCTAAGATGCATTTATTTATTTTTTGTCTCATAGGAAATTATCTGTGTTGGTAACTAAGTAGCTTTCACAGCCTGATTCTTGCTCATAGAAAGTGGAGTCTCAGAGGCTTATCTTCTATTTGAGTTACCTCTTTAACTTTTAGTCCAACTTGTAGTACTTTCACTGATAAAAGGCACTTACAATTTTTGTGTTTCCTATGAATCTTATTGGGGTTCACCCCATGGCCCCAGTAGCTCTATCCATAATTATTTTTGAGACAGACCTTTCTCTTTGGGTGTGTTAATCTATTGTGGGACAATATATATAAGACTGTCAGAAACCCCTTTGTCTAGCAGAGAGGGTCTCCTAATCACTGCCTTTCAGAGGTTTACCAAAGGGTCTTATAAGTACACCCTTGATTTGATCTTTTTGCTGAGGTTATTTCTTATCTGAGAGCCTTTGCCTTACTGAAGATACTGGACATCAGAACTAGTTTAATTTTTCTAAAACAGTAAATTTTTGGCCTTTTTTATTTCTTCTAGAACAGTCTTGAAAACTAAAGAGCTGGTTCTTTAGCTCATCCCTCTCTGGCAGTACCTTATCATACACAGCTGAAAGCATCTAACTGATGCTTTTAATATTTTGCCTAGAGATCTTCTTAACTAAATCAGTACGTTCATTAACTACTGTTTGTCTTTCAAGTTACTGCAGACAACATTACTGGCAATTATTCTGCTGCTTCATAACATGAGTTGCCCCTTTTCCAGCCTCTAATAACAATTTCTTCACTTCCTTTCTAGCATACTAAAAGATTGTTCACCATTTTTTCCAGCCTTCAGTAACAACCTACTCAAGTGACTTCCCAGCTCCTATCTGCTGTGTTGTTCCAGAGCCAATGCCACATGTTTTAGGTTTTTGTTACGGTACTCCTCTACTAGATACAAATTGCTTTAGCAGTTATCTACTGCTGTGCAACAAATCACTCCAAATTTTTGTGGTTTCAAACAAGAACCATTTATTTGCTCACTCTTCTGTGGTTCAGTAGTTTGGGCAGGCTTAGCTTGGATGGCTTATCTCTGTTCCACATGATGTTGGCTGGGCTCAGTCATGTGCTTGCGGTCAGCAGTCAGTTCATCTGGGAGCTGGCTGATCAAGATGGCCTCACTCACATTCATTCCAGTTGGCTGGGGCTAGCAATTGAGGTGCTTCTGTTCTTTTCCATGTGGTCTCTCTAGTAGAAAGCCTGGGCTTTCTACACTGTGGTGGCAGTGTTCCAAGACAGCAAACCTCCGCGTGCAAGCATTTATAAATCTCTGGCTTGTATCGCATCTGCTGGTGTCCCATTGGCTGAAGAAAGCCACATGGCTGAGCTCAAAGTTGATGTGAGAATGGATTAAACAAGGGAATGCAAACTGAGGGGGAGGATCCATTGAGGGGCCATTAATGGGACCATCTACCACACTTGATGTCCTCGTTGATCTGTTCTTGCTGGCTTCCAGACATGGTTTGTAATAGGTAATTCTAACACTTCTATTTTGATCTTATTCTCCTCTTCTTCCAGGATTAAGGGAGGATTACAATTACTTTCCTGCCCCATATAGTGGACCAGATTAGCTATGGCCTGTGGGTTGTAGGTAAAGAGCTTATATTATTTTCAGATTGAGAATTTAGTCGCTGGAGTGAATACCTCTCATTTCTCCATTCTTCCCATACTATGTGAGCCCAGAGTTCTCTGTTGAGATTGTTGTTTGTTCTGGCCTGGGTAAGGAATGAGCGATGATGGCATGAAACAGAGCCTCTCATCCTTATCTCCACACTTCACATCTGTATCAAGAGTTAGCAATTAACCTTTACAGTCTTAAGCTATTGAGACGTTGAGTTCTTTGGTTACCACAGCATAACCCAGCCCATCTTGATGGATACACAGCCTCGGTCTCTCCATCCCCTGTGGTCAGTTCTAGCTTCTTCCCTTGGTATTTTTTGATATAACTTAAGCTCCAAGAAAGGGAGGAGGATACAGATAATTAAGTGTCTAATAGGAGAGATGAAGGAAGGGGGAAGGAAGAAAGTATTGGGCCATGAGGAGCCCATTGTTTATTTGCCAGGGATTTATGACATGCCTTCTGTATACCTAGGCTTTGTGCACTGCCTGGGGTATGCGAAGATGTATAAGGCATGCTCTGGAAGGGAACACAGACCATGGGGGAGGCTAACACATGAACAGTGAACCCCACTAGAGAGTGATGGCTACTGCCCAGGGGTGCAACTGATTCTCTGTTTTCTTCTGTAATTGGCTAATTGTCCCTGCAGGCAATTTCCACAGAGAAATTCCAGCTATGGCATCTGGAATGGCAGCCTCATTGAAGTAATTGTGTTTCCAGCCTCCCAAGATAAGATCTTTGAAGGCCAGCACTCATCTCAATGCATAAGGCCTGTGATTTGTTGAAAAGTCAGTCTCATTACTTTATAATCACATATCAGATTCAATCCTTACAGATGACAAATATGGGGACAAAAACGAACGCTTCTGAGGGCTGCAGTTTGCAATTTTGAGGCAGAAACAGACTGAAATGGGAAGGTGTTTTTGAACAGTCAGGGCCAGCCCAGAGCAGAGGCCCCGAGGATGCTGGATAGCATTCCTGGCAAAACTTCAAGACTCTGACATTATAAAGCCACAGAACAGTAATGGGTTAACCCATGAGATGTTAACATCTAACTAATGTCGGCTCATGCATGTTATAGGGAGATCTGGCTTGGAATGTCTGGGATCAGCCTGCTGAAGCTGTTCAGGGCTGCTGGGGAGGTCAGCACAGCGTGGGCATTTCCTGAGGTCAGACTCAATGGGGATGAGGCTGGGGGTGTGTGGGGATTTAACCAAAAAGCGTAAGCCACATGTAGGTTGTGGTGGGGCACTTTAACTAGATTTAATGGGTATGAATTTTACTCTACAACATGAGATATAAGGTAAGGATTTTTCCTTCTCCAATTTCAATTTAATTTATTCCCAGCCCACATTCTACCAGGCTGATGAAAAATTCTATCTTAGCCAAAATGGGGACCCTTTTCCCCCACTCTATGCCTTCCTTGAGTTTTGGTCATAGCATCTTAAAACTGCAGGATATTTGCTGGGCACTTTCTGGTGTTCAGTCCTCACGGACATGTCCAATTTTGTAGCTCACCTAGTCTCTTGATGCTTAGCTGCCTCTCTGCAAGCTGGCACAAAGGGCCTTTGCTATGACCAAGTTCCTTTTGCACAGGATAGGGTTGAGTCACCTAGATGCATCCCAGAGAGGTGTTCCCAGGGTTTCAGCACCTGCCAGGGGTCAGGCAAGGGAGCAGGAAGTGGATCCTTGGTATTTTCAGGATCCTTCCAACTCTGTCCCCTCTTAGTCTTGTAAATCTTTCCCACCCTCTCCAATGTCTGGCTGTGTCCCTCTGCTGTCCGATCCCAAGCCCCAGGACCATCCTCTTTTCAGAAAACCTATTTCTTTGTATCCAAGATCACATACTTTAAGAAACAAAAGTCTTTTAAGCCTGCCTTGTGGCAAAGGAGCACAGTTTCTAGGACTCAGAGCCCTACTTCTCCCTCTCGGGAGGAAAAAGGGGAAGTGGGTGGTACCTCCTATTCTCTCTAATTTTTCTATGGCTGTTGAGACCAAAATTATACTTTCTTTCCCACATATGCATTGAGTATAGCTTGGTGGTAAAGAGAGGAATCAAAGCACAAGCAAAACTTGTAGACAAGATGGTCAGAAGTGAAGCAGGCAGATGAATGACTACTTCAAAGAACACAGAGCATCCTACCACGCTCTCCATCCATGGGCACCCTCATGGTCTTTGACCAACTGGGATAGATGTAGAAAAGACCCAGATGGAGCTGGGTGTGTAGGAGTGTTAGGGCCCAGGAGGAAACTTCCACTATGAATGAGATTCGTAAAGGCATGCTGTTCTATTCTGTGGCCTTGGATGAATATTTATCCAGAGCCTCCCATGTGCCAGGCAACGTGTAGGGCACACAAGGGCTTTGAGGGCCGGCAGAAGGAACGAGCGATGTGGTGGAGGTACAGGTACGAGGATGCAACACCACAATCTCCATCATGCAGACAGCTCTTGAGCCAGCTTATGGCTGTGTTGGTGATTGGGGAATCTGCCAGGAGACTCCAGACACTGAAGAAGGCCTCCCTGGTCAATTTCTTACAAAGCCTCCAAAAGTGTTTCCCTGAAAGCCTCTTCAAACATGGTCATCATTGTCTTAAAAATAACTTTTCTGAATCCATGTTTCTTCACTTTGTAGTTTGCTGTGATAAAACTGTCTTTCCCCATACCCTCTCTCCTGGCACAAAGGGAACTTCATGTGGCCCTGAGGTTGGGCCCTTCTCTCCTGCTTCTGCTGAAATTGGAGAGTTGGTGGGGAGAGCCTCTCGGATTGCCTCCCACAACACCCCGTAGCATTCAGACTTAGATGGAGGGGGTCACTGGAGGGACACCCTGTCCCCACGCAGCACAGCCCCAGGAAGGCCACTCTACATGGTGGTTTCGCAGGCCTTCCCGGTCACTGGGACCAGGCCACTCCTGGCTCTTCATTTCTTGGATCTCAGCTTCTTACGTTTGTTTTGTTTTGTTTTGTTTTGAGATAGGGCCTGTACTCTGTTGAGCAGGCTGGAGTACAGTGGTATGATCTTGGTTCACTGTGGCCTGAGCTCAAGCAATCCTCCTACCTTAGCCTCCTCAGAAGCTGGGACTACGGGTGCATGCCACCATGCCTGGCTAATTTTGGTGTTTTTTGTAGAGACAGGGTTTCACCATATTGCCCAGGCTGGTCTAGAACTCCTGGGCTCAAGCAGTCTGCCTGTCTTGCCCCCACTAAAGTGCTGGGATTACAAGTGTGAGCTGCTGAGATTACAGGCATGAGTCACTGCAGCCAGCCAGGGCTCTTACCTTTTATTTATTTATTTATTTATTTATTTATTTATTTGTTTTTTTTGGTTTTTTTTTTTGAGACGGAGTCTCGCTCTGTCGCCCAGGCTGGAGTGCAGTGGCGCGATCTCCGCTCACTGCAAGCTCCGCCTCCCGGGTTCACGCCATTCTCCTGCCTCAGCCTCCCGTGTAGCTGGGACTATAGGTGCCCACCACTGCGCCCAGCTAAAATTTGTATTTTTAGTAGAGACGGGGTTTCACCGTGTTAGCCAGGATGGTCTCCATCTCCTGACCTCGTGATCCGCCCGTCTCAGCCTCCCAAAGTGCTGGGATTATAGGCGTGAGCCACCGCGCCCGGCTTTTTTTTTTTTTTTTATACTTTAAGTTCTAGGGTACATGTGCACAACGTGCAGGTTTGTTACGTATGTATACATGTGCCATGTTGGTGTGCTGCACCCATTAACTCGTCATTTACATTAGGTATATCTCCTAATGCTATCCCTCCCCCCATCCCCTCCCCACAATAGGACCCGGTGTGTGATGCTCCCCTTCCTGTGTCCAAGTGATCTCATTGTTCAATTCCCACCTATGAGTGAGAACATGTGGTATTTGGTTTTCTGTTCTTCCGATAGTTTGCTGAGAATGATGGTTTCCAGCTGCGTCCATGCCCCTACAAAGGACACAAACTCATTCTTTTTTATGGCTGCATAGTATTCCATGGTGTATATGTGCAGGGCTCTTATCTTTAAGACTGGGTGTCACTGTTTCTTCTTCATTTTCCAGCTTTTTTTTTTTTTTCTTAGCACTTGTCTCCTTCTGGAGTGCCAGCACAATGGCGTGATCTTGGCTCACTGCAACATCCACCTCCTGGGTTCAAACAATTCTCCTGTCTCAGCCTCCTGAGTAGCTGGGATTACAGGTGCCCACAAACATGCCCCATTAATTTTTGTATTTTTAGTAGAGACGGGATTTCACCATGTTGGCCAACTGGTCTTAAACTCTTGACCTCAGGTGGTCCACCCACCTTGGCCTCCCAAAGTGCTGTGGGATTATAGGCGTGAGCCACTGGGCCCGGCCCCAGGGACAGATCTTTTTGTTCTTGTTCTTGTTCTTTTTCTCTTTCTTCTTCTTTCTCTTATTTGTCCTCCTCCTCTTCCTCCTCTTCATCTTCCTCTTCTCATGGTAGGTCTAAAGTTCCATGACATTCCAGACCACGGAGGAACACAGGTCTCGAGGCAGCCTGGAGTGAGGAAAGGGTCTATCAGTATTATGGGTTGCTATAAAAGGTTATATTTAATCCCATCTTACATGATTCATTATTATGATTAATTGACTATACAACTAGAGGTGTAGAAGTGTACAGATAATCAGACCACTGGCTGGGAATGTAACCCTCCAGCACACCATGGATTTTCTGTGAAGTTCAGATTCAGGCTTCATTAGTTTGACTCACAGTTCCTTTCTCTTGAGAGTTTATGAACTGGTTCATAACCGCATTTAGGTACACCTGTTTGTTAGTTTCTCTCAAAGCTTGGCTATTCTAATGCATCTCCATTTTTGAGCCTGGATCTCCAAGAAGGGACCCCCAAAATCTTGGCCAGTGACAGTGGGAATGGCAAAGAGAGCAAGAAGCTTGCTGCTTTGTGATAGAATCAATACTTCTAGTTCAGAACCTGGATAGATGTGGAGATACCTTGTGACAGTAATGGATGAGAGGCCCCCAAATCAACATGATCAGTGTCCATAAGAGGGGACAGAGCTGGGGTAGTGGAACATTTCCCTCCTTCCTGTGACCTTTTCCTTGGGAACAGAAGATCTCAGGCTAGTTTTCAGGATAACTCAGACTTTCAATTTCCTACTCCCCCAGAAAACAGCTAGGTAGAACACAGACCCACTACTGGGAATCAATTCCAGACACAGGTAGGACATGTGCCTGCCTTTTTCTCTCTTCCAGGGAGATTCTCTGTTATCATTCGGTAGAGGTTTGCAAGTGGCATGTGTCAAGGAAAGCCTTCTAATTTACCTCCCACAGTTGATTTTCTATTTACATGTCCTTTTTTTTGGTTAATTTATTTTTCAGAGAAATAAAACCAACGTTTCCTGGTGCCAGCCTCAGAGCTGGATCCCAATCATATGGGTGGCAGAGATGAAGCAGAAGAGGCCTCCCCAGCTCCAGCTAAGATCATGGAGATGGACGGAAGGTCAGAAACACCTATGCTACAGCAGATCTACAAATAAAGAAACTGGTGCCTCTTTTCTGGAACTTAGAGACTTTCAGAGACCAGTTAGCAAGCAGTGGCTGGAAAGTGAGACTCCACTGGGGCATTGTGGGACTGGCAAATCTGTAGATGCGCTGGGCCAGGTCCTTCCCCTTGGCCTTTTGATCCAGTTCCTCCTGCAGTCATTAATTCTACAGTGCCATCAGCTATGATGGGTTCAGATACGTCTTTGTCCAACTTCCTTTCAGATGCTGGAGTTGGCTGATTACACTGGGACGCTGCCATAGAGAGGTGGGGCTGTATCTCATTCTAGAGCTTTGGACAGAGTGCAGAGGCAGACACTCCATGAGCTTCCCAGCCGAAGAAGTGGAGAAGGAGCAGTGTGTGGTTTTTGTACTAGTACGACCTGTGGCTTGTTGCTTATTTATCCGTGGCATCCACGGTACAGGTCAGGGTAAAAGGAGGAGGATAATAAAGACAGGGGTAAAGCTGGTGGTCAAGAGACATGCATCAGGGATGCACTTGGAGGCATTGATTGATATGTGATGTATTACCTATCAATTAGTCCCTTAGTCTCTCTGTAAGCTCTGATGCTAAAGGCTGGAGTGTGTGTGTTGGCACTCCTGTGTTTGCGGTAATTGATAGGTTTCACTACCTGTCACGTAGTAGGCACTTAGTAAATGCTTGAGGCTCTGGAAAGAACAATTCTATAACAAAGCAGCAAGTTTTCTGCTCTCTCCACCATCCCCGCTGTCACTGGCCAAGACCTCGGGAGTTCCTTCTTGGGGATCCAGGCTCACAAATGGAGGTTGATTCAATAACTCCCCGAATGTAACCACAAGCAGGTGCTTGGTAGATGCTTTGGATTATTGACTCTTTTCAGAGTGTCTGACAGACCGGGAGCTCCCTTCTCCCCTCCAGTGAGGGCGATACTAATTCTGGAAAACAGTGAGTGGTAGCCCAGGCTCTGCCCAGACCCACAATATTGGTTTGAACATTTGTTTCTGGTGAAATACTGTGTCTTGAAATTCTCTTCCTTGGATCACTCCACTCTCTCCTTAAGTTACTTTGTGCTCCTTTGTTCTGGACTGCAGCTTCAATGCCACATTAATGCAGACTGATCAGGACAGCTCTCTGCAGCTTAAGTCTTGGGAGCTGAGCCTCTCAGGAAACTATTTTCTCCCTGTAGGCAGCTCCAGCAGGAGAAGCGATGGGAGAGGCAGGCTGAGACTCTTGACTCAAAGGAGGGATTAATTATGAATCTCATCCAACTGCTCTATCCCTGTCTCAGGCTGTCACCAATACTTAAGAGCTGACAATACAGCTGTTTTCAATGAGCATTTTCACCTGGGAAATTTAAGGTTCTTTAGAAACATCATCTGAAGATCCATCTTAATACCCTGGAAGCAGAGTGTAATGAACCCCCTGGATGCTTGAATGTAAAATCACTTGAGAAAGCATTAGAGAAGGACAAATGTGTTATAGTGGAAACAGCGTGAGGTTTAGAGGCAGAAGAGGTCTAATTCTGTGTCCTGGTTCTTCCATTCATGGGATGTATCATGTTGAACAAGTAACTGAAACTCTTGGATTCATTTCCTTGGCTGGAGACATGGAGTTAATAAAATACTCACGATTTAGTGAACATCTATTATTAATTCACTGTAAAATGGGGATTATGTAATAGCCACAACTTAGGGAGCTCCTCCTGTGATATGTTACATTTTGTTATCTGTATTTCACTTTAATCTGCAAAAGATTTGAGCCAAATCTCTCTCTTAAACACACATGCACATGCACACACACATGTGTGTATCTATTAAATTCAAGAGAATAAAATAAAAAAGTCAGGGTAAAAGTAGGAAGGCAATAAAAACAGGAGTAAGGACTGACACTCAGAGATGTGCACCGGGAATGCACGTGGAGGCATTAATTGACAAATGTCTTATTCTTGATAACCCCTCTGTCTCCTTCCTTCCCATCTCCCTGTCTCATGCTCCCAACCCCCAGCCCAACCCTTAACCTGGTCACCATCCTTACAAGCAGAAATGCAGACACAGTCAATATTTACGTCAGGTTCGGCATTACAAAATAGATCTTTGAAACATATAACCAAGACCAACATTTCAGAGAAAAGGGTTGCTTGGGATCAAAAGTTAAAGTCCTGAAGGATGCAGGGCACAAGGCTTCTGGAAAGAACAGATGGGGAGCCCTATTGTTCAGCCTGACTAGACAGAGCTCTCTCAGGCTGGAGAAGTCGATGTGGTCATGAAGATCAGACACTGTGAAATTCCCTGGTAAGGCCAGTGGCCATAGCAGAAGCTACGAGGAGGGTGTGAGTGATGGTAAAAAAGCAACAGAAACAAGAAAGCAACAGGAGAGGCTACCTGGACAGCTGATGAGCAGGGCTATTGATAGATGCAACCATCACCTTCTGTCTTGGTCTGTTCTGGCTGCTATAACAAAATACTTTAGTCTAGATAATTTATAAGCCACAGAAATGTATTTCTCACAGTTCTGGAGGTTGAGAAGTCCATAATCAACGTGCCAGCAGATTGAGTGAGGGCTTATCCTCTGCTCCAAAGAGGTGCCTTCTTGCTGTGTTCTCATATGCCGCAGGCAGAGGGCAAAAAGGGCCAAACAACCTCTCTGGAGGCCTTTTCTAAGAGCATTGATCCCATTCATGATGGTGGAGCTCTCGTGACCTAATCACCTCCTACAGGCCCCACTTCTTAACACTATTTTATTGGGACTACATTTCAACATAAATTTTGGATGGATACATACATTCAGACCACAGCCCCTTCCCTGTTCCAGCACTGTGTGGGCTCCTGAGAACATCTAAGCAACCCCAGTGAGAAAAGGCAGCGAGGGAAAATACACCCAATGGGCTGGAAAAATCTGGATTGACTAGAAGCCAGTTTGCATGGACAGGCAGAATAGAGGCTTGGAACAGAAAATGAGTTAGGAAAACATAAGACAGTTCCATTTTTGCATTCCTTCTTGCATGGCCTGAGAAAGTCATCCCTGTTCTTTGTAAGGTGTTTCCACCTGGTTTCTGATGTTGATCTGTGCCAGGATTAGCTAAGGCATCTTCTGTCTGAACCACCATGCCTCTTTGGGTCTATGGAAGTCCTGTCAACTGCATTGTGGGTGGGGAACAGGAACATTTGAGACCTTCTCCTCTGTTGCTCTGGGACTGCAGAGAACCCAGGGAGCTCTCTCAGGCCCTCTTTTTCTGTGGTGGCACCATTTTTCATTACAGCTGTCCTAGCATGCTGGTATGCATGGTAGGGGACCTTGCACGGAGAGGTGCCTCCCAGGCTGCACCAAGGTCTTTGCTACTCTGGCACACATAATCCTATTGAGAAGGAGAATGGGTATCCGAACCCAGAGTTCTGGGTGCGTACCAGCTTGCTTCTCTGCCTACATTCCCATCCTTCAGCTCATGGTCAGAACAGGGTAGTGTGAAGCTTCACCAGTTATTCCATATTTGTTATTTCTAGCATACACTTTCTGCCAGAATCCCTTTAGGGTTGTGGCATTTGATGTTGACGTGCCTGGATATGAGACTTAAAATGTATTTTCTCGTCTATTCTCTCTGCCATGAGCCTATTCTGAAGCTCATAAACTGAACCTTGGCTTTTTTTTTTTTTTAATTATTATAACAATGCTTCCCAGAGGTAGGAAATGAGGGCTTCTAGTATGGCTTGAGTGGAGAATGAATGAAGCCATTCAAAATATTATTTGGCTACAAATGCGTATCATATGATTGCTAGAGAGAAGACATAAAGTTGAGTCTCAATGATTGCTAGAAAAAGGACATAAAATTGAGTTTAAGCTTCTCATGGCCAATGTGAAAAGAAGAATCATTTCAGGATTAATAATGTTCAAAGATTTCAAAAAAGTAATTGCTTAGGGGTAGCTTGGCTTTTTCTTATTTGAGATGCATAAAAGTTCTACCAGGGTCTTCATAGAAATATACTGTTATGAAGTTGATTAACATGAGGATATCTTGATAATGGTCATAGCATCAAATTTTACATAGCCACTACTTATCTTCTAAGTGTGTCAATGACATAATGATGTAGTGTAAACCACCAAAATAATTAACAAGTTAAGACAACATTACTCAAGGACCTGACTGTGATAATCTTATTGATCCAAGAGTAAATTTAAGAATAAGTAGAGTACTTTTTCTCAAAATGCAGTCCACAAAACATCTGCACCAGTACCTTCTGGTATGCTTTTAAAAATGTAGATTACTGGTTCCCACCTATGATAAACTGAATTGGATTTTCTCAGGGTAAGAGCCAGGACTTTGTATTTTCAACAAGTGTTCTAGGTGATCCTATGTACAGTAGATGATCTAGAACAGGGATTCGTCACCTTTTATTTTGTGCCATGGACCCTTGACAGTCAGGTGATGCCTATAAACCAGAATAATATTTTTAAATGCAGAGAATCGAATACACATGATTGCAAAGGAAATCAATTATGTTGAAAAACACTGATCAAAATATTAAACAAAAATAAATTTGTGATCAATAATACATGTGCCTCCTCATTAATGCATTGAGTAACAAGATCTAGCAGCAGGTCGAATAAACACAATCGTTTTCAGGAAATGATGAGTATACATGATATTTTGAGATGCCTGCAACACCTGTAATGTGATATGATATGAAAGTCTGCTATTTTAATTGGCGAGAGTCTGAGGCACTGCTAATCCTCCTGTCATTTGTTACCTACATTCATAATTAAAGGAAGTTGGTGAAAAATGGAAGATATATCTTTTTTCTTCTTTAAGCTCATAGGCCTCTCTCAACCCATAAACCACAGGTTAAGAATACTAGTGCGGTGGGATGGGTGGAGTGCGTGAGCTTTGGGACGTCTTGCATAAACAAATGTGATGCATGTGCCCACATGTACATCACATATATGATATCTTTGTAACTCTGCCTAAGATAGAGTGAACACAGGCTATTTAAAGTTCCGGTCTCAGTGGGATGAGCATAGCTCACCACTATTAGTATTTAAAGACAGAGCCATATGCCTTGGTAATCAATGAGACCAGGAATAGGTTCAAGGCATATTATGAAAAATAAAGGAGTCTGTTAGAAATGTATGACTGGCTTTTTAGACCCAGTACTTTTCACACTTGTCCCATGAGTTCTGATCTATTCCAGAACATGCACACATAGGTGCAAGAGAGCCACATTCTGTAACATGGACCGTCACTGCAATAACCTTGACCTGGAAAGATTTCAAGGCAGGTGTTACCAGTTACTCCCTGACACCACAAAAGGCCCAATAAAACTTATCAATTTTTCCAAAATGTGTTCTGCAAAACATGTGTCTTCAAGAAGATGATCAATAAAAAGGTGTTTTTTTGTGTGGTCAAATAAGTTTGAGAAGTTCTGCATCCTAAATACCTCCTCTTGGTAATTCATAGCATATTAGCAGTGCTAAAAAAGGTACAGACAAGGAGACCTGCTTCATTTTGTGTGGCTCAGTTTTCTACTCTCACTATGCATCAGAATGTCCCGGTGAGCCTTAAAGAAATACTTAAAAGAGACCATGCACGGTGGGTCATGCCTATGATCCCAGCACTCTGGGAGGGCGATGTGGGCGGATCACCTGAGGTCAGGAGTTTGAGACCAGCCTGACCAACACGATGAAACCCTGTCTCTATTAAAAATACAAAAATTAGCCAGATGTGGTGGCAGGTGCCTGTAACTCCAGTTACTCAGAAGACTGAGGCAGGAGAATTGCTTGAACCTGGGAGGTAGAGGTTGCAGTGAGCCAAGATTGCGCTATTGCACTCCAGCCTGGGCAACAAGAGCAAAACTCGGTCAAAAAAAAAAAAAAAGTAGAAAGAAAGAGAGAAAGGAAAGAAGGAAAGAAGGAAGGAAGGAAGGAAGGAAGGAAGGAAGGAAGGCCTAAGAAATATCCACCCTTCAGAGATTCTGATTGATCTGGTCTGGGGTGGGGCATCAGGTGTTTTTCTCAGGTTCTTTGGGTTCAGAGCAGTGGTGAACTCATCATTTGTAAAGCTTACTTTGCCATAGACCTTGTGTGAGGTTCCCAGGGATGCTGTAAGCAAGTACCACAAACTGGGTAGCTGAAAACAACAGAAATGCCTTGTTTGCTGGTTCTGGAGCCCAGAAGTCTAGGATCAAGGTGTTGGCAGGGTGAGGCTCTCTCAAAGGCTCTAGGGGAGTGCCTGCTCCAGGCCTCTCTCCTGGCTTCTGGTGACTGGCAATTCCTGCCATTCTGAGGCTTGCAGCTGTGTCACTCTGTTCTCTGCCTTTGCTGTTGCAGGGCATTCCCCTGTGTCTCTCTCACCTCTTCTCATAAGGATACCAGTCCTAGTGGGTTAAGCTCTCACCCTACTCCATCCACAATGACCTCCTCTTAACTTTATTACATCTGCAAAGGCCCCCCCGCCTTTTATTTTTTTGAGACAGGGTCTCACTCTGTCGCTCAGGCTAGAGTGCAGTGGTATGATCTTGGCTCAAGCAACCTTCGCCTCCTGGGTTCAAGTGATTCTCCTGCCTCCGCCTCCTGAGTAGCTGGGATTACAAGTGTGCACTACCACATCTGGCTAATTTTTCTTTTTTTTTTTTTGGTGTGTGTGTGTTTTTAATAGAGACGGGGTTTCACCATCTTGACCAGGCTGGTCTTGAACTCCTGGCCTCAAGTGTTCCACCCACCTCAGTCTCCCAAAGTGCTAGGATTACAGGCATGGGCCACCATACCTGGCCAAAAGGCTCTATTTTCTAATAAGTTTACATTCACAGGTACTTGAGAAAGCAAGGGTAGGACTTCACCGTATCTTTCTGGGGGACACAAGTCAACCCCTAGGAAACCTCCTTTGCAAAGAATCCTTGGAACACGCTTTGGGACATGCTGTCCACTAGAATTCTCATTTTCAGCAAGGTAGCTTCCTGGTTAAACCACCCAGATGAATTATTTACACATTCTATTCCCTGGTAACTGAACCATTTGAACTGCAGTAAAGAATCATTGAGGCAACAGAATGCTGAAGGTTGTTTTTCTGTAAAGATGATTTTGGTTTTAGAGGGGTTGATCTAAAGCCATTCTTTCTGACCCAAATGAGCTTGCCAGACAGATTGTCTGTTGCGACCACTCCCACTCTGGGTCATAAACAGCTCTCATCAGCAGAGAGGCGGATACTTACCTATCTGTTCTCGGCAGTAGGCAGGCCTGCACGCCAGCGCAGCCAGGAGTGGTAACAAGCCATTCAGGTGCTTGTTCAAAAGAACAAGGCCCAAAATATATCTCTGTCTCACAGCCCTTGAAACCATTGCCTAAGCTGTGATGAGCTAACTCCTATCTCCTGAATCTCCAAGTAGTAATTAAATGGAGGTTTTTAATAGTCTGGGAGGCAGAGTGACCCCGTGGAAAGGCAGAACCAGGACTGAAACCCAGGCTGTGACTCTGAGGTCTGTGCTCTTTTCGTCTTTCCTCTGTATTTCTCTGAAAATAATAATGATATTTGCCTTACAAGATTGCTATGAGGATTAAATGAGATGCTGTGGGTCAAAGTGCTTGTAAATTATAAATTCAGAAAAAAACCAGGATAATTACAGAAGATGATGGAACTAGCTTTCATGTCAGGATGATGATGATTATTAAGGAGCGTAAAACTGATCATTGGCATTAGCTCTGGACAGCATTATGAAGTCAAGTTCATGGCTGACTGCCTGCCCACTTCCCTTTCCACAGCATCTCTCTCCTTAAATCTTACCTGCCCTTGCTAAATGTAGCTCTGTGGTTGACCTACTGATGTGAGTTTGTGTGGTTCTGGCTGTAGAAAATGGAGCTGCTGATTTGAACAGTCCTGTTATTAGGGTCAGAGAAGGGCTCTGGTTAGAAAACAGGAGGAAGCAGCTCCTTCCTGTAATCAGAAGACCCAGCTTTTGGCAGGGGCTACAGAGAGGGAGAGGCACGTGGAAGATGCCCTGCTTGCCCTTGGAGAGAACTTTCTTAGAAGCCCTGCTCCTGAGAATCATTCTGGATTCTGGGAGGATAGGCTCTCTTGCCTCAGAGAGACTGAGATCTTGCCTCAAGAAGTGGGTTCCTTCTAAACCAAGTTAGAGAGCCTGGAGCCCTGGGGGTATAGTAGGAAATAAAGAAAGCAAGGGCTGGGCACGATGGCTTACGCCTGTAATCCCAGCCTTTTAGGAGGCCGAGGTGGGCAGATCATGAGGTTAAGAGATTGAAACCATGCTGGCCAACATGGTGAAACCCCGTCTCTACTAAAAATACAAAAATTAGCTGGGCATGGTGGTGCATGCCTGTAGTCCTAGCTACTCGGGAGGCTGAGGCAGGAGAATCGCTTGAACCCTGGAGGCGGAGGTTGCAGTGAGCCAGGATTGTGCCATTGTACTCCAGCTTGGCAACAGAGTGAGACTCCATCTCAAAAAAAGAAAAAAAAAAAAAAAAAAAAAAAAAAAAAAGCAAGGGCCAGCCATTACAGAAGCACAGGAGCTCTTAGTGGTAGATAGCCACTGGACGGTGTGACAAACAAAGAGAGAAAAGTATTATTGTAAAAAACCCAAAAACATCTAAAAGGCAGCCCTTGACCCAAATGTCTCCTCCACTGGCCTACTCCAGAGTCTAAATTTCCATCACTGGGAGTCCTAATGGGTGCTAGAATTTCCCTGCTAAAATGAAAATATCCCTGGAAGTGGGTGTGTGGGTGGGTCAGGTCTTAACTGTCTCTCAATCAATAGTATTTGGGGATAGATTTATTTATTGGCTCAAGAGCCTTGGGAACCTTACAACTAGGTTGCAAGCCCCACAGTACCTATCCTAGTGTGGTCTCCAGAGCAGGTCCCTGGTAAATGTTTGTGGGGTCATAGGTGGATTAAAGGAGATAAAGACCTACTGTGCTACGAGGAAGAGAAAAGACCTACATGCTATGAGGGGTGGTATCAGTGTAGGGAGTGCTACTTGGGGCCCCTAAGCTTTGGGAAAAGAGAGATTCAAGAAGCTACAAAGAGAGGGCAATGTGGCATATAGGATTTGCAGACAGAACGATTTGGGTTTGTGTTCTAATTCTGCCACTTACTATCTGATCCCATGGAGGTCATGCAACCTCTGTGAGCCTTGGTTTTGTCAACTGTAAAATGGGGATACTGATATCTCATAGGACTGCTGTGAGAATATGTAGATAGGATGGCAGTATAATTTCTTTGTCAACTGTGAAAGGATAGACTTACTATTATTATTATATAGAGCAGAACATACTCAGTGCTATTATGAGTAGTATTTACCTTGAAGAGACACATGATACCATTGACTAACTTGTGTCTGGGAGGAGTATAAACATGTCTCACGGGAAATGGTAGTGTACTGTAGTAGTGCACCGCACAATGGGGAATCTGTTTCACCTTAGAGTCCAAGAAGTGAGTTCCTTCCAAACCAAGTTAAAAATTCCCTCCTCATGTGGATGCTGAAGAGAGAAGGAAGCTGTTAGAAATCCAAACAGAGATCTCTGGTTAAAGAGACAGAGAGCTGCAGCATCAAATGGCCATTCCCATCTCAGTAAAGCAGGCAGCTGGCAAATTTGCAGGGAACACTGGGAAAAGCTAAGCCTGGGGAGGAAAATCAGATGGAGATTGAGTATTAAGGGAAAGTACTGAGGTCAGTACCAAGCTGTTGAGTCACAGCCTCAAGGGCCCTGAGGAAAAAGGGACCCATCTGGCTCTGAGGACAGCTTTGCACAAGCAGAAGAGAATCTTGAGTGGGCAGGGGTCTTCCCCCTAGTGCCATTGCTCAACGTTATTCTAGCCGCATAGGGTGGAGAAGCTGAGACGGATATCAGAATTTCTCTATGGCCCTATAATTTTCTCTAGACCAGTATATGCTATAAATGAAGCTGGTTGTCCCTCAGAGTTTGTGTGAATTCACTTTTGACCAATCTATTTGTCATTTTCATAAAATCCCAAGGAAAAAGCCTGCATATACATACATACATACATACATGTGCTTGTGTGTGTGTGTGTATATATATATATAGTTCTATGTGAACCTTACCGGGTTGGAGGCCACTGACAATCAAACTTAAGATTCTGGTTCCTTTAAAAAGGGCCAGGGCAGGTAAGGAGCTTCCCATAAAGAATGTCATCATAAACAACTCAATTCTGTGTTGGGGAGCCACTTATCACATGACAATGGAAACACGAAGGGCTAGAAACACACAACGAAGGACATATTGGCTCTAATCAGGGAACTAAGGCGAGCTCCAGGGAGGAGGTGGAGCTTGTGATGGGTCTTAATAAAAGGCTGTGATATTGACATAGGGGCTGAGCTCAGGTCAAGAGCATGGAGTGGATTCCAGGGAAGATGGAGTAGAAGGTGGTTTCAGTTTAGAGACAGGGACTCACATGACAGGGAGGTAGGATCAGGGTGACAACAAAAGGGTAGAAAGAAAAAGTGGGAGGACTTGGGGACATCTGCCTTGTTGATGGTTCTACAGGGCATGAGCAGAGGCTGAGGTCTTACCTCAGAGAGTCACGGAACTTCTCAGCAGGGGAGGATGGACTGATGGAGCCAGGTCTTTGTGGACAGAAATGTCAAGACTTCCTGACTCGGTCAGAGGTCTTGGATAGGATATAGAGATGCCCCTTCCCCCTCGACCAACTTACACATTTCCTCTGCGTTCATCTTCACAGGACTTTCCTGTTCTGCTAAACAAAACAAAACAAACAAAGAAACAACAACAACAAAAACAGAGTTTGACATTTTTCTGGATTTGCCAGAGGGAGCTCTTGAAACTGTCACTGCAGAGTATTTTTATTGCTGCTAAGCAGGTGGAGGAGAGTTTAAGGCATCCAGAACAGTATGTGTGGAAAAGCTCAGTGCTGGAGGTTTAAGGAGCTCAGGACTCATCCTTCAGATGTCACTCACTGTGGTGTGACTATTTTACCTCTCTGTGTCCTCACCTGGAAGGAGAGAAGATTGCACAGGGTGGTCAAAAGAGCCCTTCTAGTTCTGGAGTCTGAGTGTCTGTGTCCTCTCTACCAGGTGATGAGGGTGACCGTGACTGCCCTAAACTGCATGACAAAGGCTGACTGCTGTGCCTTGTGTATACACAGGCAGAGTTTTGCTTCAAGAGCCAGTCTAGCGTAAAAACAAACAAGCAGCTTCTTTCTAAAAACCTAGATCACTTGACTTAACTTGGCTCTGGGTCTGCAAGTTAACGTTTTAGGAAGGAAAAGCTCCCCAAACCCCAGGAAAAGTGAGCTGGTGCAAAGATGGAGAAACACCAGGCAGAAAGAGCGAGGAGAGAAAGACTTTGTTGGTAGCTTTAGTCTTTGAAAATTAGAGGTCATCCTGCCTTGTCAGTCTGACCTCTGGGTTCCTGCATTCTGGGCGAGTTGAGTCTGAAAAGAGTATGAGTCAGCCCCACTCC
Source organism: Macaca mulatta (assembly GCF_049350105.2). Taxonomy (NCBI): domain Eukaryota; kingdom Metazoa; phylum Chordata; class Mammalia; order Primates; family Cercopithecidae; genus Macaca; species Macaca mulatta. Next base: position 23,140,847 of record NC_133413.1, on the reverse strand, counting down.
TTTGCGTTTTCCCAATGAAAATTTCCCTCAAAGAAATTCTAGTAGTGGAAATGATTGCATAATTGCAACCTTGTTCTGTTGTTGCAATGTTTTCCAGCTGCTATTATTATTTATTTCCCCTTCAGTACCTGTTTACTTTCCAGGAGGAAAGGGTGAGCCATAAAAAGGGTGGTTGAAGAAAGGTCATTTCCAAGAGTGAGAGCAATGCAGATTGCAATGAGGTGGCCCCTTGGTGGTCCTGTGAAGGAGGGACAGGGTACTCAGTATTTGCCTGTGCTGGGGGCGATGACTCCACTAATTAGCCCATCTCTCAGCCCCTGGTGAGGACTAGCCATAGCCTTTGCTCCCTACCCTTTTCCCCACAGCCAGGATTGTTAACTGTGATGGCCAAGTCAAATGTTCATGAAAAAAAAATCCGTTTTCCTGGCATCCCCCAGTGGTTGTGTGACAAGTCAAGGTTACCTTGAAAGGAATGCAGAGGAGGAAAATCTATCCATCTATCAAGATGTGAGTCACCCATGTGATGTCATCTGAATCTCAGCCTGATCGCATTAATTTTGACTATGTAAGCACATAAAATACCAGAAGAAAATAAAACATGCAGCTATGAAAGACACGCATGCTGCCACAGACATACACACGGACACCCACGCACCGACATATATGCATTCATTGGCCTAATCTGCCCAGGCAGCAGGCAAGAGGTCCTATTATGAGTGGAACAAGTGGAAGTGGAGAGGGGTGGCTTTTTTTGGCAGCGTTAATGAGGGTGACCTTCAGGTAGGGATGCACAGGCTGCGTGGAACAGAAGGGAACACAAGACCTTGGCATCCCTCTCACTCGAAGATATGGCAAGGCTTACACAATTAGGCTTAATTATGTCCTGCTCTGCCTTCAGCGAGTGTGTTCCTTGCAGGTGGAGTCTGACTTTTCCTCCCCATGCATTCCCCAGGCTCTTTTCCTGATGCTGGAAACCCAACTGGCCTCTAGCTATGGTTTTCAAAAGCCAGGCACGGAGGCCACCCTGACTGCTGAAGGCCTGCCTCTCTGGCATTACCTGGGTCCTCTCTCTTCCTAGAGAAGGCGAGTTGCTGATCACTGCCCAGTGGGTTTTTATGGGGCATCTTTTTGATTGTGAGCACAGGTCTGTCAACAGAAGCCACTGGGGCAGTAGGCACTGTGGTCGTAGCAGCACAGGGCTGAAGCCAGGAGATGCGGCGTGAGTCCCAGTGCTTCTCTGATCTTCAGTTTCTTCCTCTAATAATGGCAATAAAAAAGCTACCCAGCCTACAGAGCAGCCACATATGCTGCACAGGTTGGGCACTGCGCAACTCAAGCATGTCTTGTGACTGATGGCAGGGAGCCATGCAGAGCAGTGACCTGGCCTGACTGCTTCCAAGTTGATGAGGTCACACAAGATCAGTGATTATTTACTGTCTGCTTCACTTTGCTTTTGCTGATTTTCCTAGAATGTGACCTCTCACCTGCCTGGCTCGGGGTATATGCCCATCAGCTCCCTCTCTAGCGAAATCCTACATCTCGCTCCTCCTGGTCAACCTTGCCTTCCTGATATCTGAGACCTGCGGTTTCCAAGTGCAACAGAGAGGTGGAGAAATTTCCAGTATTTGTGGCTTTGCTGGAGCAACAGGGCTTATCTGGAAAATGCACACTTTAAGGAAGGGCCTGAAGGAGGCAGCTTACTGCTTGGGGAGGAGAACTGGATTCCAGGATGGAAAGATCAAGCAGGTCATAGGGCAAATAAGGACACTGCACATATCTGCTCACTCAACGGACGGGTCGAGGGTTACACTCCTAATGCGTGCCATTATCTGTGGTTAACCAGGCCTGGGACACAGAACGAATGAGATTCTGAAATCTCCTTTTAAGCAGGAGCTTTCACCTCCCCCTCAGTCACCCTTAGGCTTCTCCTTTTTCATCCTTCTCCAGCTATTAACACAAGTGGTGAACATCTGGGTTTGCCTTGGCCTGTGTGGAAGGGGAAAACCAGAGCGGGAAGCCACAGGACCCAGGCCAGGAAGAGTGAAGTGAGCTATTACCCACGAGAGTGAGCCCAGAGGGGACACCTGGCTGCTTAGGAATCGGAAACAGGAGCATTGTAGGAAAAGGAGAAGATTCTGGGGACCTTCAGCCTTGAAGAGCTTCCTCATAGAGGAGAAACCACGCTTCTCCACTAAGCTGTGCAACAGAATTACCCTAGGGCTTTAGAAAATTATGGATTCCCAGGACCTATCCCCAGAAAATCTGATTCAACACATCTGTAGCAGAGCACTGGGAATGGATGTTTTAAAAAATAAGCATGTAACTTCAGAATAATTTTAGATTTGCAAAAGCGTTGCCAAGACAATTTGTATTTTAGCCCTTTTTAAGTTGTGAAATATAAAGCACATATAGGTAAGTGTTCAGAACAAAGGATGGCTTGATGATTTATCAATAAGTGAACACCTGTGTCATCACTACACAGCCACAAAATAGGACACTGCCAGGGTCCAGGAGCTCCCCTCAGACCCTCTGTGTTCCTTCCCATCCAAAGTTTACCACTGAAGCAGGCATCCCCAAATGCTGGGGCTTAATCTTTCATCCCTAAACATTTAATTTCATTTGATCTATCTTTGAACTTTATATAAATGTAGTTATAAAAAGTAGGCATTTTGGGAGGGTCTGACTTCTTTCACTGAATGAGTTTCATTCACATTACTCTGTATAGTCTGTTCTTTTTCACTGTTTCGCCCTTACACAGTGCTAGCAAATGCAGTAGTCACTAGCCACATGTGCTATTAAAATTAAAATTAATTAAACAATTCAGTTTCTGTCTTGCACGAGCCATATTTCAAGTGCGAGGTGGGCTCATGTGATAAATGGGTGCCATCTTGGACAGTGCAGAACAGAAAATTTCCATCATGATATGAAGTTATTTTGGACAGCTCTGCTCTCGGATATGCAATTTTACAAATATATCAAAATTTACCCATTTTACTGTTGACAGCCATTGTGATTCCTTGCAGTTTTGGCTATTGTGACTGACACTGCTGCGAATGTTTTTGTACTGGCCTCTTGGTGCACATGTGCAAGTATTTATGGTGAATGTATGCCTTAGAGTAAATTGTAGGGTCATAGATGTGCGTATGTTCAGCTTTAGCAGATAATGCCACGTTATTTTCTTAAGTGGTGTACTAATTTGTACTTCCACAAGAATCTCTTTTCAAAAGCATCCCAGGTAATTTTGAAGATTCATCAAGTTTGGGATAACGGCTTGAGTTTTTAAGGGATTTGATTTTATCTTTATATAAAAAGGAGTTTTCTAATGATCTGATTGTTTAGCAGTAGAATGGACCCTCATGAGAAATACCTCATCTGGTGGTGAGTGTCCTGTCTTTAGAGGTATTCAAGTTGATGCTGCACAACTTTCTGAAACAGCAGCTTTAAAAGGAACTCCTGGACTTAGTAGGAAGTCTTCCTAAGTGATGTATTAAATCCTTTCCAACTGTAAGAGTCTCTGATTTCATCCCTTTTCATGGCTACGTTTGGATGGATGCATGCTGGACAGTAAAATTCCTCATAGGTAGGCAGTAGAAGAGAGAAAGGGCTGATGCCAGAGGCCAAGATTAATCACAAACTGAATCGTTAGTCTCTGAATAATTGAGTTAGTTGTCCCAATGGTCAATGAATCACCTCATGCTCACTCTCAACCTACTCTTTCTACTTGAGCTCTTGGGATAATGGGAAACATGACTTCTTCAATGTCACCCTCTGCAGACATTTATAGGTCCTCCTTATTTCTATTTTAATGGCTTTATTGGATATGTGCCTATTATTGTACTGGTCTCAAATCATTTCTGGAAACAGGTGTGGCATAAGTCATAATACCGTAAAAATGCCCTCCTCCACCATTGCCGGGCAGTACATCTTCATCTGTCTCCATGCTATCTCTCTCCACCTGTTCTTCCTGCCTCCTCCCTGCTGGAATTCCCTTCTACCCTTGTGGGGTTTGGAAATGCAGGGATTATTCTAGGTCACAAGAGAAATAATCCTCCCGCCAAGGCACTCAAGAGGCTGCCCTTGAGGATAGAATGGCTTCCTTTTAACTCACTTGAAGACTGATTGTTTCTTATAAAAATGCTGTTAGGGGATTTGGGAAAAGGTCTTAAATCTCACTGGGTATATTCGAGTGATGAGATTGCAAAGGGAAAATGAGAAGTGGGCAGATCTAATAACCCGAGCCTATGCTGGACCCGTGCTCAGCAACCAGCTATGCTCCACGACAGAACTTTCAGCAGAGTCCTGCTCTGGGTCTCCAGGGAGTTCACAGATGAACTTGTTGGTAATTTTCGGGTAAAAACCACCCAACCAGATCTCAGACAACCTGTGGGTGTATCTAAAACTGGGCCAACATAGAGATGAGATTGTGGTGCTGCTGGTGGTGGCAGATCTTACTCCAGCTCCAGATTGGAACTCAGGGCTGAGTTAGGCTTTGTCCATATAATCTTATGGATGGAAGGGACCACTGAGGCAGCAGAAATAACTCCAGAGAAATAGCACTGGGGCTTCCAAGGGTGGCCTGGAGCTCATTCTTAATGCCATTGGTTTTATCTTTAGAAGGATATAGAGAGAAGTTTGGAGAAGAAACTTGAGAAGTTGGCAAGATCAGACCTAGTACCCATGTAGTTTTCTCTCTGCGGTTTTAGCCTGTCACCCCACTTTTTTGGTCCTTGGTTTCCTTGAAACTTCAGAAACAAAGACAATCAAAGGGTTATGTCTGAAGAACGATGTCCATCCCAGGAGACATGCTAGGCTTAATTAGCTGGTACCCACAGGATGTTCTGAAAATGAGAAATGGCCAGGATTATTATCTATCAAATGTCAAATACAAATGCACTCATGTTCCCATTATGGATGTGTGTGTTGCAAACTTGCTCAACTGAGTGTGACCCGTTGGGTGTTTTTAATTACAAATATCAATAAAATTGGTTGATATTTATGGACACAGACCCTTCAGATCAGGGCGAAGGAAGCTAATTGCGTAAGACAGTGCCGTGATTGAACTCCAAGGGAGGCGTGGACTCCTGCTAGCTGGGTGCGAAGCTGAGACAGCTCCAGTCTCCCTGTGTTAATTAAATGTGATGAAATGAATATTAACTTGTAAAAAGAGTTGGCGACTTGGACTGGGTTTACTTGGTGGGTGGGGCTGAGGCTAGGGATGGGGGTTGTGGTTGATGAGACTCAAGGGCTATTGTCTTAGAGAGAAGCAAACATTAGCACAGAGGTTCCTAACCTTGGGCTGCAAATAGAATCACCCGAGGGGCTTCTATAGCTTACCAGGGCCTGCATTGCACTGCCAGCAATTTGCCTGGGGTAGGACTTTCCCGTATTATTATAATAACCAGCCAGGACTGAGAAGCATTGATGTAGTGAAAACAATTCATGCTTTTGGAGTCAGACAAATGAGACTTTGAACTAGCTGTGTGTCCTTGAGCTTCAGGGATTTTTTTTTTTTGTCTGTAAAAATGAGGTTAATCAAAGCTGCATGGTGCATCTGTGATGTTAAAATGAGATCATATGGGTGATGGGGCTTGGTATATAGTCAGGGCTCAGAAAAAGTTAGATTCCCTTCCTTCCTTAGGTGCGAGTGCATGCGGGCCCGAGAATTTGGAAGACTGAAAGTGCCTGGTGGTTTAAGCGAAAGTGAATTCTTCCCTGAGCACTGATAGGATTGCCCACGAGAAGAAATCATCTCTTCAGCCCTCTCGTCCTCCACAGGAACAGAAGGACACGTCCCAAGTGGCAAGCTGTGCAAGGCTGCAGACACTGTGAGTGGGCTGCGAGGGGCGGGGCTGAGGGTGGACGTCCTGACTGCTCGATTTCCAGCCACAGCTCAGTTCACTCTGCTTGGGAGAAACTTTCCTTTTCTGTCCCACTGAGGAGGCTTGTCACTTGTGCTCGTTTCCTAGGGCACCTGAGCCACAGTTTCTTGGGAGACTCATGTCCCCAGAAGCAGGGAACGGTGGTGTGACATGGAGCTTTTTTAAATTTTTTTTTGTGGAGACGGAGTCTCACTCGGTCGCCCAGGCTGGAGTGCAGTGGTGTAATCTCGGCTCACTGCAACCTCTGCCTCCCAGGTTCAAGAGATTCTCCTGTCTCAGCCTCCCGAGTAGCTGGGATTACAGGCACGCACCTGTATTTTTAGTAGAGATGGAGCTTCACCATGTTGGCCAGGCTGGTCTCAAACTCCTGACCTTAGGTGATCCATCTGCCTTGGCCTCCCAAAGTGCTGGGATTACAGGCATGAGTCACCATGCCTGGCCAACATGGAGCTTTTAACTCACTTTCTCAAATCTTCTTACCATAACAGTCAAGGTCTTCCTGGTTTCACCGAACCTCTTTACATGTCCAATCTTCCCTTCTTGAAACCCACACAGTGTAGGCACACTGGGGTACTCCAAACTCTCCAACAGGCCCCCTCCTTCCTTCTCTGAGCATCTACTCATGTTTCTTTTTCCCCCTTCCCTGTAACATCTGTAACTCACCACCTCCAGAAGCCCAAAAATAATGCTTCCCTCCGTATGAATCCTTTTTTGAAATGCCTTCCTTTGGAGCAATGATGATGGTTGTGTGTGTATCTTGCAGGGTACAGGCCACACAGCTGTATTTTGTTATTTGATGATATCTCTGTCTCATCCCCATTGCTGGACCAGATACCACTGAGGCAGGTGTCGTGGAAAGAATTAGGACTTTGGGATCAGGGCACAACTGGGTCTGAATTTCATCCCTGTCACTTATTAGCTTTGCAATCCTAGGAGAATCATTTAGATTCTCTAAGCCTCTGTTTACTCATTAATTAAAATGAAGAAATAATTCCTATTTCTCAGGGCTGACGTGAGGATTAGTTTGATGCATATTTATGAAAGACTCTGGCAAAGAAATGTTTTCATAGATGCCTGTAAAATGATTAAATGAATTGATATATACTATACGGCATGATGTTTGAAAAAAATTGCTCTCACTTTCCTCATCATTAAAGCTTACATTTTGGGAGTGGTGATGGTGAGGAATATAGGGTCTAGGAAACCAAGCTAAACTTTTAGTGGCTACTACAAAGCCTGTACCATTGTCTTTTCTCAGACGTCCTTAATACAACCCCAAGAGGTGGGGATTAGTTTTTCGGAAATACAGGATTCTGATCTCAGCTTTGCCAGTTACTGATGGGCCTTGGCAAAATGGTTTGCCTGCCTGAACCTTAGTTTTCTAATGTATGTAATGGGCAAGCATTCCACTCACACATGACTTCTATCCTCAGGAGAGCGAATGCAAAGTGCATATGATAGCGCCTGGCATGTGGTTGGCACTCTACATGGGACAGTTCTATGGCCATCCTTATGACAATATTTGTACAATGAACAGTATGTTAGCATCACCCATGGCTTTATGGCTAGCATGAGCAGTATTGTTATTTCAACCCTGGTAATTCTGTGCCACTTCCAACCCTCTTCCTGCTATATAACCCTGCCCTGGGCAGCCTGTCTTAACCCCAACATCGCAGCATCACTGAGCAGGACCTTTTCATGGGCATCCATATTGCATCTGTTCAGAATTCTTTGAATTTGCCACCAGGAAAGCTCCGCCACCCCTGTATTTTGCAGAATCGGGCCTCACTCCCCTCTGGCAAATCCCCACCCGACTCTATTTCCCTTATCAACCTGCTGATCACCTCTCATTTGTCATCTTTATTAGCTTTTAATCTCCCATCAGTTTAGTGCTGGAGTTTAAGAGTAGGATTAGAGGGGGGAGTTTAATTGGATGATCCTCCATGGCCCCTTGAACATCAGATTCAATAAAAGTTTATGAAAAGATAAAATCGCAAAGGGTTTTATAGCCCCAGACAGAGCAAGAGACTGGTGCGAGAACACGGTAACTGTTTTTCAACCTCATATAATCTGTGTTTCGACTTGATTAAATGAGGAAGTTAGTTTTCCCTCTCTCTCTGTCTTCTGCCCTCTCTTTCCATGGGCAACATTATCCTTTTCCTCCTGGCGTAAGCAAGAAGCCACTTTCTGCCCGGTGCCTCTCTCCTCTTGCTTTGATTTTCCCTGACAGGAAGAGTAATGAAACCTGGGTGCACCAGAAAATAACATTTATTTCACGCAGAAATATGCTGAACCACCACTGAAGGTGGCTGAGGTGATCATTTGATGGGAAAGAGCCTGGTTTTCAGGAGGGGGAATCGTGGTTTGTGAAGATGAAGGGAGGAAAAGTGCTCCTCTCCGTGAACTCCCTCCTATCTCAAACCCATCTTTCCCCAGACTTCTGCTCTCTGCTTAGACCATTTTGCTTCTGGTTCAGGCAACCAGAGTGTAAGGGGTGGGCCAGCATGTGGAGTCATGTGTGAATTCGTTCATTGGTTAATTCAACAATTTTTTTTTGCATGCATTTTACATGCCAGCCACTGTGCTAGACAGGGAGGATAGAAAGGTGAATAAGATCTCACTCTGCTCTCAGGAGGGCAGAGTCTATGGGGGAGATGGACAGTGTGAGAGGAAATTATTTTTTTATTTTTGCAGCCATCACTTTGGTCTGAGGAAGTGATGACCCTTGGTGGTTTTTTTGTATTGATGTGATTCTGCAGTGAGTTTGGCTGTCAGACTTAGGATGAGGAAGTGATCTGCACAATGAGAGGTGAAGAATTTGGGGCTCTTGGTGGAAATCTTGGTGGGTGTGTGGGGGATGGGAACAAGAAAAGGGAGAAGGTGGGGAGGGGGTATAAATGGAAGCCAGTGAATGAATGTTAATCTTTGAGTTGAAGATTCTAGGAGTGATGCTGTAATAAAATGTTCCAAGTGTGGATAACTGAAAGATGTTTAAGGAATAATCTACAATACTCATCGGTGCTTTGTGTGAATATTTATTTATTTACACGCAGTCATTCATTTAGGACAATAAAAGTAAAAAGCCCAGAATCATTGGTGACTAGGAGAATGCAGCTTCCCAGGAAGTCATAAAAATCCAAAAGTGGGCTTGAGATTTCCACTGGCTGCAAACTGGGGTCCAAGCCAATTTTAAAGGGACTCAGGTGACCCCAGGAGACATGTAATTTACATAACTTGTATTGACTACCAGAGGCAATAATGACAGTGGTACTAGGTAAAACTAGAGCCCAAAGGAAGGAGTGATTAGTCTACTTGGGGAAGGGTGGTGCGGATGAACATCAGAGAAGACTGCATAGAGGGGCATGAGCTTGAGTTGGGCCTTGAAGGATGGGCAAGCGTTTGCTCGATGGATGAAATGGAAATAGAGGTGGGGCACAGGGCCTCTCATGAGGAGGAGGTATTGAGGATACAGGAAATGGCAAGATAGCTTGGAGGCCAGGTAGCCAGAGGGGGATGTGAGAGAGGATATGAGAGGCTGTAGATACCAGCATCTGGTAGTGGGTGGTGGTGTGGTCATGGTGGTGTGGGTCATGAAAGACCTCTGATGTTAAGTAAAGGAACTTGGATATTGGTAGTTGGTGGAGGACTGCTGAATAATTTTGCTTTCAGTGGGATGGAGTAACATTTCATTTCAGGGCAAGCCCCCTGGCTCAGTGTGGAGGATGATTGAGGGAGAGGGTGACATTGGAGTCGGGGGGACCTATCAAGGGACAATGGCCCAGGGGAGATGCAATGGAGGCCTGAACAGGGGTGCTCACAGCGTGGACTGGAGGGAACGGGCTGCAGGACTACTTTGAACAGAAAATGGAAAAGCTTTGTCACTGGTCGAACGTGGGGACAGGGGATGGAGGGAGAAGTGTATCACTCCAGGCCTGTGGACGGGGTGCCTGGTGCTGACTTGTGTGTTCTCTGGGAGAGGGAATTCAGGGGCATGTTTAGGTATTTGCAGAAATGCCTTAGTTGTGGATGTATTGAGATTTAGGTGTCTGTGGGCAGATGTGCTTGAAGCCATGTGAGTGAATGAGATAGTCCTGGGAGAAGGTATTGCATAGTAAAAAGAAAGGAGACAGGAGGGTAGGAAAGGAAGGGAAAGGGAAAGGAAATGTGACCCATGGTTTTCTGGCATCTTTGAATGTTCTAGGACCCCATCTGCTTCCACCCACCTGTGGATGGGGATGTTTAAGAGGTCTTAATTGTGGATGGAAATGGAGGATGACTTCACATGTTGGCGGATGTGTGGGGTATAGGGTAGGGTGTGCCCTGATCTTGGGAGGGTGCCCCTCCCAAGCCGAGCCCTCGGTGCCACCATGTGGTTCCAAGTGAAAATAATTTGGTTTGGGAGCCAGATGTTTGACTGGATCTTTTAGAGTAGGGGTGGATCCAGGCTTTGTGGAGCTTGAAACGTGCATGATCTTTGAAGGAAAAAAAAATACATTGTGCATATGAAATTGGATACTGGGCTTGGAAGGGGTAGTGAGGATCTCTGAAGCTTAAGTTTCACTAGTTTTGTGATAAATTTCCTTTTGTTTGGGAGATTTCCAGAAAGCTTAGGAAGGGCATGTGTGTACTGAGTGTGTGAGTGTGTATACTTCATAAATGCTGCTGGCTTTTTGAACTCATTGGGAGGATGAGCTAGGATAAGTGAGAACACAGGCCTGGTACTTCCTAAATCTCATCCTACCTAGCATGGAGCTCGCAAAAATAGGAGTCCTAGGGGTGTGCATTGGGCACATGGCCTGAGTGTCAGCTGGAGCATCCAGCCGTTAAGGTCTCAGGGAGGTTGGTGTGAACTCCATGCCATGCAGTTCCATGTTTTGGGGAGAGCCCAGTGCTTTCCTCTATAAGCTCCAGAAGGACTTACATCTTCATGAACCCTTTTGCTTCTGAGCTTGTACTGCCACCAAATTAGTTGCAGATCCTCTCAATGTCTCTGTTGCATTCTGCGTTGACTCAGACGTGGAACTCATCCTCCTTCTATGATTTATAAACACACTCCTTCACTCATACCCACAAGGCCTTTATGTATGAGGCAGACTTCACTGAATAAAGGATGGATATATTAAGTAACACAAACAATTAGCATTGCATATGAGCGATTGTGAATGCTTCTTCCTTCTGCCATTGCTCTTGACCTTCCCCTCTTCTTTCCCTCTCTACTTTCTCCTCTTCTATTCCTAACTCTTGTTCCTTGCAGCTTAGTGACCCGTTTGGTTTCCCTGATTGTTATTAGCCAGTGCCCTCCCAGGTCACGTGTGTTAACTGACTGTTGCCATGTAACAAATCATGCCAAAATTCTGTGTCTTAAGCAATAGTCATTTATTATTTTGGATGAGTCTGTACTTCAGTGGGATGGGCCTGCTGATTGTGGCTGGACTCAGCTGATCTTGGCTGGGCTTGTTTCTGCTCAGGTTGTCAACTGGTGGATGGTTGTGGGGGTGCCTGGTATTGTGCTGATCCTCTATTAACCTCAATAGGAAAGGCACCACGCTCCAGAGGATGAAGAAGAGACCCGGAGCCAGCAACAAGATGAGACATGTTTTTTTTTTTTTTTTTTTTTTTTTTTTCAGAGTCTTGCTCTGTCACCCAGGCTGGAGTGCAGTGGCATGATCTCAGCTCACTGCAACTTTTGCCTCCTGGGTTCAAGTGCCTCAGTCTCTCAAGTAGCTGGGATTGCAGTCATGCACCACCATGCCCAGCCAATTTTAATATTTTTTGTAAAGATGGGGTTTCACCATGTTGGCCAGGCTGGTCTTGAACTCCTGACCTCAAGGGATCTGCCCGGCTCGGCCTCCCAAACTGCTGGGATTACAGGTGTGAGGAGACTTGGGGTTTCATTAGGGGCGTACATACAGGGAAGAGAACCCAGTGGCGGTGGGCTGGACAAGGTGATTGCATGGCTGAGCAGTGGCAGGTGGGGCAGGAAAACCACATGGCTCCCTGGTGGTAGACTGCATAGGAAAATGACAAGCTCTTGTAAACAGCATGCAGTTTGTGTAGCATTTTCACTTAACACCCTTCTCCTAATGACCTCTACCTGACAGCCTTCATTTAACCCAAAAATCGGGACCTCAATCCCCTGTCTGGTCTGTGTTCCACAGGAAGGGCCAGGGGCTTGGTCAATATTCCTCATAGACAAGGAATGCCTCTCCAGGTTGGCCAAATGTGGATTCCCTAGCCCAAAACACGTATACAGGGTCATTCTAAGGGTATTCTGAGGTTATTGCTGTCAGGTGTGTTTACCCTACAGCTGGTCTGGATGGCCTTGAGTGGCAGGACCCAGCCCCTGCCATGGGTCTCCTGTATCTCTCCAGAAGGGTACCAGCCCTGGCCAGGGCTCTCCAGTACCTCTCCAGTTATGTTCTGTGTGGGGCAGGATTGAAGACAGCAGAAACATGCAAGTGTCTTTTTCAGGCCTCTGTTTGCATCAAGTTTGCCGTCATCCGCTTCACATGGGCAAGTCACATGGCTCAACCCAGAGTCAGTGTGGGAGGCACTACCCAAGGGCATGGATGCAACAGCCGTGAAACACCAGGGCTGCTACTACAATCCATCTATCACACCGCGTCTTTCAGGAAGTATTTTTCTAAGCAAAGACGGTTCCTTCTCTGAGAGGCAATCCTGGTTCCAGCTGTTAAGACAATAATTTGTTTCCCTCTGCTACATCTGGCCCCTGCGTTGCATCTTATTGAGCAATAATATCGCCCAGGGTGTGACATTTTATAAGGGCTTTTCCTTTTCCACATGAAAAGGACATTTTTGTAGATCATTTATTTACTTTCCCAAATCTTATGGGCAGGTCTAACCTTTCTGTTTCTTCAAAGGGTTCTGCTTGATTTCCAAGAGACCCTTGAACGGAGGAGAGAAGTGAACCTGAGTTACTGTGTCATTGCTAAATATCTGATGGCCAAAAAGAGAAACTGAGGCAAGGAGGAAAATCCTGGTGATTCTGAATTCTAACATGCTTAAGCCACACATGTTCCCTGAATTGGCACGAGGTACACTGGTCATCTGTTCTCAATGTAGGGTCTCGGGGTAGTTGCCCATTTGGGGAGCTGGAGGCGTTGGCAGTCAAAGCATCTTCCTCACTACCCGCATTCTAGAGGGAAGATTAGAGATGGGATGGGGCGGTTGTGTTCTGTGTCCCTCCCTTTGCCACATCCCCTCTTAACCTGTGTGAGTGTGTGTATGTGTGGGGGTGGTGTGTGTGAATTCACATGTCTGCACACACACATATCAACATACCTCAGGGTCCTCTGCTGAGAGAGATGCAGCTTTGCACTGCTTTGTATTAAACCAGACAATAGGGGAAATGATTAGGGCCTTTCAGAGCAACCACCTGACAATAGTGTGAGGTGAATGTGGGCTGATTGGAGCTCCATTTACCACTTCCTGATAGCAGAGAAGGGCAGGCCAGGGGTGGCCCAGCATCTGCGTTTTGCAGAACTGGTTCCCAGAATGAACTCTTTCTTCTCATTCCTCCTCCCCGACTCCCCCCAGGGACCTCTGGGTTGGTTAAATTTAGTGTTCTGGCGTATCCAAATCCATGCGATTTCTTCCAGGACTGTGCATTTAAATGTCACCCAAACTGCACAATTACCAACACATCAGGCTGACAGGGGTTGTTTAAAAGCCGTATGGCTGTGAAGGAAGCAAAGAGGAGGATGTCTCCAGAAGGTGAGAGGAGAAAGAAAGGAAAGGGAGGCCTGGAGAGAGGATGACTGGGCTTCCTTCTTCCAAGTGTCCCCAGAACCAGCCCCAATGAGGTCAACCAAGAAATGTCCTCTTCAAACAAACCCTGAGAAAATAAAAATGAAATCGGAGGTGGGAGCCACTGCTTGTCACAAACCCCTTCCCCATCTTCCATCGCCTTTCCACTAGGCATCTCCATAGGGTTGCTAATAGACTCAGGGTGTTCTCCTGGGCACAGTGGCCTCTGGGGACATGGTGGCATGGTGTAAACAGCCATGAAGTTAAGCCACTGGGGCACACACCTGTGCTTGACCACTTAACAGCTGTGAGATCTGGGACTCCCCATTTCACTGTTCTGAACTTTGGTTCTTTACTTTGTTAAATGGGGATCATTGTCTTTACTCTGCCCACTTTGCAGGGGTGTGGTGAGGATCAAATGGCACGAGGTATAAAAAAACCTTTCAAAATAACTCATCTGGGTTCTGGTAGTGACAGGGGTCTGTGCCACTGCCCAGATGGAAGTGAATGGACATTTCTAGAGAGAGAGAGGCACATGGCACCTTAGCCCCGGAGCAAGACTTCTGGAATGAAGCCCAACTAGGGGCTTCGCTGAAACCATGAAGGGACATTTAAGATGCCATTTGAAGGCAGCACCCAGGCCTGAATGACCTCAGGTTGAGGGTTCTTGCTTTAGTATCAAGGTGGTTTGAAACCCCACCATGGTGTCAAGAAAGGTCCTATGTGCTTCTGCTGCCTCAGCTTTCTCGTCTCTCAAGTGGGTCCCTGTGAGATTTAAATGAACAGATAAATGCCTAACCAGTGCCTAGAAATAATAAGCCCTCGGTCAGTATTGTCTACTATTATATCTCTTTCCTGAGGTCTCCTGCTTTGGGAGTCTGGAGTTCTTTCTAGAAAGATTTTTATGTGATGATTGCAGGAACTTGAATTAACACATGTAATGTTTCTAGACCATGGCTGGGCATGAAGCTCACGATATGCTGTTTCCTTTTTCTTCACATTCTACCTCTCATCTGACTGGTCCATGAGGTTTTACTCTGTGGGTAAAAGCCAGAAGAGAGGACACAAAAAGATCCCAAAGAAAACAATAGATGAGTGAGCTATTGTTACCACTCCACGACACCTTGCTCAGAGCTCTTCTTCATGCATTTTGGGCCTGATGAGAAAGAAATCCCATCAGGAACATCCACCAGTCATCATCCTCCACGTAACATACAGACCTTGGGGAAATTCACCTCTCTGGGCCCCAGTTTCCCCATTTATAAAATGCAGTCATCGCCAAGGGACCTTCTAGCCCATCATGATACCTTTGACTTCAGTGCTCCCAGCCAATGCCCGGCCCCAGCCCCTTTCCATGATAGTATCACTGCTATTTTATTTCTTTTTATTTTTGTTTCTTCATCTCGGACATGCCTAGTGTTTATGGCGTTTCTGAGAATCCAACAAACTGCATTATTGGGAGGAGATGGGGAGTAACAAACATAGGCAAAAATCTGCTATTTTCACATGAATGCTTTAGGCAATCAGCCATGATGGGAAATGAAATGTGTGGAAAAATACAGGGTGAATAAAGAGGGCTTTAGTGAGATGATGAGGCTTTTATGCTTGTGCCTGCACGTGACTGCTGTCGATCCTTCAGCCCAGCGGCTGCAGCGCAGCCTGCGACGGCTTCTGCCGTGGAGGTCTGGGTCCCAGTCCTCCTCTACAGGTTGGGTTACGATGTGGAACAACCCATAGTTATTTATTAAAGTTCCAGTAAGGATCAAGTGAGGAGAGCAAGGGCGAGACTCCCTGAAGGAACAGACCCAGATCAGGCATCAGGAGTTACTTCTGCCAATTACAAGTTCCTGAGGGACCTTCCTTGGGGAAATGAGGGAGTCTCTCCTACTGACTGGTGTGGTGGGAGGGACACTTAAGATGCCCTTTGGAGGCATCACTCTGGTCTGAAGGGACACTTAAGATGCCCTTTGGAGGCATCACTCTGGTCTGAGGTTGAGGGTTCTTGATTCAGTATCAAGGTGGCTTAGTGTAAGTTCTGCAAATGTGAGAGTTAAGAGGCTGGTTCAAGTTATAGCTGGGATCCTGACCTGTTTTGTGATGTTAGACAGCATGACCAATCTCCCTGCTCCTCCAGTAGATGTCACCGATTCAGACACGAATGCTCATGCATTTTACAAATAGAACAATATAGAACAATGCCTGTGTATTTTCACTCTAGGAATAGGTTTTTTTTTTTTTTTTAATTAGGAGTCTTAATTTTTTAGAGCAGTTGTAGGTTTAAAGACAAATTGATCAGAAAGTCCAGTGAGTTCCCATGTATTTCCTCTCCCCTTCACTCAGTTTCCCCTATTCACATCCTGCATGGGTGTGGCACATTTGTTAAAGTCAATGAGCCAATATCCATACATTGTTATTAACTGAAGTCCATGGTTTATATTATAGTATGGGAACAGTCTTTGTATTGTATAATTGCACACGTTTTGGAAAATGCATGTCCTGTATCCACCATTCCAGTGTTATACAGAATAATTTCATTGTCCTAAAAATCCTCTGTGCTCCACCAATTCATCCCTTTCTCCCCTCCCGACAAACTCTCAGCAACCACTAATCTTTTTACTGTCTCTATAATTTGTCTTTTTTTGCCAGGAAGTCATATAGTCAGATTCATGCAGTATGTAGCCTTTTCAAACTGACTTTTTGCACATAGTAATGCATATTTAAGGTTTCTCCATGTCTTTTCCTGGCTTGACAGTTCATTTCTTTATATTGCTGAGTAGTATGGCATTGTATGCATATACCACCGTCTATTTATCCACTCACCTACTGAAGGACATCTTGGTTGCTTCCAAGTTTTGGCAATTATGAATAAAGCTGTTATAAACATTCCTGTCCAGGTTTTTGCGTGGACCTAAGTTTTCAACTCAATTGAGTAAATACCAGGGAGCGTGATTGCTGGATCATATGGTAAGAGTATATTTAGTTTTGTAGGCAACTGCCAAACTGTCTTCTAAAGTGGCTTTGCCATTTTGCATCCCCACTAGCAATGAGTGAGAGTTCCTGTTGCTCTATATCCTCCCCAGCATTTGGTGTTGTCAGTGTTTTGGATTTTAGCCATTCTAATAGATGTGCAGCGGTATCTTGTTTTAATTTGCCTTTCCCTAAGGACATATGATGTTGGACAAATAGGAAGAGTGCCTATGTATTTTCACTCTAGAAATAGTTTTAACAAGCTCATTTATCTGTTTATATTTTTTCTTCCAGCTAGTAGGAAATCAGAAGTGTGTGTGTGATAGAACATGAGAAGGAGGCCCACAGCTGATAGGAGCAGAGAGCCCGGCACTGAGCATCAGAAGACCCGGTCTTCTTGGCTACTCTAACTGCTTGACCTTGGGAAATCAGCTCATCTCTGGAGCTCAGCTTCCTGACTCTGGAAATGTGGTGCTTGTGCTGGATCAAGGTTATGAAATGCTTCTCAGGATGACGCCCTCCAATTGGAGTGACAGCCTGAGATGGGAAGAGGCTGGCAAGGCACTGGGGGAGTAGGAGGTGCTGACTTCCATGGCAAAGACTGTAGCCGGGGGCATCTGTGACACAGACACATTCTCTTCTTGAGAATTAGTTCTAACTTTGCCTCCTGTTTACTTTCCATGCAAGTTTAAGTGACAACTGACCACCTAACAGAAAGAAAGGAAAGGTAGTTCTTTTTCCTTTTTTTTTTTGAGACGGAGTCTCGCTCTGTCGCCCAGGCTGGAGTGCGGTGGTGCAATCTCGGCTCACTGCAAGCTCCGCCTCTGGAGTTCACGCCATTCTCTTGCCTCAGTCTCCCGAGTAGCTGGGACTACAGGTGCCTGCCACCACGCCTGGCTAATTTTGTTTTTTGTATTTTTAGTACAGATGGGGTTTCACCATGTTAGCCAAGATGGTCTCGATCTCATGAGCCTGTGATCCGCCCTCCTCGGCCTCCCGAAGTGCTGGGATTACAGGCGTGAGCCACTGCACCCAGCCAAGGAAAGGTAGTTTTAAAAACACTGACACCATGGCTTAAAAACCTCCAGACTGGGTGCAGTGGCTCATGCCTGTAATTCTAGCACTTTGGGAGGCCGAGGCAGGAGGATTGCTTCAGGCCAGGAGTTCAAGACCAGCCTGGGCAACATAGTGAGACCCCATCTCTACAAAAAATGAATAAAATTAGCCAGGCGTGGTTGCATGCGACCGTAGTCCCAGCCACTCAGGAGGCTGGGGAAGGAGGGTGACTTTGGTCTAGGAGGTAGAAGCTGCAATGAGCTACGTTCACATCACTAAACTCCAGCCTGGGTGACAGAGCAAGAGCCTATCTCTTAAAAATGAAAACAAAAACAGCCTCCCTAGAGTAGGTGCCTCCTGGGTTGCAAAGTCAGCAGGACTCACGCTTATCAGTGGCTGGAACCTGACATTCCAGCATTCCCTGTCTGGCCCTTGAGCTCTGCTTGGGAGGAGAGAAATTTCATCTGCTCCTCCCCATATCTCCAGAGCTGGACGTGCCTGGCATAGCAAAGTGCTTCCTTTAGGTCGAGTGAGCCTCTTGCAGGCCCATTGTTCTAGGCGCTGGAAACACAGCAGGGAACAGAGACAGAAGTTCCTGTCCTCACTGGGCTTCCATCGTGGTGATGTGCATGAACAACTCCCTCAAAATTAATTTGCACTTTATATTCAGTTTCAGAAAACAGTGTCATCCTATTTAGGAAAAGGTCCACTCTAAACAGGGAAAATAAAATGAATTTGGGATCTACAAAAGTGAAATTCAGTTACCTGGGGACATCTCATAACACGAAGGTGCTGACCCAGCGGTGATGAAGGCTTTATTACGATTTTCTCGCTGGGGGCTTTCAACAAGGCAACTGGTGAGGAGTTTGGCTGCCCGAGTTTCTCCTGTCACTAACGACTCAGCCATCACATCAGGCCCTGCTCCAACTCCCCCTGGTACCCAGCAGGGCTCGAGAAACCTTTGAAGTCCAGTGGCTCTGAACGTTGAATCCTTCGAAGGCGTTCCACCCATGCAATCCCCAACAAGGTCCCAGGGAGATGATTAAACACACTTGAAAGCTGAGTCACTTTCCTAGATTAAGAGTTGTGTGTAAGGAGTGGAAAAAGTCTGAGAAGCGAGGAGATGCTTATCAGGGTTTGTGCGCTGGTGAACTCTTGCTTCTTAGCTGAACGCTTTGGTAATGGCTTTCTTCATGGTAGAAGGAGATAATTTCTCTTTTCTCATCCTGAAAACTTCCTGTGAGTAGCGGCCTCACCCCATCAGGAGAGGCAGGAGAAAGGCTCAGATAACAGATCTACTGCCCTACAAGGTCTGGGAACTCCAGGCAACTCATGAGTCCCCGCAGGGTCTCTGGGGGCTCTTGTGCCTGTCCTTGAGGATGGGACAAGAAGAGGCTGGAAAATGGTGCATGCAGAGCCATCAGAGAACTCAATGCTCCTCAAGCTACGAGGAACCTATGAGCCACTCGGGGGCCATGTGCAGCTCCTGATTGGCAGGTGTGGGGTGGAGCTTATGGTTGCCATTTCTAAAGAGCACCCACCTGGATGATGCTGCCGGTCCACAGACCACACAGAGAGAAGTGAGGATGGAGTCACTTCTGATATTTCACAGGGCAGAGAATTGATATCTCAGGGAAGGGGAGGACATGGCCTGACCAAAGTCACCCAGCTGGGGAAGTGGAGGAGCTTGGCTGGATCCCAAGTTTCCAGAACCCCACACCTGGTACATCTCATCTCTTCTTTGTGAATCCAGGCAGGTGACACCCAATCGCAGGCATGCTTCGGAGGGAATTAAAGATCACTTGTATTTCTTTCCTGTACAAGGCCCACTTATTTTTTCCCTATTTACTCATTCAGACAACTAGAAATATTTATAAGACCCTCTGTATACCCTCCCTGAGCAAGGCACTATAGGAATGATAGGAATAGCAAGTTATGTATGAATTAGAAGGGGAGAAGTGACATTTATATGTAAAATACCTAGAGTAAAAGAAAAGTAGTTGACTCAGAGCTGATGGCATGTCATAGACCCTACATTCTCCAGGAGTCCAAAGGAGAGAAAGAGACCTTTGTGGCCTGGTGGTCAGGGAGGGCTTCTTGGAGGAGGAGGCTAGCTCAGACAGGGCCTTTGAAGGCTCCATAGGATTTGAAGGGGAGAGAGGGGTGGGCTCTGAAGGTGCTCTGCCTGTCACTTAGGCCTCCCTTTTCACTGCATTGGGCCGTTCCCATCCAGCATTTTCTCTTTCTTCTCTGTATCTTCTTCCTTCTATTCCCTGTTCTTCTCCTCCCTCCCTCCCTCCCTCCCTCCCTCCCTCCCTCCCTCCCTCCCTCCCTCCCTTCCTTCCTTCCTTCCTTCCTTCCTTCCTTCCTTCCTTCCTTCCTTCCTTCCTTCCTTCCTTCCTTCCTTCCTTCCTTCCTTCCTCTGCTTGTGCTCTCATTTCCACTTCACAATAGAATATAAGTAGAAAATAAAGGGTTTATAATCAAATACCTTACCTTACCTATTTATCTCAGCAATCCAGTGACAAAGTCAGCTCTGTGTGTTGTGCCCATTTAGCAGGTAAGAAGAGTGAAGTTTAGATTAGGCATCGTAGGATGCCCCATTTTCATTGTTAAAACAAGGACAATATTGATCATCCTAATTATGTGCTCACTTGCCAATACCTTGGGAGCATGTTTTTGGCCTGTTGGGCAGGGTCAATGAGGTCATGGGGTTACTGTTAGGGTAGGTTAGTCAGTTCTCTGCCTTTCCCTTTAGGAAGGGGAGCTGGCCACATATCCCTGAAGGATAGGTGCAGAAGAATGTGACTCAGAGCCTGTCTGCAAGCACAAGTGGGAGCAGTGTTGCTGTTACGCCTGGTCCCTGACTCAGCCCTGGGGTATCCTCTGCTTTGAACTTGAGCAATCCAGCTTTCCCTCTTCTCCTTTTCAATCCTGCGAAGACCCTCAGCCTTCTGAGGCATTGAGGTTTCCCCTCTTTGCTGACACTACTCAAGAACTTTTGCCTCCTAACATGAACAGGACAACTATTAGTATAAAGTCCTGTTCTCTTAAAAGGACTTAAACTTGGGTATACACACACACACACACACACACACACACACACACACACACACACACACATATAGTCTAGGCAGGGACTTTTGCATGTGACCACTATGTATGGGATGGATGCAGAACTCAGATTTGAATAGTTCAGAATCTATTTTTGGTCAGGACTCCCTAAACTAGATGAATTCATCCTCAGAGTTTAGCTCAGCCTTCTTTTGGCTGCTTAAGAAGTTTCTGGCCTCACTATTCCTGGTGTTGCATAGTCATAGCCATGTGAATCTTGATTGCAAACCTGGATGTAAATATGAAAGCAACAGAAAGAACAAGGTCCTTGGCCTTTACCACACAGCCTCTGTCAGACCAGAGGAGAAGGACTGCTTGGGTCGAAAATCAAGAGATTAAAATTCTGGTTCTAGCTCTGCTGCCTATTTAATCTTAGATAAGTCATTTCTTCTTCCAACTCCTCATCTTAAAGAATTGAACTAGATCGCCAGGCACAGTAGCTCACGCCTGTCATCCCAGCACTTTGGGAGACTGAGGCAGGCGGATCATGACGTCAGGAGTTCAAGACCAGCCTGACCAACATGGTGAAACCCCATCTCTACTAAAAGTACAAAATTTATCGGG
Organism: Macaca mulatta; assembly: GCF_049350105.2. Lineage (NCBI taxonomy): Eukaryota > Metazoa > Chordata > Mammalia > Primates > Cercopithecidae > Macaca > Macaca mulatta. Next base: position 23,119,500 of record NC_133413.1, on the reverse strand, counting down.
GCATGGTGGTAGGCACCTGTAATCCCAGCTACTTAGGAGGCTGAGGCAGGAGAATAGTTTGAACCCAGGAGGCGGAGGTTGCAGTGAGCCAAGATCATGCCACTGCACACCAGCCTGGGTGACAGAGTGATCGAGACTCCGTCTCCCAAAAAAAAAAAAAAAAAAAAAAAAAAGAACGGAACTAGATGTTTTCCAGGACCCAGCTTAGCTCTAGGAGTGCCCGATTTCTCTGCCTTTGTGGGGAAAGCATCATGGTTACTGTTTATTGAGTTAGGCACTCATTTCCTTAGTTGTGTAGGTGAATAAGGTATAACAGACTAGAAGCAGTGGTGATAGATGCCAAGAGCCAGCTGTCAGGACAACAGGGTTAGGAGTGGAACTACTGGAAAAACGAACAGCAATGGAAAAGTTAGGAGATGCGTACTTCTTAGCAAAGCAGGGCGGGGTTTATTTTGTATCGGGGCAAATAGGCTCAACAATCGCTGAGGACATCTCTAAGTTGACACTCAACATGTACTAAGTACTTCAGAGTTTCTGAAGCCCGGTCGCGGGCATTACACCCTCGAATTCATCAACAAGTGTGAGGTTGATGGGCACGCCATGGTTTTATAAATGAAAGTGAGGTCTAGAGAGATTTAAGGATGTACAAATGCTAAGATGCAGAGGGACTCACCACAAGTCTTTTGGCTTTGGGTCCAGTGCCATTTCCACTACACCATAGCTGCCACCAATGGGACTCATAGTAATGATGGAGTTACCAACAGTGGTCAGAGCAATAGGAGACTATGCTTAGAATTATAAGCTTCAGTGATCTGAAAACTTTGCTCAGCCAGAATACTTCTTTGATTTCAAACAAAGAGGTATAAATCAGGCATTCTTGTGTTTCTGTGTTTGCAATCAGTTACTGGTGAAGTCATTAAGACAGGAGCCACAAAACACATGCACAGCTATGCCCGATAAATCATGCAGCCAAGTACACACAATAGGAGACAGTTTAACAAGTAGGGAAGATGTATACCTGCTCCTTCTGAGCTTCACCTGGAGGAAGAGTCTACAAAGAAAGGGAAGAAGGTTGCATCTGGTAACAGGCGGGGGCCTGTGGGGCTTGATAGCTTAACATGTATCAGGTGATACTCAAAGAGCTTGCCAGGCATTCATTTATTTATGCTTTACAACCACTCCTTGAAGTAGGTGCTACCATTATCCCCGTTTTTGAAGATGAGGAAACTAGGAAACAGAGAAGCAAGCTGAAAGAGACTGATCCTGTTTGATATGGTTTGGCTCCGTGTCCCCACTCGAATCTCATTTTCAATTGTAATCTGCACCTGTCAGGGGAGGGGCCTAGTGGGAGGTGATTGAATCATGAGGGGCAGATTTCTCTCTTGCTGTTCTCGTGATAGTGAGTTCTCGTGAGATCTGGCAGTTTGAAAGTGTGTGGCGCTTCCCCTTCATGCTCTCCCTCTCTCCTGCTCCACCATGGTAAAGACGTGCTTGTTTCCTTTTCGCCTCTGCGGTGATTGTAAATTTCTTTAGGCCTTCCAACCATGCTTCCTGCAATGCCTGCAGAACCGTGAGTTAATTAAATCTCTCTTTTTTTTTTCATAAATTACCCAGTCACAGGTAGTTCTTTACAGCAGTGTGAAAATGCACTATAATACACTTGTTCAGGTGGGCAACTTCTGCCCTGGATCATGTAGAGAGATGGACTTCTGCTTGGAGCTTGGCCAACATGTGAGTCCTGGGGCCACTTCTCTCTCTCCCTGCTTCTCCTTTCCTCCCCACTTCTACGTCTCTTCCTTTCTTCCTTCCTTGCTTCTTTCTTCATTTCTTCCTCATTCCTTTATTTTTCTTCCTTCCTCATTTCCTGAGTGTCTACTAGTGCCAATAATGATGCGTAGTTCTAGGGATGTACAAATGAGAAAAGCACTGCTTCTATTTTTAAGGGATTCAAAGCCTGATCAGGGACTGGGAGTAGGGTAGAAGGTGCAGATGTGAACATCAGTGGAAATGAGTTCATCAGCTCATTTCCCTGTAAGACAGAGTGAAGAGTATAGGAGAACAGGAGTGTGGGCCACCTGTAGCAGGTAGGTCAAGACAGAATGGATGTAAGAGGTGGTGGTGGGAAAACATCAAATGGTATCAACAGCTTTGCAACTAAGCTCATGCTGGGCCTGCTGCAGCCTCTGTCAGCAATCCTCTCATGGGGCCTTCTTCTAAAGACACCAGGGGCCCGACACCTGGAAGGAGTTTGGAGCATGGACATCCATTGGTAGAGAAGGCGCTCATCTGCATGAGGCAGGCAGTATGTGGAAGGACTGTGCTTAGAAAGGAACTGGATTGAAATGGTAAACTTTTCATGAGAGATAAGGTTATGAAGGAAGTGAAATTCTCTCCTGAGTCCCAAGGGCCATGGATAAAAGGCAGCCTTTCCGGCGATCTTTAGCACCTTTCATCGGTCAATTAATTCACATATGTTTCTTAAACTCGGAGCAGAAGCAAGCCACTGTGCTAAGTACTGGAGAGAGGGCACAGGAAGTAGAATACAGGCCCCTAACCACAGATAGGGGCAGTCTGACTGGGGAGAGGAAGCAGCTTTCTTACTAGGTAATAGCTTTGCAATGCACTGAGCACCAGACATGCAGTGCAAATTGTACATCTAGATTGTGCCCAGGATGGGAGGGATGAGAGTGGGCTGGGATGGGCTGGGCTGGTGGGTGAGCAGGGAAGACTTCTTGAAGGAGATGGACCTTAAAGAAACAGTAGGATTTGGCTGGTGGTAGAGAGGATATTTGGGGCTGAGTAGCTGCGAAAGCGGTTCCCGCACCATTCCACAGGCTGAAGGACACAGGGGAGCCAGGGGAACAGCTGTGTGCAGGGAGGTGTGGAGGAGGGATGTTTCAGAGATTCTCTCCCCCTCCTGGGCTAGTCAGGAAGGTCTGGGCTACCTCACCTCCAGTGCCCATTGAATAGGACCTGATGTTGGGAATGCAGGATTAGAAAATATTCTTGGAAAAGAAGCCTAATCTGGTGGGGAAAATATTTGCTATTTTGCAAAGACTCAGAGGAGGCATTCTTTCCCTTTTGCCATTCTCAGGGCAGAACCCTTCATGCCATCGCAGTGGCAGGACCACAAGTCTGAACAAGGGTCCGTGGATGCTTAATGGCCTTGGTGTTGAGACAGGCGTTGACTTCTTTATTGCTGTCTGTGTCCTTCTGTTTCTCTGTGCTCCCCCCACCTCCAGTCCCCGCCACATGCCTTTGCTCAGGCTGTGCCTATGGTGCCTCCTACATCCCATTCCCTGACTTCCATGCTTCGAAACACCCCCTTCCCAGCTTGCAGCCATCCGTCTCCCCTTGTGAGAGCCTCTGGCCCGGCATCTCTTGTAAGCATAGATCATTTTCAGTCAGTCATTAGTCGCCTGAAGAAAGCCTCACACACCCTATCAGACCGAGGGCCAGGCAAACCCTTGGCACAGGCACCTCTACTTCTCTTACAGTGTCTAGCACAGCCTTCTCACCCAGGGGGGACTCAACAGACCATTTGTTGAATGAATCAGGAGGTTCAAAGAAAAATCAAGGGATTCCGAGTGAGTATGGCATGTCTGGGAGAGTGAGATCTCTCTCTGGCATTTTCCAGATGAAGATGACATTGCTGCTGATTTTTGCACATAGTCTCCCTGTGATTTTCTCTCTGGGAAAATTTCAGCCCCTGTTTTTACTCCTGGGACCTCCAACTCCACAGTTCATTCTCTGTCCCTCTTATGATGATGATTTGGTGGGATTCTGATTCCAGGGCTCTAAGCTGTGTGCTTTCCTCCTGACTCTCACACTTGTCTGCCATGATGAGGATGGTTGGTGGAGCTGAGAAATCCCCCAGGACTTGCACCACCCCCGGGCCAGCTGAGGAGTGTCATTTTTCCATTCGTTCAGAGCACGGAGTGTGGGTGTGTGACTTGTCGGGGATCCAGGCCTGCAGGGGAGTTAGCCGTGGCCCTGCCCACCTGCCCTGTGACCTCGGGGCCTATCCCTGGACCTTTCTGGTGTTCCGTTCTGCTGATTTTAATAATGACACTCGGTGTGAACTGAAAATGCTACTAATGTTACCTCTTCTGGCCTGGAAGGAAAGACAGCAATCTGCTGGGCCTGCCTCTAGCTGGGGAAGGATCCTCGATGGGGATGGAACAGCTGAGAGATTTACACCAGCAGGTGGTTGCTGTGCCCGTGGAGATGTCAGCCAGATGCTGGTTCCTCTGCGGGGGTCGTGCAGACCGGGGTGGGTGCAGAGATGGGCTGGAAGGGAGGAAAGGAATGGGGGGTGGTCTCTCTCCTCTGTATAATAATCTGCTTCTGACAAGAAGCTTCTGTTCTTTTCCACTGGAAAGCTTTTAAGAACGCTGAAAAGGACAGGCAATTATAGGAAGGTTAGGTGCGCTTGATTGGATGTTGTTACAAATCACTCATTGTCATACAAGGCGTTTGGAAAGGAGGCCATTGGGGACTGATTGCCGTTTAGGGTAAGTGATTTCTGTTTAGAGTGAGCGAGCAGATGAAGGCTTGGCTGCTGCTCATTGTCCTCTCTCCCTGTTTGCTGTCGTGTTGATGGTTTTTCTTGGCAAGAAGGGTTGTTGCAGATGCTCACAGGATGTGTGAATGGGAAGAGGCTGGAGACCAGCCTTCTAATCCCACTCCCACCCCACCCATCCCCCCATTACACAGATAGGGAAACTGAGTGTAAGGAGAAAAGAAAAGAGACTGGTCTAGCCACACACAGCAGGTCAGTGAAGATGCTGGACCCGACTTCAGGTCCAGAGCCCAGGCCAGTGTTCTTGCCTGTGGCCAGGCTCTGAGCTGACACTCCAACGGGACTGGGTGTTTCTATTAACACACCCCATGGACAGTTGTGCAGGCTGAGCACACCTCACATGGCAGCCTTTGAGGTTCCAGGTGCTACTCCATGATTAGTTCCTCTGGATTCTCTTATACCCTGTCCCCACACAGCCTCTTTACTTCTGTGTCTAAAACACCACCATAATGGAGAAACTTCCTTGGATCTCGAAGTCTATTCTATCTTTATGAGTCTGAATTAACGTGCAAGTGTTCTGGGAAGGATTGCACTGTAAGTAATCAGGGAACAGTGAGCTAGTAGCAGAGGAATCCACAGATGGGGAAAGATGGTGGAAGAAAGAACATCAGAAATAAACTTCAGCAAATCCTCTATTTAGTTCAGCAAAAATTCTCCCACCATTTTACCAATGAGGAAGATGAGGTAGAGGAGGGCCAATGAAAATTTTTTTTTTTTTTTTTTTTTGAGACAGAGTCTCACTTTGTCTCCCAGGCTGGAGTGCAGTGATGCAATCTCGGCTCACTACATCCTCTGTCTCCCAGGTTCAAGTGATTCTCTTGTCTCAGTCTCCTGAGTAGTTGGGACTACAGTCAAGCACCACCATGCCTGGCTAATTTTTGTATTTTTAATACAGACAGGGTTTCGTCATGTTGGCAAGGCTGGTCTTGAACTCCTGACCTCAAGTGATCCACCTGCCTCAGCCTCCCAAAGTGCTGGGATTACAGGCATGAGCCACCGTGCCTGGCCCTTTTAATTTTATTTTTAACTTCTAAATTTTATTTAGAAGTTAATTTTATTAATCTATTTATTTTGAGACCAGGTTATGAGACTGGCTAGTTTTCGTATTTTTGGTAGAGACAAGGTTTCACCATGCTGCCAAGGCTGGTCTCGAACTCCTGGGCTCAAGTGATCCACCTGCCTCTTGGCCTCCGAAAGTGCTGGGATTACAGGCATGAGCCACTGTGCCTGGTTCCAATGAACATATTTATGCTTGGAGTCATCCCTGCCTTTGTTATGCCAGTTTTGAGTATAAACTGTCAGGGGGTGAATTGTGTCCCTCTGCAAAATATATTGAAGTTCTAGCTCCCATGACCTCAGAATGTGACCTTGTTTGGAAATGGGGTCTTCATAGAGGTCATGAAGTTAAAATGAAGTCTTTAGGTAGGCCCTAATCCAATATGACTGGTGTCCTTGTAAAGATGGGAAATTGGGACAGAGAGACAGACATGCCCGGGGGGAGACTATGTGAAAAGACTCAGAGAGAATGCCACGTGAGGGCAGAGATCGGGATGAAGCATCCATAAGCCACAGAACCCCAAAGATTGCCAGCAACCATCAGAACCCAGGACAAGAGCGTGGAACAGGTCCTTTCCCACAGCCCTCAGAAGGAACCAGCTCTGCTAACACCTTGATTTCAGCCTCCAGGACTGTGAGACGATACATTTCTGTTGAAGTTACCTTGTTTGTGGTACTTTGTTACAGCCACCCTAGGAAATGAACACAGTAAGAATGTCCTTCTCCCCGATCTGTTTTTCTTCTTATTACATAACTGGACTCTACAGCTTTATTTTATTGGGATGAAACCCCTCTGGTGGTGTGATGGTTGTGTTAATGTTATCTGGATTTAGGATAAAACAGGGTCGGGTTGTGTGATTGAGACTCTGGGACAATCCCAGCATGTCTACCTTGTACCAAGCAGGGAAATTCCTTTATTTAACCATTTAACAACTGCTTGCTGAGTGGCTACTAAGCGCCTGGCACTGTGTTGTGTGCTGCAGACAAAGACACACAAAACAGTTTCCTCCCTCGTGGGGGGCTCACAGTCATGCAGACAAATAATTGTGGTGTGATGCTGTGCAATACAGCGATGGTGGTGGTACAGAGTATTACAGGGTCACAGAGCAGAGGAGGGGACCCAGGAAGAGGTGGAAGAAGCAGGGGAAGCGCCAGAGAAGAGACCACAGGGGCTGAGCCTCCAGGAGGTTCTCTAGGGCACCAAGTAGAAAGGCTGCTCCATGCAGAGGTGACACCATGAATAAGGGAACAGGGACACAGAACAGTGTGTGTGTGTGTCTGTGTGTGCACATGCATGCGCGTGTGTGCATGTGTGAGTGCCTGTGATGTTCTTAGAAGCAATGGATTCACCCATGCACAGCACAGTAGCTCAGGCAGATCCCTCACAAGCTGAGTCATGCCTGTTCTTGGAATGGATCTCAAATACAACTGATATGGCTTGGCTGTGTCCCCACTAAAATCTCATCTTGAATTCCCATGTGTTGTGGGAGGGACCTGGTGGGAGGTAAGTGACTCATGGAGGCAGGTCTTTTCTGTGCTGTTCTTGTGATAGTGAGTAAGTCTCACGAGGTCTGATGGCTTTATAAGGTGGAGTTTCCCTGTACAAGCTCTCTCTTGGCCTGCTGCCATCCATGTAAGGTGTGACTTGTTCCTCCTTGCCTTCCACCATGATAGTGAGGCGTCCCCAGCCACGTGGAACTATAAGTCCATTAAAACCTTTTTTTTTTTTTTTTTTTTTTTTGGTAAATTGCCCAGTCTCAGGTATGTTTTTATTTTTATTTTTATTTTTTTGAGATGGAGTGTCACTCTTATTGCCCATGCTGGAGTGCGATGGTGCAATCTTGGCTCACTGCAACCTCTGCCTCCTGGGTTCAAGCGATTGTCCTGCCTCAGCCTCCAGAGTAGCTGGGATTACAGGCATGCACCACCACACCTGGCTAATTTTGTATTTTTAGTAGACACAGGGTTTCTCCATGTTGGTCAGGCTGGTCTCAAACTCTCAACCTCATATGATCCACCCACTTGGCCTCCCAAAGTGCTGGGATTACATGTGTGAGCCATCGTGCCCAGCTCAGGTATGTTTTTATCAGCAGCATGAAAATGGACTAATACACCAACCTAAAACAGGCCTCTTTACTGAGCGTGGGTAAGTGTGGCTTTGGTCTCCAGTTACCTGAGCCAGTCCTTGGTAGTATCCTTTGCCTACACTTCTGAAGGAAAGTCTCTGAAGTTCTTTTTCTGATCATTTTCCTCTTTATGGAACTCTCCTTTTAGCTTCCAATGCTTTGATGCATTGACACTCAAGTTGATTCAGATTCCTTCGCATCTCTAGACCAGGCTCTTCCTAGCACTTGTATGTGTGTATGTGGGTGTGCCTGTGCCATTCTTTTAATATATTTTCTTAATTAAAAAGAACATTAATCAATTGAAAAGTTGGGTATGCTTGGGAGCTGCCTTACTCTGTTGTCTACTGGATGGATGTGAGGGTCTCAGTTGGGAGAACGGAGAAAAAGAACTGAGTTTGAAGCAATAGCTTTAGAGAGACATTTCGTAATTTGTGAAAACACCTGAAGTCCAACTTCACGTGTGAAATACCTTCATACAGTTGGAGTGGGCTTTCCAAGCACATACTGTTCTGGGACCAAGCTCTGAAAAGACAGATGAAGAAAGCCATCGTTGTTGACGATTGGTGATGAGAGGATGCCCAAGACATAATTTATTGCTGTGTTCCTGTGATTCATCTTAGGGAATGAGCATTGGACCAAGTATCAGACCTGGGTTCTAGTACTGGTTCTCCTACAGTTGACCTTGGGAAAATCATTCCCACCCAATGGTGCCTCAGTTTCCCTATCTACAAAATGCTTCTAATTCTAACATTCTGTCATATTTCCTTTATATATTCCCATCATCTTCAGGGTCTGAAAATGGTACTTGCTTTTACACGGTCATTTGTAAATCAGGCACATTTTTCAGTATAGCATATATGAGAAAGTCAAATTCACTACCTGGTTCTTCCTAGCTAACAAACTTGGAGAGTGGGGCAAAGTCAAAGGTGTGTGTGTGTGTGTGTACACATGTATGCATATGTGGGCATACACACGTATGCATATGTGTGTACATCAAATTTTCCTTCCTTTTCCTGAGACTGGGAGCTATTGTGGAGTTTAAAGGACAAATCATAGCTCAAAGATGGACTCAAATAACTTGATATTGTGAAAATGGCATAAAATTAGATTCGAATCCTGGCTCTCCCACTTAGCAGTTTTTGGGAATTTGCAGGCCACCTAACCTCCATGAACCTGTTTCCTCATCTGTGAAAATGACTTTAACTGTAGGATTCTTGAGCAAATCAAGTTGGTTTATTCAAAAAGGCTTTATGAAGTGTTGACTGTATGCTGGACATTGTTTTGGATACTGGGTAATCTGGAATGAATAAAACAGACTGCATTCCTGTCTTTCAAGGAGGTTATAATTCAGTGGGAGAGATGGATAATAAATAGGTAAATAAGCAAAAACACAAAAAAATGTAATTAAATGCTATAAAAAGCAAACAGAGTGCTAAGATAAATAATGGTGGGGAGGGCCCTAATTTGGATAGGGTTGTCAGGGAAGATTTGTCTAGGAAGGAGAAATTGGCCCAGCTGGGGTGAGGGGTGGGCGGGTGTATAAAAGGATTGTCCAAGAAGGAAGAGTGCGTTCCCCTGAGCTGTGAATGGTCAAAAGATATTGTGCATGTGGAAATGTCTTGTCAACAATATAGCATTGTAGGAATGGCTGGGGGATTCATACTAAGTCTCCTTAGGCCTTGTCTGTGGTAGCCATGGAGTCTTTTCTCAGTTTGGGCCCTGCAAAAAATGTTCCCCTTCCAGTCTGCATCCATGATTGCACTGTGAGCATTTTCTGGTAGGTGGGTAGGTGTGTGCGCACATGTGCGCAGGAAGCATAGCATGTGTACGAGTGTGTTCATTCTCCCCTGTGTGCATGGAAGAGCAGGGATGACTGCAGGCCTGTCATCAGTTCACACAGAGAACATCGTCTGCATTGCTTGTTCCAATGGTGAAATTAAGCCCACTTCACAAATAAGATCAGTTTCTAACTCTGAGCCAGGGACCAAGGGATCTGGCTCATTTTCCCCGCTCTGCTTTCCCTGAAGATAAAAATGGTTTGAAATTGTGACATCCACATCAAATGCTAATGGCACGGTGGGGACTCTCCAACAGAACTGATAAACTTCTTAGATTGAGGGCAGACTGTTAAGAGAGAACAGCTCCAGATGTAATATTTGGAGCTCACTTCCAAGAAACATTATCATTTTGGAATGTTCAGAAGTAAAACTCCAGGAAGTAAAAGTCTGGGAGGAATTACACTGGTGGATCTGATCCAATAGCAGAAAGCAAAAGCTGGTCACCTTCAGCTTTCTCCAGGGACCTGAGTAGGCCAGGAGCTTCAACGTGTCAATTCTGGAAGATAACTCAATATCTGAAACACTGATCTAAGAAAAAACCCAAACACCCAAGATTCCTGACCTATTAGGGCTTTACGTTCAACCCTCCTCATGCTTAGATGAGGAAATTGAGTCCTAGCGGGGCGAAGCACTGTGAAGTGTCACATACCTGTTTGGTCACGGAAAGAACCAAGATAGCAGAATCCAGGTGTCGTGATTTGTCCTTCACTGCCCTACACTGAATTCCTAATGTCACATTTGGAGGAGTGGGCAGAAGCTTCCGTTTCTTTGTTTCATAGTGCTGCCAATAATATCCAGTGTTATAAAGCCTGAGAATCAACATGTTAAGCCTCAAATATATATCAAGTCTTGTTTTCCTGCTGGGCTACAGATGAGCTTTCAAATATGGGCAGGTGTTGGTGCTTTGCCATGGGAAATGCCCTGGACACTGGTGTGGTGGAGCAGAGAACAGCATCCAAAAGCCAAGAGAGCCACTCCATCTTTGCCTGTCGGACACAAATAACTAAATTAAAGTAACCATCTTAATGGGGAATAGATTAGAGGGTTAGGTTAAATAAGCCCATGGAAGCAATTTGCCACGTGTTCCTTTAAGGGAGATTTGGCAGAAGGAGCAGGGGCCTGCATTTCCTATTAAGGCCATTGCTGGAGGAGATTGGGTGGTTCAGGGGCGGTAGATGCTGATTAGGAGGTGTCTCCTTGGAGGCCCTGCTTGGTGAGGTGGAGTCCGCATGCCCGTGCTCTGGGGGCACCTGTATCCCTTGCATCAGGGCCAGCACTGTCCAGGCAGGGGCTGCTTTGTCTCGCACGCTGTTGAATCACATTCCGTTCCAAGTTCACCTTGGTTATGCACTGCCTGTATTGTGTGAGAGAGGGTCTGTCACAGGTAGGGGTCCCTGATAAGCAGGCTCTGAGACACTGATAGGTTATTAAAGAGGTGCCTGGGGTCCACACCAGGGAAAGGGCAGGGGAGGAAGTGGGGTTGGGTGGAGGGGAAGGGGCAGTGTGGTGCGACCTACTGATTGCCTCAACAGACCCCAGGGTACATCCTGGAACTGAAATGACCTCCAGAGTTGTCCTGAGTTGGGCTGAGATGGCCAGGCCTTTTTCTGTTACTGTGTTGAGGGCACCCCGGGGAGGGGTGTATTCATGGGTGATGCAGCTCTGCTGCTGGGCAGCCTCCATGGGAACTGACAGCCAGGCCTCTGCCAGTGCCACTCCCAGCAACCTGGGCACAGGAGAGCACAACAGCAGCTACGACAGGTGCTCCAGAGAAAGGACTGCTTTTATTTTTCTGAACTTATTTTTAGGTCTACTCCGTGTGTGTGTGTGTGTATGTGTGTGTTTGAGACAGTCTTGCTTTGTCACCCAGGCTGTGGTGCAATGGTGAGATCTCGGCTCACTGCAACCTCTGCCTCCCAGGTTCAAGTGATTCTTCTGCCTCAGCCTCCTGAGTAGCTGAGATTACAGGGACCTGCCACCATGCCCAGCTAATTTTTGTATTTTTAGTAGAAAGAGGGTTTCACCAGGTTGGCCAGGCTGGTCTCGAACTCCTGACCTCAGGTGATCCACCCACCTCGGCCTCCCAAAGTGCTGGGATTACAGGCATCAGTCACCACGCCCAGCCTGTGTGGGGTTCTTTTCCCCCACACTGATCAATCTGACCAGTTATCTGACACCACCTGGGTGTCCTGCAGTTCAATACAACTCAATTGTGATGCTAAGTAGAGTTAGTGCAGACCCCACAGGTTAAGGGCTCAGTCCTATAGGACTGCCCCCCACTTCAGATGCCAACATAGGTTCCCTGGTCACTCACACTTGTCTGACTCGGCTACAAATTGGAGGTCCCCATGACCTCCTTTTTGGGTTCAATAATTTGCTAGGGCAGCTCTGAGAAGGCCAGTAAACAGTTTACTTGCTATTATTGGTCAATGATGAGAAAGAGTATTTTAAAGGATACAAATGCAGCACAGGTGAAGAGATACATATGGTGAGGTTTAGAAGGGTCCTGAGCACAGGGCTTGTGTCCCCAGAGAGTTAGGGTGCACCACCCTTCCGGTGTGCTGATGTGCTCCTGTTCACCAACGCAGAAGCTCTCTGAACCCTAACCTTTTGGGTTTTTATGGAGGTTTCCTTATAGAATCATGATTGATTACATCATTGACCATGGGCAATCAACTCAGCCTTCAGCTCCTCTTCCCTCCTGGGAGGTCAGGGGATGGGGCTGAAAGTTCTGACCCTCTAGTCACAAGGTTGGTTTCCCTGGCACAGTCTCTATCCTGAAGCTATCCTGGAGCCCCAGTCATCAGTTATCCCATTAGCATAGAAAAATACATGTTTCACTCAGAGATTCCAAGGGCTTTAGGAGCTATGTGTCAGGAAACAGGTGGAAGACCAAAATATACAGTCCTGTGTAGAATGAGGAGATGATTAGGTCAATAGAAGACTATGTATATGACCCTGGTTACATATTATGCTCCCATAATAGTGTATTTTTACTGTACATTTTCTAAAGGTACGCGTATGTTACAGTTGCCTACAGTATCAGTAAAGTAACATGTTGTCCAGGATTGTAACCTAGGAGCAATAGGCTTACCATATAGCCTAGGTGTGGAGGAGGCTATACCATCTAGGTTTGTGCAAGGACACTCTACAATGTTTACACAATGACACATATCTTAGAATATATCCCTGTTGAACACATGACTGCTTTTATCAGATGGCAGCATCACGCTGCCCTTATAGGCATCTATCCTCATAGGTGTTCAGTGAGGCTTATTTATTACCCTGACCTAGTTCTGGATCATTGGAATACAGGCATTTGCTGAGATATCCTGCCCAGGACCCCTTCAGGCCTAGAGGCTCCTCTGCTTTCTCTGCCGTTCTTTGGGGGAATGGGAACTGTCTGGCTACTTCCATCATGCTGGAGTGTGGAGACTCATGCAAGGATGAATATGGCTCAGGTATACCATACTGTCACTTCCTCTCTGGGTTTATGCACTTCTGTAGAACCCACCTGTTAATTGCTCAATTATGTCCCCCTGCAAATCCATATGTTGAAGCCCTAAACCTCCCCCTGCCCATGTGACTGTAGTTGAAGATAGGACCCTTAGGGAAGTAATAAAGGTTAAATAAGGTTATAAGTTTGGGACCTCATCCAGTAGGACAGTGTCCTTATAGAAAAGGAAGAGACACCTGAGGGCTTTCTCTTCTCCACAGGGGCACAGAGGGAAGGCCAGGCGAGGACCCAATGAGAAGACTGCTCACCAGGAAGAGAGGTCTCACCAGAAGCTCATCCTGCTGGTGCTTTGATCTCGGACTTACAGTCTCTACACTATGAGACAATAAATTCCTGTTAAGACACTCAATCTATGGTTTCCTGTTATGACAGCCTGAGCAGACTGAGACAGCATCCCCAGAAAGGATCTAGCTGGAGCATGGAGTTCCTCTGCTCTCCTATCCCTTCCAAATCTCATATGCTTACCCTGTCTCGTCAGCCAGAAAATGTGCTGCAATTTGGTTGTAAAAATAAAGATGAAGTCTAACAATAGATTTAGAAAAAAAGAGTTACATTCATAAAAGATTCATAGCTATAATATACAAAGAGCTCTTAAAAATTAATAAAAAGATAACCGAACAAAACAACAGGCAAAGGATATGAATAAGCAGCTCACAGAGGAGCAAATCTAAATGACCAATAAACACATCAAGAAATGCTCAAGCTCACTAGAAAATACAAATTAAAGCAGCATTGAGTTATCACTTTCCACCCATCAGACTAGCAAACATTAAGAGCAATAATATCTGTTGTTGGAGGAGATACAGGGCAGAGGGAATTCATACACGCTGCTGGAGGACGTGTAAATAGTTGCAGTCTTTTTGGAAAACGGCATGGCAATAGCTTGTAAAATAAAAAGAATGTATATCCCCTTCTACCCAGCAGTCCCACTTCTGGGAACCTATTTCACAGAAATAAAAGCACCAAAGAGTTAGGGTAGATATGCAATGTTGCCTCAAAGGAAACGTCCATCAATAGGAATAGCTGAATAAATTACAGTACATTCATATCACAAATATTATGCAAACATTAAAATAAATTAATTTCAAAGCTGCTCATTTGGAGAAATCTACAAAATATGAAACAAGCAAAGTGCAGAGAAGTGTGTAAAAATGATCCTTTTGTAAAATAATGACAATCTTCCTTATATGAGAGGTGGAGGGAGAAAGGGAAAGCGTAAATCTTCCCCAAACCGAGCTTGTGTGATACGATCCTATTAAATATTGTGGCAATACATAAAGACGTGTATGAGAGAATGGCCACCAAATCATTATTTCAGGGTTGAGAAATTTCAAGTAATTTCTTTCTCTGTTATACTTCTGTGTACTGTTTGAAAAAGTTATAATGAGCACTTATTTTTATAGTAGTAATGCATTTTACTTTAAAAAAAAAAAAAAAAAAAGGATCTCACCACCCTCTCCAGTCCGGCACCCCACAGCCTGGCACAGAGGATGATTAATTGACCTCATATGTTTCTCCCAGGAGAGGGGCTGTAGGAACAGCTTAGAGGCACCTGTTGGGGACACCCAGCCCTAGTGTGGTAAGGCTCCCTGGCCATCCCCTGGAAGCTCCCCCTTTCAGTGCTATTTCCTTCCTTGGGCCCCTGAGCTTGGGGTCTCAGGCCTCAGTGATATCTCACCCTGTGTCCCCATCCCTTGCTTTAGATGGAGCTGTGCCACCAGCTGCCATTGGGTCTCTAGAGAAGCCAGGTCTCTCTTGCCTGGGCTCCAGATCCTTGTGCCTCTGGTTCATTTTCCAACTCTCTCCCTGAATTCATGACCAGTGGTCCTCTTTGGGTAGCACCTAGGAATCCTACTGTTTCTCACCCAAAAATACCTTCTCAAAAGCTCATTATTCCTTTAACTCTGAATTTCCTGAATTGCCTTTTCAGATTAAGTAGAGTCATCCCTCAGTGTCTGTGGGGGTTGGTTCTAGGACTCCCTATGGATACCCAAATCCACAGATGCTCAAGTCCTTTATATAAAATGATGTGGTGTTGGCATATAACCTAAGCATATCCTCCTGTACACTTTAAGTCATTTCTAGATTACTTATATTACCCTACGTAATGCCTACACATCACTTCATTCTTGAGGATTCAATGTAGTACTTGGCGCAAGTCAAGGTTTGCTTTTTGGAACTTTGTGGAATTTTTTTTTTTTTAAATTTTCAATCTGCAGTTGGTCGAATCCATGGATGTAGAATCCATGGATATGGAGGGTTGACTATTTTTCTCTCAAACCCCAGACCACATCTCACATTTTACGTTTCTATAGCTACACCATTTTTTTATGTCCCTCCTCTTCTGAGAGGTGCTGGTGACTTGGCCAGGGCTGGTAATGAGCTTCCTGAAGGACTCCTAGGATATCCCACCGCAGGAAAGTGGAGAAAATCCAAGACAGAGACCTCCAGGAGGAGAGCAGAGGAGGAGCCAGAGAGAGAAGAGACACCCACAGGAAAGTCAGGGGCAGAATGAATAAGAGGGAAGCCAGAATGAAGAAGTGGACAGAAGTAGGCTGGGAGCAGCTGAGGTCCCTCTGTGGGTTCAGTCCTCGGGGGTAATATAAAGGCATCCATGCCTTGATGGGGCACTTTACTTTTGGAATGTCATGGGCAAAGGTTGAGTGGATCAGAGGAATCAGGAAAAATTTTAAGGAGTCAGAACTCTATTTGGATGCTGGAGAACGGATAGTTTTTTTTTTTTTTTTTTTTTTTTAAACCTATTCATATTTTAGATAGTCATGTGAAAGCTGGAAAGGACCTTAGAGCTAATCTGGCCCTATGCTGTCAAGTATAGTAGCCATTAACCTCATGTGATTATCAAGCCCTTGAAATGTAGTTGCTAGTTGAACTGAGATGTGCTGTAGTGTGCAAAAAACATATCCAGTTTTTAAGACTTCGTATGAGAACAATGTAAAATATCTCCTAAAAATTCTTTATATTAATTATACACTGTACTTTTGGGATATATTGGATTAAGTGCAATATACTATAAAATTTATTTTACTTCTTTCTTTTTATAGCATGATCTTGGCTCACTGCAACCTCCGCCTCCTGGGTTCAGGTGATTCTCCTGCCTCAGCCTCCCAAGTAGCTGGGATTACAGGCATGCATCACCACGCCTAGCTAATGTTTTATATTTTTAGTAGAGAGGGGGTTGTACCATGTTGGCCAGCCTGGTCTTGAACTCCTGACCACAGGTGATCTGCCTGCCTCAGCCTCCCAAAGTGCTAGGATTACAGGTGCGGGCCACCGTGCCTGGCTTGCTTTTTAAGTCAACTACCAGAAAATTTAATATTCTGTAGTTGGCTCACATTGTATCTCATCTATTGGACAGGGCTGCTGTAGACTAGGGGTTGGCAAACTTTTTCTGCAACAGGCCAGATAGTAAATATTTTAGGCTTTGCAGGTTGTATGGTCTTTATCCCAATTTCCAACTCTCCCATTGTAGTGTTTGAGGCCTGTACAAAAACAGGTAAAAGGCCAATGGCCTGTAGGCTATAGCTGGCTGTTCCATGTCTGGACCAATCCTTTAATTATAGAGTTGAAGTTTTCAGTGTCTGGAGGGAGGGAGACTGACACACATCATGTTAAGCTAATACCATAATTTACTAGACTTTCTGCCTGGTCTGTTTATTTCCATTTTCAATAAATAAGCAAGAGCGCAGGTGTCCCTCTATGGATAAAAATACTATTCTATGTAAATTTGAAGTCTAGTTAAAGATGTGATAAACATGGCTGTCTTTTACAAATATACACGTTAATTATTGTGATTCCTCAAAGAGACTTCTCCAAGACCAAATCCAACTAAAAGAGGCTCAGATATTTCTGCTGATAGCTTTGGTGTCTCTCACTCCTCTTCTGATCAATGGTAAGAGTCTCTGTGAGTAAGATTGATGAAGTTTTTGTAAGCTCTACTAGACAATGAGGCCTTGGTGGTTCCTCAGAAAATACCTAGGTATTTTGGGGCAGTCGAATTTGGATATATGTATTAAACAAATATAGAATGGAGAGAAGGGTGAAAGTGGAACCTTGATTCAGTTAGCAAGAAATATCTAATTTATTATTCTTTGCCTGTGGGTTCCATCTGTAGCCTGGAGTCCTTTTGCTCCTCGGGACAAATGAGTAGGTCGCCATGCCAACCTGCCTACTCTGGCGTTGGTGACGGCTCCTTCATATTGGGTGTGGGTCAGTACTATGGCAGGAAGCGAGCCACTTGACATTCAGATTCCCTCTTGGGTAGAGATTTCAGCATAAGAGCATTTCATGGTTCCTAAAATCCCTCTCCTTTGCTGCATCCTAACTGTGCCTTGCATTTTGGCCACTAATCAAACCTGATCTTCTCTTTGATGACTGTTTCATGCTCCTTCCCTTGAGAATCTTGTAATCTTCTTGAGGTATATTTCTATCTGTTTTAAAAATATGACTGTTAGTAATTTAAAAAAAAGTATTATGAAATATTTAAGATATGAAAAAGTTTTACAGATGAATAAAAGAATGCCCATGCATTGCTCTGTGTACCATCTCCCACAGCATCTTCCCAGGAAACCTCTGCCTGAGTTTGTTGTTTATCATTCTCATGCATTTTATCTTTTACACATATGTATGTGTCTCTAAATAGCATGTTCTACAGATTTAAAAATTTTACATAAATTGTACCAACATATATATATTCTGCTACTCTTTTTTGTTATTTTGTGTTTGATATTTGCCAAAATTGTGTTTCAAAAATTTATCCGCATGATAACATTGATTTGTTTTTGCTGCTAAGCAAGTTTTCATTGTATAAATATGCAATTTATATTTCTGTTCTCTTGGTGATGAATATCAGTTTGTTTCTAATTTTTCCTCTACAAACAATGCTACCTCAAATATTTTGGTGCCCAAGAATCTGGGGTATACACCTTGTAACAGATTTTCTTGAGCCTAGGGTGTGTACATGATACAGTTTGGCTTTGTGTTCCCACCCAAATCTCATCTTGAATTATAATCCCCACATGTTTAGGGAGAGGGAGACCTGGTGGGAAGTGATTGGATTATGGGGGTGGTTTCCTTCATCCTGTTCTCGTGATAGTAAGTGAATTCTCATGAGAGCTCATGGTTTTATAAGTGGTAGTTTTTCCTGTGCTCTCAACACACTCTTCTCTCTCCTGTCACCTTGTGAAGAAGGTGTCTGCTACCCCTTCCACCACGATTTTGTTTTCTGAGGCCTCCGCAGCCATGTGAAACTGTGATGCAATTAAACCTCTTTCCTGTATAAAGTGCTCAGTCTTGGGTATTTCTTTATAGCAGTGTAAAAATGAACGAATAAGTACATCTACAGCTTTATTGTATGGTGGCAGATGGGTCTCCAATGTGATTGCAGCAATTTGTATGATACCCACCTTCCTATCCTTCCTTTTTCTCACCAACACTTAGTGTCATAAGACATTCATCTTTTGTTATTGTTCATCTGATGGTTATGAAATGGTAGCATTTCAGATTGTGCATTTTTTTCCTGATTTCTAGTGAGCTTGATCTTCCTGGTTTTTCATGCTTTAACTTGAGCTTTTTGTTCTGTGAATTGCCTGTTCATATCTTTTGCCCATTTTTCTATTGAGCCATTTGTCTCTTTCAGTAATAGACATTTATACATTCTAAAAAGTTATCCTCAGTTGGTTATGTGGCTTACAAACATCTTTCCTCACATTCTGGGTTGTCTTTGCCACTTTTAACAGAATCTTCAGAGAAATAGAAGGAATCTTGCTATGTTGCCCAGGCTGGATTCCAACTCTTGGGATCAAAGGATCCTCCTGTCTCACCCTCTTGAATGGCTGGGATTACAGGAATGTACTACTGTGCTTGGCTGAGGTTTTCCACTTTGATATGGTAATAAGTTCCAGTCCCACGTGGGGGGATGTGGAAGCTGTGCATAGGGGCCAAGAACAGTGGACTCAGGGACACATGTTTCTATGACTCCCTTTACCCATCAGCCCAGGGAACCCTGATATAGATAAAATAGCTAAGCAGACTAGAGGAAAAGAAGGCAATCTGTGTTCCCTGCTTAGTGATTTTTTGGGTACTTCATGTACTACTTTGAATCCCATAGTAGTATTTGCAAAATGCCTCAATCATAGGATAACTTAATTAAATATTACTTACAAGAGTTTAATATTCATTATTTGGCTTCAATTACTGTCTTTGTCCCCTCTCCTCTTTCTCCCACACTGGAGTGCTCTCTCCTCTCTCTTACTCCAAAGCTCTAATTAGGCTAATGGCTGCTGCTTGCAGTGACCTTGTGTCTGCTGAAAAACAAAAGAATAAATAAAGGCTCTCTTTGGTTTGCTTTCCCCAATGATCTTTGCATGTGGCAGCTCCAGCTCTTGAATTCCATGTTTCTTTCCTTTTTCAAATGCCTCAGCTCACTTGGGCTGTATAGCGGAATTAATGATGTGTATTTGAAAAAGTCTTGGCAGCCAAATTGCAACAAACACAAGAGGGCTGCAGCATTGGAGAGAGGGATGAATTGAGAAAAACCCAGAACCTTCCCACAAGGACTCAGCAGCAAAGACTGCCACAAGGCTGACAGGGAAAAGCTTTCAAAGGAGGGGGCATGCACAAAGCAAAATGCATTCTTTTTTATTCTTTCTTTCTCCATCTTGGAGCTCAATAGCATCCTTAGCTCCCCTCTAAGCAGGTTTCTTCAGAGGCTTTTGGGAGTCTTTCCCAGGGCCCTGCCTATAGCCTGTACCCCACTGAGGGGCCGTGATGAAGGGAGGAAGCCAGGTGAGAAGTTTGTTCTCTGCTCTGGCTCAAAAGTCAATCTGTGCACTTATAGGTGCTGTATGTTGAGCTGGGCATTGTGGGGATGAAACATGGGAAAGCCCCAGTTTCTGGGAGCCAGAGAAGCACCGTGGGAACTGTGCTACCAGTCAGCTTGGGAGAGCAAGAACAAGCTTTATCAAAGAGCACTCTGGTTGCTGAGCAGTGAGGAACTGCTTCTGACAAAAGCTGGGTATGGGAAGGAGGAAGCCAGGGAGATTGACTCCAAGAGTAATGGTTGAGGTGAACCTTAACAGGTGAGAAGGAGGTGGAATTAACCAAGGGGAGGGATGGTATCTGGGCAGTGAGAAAGGGGAGGTGCTAAGTGCATGTCAATCAGAGGAAGCACTACCCCAAATGCTTTCACCCAAATCACCTCCTCTGATGGAGCTGGAACACAGGGAAGTTCTCTGGGGAAGCAGGAGGACTCTGTGCCTGGGAAGGTGAGAAGAGGAGGTGAGAAGGCAGTTTGAATCCAGGAGGTGAAGACCTTGAGTCCCAGTTAGGGATTTGATCTCTATACTGGGAATACTTTATCCTGGCTATATGCAAACTGAAGGTTTGCATATAGGGGATGATATAGTCTAAGGTATGTTTTAAAGTAATACCTCCTGTAGCAGTAAGGAGGGTGAGTCTATGAGGAGACGAAAAGAGGCAATGCATGGAAAAGACCAGAGCCAGAGAGAGCAGCTGGCAAGTGCTTGCTCACATGAGTAGAGATGCGAGTCTAAAATCAAAGGCACTTGGGAAGCAGATTCAGCAGGATGTGGTGACCAAGGGGATGTGGCAGTTATCCAAAGCTGGTTAGCCCTGATCATGAGCCACTCTGCAAACTCCCATGAGGAGGAGAGAGTGATTGAGACCAGCTGCAGGCAGAGGTCAAGCAGAATTAACCTAGAGAGAGGCTGGCCCCAGTGGCCCAATTCACTAGATTCTCAGAGACAGAGCAAACTTTTGCCTGGTCCAGGCCCCTTGATATCTGAGGGGTCTTGTCTGAGATGGCAGGGTGAGACACAGGGTTTGAGTTTCTAGGGGATCCCAGGGAGGGGGTGATGACATCAGGACCCCAGCCTAATTCAGGGTTCCAGGCCTGACTTCAGTACTAGTGTAGAGCCCAGGATGTAGCCCATTGTTCAGACTGTCCCCAATTTCTGTTATTCAGGAAGAGACTTGTCCACCTACTGCTTCTAAATGTACCCAAAGGCCAAGTTCACCCTCAAAGCACCCAAACCACCTAGGTTTGTAGCCACAGAAAAATTCTACAGCCCACATACAGGCAGAATAGGGTCCCCCTCTCCCAAATGTCTTTGCAACGGCCTCTTTTTGTTTGGGATACTGAGCTGAGCCTATCTTTGGAGTCACTGGTCATGTTGGGGTCATCTGGGCAGAACTGAAATCAAAAGGACTGACAGCAGACTGGCATAGGGCAAGAAGGAAGTGAGGGGGAGGGACTTTCCCTAGGACAGTTCTTGAATGGCAGAATTGGAACCATAGTCAACAACTTTTAACTTCTATTCTCATGTCTCTGTGTAATAGAACTACGGTCCTGGAGAATTTTCTTGTTTCCTCTCAGATCTTAGACCCCTGGGCCAGCAGTGGTTGCACTGCCTGTACTTAATGTCAGACCCATGGCTGAAGCATATTTGCAGGTGGCCTTTGGTTTTTTTTTTTTTTTTTTTTTTTTTTTTTTTTTGGGTACCAAATGTCTTTATTTGAAGGAATGGTACAAATCAAAGAACTTAAGTGGATGTTTTGGTACAACTTATAGAAAAGGTAAAGGAAACCCCAACATGCATGCACTGCCTTGGTGACCAGGGAAGTCACCCCATGGCTATAGGGAAATTAGCCTGAGGCTTAGCTTTCATTATCACTGTCTCCCAGGGTGTGCTTGTCAAAGAGATACTCTGCCAAGCCAGATTCAGGTGCTCCCATCTTGCGCAAGTTGGTTACGTGGTCACCCAATTCTTTGATGGCTTTCACCTGCTCATTCAGGTAATGTGTCTCAATGAAGTCACACAAATGGGGGTCATTTTTGTCAGTG